>NC_064244.1:3904955-4555781 GCF_003254725.2 Canis lupus dingo | reverse complement strand
AGATAAAAATATAAAAGGAGCAAAAAGACAACACTGAAATAACCCAGTTGTTTTCATGCTATACTGGGTCATGATAGTACTTTCTTACATAGTATTCATGCTGCCAGAAAGTCCCCACATTTTAAAGTATGATTGATCCTTATTCTCATTCCCTGTGTGCCCAAGTTTCAAAGCAGGGCACGTTTTCACATCTTCAGCTTCCAGGAATGTTATTAATGTCTATCATTTCAGAGCCACCGAAACAGTATTCGACAACTTCACAGCTCTGTCGAAAGTTTGCAACATAATAATCAATATGAACTACCATGATAGCCAAAGTAGCTGATCCTATATTCCCCACCACCCTGATCTGATTGCCCGAATATCAGTTTAGGTCACCTAATGGATCTACCTTCTTTAAAAATGTTCCAGAAGTTGATGGCTTTGACTAGCTTGAAAGTAACAAGATCCAGATGCTGCCTG
This sequence comes from Canis lupus dingo, assembly GCF_003254725.2. Taxonomy (NCBI): domain Eukaryota; kingdom Metazoa; phylum Chordata; class Mammalia; order Carnivora; family Canidae; genus Canis; species Canis lupus. The sequence continues at coordinate 4,555,319 of NC_064244.1, read as the reverse complement.
TCTACACACTAAACTACACAGGACCCCAAAACAGATTTTTTTTAAATTCCCTCTATGTTTTTCAGGCTCTCCTCTTTTCCCTCACCACTGCACTTTCTTTACCTCAATCCCTCTCTCTCTCCCTCTCCCAGTCTCTCTCTTCACACACACACACACACACACACACACACACACACTTCCCATCAGTGTAGCTCATCCAACATCCTGTCCTTAATATAATGTGCAAGACATTATTTCCTGCTAGCAATAAGTTAAAAGAAATCTCAGGCAGGAAAGCAATTATTCCATTCATTTTTATCTAAAGTTTCCTTTCTGAATATGCTTCATAGTCAAAAAAAGAACCAAAAAGAAAGCATGAATTTTGAAACATTTGGAAAAATTTAGCCAAATGAGTAAAAGGGATGGAATGTCCGATATTTTTCATGGAACCCTTGGGTTTGTTGTTTTTATTTCTTGGGGGGGGATGAGGAATGACTATAAATTTCCTCTTTTAGACTAGCCCTTGCTTTGCCATTTCCTTGAGGAAGGCAGACAGCATTCTCCACCCAATCCCCCAAAGAGTTAAAACACACTGCACTGCACGGGAGCAGGAGGGCTGGTCTACTAAAGCAGCAGCCCCACAAACTAAATGCTCACAAGGGCAAAAAGCAATGTGAGGAGACCTTGCAGGGGCAGGGCGAGTCATGGAGCGATTGAAAAAGAAAGAAAAAAAAGCAACAATTTTTAATAGAATTCGGAAAGTCTGCTGCCTCGTCTGGTTTACAAATAGGCATTGTTGGAGGAGACAGAATAAATAAGAGCTAACTACAGCATGGATTACCGAACACTAATCCCATCAACGAGTCCCGGTGGCAGCACAGATCACTCAGGCACGCCTTGGTCACTCTCCGCATATTTATTTATTAAGAAGACAGTGGAGTCTGGCTAATGCGATACAAAATTAATATCACCTGTAAAGAAACATAACCCATACATTCAAAGCGATAACTCTACCGACACCCTCCCCCCCAACTCATCAAGTCCAATTTAACTGACAAATTGGAGCAGTGATTTCACACCTGAGAGCCTTTCAGGTCTGAACTGCAGGATCAAGTTCATGGTTGGCACTGCCCACTGCTTAGTTACGTGGGCTTTCCACTGGCCCCGTAATGGTCATTTACGCACACACATAAAGACTAAAGTATTAAAAAATTTTTTTAATTTTTTTTATTTATTTATGATAGTCACACACAGAGAGAGAGGCAGAGACATAGGCAGAGGGAGAAGCAGGCTCCATGCACCGGGAGCCCGACGTGGGATTCGATCCCAGGTCTCCAGGATCACGCCCTGGGCCAAAGGCAGGCGCCAAACCACTGCGCCACCCAGGGATCCCAAGACTAAAGTATTTAACCAATTCGTGTCCAATTATCATCAGTTATATTTCATCCCGTTTCAAGACCCACAGGCCTCCTGATGGCAGCCAGCACAGAAAAACAGAGCTTCGAAAAGTAAAGAACATCTATTGTAAAGCTCCAAACTTCAGTCTCTAGAGTCTTGATCACCCTCCATATAAAATAAAATATGTAAGGCAAATACACAAAAACAAAAGCACACCCAAACAAACTCTACGGGACGTCAGTTAGTCGTACTATACCTTCCCACACCCTTCTTTCATTCTATACTCTGTGATTGAAAGTCTGAGTTGCCCCCACCCTGGTGCATCCTATCCAGTGAGAAAAACCCTTTCAGAGCCACAAAGAACAGCTCACCAGAAAAGCCTCTGAAATCGTTGTTGTTCCTGATAATCACTGTCACAATCTCCTTTCTAACAACCCTGTCCATCTGCAAAGCACTTTACTACGGATATCAGGAACATCTTTATGTTGCCAAATAACAACAAAGGAACACGAGCGAAACTATTATCTCTGCTAGAAGAGAAAAACCACAATCCCAGGGCTTGCTTTCTTCTCATATTCTCCTCTGCCTCATTAACTCCATTGCTATGTTACTAATTTCAAAGAAGCAGGAAGAGGTGATGGGAAAGGGGAGGTAAATAATAATCCACATGCCTGTTTCCCATCCCAAGTGCAGGATACACACTGCTTGCCAGACTGTGGGTCGAGCCATACCTTGGTTTAGAGACAGTGAGGATAGTAGTAAGTGTACTGGGGGTACATTTGTGGCTGATCCAGGCGTTTACCCATGTAGCTGGAATCTTTATCTCCGAGGCAGGGAACTCGATGACACGGTATAGGTGCCCCAGGCCGAGCGTCCTCTTAAACCACTATTCCTGATGGTCCCGATGACTGATGAGGCTTCAGAGATCCTTCGTCTTCCACCACTCACTAGTTCCAACACGGCAGGAATTTAAAAAAGAAACACACCAAAAAAAAAAGAAAGAAAGAAAGAAAGAAAGAAAGAAAGAAAGAAAGAAAGAAAGAAAGAAAAAAGGAAAGGTATTGGTAGAACAACACACGCACACACACACGCGCACACACACACACACACACACACACACAGCCTTCCCAGATCCTGCCTTCCTTCCCCCAGCTGCCAGGGTCCACTTGGGATGAGGCACTTTGTTCTCTACCCAGGCTGTCTGTAGTGATGTCAATTGCCAGCGTTTGTAAAGAGGGAGAGAAGAAAAAAATCAAAGTCTTTTTAGCACAACTCTGAATCCTTGCAGATCAGCTTCCTGTCTCCTGTTTGTCTCTTTCCCCACCTTAAAGAAAAAGGGAAAAAAAGAAAGAAGAAGAAAGAAAGAAAGAAAACAAAAAAATGAAAAAGAAAAAAAAAAGAAAGAGAAAGGGGAAAAGAAAACAAAACAAAACAACCTTGCACAGCCTGGTTGCTGCTGTCTCCCTTCCAGAGTGACATGGTGTTCGGGCTCCTCCTGTCCTTTCATTCACTTCCTCTCCTTCCAGCTGGTGGGTGGAACCTCTCCAGGGAGCAGGGTATGCAGTCCAGAAAGCTGCAGTATTTCCTCCAAGAAAAAAAAAAAAAGCCTGCTTCAACCCCTGCTGCAAGCAAAGTCCTGATTCCCTCTGCTGGCTATCTCGAACAGCAAAGCAATTTTTGCAGCAAAGCTGCTGCCGCTGGAACTGAACCCAGGGAACTCAAATTCGGGCGGTGGATTATTTCTTATCCTTCCCTCCATCTACCCCACACAAGAGCTGCCTTTTTTTTCTTGCCAAGTGGCAAGGTAAGCCACACTGCTAAAGCAAACACAGAAGACCACGGGAGGGAAGAGAGGACGAAGGGAGGAAGGAAGAGAAAGACAAAAATAAAAGCAGACGGACGACCCGTGCTGGTTAAAATGGAACAAGTGTGTCCCAGATGCTTTCAGAACCTGTTAACATACGAAAGCCAGATGAATCCAAGACCCGGTCCAGAAACTAACCTTTTACTTCTCGGACGACACGGAGGATGCTAAGCATTGAAGAAATTTGAGAGTCTATGCCAGGACTACTATTAGCAAGCCCTGCATCGTCAGATCACAAGGACCAACTTGCCATAGCCGAAATGATCATTCTTACCCTTACATCCGTTTTGTAAGCATCAAAGGAGGTATCCCATTAGGTTTACAGGCGTCTTCATAAATAAAAGCTCTGGTTCTCTCACTGTCTATCTATGATGATTTTGATTCAGGGATGCTTTAATCACTTTCCCGATGTCATCACAAAAAAAAGCACAATTACCTGACAGAGTTTTTCCCCACCAATAATAAGTAATATTCTGACATGTCTGTCAGCTGTTACATTATAATACAAATGGTTTCAGCGAAAATATATTTCCTTTAAGGGTCCCTTTTCAAGGCAGTCAAGGCTAAAATTAGACATGCCAGCTGTGTTTTGCTGTGAGCGCTCACGCATGCCCAAAGCGTGGCCAGACCAACATTGAGCGCCTCTCCACTTCGTCAAACCAGCTCTGTTCTCCCCAGCCTAGAGCTGCCTTTTCAGATAAGAGGTTCCTGGTACAAATCCAGCTTCCTAGTGAGGAAGAACAGAGAATTCCAGCCCAGTGCACAATATGGTATCCAGCCACAAACAAGCCCTGCCGCCCGTGAGGTCACTGGCTTTCACTCAGGGGTCTGGTTATTAGAAGCTGTGTGAGTGCATGGATATTCCTTGGAAAAAGTTAAGGATGGTGGATAAATAGCTTTATGTTTGACAAGAATAACAACCAGAAAGAAGGAAGGAGAGAGGGTGGGAAGGTAGGAGTTAGAAGCCCTGATATCACTGTCATTAAGAGAATTAAATCAATTCCACCAACATTGAAATGTGTTCTTCTGGGCCTTATTCGTCCCATCCAGAAAGTGGAAATGCTGCCAACTTATGTGGCTGAAGGTGGTAAACGGAATCAGATACTAAATCAAAACTACATTGATTTAAAAATCATTCAGTGGCATCTCAATGCTCAGACAATAAAGTCTTGGCTTCTTGGAATAGTTTTCAAGACCCTTGAAAACCCAACTTTATTCTCCAGCCTCAGACAGTAAACTCTGGCCCTCGTAGTCTATATCTGAGTCACAGTGAACTGCTTTTAAAGTGGAATGTGCGGAGGATCCCTGGGTGGCTCAGCGGTTTGGCGCCTGCCTTCAGCCCAGGGCCTGAATCTGGAGTTCCGGGATCGAGTCTCACGCCGGGCTCCCTGCATGGAGCCTGCTTCTCCCTCTGCCTGTGTCTCTCTGCCCCTCTCTCTCTGTCTCTATAAATAAAATCTTTAAAAAAATAATAAACTGGAATGTGCCCTCTCAGGGACTTCTGTCATCTGCTCTGCCCCAAATGGTCTTGCATCCCCATTCAGCCCATCCTTCAGCTCTCAACATGGATATCACCCCTCGGAATAGCTTTCCCTAAAGCCTCCCTTCCCTGCTGCACCTTATATTTGCCCTAAAAGGATGCTTATCCTGGGCAACTGTCTGTTAATTGCATGTTTGTTTCTTCTAGGATGCCGGAAAAGCATCAGGAAAAGCAGAAAAGTAGGAGTCCCCATCATTCTCATTCACGTTCCTATTTCCACAAACTGTCATGGAATCTGACACAAAATGGTGCTCTGCAAGTGTTTGAAGAGTAAGATACCTTAAACCCGATAAAAATTCTAAGTCAATTCGTATCCTCTCTCAGTACATTTCAGTACACTTCTGGATGCAGGGGATAGAGTGGTAACACGGATCAGAACAATGTCCATCCCTCATAGAATATATATTCTAGTGAGGGAGATAAGCAAAGAAGTAAGCAAGTAAACAGGCATTATCAATCAGGTAATATGTAGTACTGTTCATAAATATAAAGCTAAGTAAACAGAAAGAGTCACAGGAATTCCACTTTAAATAAGATAGTCAGGAAATGCTCACCAAGAAAGAGCTCTGAGGTTAAAGGAAGAGTGGGAACCACACCCTGGGTGTTGTGTACTATGAGAGCACTTCTTGTGAGAGCCAAGGCCTTCGTTCCAATCCTGCCTTTGCCAGATCACTCTGCCTCCTTTCTCATCCATCCAGTGTCACTACACACTTCATACGGTTATCATGAAAATTCACCACAACAAACATGCAAAGCATTTATAACGCCTTGGAACATACTGGATCTGCCCAATAAATGTCAGCTTGTCTCTGGGGGAAGATCATCCCAGGCAGAGAGAACAGGAAGAACAGAAGGCCTGGCAGCAAGAACACTTCTTTTGAAATGTGTGAGAAATGGCATAGGGACTGAAATGGAGCAAGTAAGAAGTAAAGACTATCAAACAAGACTAGAGAGGTTCCCTAGACCAGATCATATAAGCCTTGATGAGGAAAGCTAAATTGCTGACAGGTAATAGTATAGCCTGGACTCTACCCAAATATTTTGATTATAGATCTAGCCATCTTCAACTATAGAATGCTGTTCTCCTAAATGACTTATTAAGGCTCCTCCAAATACTAAGACTTTTAAGGTCAGGATCCTCAATTTTGCCATGATGAGCAAAGGCTATCAATATTCTTTTACTAATAACTGGCCTAGCTACTCCTTGGAAGGAAAAGATTAGTGTCTTATTTACAAATGAAAGACCAAATAAATAACTCCTTCACCCACGCTATAGCTCACTTATATGTAAAGTTCCCGGCATGTGTTGATGCTTTCTGCAATTTCTACACAAATTGCCACTTTACAAAATGGTATTGGATTATTGCTATATTCTTGGCATCAACTGTCATTAGTCTAAGCACATTCATCGAACACTTAAAGCTTTTCTTAAATAATGCAAAGACAGTTTACCACTTGTGAGAATCGCAGAACCTGTGTTTTATTTATTTATTTATTTATTATTATTATTTATTTGTTTGTTTGTTTGTTTATTATTTATTTTCCTTCAGAGATACCAGTAGCCATCACAACTGAGGAGGCAAGATACTCATGTCGGAAATGGTTTTTATATCATGTCTACTCTGTTGGAGCCATAGTGCTTTCCATTTAAATGATCAAGTTAAGGTAGGAGGTAACTAATTTAAAACACTCTCTAAATCAGAAGCCAGCTGTGTCCCATTTGCCAAGTAACAAACAAATTTTGTACAAATCCAAGAGCAGCAAACTCATCAAAGGGCATGGACTCTTACAGATTCACGGGATTCATGGCACAGACTGGAGAGGCACTGATTTAAGACAAGTTCTTGGTTTCTAGGATAGAGACAACATCTCAGACATACCATCCATAAATAGAGAAGTGATGGTACCGAAACGAGGTTCAGTTGGGTAGAGACAGAGATTCTCTTCTGGTTTGCTCTTGATCTATCCAGTCAAAGAATAACTGGGTCCTCTCTTTGGCTGATTTATTTTTTAAATGACAAAGACTTAGTCAAAAGCAAAAGGAAAGAACAATAGAGAGAGAGGCATCATCATCATCATCATCATCACCATCATCATCACCATCATCATCATATGCTATCTTTGAAAGCAAGTATACTATTCTTACATTCATGATCATGAATAAATTAAAACAAACAAAACTGCCACTCGGTATTTGTTGCCCTCTTTATTCAAATTTGTGAAATCTCTTCAACACAGCAGTTGCCAAACAGATATTAAAGGTAAATGTTGTTGTTGTTGTTGTTGTTGTTGTTGTTTTTAGAAGACAAGATGGTAGATCACAAACTCCAACAGTAAAGTAGTAGTCTTTTGTCCTACTGGACATACCCATGGTTTAGGAACATACCCGAGACAAACTAGGAGAAAGAGACCACTAGTGATTCAAGCATTTGTGGTCCAAATTTAAACTATAATTAAATGTAAAATTTTAATGTAGATAAAAACAATGAAAATTGGCCTTGCTTCTGAGCAAAATTATAATGGACTATATTTTAAGACAGTCAACCAAATGGAGAAGAATAATTTAAAACAATGAACATTATTAACTTCAATGAAGTTTTACTGAGCATCTTGTATGTGCCTAAATAACCAAGAATAGCAATATAAAAACCATCACCCTTGTCCTCAAGTAGACTTAACATCTCAATATCTATTAAACATCAGTCATTCATAAATGACCTAAATGCCTTTCCTCTTATCTAAATACTAAATTTTAATAATTGTTATTAAATAACTTTAAGTTGACCCAATTTTTTAAATACATATTTTATTATAAATTTAAACAATGATATACTTGAAAACTTATGTTTATTTTGTTTTATTATCTTTTTAAAAATACTTATTTATTCTCTTGTTTTTTATATACTTAATACTGTGGTAGTCACATATGTTTCTCCTTTACCACTAGGATTACCAAGAGTCACATTTCTCCTCTTCATTGAAATTAGGCATGACAATGTGACTTGCTATGGCCAATAAAAATATGAAGCAAAAGTGATACATGTAGAAGCTTTTAACTGTTGCTGTTTGATTCACTGGTCCACTCTTCCCTGATGGAAGCATGTGCTTAGATGGAGGAAGCATATTGGAAGGCTTAGAATAGCTGCTTCAAATAGTCACCTGAACCAGCCACTGACTTGTCACGAGCAAGAAATAAACTTTTGTTGTAATTATGCTAATGAGATTTAGTGACTTACCACAGCATCACTTAGCCTACCCTGACTAATATGATATTACTTGTAGTGTGATTTTATGCTTATTGATTTCTTTCTTTGAGAGTCTCTCCCACTAATATCCAAGCTAAAAGGGCAAGGAATTTATCTATCGTCTTCACTGTTAAATCTCCAGCACCCAGAACAATCCTTGGGATTTAATAGACATTTAATAAATATTTGTTAGATAAATGAGTAAAATATTAATTTAAAATCATCTAATTTATCTATCAGTGGTTAAAATGCAATACTTCATGAAATAGAAGGGAAATGAGGCTTATACTTAAAATGGAAAAAATGTTTAAGTCTTCTAGGAGGAAAATTGCTACGAGTGGAACTACTAAATGTTCAGAGACAGGGAAGGTTTTTCTGTACTGATCATATAGATGGCCTTTCATATACTAGATGCTGTACTAGAATTTCATAAATGTTTCCCCAGTTAGAACTTAACAAGTTACTGGAAAATGGGTATGATTCTCCCTACTTTTTAGTTGAGCAAATTAAGAAGGAAAGGGTTTAGCTATCCAAACCAAATTAATACAGTTGTAACGTGGTAGGGGAATATTCCTAAGTCACATCTGCATAAAGCCCAAACCCAGATTTTTTTCTCAGCATCACTTGATGGAGATCTTAAATGTTTTATTCCAAAACTAGATTAAGATAATCTTTGTGTTTACAACAGAAAACTCACAGTATACATAAAAGTCCTAAATAAGTCAGTGTGTTTTCATAGAAACAGATGGTACTGAACAGAGAAAAAACTGGAAAGAAAGAACATGGCCTTCTATCAAATAGTATAAACTCTATTTGGACCACAGATGTGATGGTTAATTGTATGTGTCAACTTGGCTAGGCTATAGTGCCCAGTCATTTGGTCAAATACCAGTCTAGATGTTGCTGTGAGGTATTTTTCGATGTGGTTTACATTTACATGAGTAGACTCTGAGTAAAGCACCTTATTCTTCACAATGGGACTGAACTTCATCCAAAAACGTAAAGGCTTTAAGAATGAAGACTGAGATCCTTTTAGAAGGAAGAAATTCTGTCTCCAGACTGCCTTTGGCTTCTAGATTCGACGTCAGCTCTTCCTGAGTCTTCAGCCTGACAACCTGACCTGAAGTTTGGGGATCCACTCCCACCCCCCAGAATCACATGAGCCAATTCCTTTAAGATTCTCTTTGCATACAAACACATCTTACAGGTTATGTTTTTCTGGAAAACCCAGACAAATACACTAGGTTAATAAAATGAAATAAATGACAGCAATGAAGGTCAGTGATATAGGCACTCTTACACATTCCTAGTAAATATCTATAATGGTTCTAATAGAGCTTAACAAAATGTATAGCCTTAAAACTTTTCATCCTTGTCAGTCCCAGTAATTTCGGTTCTAGGAATCCAAACAGATCATCACTAGACATTTAGGAATAGGTAATTGGAGAACTCTGAGTATCCAACTCTAGTTTGGTTAAGTAAATCACAGTACAGAGTATGATTCAACCATTAAAATGATACTTAAGAAATACTTTAACATATGGGAAATGCTTAAGTCAAATAGCTAATGAAAAAATCAGAATACAGGGACACCTGAGTGGCTCAGCAGTTGAGCGCCTGTCTTTGACTCAGGGGGTGATCCTGTGGTCCTGGGATCAAGTCCCACATAGGGCTTCCTGCATGGAGCCTGCTTCTCCCTCTGCCTATGTCTCTCTCTCTATCTCTCATGAATAAATACATAAAATATTTTTTAAAAAAGAAAAAATCAGAATACAACCTTGTATATACAGTAGGTTTCCAACTATGAACTAAAAACACATAGACAAGACAATAGAACAACTACATCGAAGTAACAATAGTGGAAATGTTTCCTCTATGATAGTGTTATTGGTGATTTTACTTTTTTTCCTTATCCCTCCAGAAATCCCAGCATTTTTCAAATTTGTCTTAAAATGAGCATATATTTCATTATTTATTTATTTTTATTTATTTATGATAGTCACACAGAAAGAGAGAGAGAGAGAGAGAGAGGCAGAGGGAGAAGCAGGCTCCATGCACCGGGAGCCCGATGCGGGACTCAATCCCGGATATCCAGGATCGCGCCCTGGGCCAAAGGCAGGCGCCAAACCACTGCGCCACCCAGGGATCCCTATTTCATTATTTAAAATGAATATTATTTTTAAAGAATTCTCTTAGGTAAGTATATTCTTAAGATTTTTGTTGTTGTTGTTGTTGTTAGCTGACAGGACATTTTAAAACACCCAGATATGACATTAAAATAAATTGTGTGTGCACTTGAAATAGCCATTTCCTTCTTACCTGAATCAAACATCACTTTAAGAAAAGTTTACCTTTCTTTAAAGACTGGGAGGATAAATTCTATAATTTAACAATGACAAAACTCTGATTTAAGGCCTATAACCAAATATCCTCATTTAAAGAAAGAAAAACAGCTACCAACGGCAAAGGACATATCTTTGCAGACACTACAGTAAACCTACATAAGTATCTAAAACATTAATTTTTTAAATATCCACTAATTCTGCCTTTGCATTTCTTTCTTTTTTTTTTTTTGCATTTCTTTCTCATAAGTTTATTTGTAAACATCAGTTTGCTTACAATATGCTGTAGAAACAGGGAATTTCTTTCTTTCTTTCTTTCTTTCTTTCTTTCTTCTTTCTTTCTTTCTTTCTTTCTTTCTTTCTTTCTTTCTTTCTTTCTTTCTTTTTGGGGGGGTGGCTATCACTGTCTCCTTGTATATTTCCGTGCAAAGAATTCCACTATTTGCAGACCACTGAGCCAACTTTGTCTTCATGTAGCTGGCAGATTCTTGTGGCCTTCTTACAAACACACCTTCCGCCATGACTTTTGCCAGCAGTGAACCAGAGCTTTAGAAAACACCAACTAACAGCCTCAAAGTCAGGACAGATGAGTAGCTGCTTTGTCACATGAGAAACACATTTTCCTAAAAGGAATATCATTACTTTGTATTCACTATTCAGCTTCCAGCTGCCAAAAGCTAAGCAAGGTAGGTCAATATGACCACATTTGATTGGCTGGGCTGAGCCTTCTCTCTAGAAACATCTGCAGAAGTCCAGGCTAAAAGTTCACTACTAATTAGAATCACTATGCTGTACACCTAAAACTAACATAATATTGTATGTCAACTATATTTCAATTAAAAAATTTTAAAAAAGAAATTAAAAAAGAAGAATTACTGGATAAAATACAAGATATCCAGTTAAACTTGAATTTCAGACAAACGATGAATACATTTTTTAAAAAGATTTTTATTTATTTATTTATTTATTTATTTATTTATTTATTTATTTATTCATGAGAGACACAGACAGAGAGAGAGAGGCAGAGACACAGGCAGAGGGAGAAGCAGGCTCCATGCAGGGAGCCCGATGTGAGACTCGATCCCGGGTCTCCAGGATCACACCCTGGGCCGAAGGCAGGTGCCAAACCGCTGAGCCACCCAGGGATCCCGATTAATACATTTTTAATACAAATTATGTCCCGCCCAAATATTGCACATGGCACTTCTCATGAAATATCTGGGCCATACTTTTAAAAAGCACTCAATGCTTATCTGAGACTTAAATGTACCTGGGTGTTACATACTTTTTATTTCCTAAAGCTAACAAACTTAATCCTAATTGATGCACTTAGAAGGTCTACAGGTCTTTTAGAGGATATAAGAATTGGTAGAAAGTTCAAACTTAATGACAACGGAAATGCTTAATATATTCAATCCTCTTTACACTCAAACCACGTAAACCAAAAATGTCCCCATTTTAAGTCTCTTAAGAAGAATCCATACACTGATCTCTGGGTTTTTTTTTTTTTTTTATGATTGTAAACTTGTTTTTTTTTTTTTCCTTTTACACGAGGAAACATTTAAATTTTTTCTTAAGTTGTTATTCAACGCAATAAAGTACCTATCAAAAATGACAGATGCCTAGATCCTATCCCTGATATCAGAAAGTTGCAACCTAGAGAACCAGACAAAAGCACAAAATAATAGAGAAAAGGAGACCAAGGCAGTTCTCCTGTGTCCATGATCAGTGTGTACTGCGATCAAGAATAAGTGTCTAGCAACTGTATAGTAATTTGTCAGCAGAAGTTTATGTCTCTTGTCTCCAAGAAATAAAAGTTTGGACTTGTATTTTGAAAGTCTACACTTCATTTTTTCTAGTAATTTCTATCGCACATTACAGAGATATCAGCTGAGGTCAATTAGAAATAAACAAAAACCTGTCTTTCATGACAGTTTGAAAAGTGCTGATCTAGAAAATATTCAATTGTCTTATTTCCTTTCATTTCCATTTGCACATTTCTAGTGGTGGAGAAGTTGCATCGATGTGTTTTCTGATTGAGATACAAGGAATAATGAAACTCATATGAACTACAAAGGAAAAATGCAATTCTCTCAAATTTACTTTTCTTGTCTTCCTAACTCACTTTTTAAAAATCTATTCCTTACCCTCTAACCTATGTCACCTTCCTGACCCCAAGGACAATATTTAAGAGTACCAAACCCAAAGCCAGGAGATGTGAGACTTGTTGCTTGGGACCCTGGATAGAATGATTCCCCAGCCAAAGCCTCTTGTGTAAAATGCAGGTTGTAATGAGGTCATCTAAGGTCGTTTCCTAACTCCAATAGTCCACGATGCCGGGATGTGCTTGTTAAACTCCGATGACACCGCATCATTTTAGCTCCAGGGATACACTGGCTGGCCCCTGGGGTGGATGGCGAGCTTCAGGCCAATAGCACAAGCTTGACACGCTTCAGCCAGGGGCTTTATGTGACGCCCAGCCATTCCCAACAGCTGTAGGCTGGGAGGCCCCAAGTCCAAAAATAGCCCCACAAATTATGATTTCCCTTCTAGAGATGACATCTCTGTGAATGGCACTAAATCAAGGCCAAGCAGTTAGCCTGACACTCTAGCCAATGCCTCGAAAACAGCTCAATCCCTGGAAGTCTAGGTGTACCATCCATCCCACCCAGGGCTTTCAGTATTTGAATGTTGATGCTCATTCTGCAGTCAGGAAACATAATTATTCGTTTTTCTTTAAGGAAGTTTATGACCGAAGGTAATGGGGGGAACATAAATGTACTGACTGTTTACTGACACTCATAAATGCTATGAACACAGACATATAATTGTCTCCTGAAGATCTGCTCTTGTAGTGTAGAATCTTCATTTTTAGCAATTTAACTACTGAAAGTTTACCCACCTTGAGGAGAATTATTTAGTGGAAAATAAAACTTAGCGCCTATTTCATTCCCTGCTCCAACAACTTTCATCCTTTCAGAAAACTGGCTTTCCCATAAAATTTGCAGAAGGTAGCTTGTTATATAGGGCTAGTAAAACTAAGAGGTAATTAGTACAAACCAAACCTCTAAATAATAATGTCAAGTTTTAACATTTGCAGAGTTCTGGATCAACATTAACTAATAACTCCTCTCTCTGTTTTCCTCTGTGAGAAAAAAACTTTGTTATTCACAAATTATCAAGATAGAAAACAAAACAAAGAAATTGGTTCTGGCTAATTAGAAAAAAAAAGAAGAAAGAGGAAGAAGAAGAAGAAGAAGAAGAAGAAGAAGAAGAAGAAGAAGAAGAAGAGAGGAGGAGGAGGAGAGGAGAAGAAGAAGAAGAAGAAGAAGAAGAAGAAGAAGAAGAAGAAGAAGAAGAAGAAGAAGAAGAAGAAGAAGAAGAAGAAGAAGAAGAAGAAAGAAAGAAAGAAAGAAAGAAGAAAGAAAGAAGAAAGAAAGAAAGAAGAAGAAGAAAGAAAGAAAGAAAGAAAAAAAAGGTAAGCAGCTCAGGTCAGAATTCAGCAAGTGCAAGCAAATGTTTACACCTGTTCAGAGTTAAGAACAATGGTCACTTATGACTAGGATGGACCATTAGGTCACACTGAGCTCATTTTTAGGAGACCGTCCAGGAAGGCTTGGCATTGCAGAATGGGAGAAACCAGTGTGAAATCCCTAGACTTTTGGATTACTGCTCTCCTACCTTAACTGCTGCAATGACAGGTACATATGTGTGTGCAGGGGAGGAGGGACAGAGATGCTGCAAGTAACTCAGTGTGTACATGGCCTGCCTGTAGCTCTCCCCCAACCCCCCAATGGGCAGCTGTGCTAAATTTGTCAGTTAACCTTGCCTTACCCCTTCCAGGAGTGGCCGTACTGTCAGGGTCCCCAGGATGTCACCTCTTGGCTAGCAAAGAGAGTTAAAAGTGAACCACTCCAACAAAGGAAAAAAATAACAATGCTGAATAAGACCCCTTACCAGCTCATCTCTTTTCCTTCCTCTCCAAATTCAGTAGGAAAGAGAATTGAGAGCTTGTCAGGATTAGCTGCATGGCATTAAACAGTCCCTCCCAGGGAAGGCACAGAGAAGAGACTCCCTGGTACCTTGCTTTGGGGAGTGGCCCATAGGAACCCAGTGTCAGCAAGTCTCCAAAAAAGCAGCATCTGGAAAAGGAGACATCTCGCCCAGAGATGCCTCTTTCTTCCTCCCCTCCCAGACCTTAGGCTGAAAACATTGAGTTCTCTTGGTCTATAAAGGAGGACATATTATTAAAAGGGCCATAGGGAAGCCCGTCTATTTCTCAATGTCCTAGAATGCCATCCAACCATCTGGGGTCAGATGCCCATTCTTCATCTCTCTCTGACTAGGGGGTGGGAGGCTCATGCCAATGCTTGGGTTCATTCTGATTTTAAGATTAAGACAGAGTTTTCTCTCCCCTCCTGAGAGAAAGGTACACAGGTGTCCAGAGAGAGGGAAACAGTCAGGGACCACTGTGCTAATGTGGACCTGTGGATCTGGTGGTTTTGACAATGGGAAACCAAAGGTGGTTCTGAAATGGGATCTGGTGTCCAGATCCAGCTTACTTATTTTTGCTGAAAACTTTAAAAATTAGTTTCCTGGTAAAGAAACAATGTTGTGTCAAGGTCCCTGGAAAAATCAAACAGTGTTATTCTGTAAGGTCTTAATGGGAGGATCTATCCATTTTGACCAGGGATAAATGTATTCGATTCAATATGTTTGGTTTGGGAAATCTCTTTTTGTCAAACCCAGGATAACCAATTGTCCATTATACCATGTCCTTGCTAAGAGAAGCTGATGTAGAAATATTTAACCACCCCATCCATAAACATTTCTTTCCTCCCAGAGCAGAAAAAGGCTGATCTTCTCAAGGCCTAATGTTATTTATTTTCCAGTGAAGGGATATGATTTTTATGCCAGGTACAGTTTTCCTTTAGCATTTTTAAGTGCCTGCTTTTTAAGTGACTCCTAGAACTGAGATCCTGACCACTTGCCCTTGTTAAATATCTGGTGATCCTTTTACCCAACAGATGGGAAGGGCCTCCTGATATGCCCCTGGCCTAATTTCAATTTGGGTAATTGCATTCTGTCGACTTGAAATTTCCCCACCAGTTTAACCTGCCTGGGATATGGTGCCTCCTTCTCGGTCCTGAACTGCCTGGCGTGCCGATGGAGGCTGGGGAACAGCTGGTGCATTCCACCCCAGAAGTGGATACATTTTAGTGGCAGGTGCAAAGGTTTTCTTCAGCTGAATACAAATTCTAACATAGGAATGAGCCTCTTGGATGCTTTTTATTTTTATTTTTCTCAATGAACATAACTTTCGCAGAACCAAAAATATAAAAGCATCCAAAGCATCAATATGAATGGAAAAGAAAATACATGTTCACTAAAACCAATCTATTGTGTGATCATTTTGCATTCCGTGAATCTTACAATGCTTCTAGATTTGAATGTTGACAATAAGGATAAATAATTCACATAAAGCAATCATTCCTTTTCTCAAAGAATTTTACACACAAATACATGTACACACGGGGGCACATGGGTATGTGCACACATCCTTCCATGCACGTATAGGGGTGTGTGTGTTTGGGTATACCAACTCTTACCTCCCTCTGGAGGGTCCTTTTTAGTTGGGAATAAAAACAGCTTTCCCCACAAAAATACCATGTTAGGCATTCTATGCATATCTTATTTGAGTAGGTAATACATTTAACTGTAAAGAGCTTATCTCCTGTAACAAACTGGAATCTTAGAAGGTATCCTATCCGTTTCTGTTTCCCTGGCACCTAGAACATAGTAGGTACTTAACTAATGGATTAAAATATAGACTACGTAGACAAACCTATTTAATCTTTAGCTCTAAGACCCAAAATGCAATTTAAGGACTGCAGGTCAAGGTATAGTTTTTTAAGGTACACCTTAAAACTCCGGGAACATTGGTGGCCCCAAAGTCACATCCCTTGGCTACCTGAGCTCTAGGAACAGTTACGTGCAAGCATAGGCTCACCTTGCAAACGACCAATACCATCTCTCAGAGGTGACTGCCAGAGATGCTGGTCTGCAGATTCAAGGCGAGTGCACCAAACCAACAGTAAACCAGTGGAAGATAGGGGCTAGTAGAGAAATGCTCCTGCCTTCCAGACTTCAGGCAGACAATCCTGGAAGTCCTTCCATACCTTCTCTGCATATCTCCATAAAACTGAATCCCACTGACCAACCTCAGTTTTTTTTTTCTTTTTCTGTAATCTTTTTCTCATGTGACCTTGATAACACACCATTGTATTGGACATTTCTCCTTCCCATCTTCCCACTCCCTTGCTCCTGCTTCAGGGAATCACCTCTCAAATGGACTATCTGCCCCCTTGCCTCAGGCTCCGAATTTGGGGGAACCCAGACTCTAATGACTTAGGACATCACCATGCTGACAGTCACACCAGCAGACTATCCACATATGAACACATAGAGTACCTATTCCCCCACCATTCATTTTCTTTCCCTATCATAGGACAGATAAGCCATACACCAAGACCACTCTGATATATATATAGGCTGACAGATTATATGCTATATTTATGCCAGGAAAAAGGAGGAGAACTAAGATTGTGCCTTGATGTATTCTAACCATATTAGTTTAGCTCTAAATATCTTACCTTACCAATGGCTCAAGAGGCATTCCCAGAGTCTCATAATTAGTAGGACAGTCCAGATTCTGCCTCATTTTAGCCTCTGCAGGTCATCATAAATTAGCTTAGAGGCCCCAAGCCTCTGTATGACTCAAGCTGACTTGAATCCTAATTTGTACTATGCAGCAACCTTAGCAATGCCACTTGCATGCTTAAGTCTTTTGCTCTCTTGGCCCTTGGAAAAAACATATTTGCAGTAGCACCTGTCTCTGCCATCCCTGTTTAGTGTAGATCATCAATGGGTAGTGTCCTAACCTAAGAATACAGCCTGATGAAGACTTGGGTCCACCATGTAATGACTATGCACGTCATGAAGCCAAGGACGGGCTGCCACAGAGGAGGGCCAAGCCATCTTTGAGTTGACTGCCTCATACTCACTGGAGGGCTACCCTGTTGGCCACACTAGATAGAGAAATGCAGGGAATTCTCAGCAGTTTTGAAGACACCGGTGTTTAGACCTCTGGCTTCTTTAAGGGCAAATTGAGGCCAGTGCCTAATATAGTAGCCAGAGTGGGCCTAAGGTGAGCTGAGGGACCAGTCTTTCAGTTCATGGAAAGGACTGTAGTACCTTAAAAGTAGTATTAGAGAAGACCCATGAGGGACATGGATCATCCTTTGATTTTCATAAAATTGATGATTTTTTATAAGACTGTAAAAGCTCTACTTTCTCACTATAAAATGCAAAATTGCATTAAAACAATTGTATAAAAATTACATTAAACATACATCTCTTGGGATCCCTGGGTGGCGCAGCAGTTTAGCGCCTGCCTTTGGCCCAGGGCGCGATCCTGGAGACCCGGGATCGAATCCCACATCGGGCTCCCAGTTCATGGAGCCTGCTTCTCCCTCTGCCTGTGTCTCTGCCTCTCTCTCTCTCTGTGTGTGACTATCATAAATAAATAAAAATTAAAAAAATTAAAAATAAATAAAAGCTGCGCTTAAAAAAATACATCTCTGATCCTATCTGATCCTATCACACAGAGGTAACAGCTATTAATATTTGCTCTATTTGTTTCTAGTTTTTCCTATGAATAATGAATATATATTTCTCTCTTTCTCTGTGTTGTCCCTCTGTCCATATATGTGAGATCTAGAAAAAATATTGTATTTCTGTGCACTTCCTTCTTCTGACAACATACCATGAACATTTTCTTTGAACACAGCACTTAATGGGGGCATAATATATAATCATAATATTTTGTAATTCTCTGTTAGGGATGTATAAGGTTTTTTAATGTTTGTTATGTATAACCTTATATTTATATATATTTCATATATACATGTTTTGAAATCCCCCCCCCCTCAGTGTGGATTCTGGGATTCCTTTCTGCAACAAGGGCCAGATATCCATCAGTGGGCAGTGTCTGGGTCATCCACATGACCATGACAAGCCACCTTCTGTGTGTTGATATCTAGCCTCATGGTCACAAGATGACCACAGCAGTGTTGGCCACGTTATAATCGCCCACCTCAAGTGGTTTCTTCTTCCTCTGGTATCTTTTAAAAATGTAAGAAATCTTACTAAAGGCTCCTGCCCCCAACAGTCTGCTCCTCACAGTTCATTGGACAAAACGGGTCACGTGCAATTTCCCAACTCATTCACTGATGCAGATGGAAGGGTAATGATTGGTTTAGACTACGTAAGACACACCTCCCTCTGAGCCTAGGCAAAAGATCATTGGCTCCAAGCAAACAGCGGCATATGGCTGGAGAATGGAACATGTGCTGTGGACAAGAAGTGGAGTCCTCCTGAAAAGAAAGGGGGACTTAAAGAGGAACTATATTCAGGGAGGCAAGAAGCAATTGTCTCCAATATAAATTAAACTTGTTTCGTTATCTTCTCACCTACATTATCACGCTCTCTTCCCCGATAACATTGTCCTTCCTTAATTTACCAGCTAGACACTCCTTTTTAATCAAATGTGTGCTGGTTATCCATGAATCTCTAAAAAGTTAACTGAAAAATTAACATCATAATGATAATGAGTTTAAGGTCTTGCTCTCCTTGGGGGCATTTCTGTTCTAAAAGGCAGTTCTGAAAGATATAATCATCTTCACGATCTATAAGACCAAAGTAGTAATGGTAGTATGGCAGGCAAGAAAGGATTCAAGACCCACTGTGACCCTCCTACCTTGCTCACCTTGCTCACTCTGTTACACTCACACTGGCCTCCCTGCTGTCTCTCCAGGAAGCCAGGATACTTACACCTGGGAGCCTTTGCACTTGACTTCCCGCTGCCTGAAACAAGCTTTCTCTAGATAGCCTCAGGGCTTAATTCCTTGCTTCTTATAGTTTTCTTACCCATATGCCACCTTATTAAAGAGGCTTTCCTTGATCCTCTTACATAACATAGTACCTTCACTTCACTCTGTAGCCTATTACCCTACTTTCCACATATTTGGCACTTATAACCACCTGACATGGTATGTAGGTGTTTACTATCTTTCTCCTAAATAGAGAGTAAATCCTATGAGACTAGAGTTTATGTTTTTTTAGATTGATTTCTTTTTTTTAATTTATTTATGATAGTCACACACAGAGAGAGAGAGAGAGAGAGAGAGATGCAGAGACACAGGCAGAGGGAGAAGCAGGCTCCATGCAGAGAGCCCGACGTGGGACTCGATCCCGGGTCTCCGGGATCGCGCCCTGGGCCAAAGGCAGGCGCTAAACCGCTGCGCCACCCAGGGATCCCCGAGTTTATGTATATTCATTGTTCGTTCCTCTGAGCCTAGACACAGTGCCTAAAAAGCAGGCATTCCATTGCTAAACATTGATTGAGCTGCATCAGAATAGAAGCCTGATGGCAAGTGATGCAGAGCATTTTCTCATGTGCATGTTGGCCATGTCTATGTCTTCCTCTGTGAGATTTCTGTTCATGTCTTTTGCCCATTTCATGATTGGATTGTTTCTTTCTTTGGTGTTGAGTTTAATAAGTTCTTTATAGATCTTGGAAACTAGCCCTTTATCTGATATGTCATTTGCAAATATCTTCTCCCATTCTGTAGGTTGTCTCTGAGTTTTGTTGACTGTATCCTTTGCTGTGCAAAAGCTTCTTATCTTGAGATACCACCTCACACCAGTGAGAATGGGGAAAATTAACAAGGCAGGAAACAACAAATGTTGGAGAGGATGCGGAGAAAAGGGAACCCTCTTACACTGTTGGTGGGAATGTGAACTGGTGCAGCCACTCTGGAAAACTGTGTGGAGGTTCCTCAAACAGTTAAAAATAGACCTGCCCTACGACCCAGCAATTGCACTGTTGGGGATTTACCCCAAAGATACAAATGCAATGAAACGCCGGGACACCTGCACCCCGATGTTTATAGCAGCAATGGCCACGATAGCCAAACTGTGGAAGGAGCCTCGGTGTCCAACGAAAGATGAATGGATAAAGAAGATGTGGTTTATGTATACAATGGAATATTCCTCAGCTATTAGAAATGACAAATACCCACCATTTGCTTCAACGTGGATGGAACTGGAGGGTATTATGCTGAGTGAAGTAAGTCAATCAGAGAAGGACAAACATTATATGTTCTCATTCATTTGGGGAATATAAATAATAGTGAAAGGGAATATAAGGGAAGGGAGAAGAAATGTGTGGGAAATATCAGAAAGGGAGACAGAACGTAAAGACTGCTAACTCTGGGAAACGAACTAGGGGTGGTAGAAGGGGAGGAGGGCGGGGGGTGGGAGTGAATGGGTGACGGGCACTGGGGGTTATTCTGTATGTTAGTAAATTGAACACCAATAAAAAATAAATTAAAAAAAAAAGAATAGAAGCCAATGGGACCTAATCCTGTGTAGTCATCTTTCTGTCATAACTCTGATGCCCACAGTAAGTCTAAGGAGGTCATATTTTCTTTTTCACCTATTTCCCTGTAGGCAAGACCTTCATTTTCCAGGATGCACTGTGTAGCTGTGTATGTCTTGAAATCTGAACAGTATCTATCTCTCTACTATGAAATAAAAGGCAAGTCCCAACTTAAGACACATCCTATAACTTGTAATACTATCTAATTAATAAAATGTGTTTCAATTCTGATTAAAATTTATCTTGAGTGCCAGAAATACTCATAAAAGCATATCTAAAAGCTACAAGGAAATAAGGTAATGTAATTATTCAACAATAACTTAAGAAGTACATTACCATGTGACTTGGAGCTCCCATCTAATGCTCTGGTTGAGACAGATACACACACACACACACACACACACAGAGTTTTATTTTTTATTTATTTTTAATTTTTTAAAAATTTATTTATGATAGTCACACAGAGAGAGAGAGAGAGAGAGGCAGAGACATAGGCAGAGGGAGAAGCAGGCTCCATGCACCGGGAGCCCAACGTGGGATTCGATCCCGGGTCTCCAGGATTGCGCCCTGGGCCAAAGGCAGGCACCAAACCGCTGCACCACCCAGGGATCCCCTCCCCACACTGTTTTAGAGACTTTCAGGCAAAATGGTGATATGAATATGTGGACATAATCACCCACATGAAACTATGAAAAAGCCTATATTTGACTTGGGAAAAGGACACGCTAGGAACCATATAGATGTACCAGAGAGCAGGCATGATTTCTGGTCATTTTGGTGTAAATATGCCAGATTAAAAGAAAGGCAACCACACCACCGTGACAGGGAAGTGAGAGGGAAAAAAACTAAGATAAATAAGAATGAGGTTCCAGCAGAACCTAGATCACACTCACTGCCTGTGTGGAGACAGTGATGGTAGTGTATGTCTGGACTCTAGCAGCATCTCTGGGAAGACTAAGGTAGCAGACACCTTCGTGAGCAGCCTTCCTAGGCTTGTGTTATGCTAGCATAGCCCAGTCAGTGCTGAAGGGAGATCGGGGTACCCTGACCTCAGACTTTGACCTCAGAACAAGGGTATCCTTGCCTGTCAAAGAACAGAGCTCTGATCAGCTAACTCTTGGCTTCCTCACAAACTTGAGGAGTACACTGCTCAGCAAATCTCCAGGCAAAGGGGCTCTAGAGTGGCAAGATAGGAGCATAGCATGCATAAGCTGGTCCCTTCTCTGAAAGACTTCTGTAGGTCACCCCTCAATCTCTGATGGCACCCAACCCAGTTCTCAGTTCCATGTATTGGGTAATATATTCTATTTGTGGAATGCTATATAACTTTCATTTTAAATGCCATATTCTCAACTAAATATTCAAGGATGCAGAATATGATGCAGAATATCCTCATGTCATGATATATGTTGTATTAAGTGAATGAAAAAGTGCATACATGAGTCAGGGGTATTGGATTACAACTTCACAATATTTTATACATACAGCACACACATAAATCCATACAAAAGTAGTAGAAAGATATACTCCATTATGGTAATAATAACCAAAAAAAATCCCAAAGTTATCTTTATTTTTCTTTCTATTTTACATGTTATGAGAAAAGAAATTTAATTGGCCCTTCATTCCAAATATTTCCAGAACCTATACTCTATTCACCACTGCAAATACCCCGGTCAGAAGCACCATCATTTTTCACCTGGATTAGTGCATTAGCCTCCTAATAGGCCTCCTGGCTTCCATTCTCATAGTCTATCCACTACACAGCAGCTAGAGTAAGCTTTTAAAAATGTGAGTCAGATTCCTCTGCTCAAAACTCTCCGGTGGCTGCATATCATGCTCATTTCATAAACCTCTTTATTACTTTACATATTTCTCCTGCTATCATCCTTGTACAGAATCTAGTAAGATAAGACTGGTCTTCTTTCCAGTCTTCAGACTTGCCAAACATCCCCTTCTATTTGCACAGGCTGTTCCTGCTGCCTAGAACACCCTTCCTTTCAATAGCACCATCTTCAAGTCTTTAATGCCTCCTTTCCTAGCAGCCTAGCCATCGCCCCAAACACCCTCTTCCTCCCTCCTGTAAGCAAGATTCCACAACTTACTTTCTTGGGGCCATGTTGCAAAGTTACAGGGAATGAGATTCTCATAAAGTAGAATGTGAACCATGCCCTCTGACATTGTGAGCAATGTAAAGACCCCACTTTATTTTACTCTCTCCCTCCCCCCTGTGAGACTGTCAGCTGCATGAGGGCAGAAATGTCTTTAGCAGTTATGGCTTTCACCACAGTTTCTAGAATAATGCTGGCATGTAGCACCTGCTACTGGATGAATGAATCACAGGATAGTAGGAATAAAAGTGATTTTTATTTTCTTCTGTAAATGATCTCTGTTTCCCCTATTATTTATAAAAACTAGAAAATAATTAGTAAAAAGAAAAATGTATACTACTACTCATTTCATTTCTCTTGCTCTTAGCCTGGAAAGTAAATTTCTTCTGGACTCACACTAAAGAACAACTAAAGAAGATTATCTGTTTAAACTATCATTGAATCAAATACCCAGTAAAGCATCTCTAAGCTCTTCAGTTATTTCCATGGGTTTTCCTCACTCCCACTGATTTTGGTGTAGTTTCTGATCAGTCACGATGGTAGGAGATGACCCAATTTCATAACATCTGAAGCTATTCAATTTTTCTATGATATGATTCCATCATGGGCCAAGTCGAATGGTCCAGCAGAGAGATGCTCTCACATTCTCTTAAAAGGTTATCCTTTGGGTTTTCTTTTAAGATAGTGTTTCTTAGGAGAAAAATTGAAGCTTATATCTAAGGACATACTATACGATGAAACTTTTTCTCTGTTACGAGTCCTCCTACCCTCACACATGGCAGAAAACATTCTGAAGACTCAGACTTTCAGCTCTAAAAATGTTAATGACCAAGTGCATTTGAACCCATCTTTAAATCTGCTTTTAAGTATTTTTAAAGTCAGTTAAGGTATTAACCCACTGAAAATTTTGATAATTTGCAAAATATCTCTGACCTGACTCTCTGACAATGGTAAATAAAACCAAGCCAACAAACAAAAACCATATATGAGATTCATCCTTTGCCACTCTTTGCTTTATTTAATATTGCAGCAATTTCCTCTGTAATAAACAACTCAAAATCGAGCAAAGACATACCAACCATGGAGGAGAAAATGAGTCTGGTCAGCAGAAATATGGGACCTACCTTTAATCCTTTAATAATGGTCCAGAAAATAATTTATCTCGTGCTGTTATTTTGTATCTGGCAGTTCAACCAAAGACATCATTCCGTCCTTAGGAGGGAGAATCACTTTTACTCTAGCCTCGGTGGATAGCTTTATATAATTTATATAGTTTTTAATTTTGGTAATAGCAACTAGCTGGCTAAGGCAATAAGCCCTTTTTAACAAAGACTAAATAAAGAAATCTCTCATATTTCAATTAACTAACTGAACCAAATCATAAAGAGCATGACTGTTTCATTTCATTTGGCTGTTGCTCAAAGAATGTTCACTCAAAAAAGTTTCATTGTTAATATTTATAATGTTCACACTAACATAAACATTATAACTAATACTATAATGTTCATACTAATATTGGAAAATTAGAAAAACACAAATCTGAGATAGAAGGGCCATTACACCAACTAAAACTCTTGTTTTTATTGAATTAATGGTGTTGTCCTTGGCTTTTGACCTCTAGAAATGTGGCAGGTGCCAGGCAAGCAATGGGTAGGAATGAAAGATGGTGTGTCATACAAAAGTACACATGAGTGGTCCCATTTATTTAAAAATCTTGAAATTATCAATAGTCTCACTGGTTGTATGTTATGGCTGCAGATTTTTTAAGTATGCAGGTGATAACACTATTTTCAATACCATATATATCATTCTTGCAAATCATAGTAGTCATTGAGTAACAATTGATAAATATAATTAATCTTTTCTTAGGACACATAATGATTGTGTATGAGAACATCATATAATTGCCCTCAATTAGATATAAGTTTCAAAAATTATTTGTAAATTCTATCAAAAGTCCATCCCTCTGATCAACTCACAAGTACATATAATTCTTACAAACACTTGCATGTACTATATTATTTTAAAATTAGTAATAATCGGGATCCTTGGGTGGCTCAGCAGTTGAGCACCTGCCTTCGACCCCGGGAGTGATCCTGGAGTCCCAGGATCGAGTCCCACATCGGGCTCCCCGCGTGGAGTCTGCTTCTCTCTCTGCCTATGTCTCTGCATCTCTAATGAATAAATAAATAAAATCTTAAAATAAAATAAAATAAAAAGTTAGTAATAATCATTTTAAATAACCCATTATAGAATTTATTTCTAAGAGATTAAACTTATTAATAATCTAATATTGTGAAATTCTAAATATAAACATCTTTCTACTTGTCATTTGGTCATCAATATTCATAAATTTCCAAATTTCATGCGCACTTTTATTTTTAATTTTCATTTCCGCATCTCTGAGAGCAGGTTGTGTCACATAATGGATGATATGAAAGTACCGCACACTAGCTTAATAGGATGCCTTTTGTTCTCCTTCCCAGTTGGAGCGATAAAACATAAAATGATGATGTTTCTTGTAATCGTTGCTTCTTGAATTCAATGAACTATAGGAACAGACACTGTTTCCCTGGCTCACTAACTAGGTTTGTCGTATGATATTATACCTGGCCGAAAGTTGGTTAACTATATTCCAGGACAGATGGGTCCCCGGTCCCACACGCGAGGGTACTTAGCACTTCGCCTGACAAAAAGCAAGCTTTCAACCAATGAGAACAACTGCCTTCTTTGGCATGAAATATCTGAGTATGTGGCGCAGATGCCGATCCTGACTCTGCTAATCTCCTTTATTAAATTCCTGTCCCCAGGCCCTTCTCTTTTCTGGAGGCGTGCTTTGGTCTAAAAAACCCCCTTTACCCAGAGTAGCCTGGGAGGTTGCAACTATCTGCCCCCCTGGGTGGGGGGTGGGCGCGCGCACGTGACCAGAGTAGACAATCCCAGCTCTTTTGCCTACAGGCAGGCGATGCAACTGCTTCAGAGCTTCTTCCCCAGGGAGAAAGCTAAACTGGACTTCTGAAAGCAGGCCCTTGCCTAACGCCTCCCCGTCCTACTCAGCTTCCCTGACTCAAAGCTTTTCCGTGAGAGCACACCTTCAGTGAGTCACTTCTACACGAATCACAAGAGCTTCTAGACAGCCCTGCCTAAGAGCATGTTTGCGCAGGTTTCGGCTGGGTGAGGTTTTCTACTGGTGTCTACAAGAGGTTTGGCCAGCATCATCGTCTGAAAACAACCAGTTGAGCCTTAGGGAACCAGACCTAGGGATTTACACGGCTGCCCTCACGGCCTCAGGGGGAAACAGATACGTAAATGAACAATCACAAATTAGTAAAATGCACATAGATGAAGGGTGCTAAGAAATACCGGAGAGAAGAGTGAATAATGATGCTGGGAAGTCACTGAAAGCTCTGTTGAGAGAGTTAAATTTGGGTTCAATCATGAAGACATGAAAGTGGCTGAGATTTGCTCAGGTAGACAAGGGGTAAGGCTGAACCAGAGAGAAAATGTCATGTTTAGTTAAAAGAGGTTTGAGAAACATGTTGTGTTCACAAATCTGCACGTAATGTGCTAAGAGGGAATAAGTTGCAAATTGGTACAAGATGAATGTGTGTCTGTGCATATGCACATACATAGAATTACATAGAATTTTCGATCAATTACGTGATGGAGAACCGGAGAAAGATAAGTAGGAAAATGACATAGATTTCTTTAAAAAATTTTTAAATTAATTATTTTAGTTTAGGTGAAATATGGATGAGAAAAAAACTCAAAATGTATAACATGATATAAACATTTAGTTAAAGAAGATTCTAGCAACAATATAGAGAATGTAAGGGAATGGAGTGGATCTGCAGGAGGAAAAACCATTTGAACGATGGGAGTAAAGGTGCCAGAAACTCTGCAGGCTGGGAGGATGCAGGCTCTAGAGGAACTGGTCTGTAATTAAGTCTACTTATACACTCAGATGTGTTGGGGTCATTCTATTTCTTGCACTTAGTAGGTAAGTAGGCGGAAAGCCAGACCCCCTACATCTTTCAGGATAGGTCAGAGAGTATGGGACTCCACGTGAGAAGGGCAAAGAAAAATTCTCAGTCATCCGTCAGGTCCTATTATCAGCAACAGGATCCCTCTGTGAAAAAAAAGACATTTGTCTCTCCAATGGGGTGAATGTTTCTGAATCTCCAGCTCTGTGAAACCATTCCCACGCAGTTGATATCTTCCATCTTTTCTTTATATTAAAGGGACTTGTATTCTTTGATTTCTCTGTAAATCACCATTATGCTTTTGACAGGCACACAGCAACCCATTACAATATCCCAGGGAAGAAGTGATAAGGGTTAAACTAAGACAATGATCTAGGGAAGGAGAAAGGGATGGGAGGATCACGATGGGGCACTGAAAGATTTATTTGGTAAAAATAAAATAAATGCAAACTGGCTATCCTTTGGAAGTAAGATAGGCTAAAGTAGAAAATACCTATTTATGCCACCTTAAAAATCTTCATGCTCAGAAATGCCACAGTGTTAGCACACTAAAATAATATTAAATAGCTTCTTGTTTGTTAAACCACAAAAGTGTATCAGTTTGCAAAACTCAATTCGAGAGAGGCAGATAAGGAAAAGGGAAATAGAGAGAGACATAAACAAAAGCTATCTTCCTAAATCATAAAAGTAAGATATGAACATTTAGCTAGGTCTGAAAGCTAGGAAAACAACAAAAAAGGTGTCATTTTTCTCTTGTAAAATTTCATCATTAAACTCTGGGTTTGCTAACTATGGCCATGAATCATAGCTACATGGCACTGATGCTACGCTACTCTAGTCTCCTCTGGGAGAGGCCACTATGCCATTGTGTTATGACAGCAGGTCTGAGCCCAGCCAACATTGTCTAAACATTGTCTTAGGCATCCAATGACCCATGCCCTCCTGCCAAAAATTCACAGGCTCAGCTGTGAGTTGTATCCTCCTGTAAGCAAGTTTTGTTAGTGACTTATCTTACTAGGAGGGAGGGAAAAGGAAGCAAAGATACTCCCCCTTTGACCAAGGGAAGTGCCTGGCAATGCTTCTTCTCCTGAATGCACATGAGTGTAGACAGATCCCCTTTATATGGGATGTCTGGGTGGCTCAGTGGTTGAGTGCCCGCCTTTGGCTCAGGGCATGACCCCAGTATTCTTGGATCCAGTCCCAAGTCGGGCTCCCTGCATGGAGCCTGCTTCTCCCTCTGCCCGTGTCTCTGCCTCTCTCTCTAGGTCTCTCATGAATAAGTACATAAAATCTTAAAAAACAAAACAACAAAACAAAACAAAACAAAACAACCCAGATCCCCTTTATAGAGCCGGTACACCCATCCCCCAGCTCCTGTGCATAAGAGCTCACAGCTGCCCTGCCTCCAGATAATTACCCAGAGTCCCCACTTTCCAGAGAGAAATACTTTCTAATATGACTTAGGTTCCAGGACCCCCAAAGATCAGGACAGAGCTGATTGTTTTCCCCTGAGAGCACATCCTTGCTTGACTCTTTTCTCTTTCCTATTCTGCTTCCCTCACTTCCCTGATTTATTTATTTTTTTCCCATTTGCTTCCTGAAAATCACTCTTACAGTAAATCACTGAGACCCAAATGTCTCCCCCAAGGCCTGCTTTTAGGAAACGTGACCTAAAATAAAAGGCTTACCAATAATATGGCTGGCCTAAAATAAAAAATTGGCAACTGAGATTTTTAGCAAAATAAGAGAGGGAGAACACTATTTGGTGGTAATATTCATAATCCTAACAATACTGGCAAAAGAGAAGAGATGCTTATATTTCATTAGGTCTCAAGATAACATGATGGTCCAACAAAGAGGAGTTATGTAGTAATTATCCGTGACAACAGCAACATCACATCAGCAAGGCAGACTAACAATTACATGTTGTTTTCCTTTGGAATTGTATTGACAGTAATACAACACTTGTACCACATCGTTCTATTTGTATGCCATTAAGTATGTGACCTTGAAAAGAAGTTGCTTAATCTTTCTGATCCTCAGTTTCCCTATCAGCAAGATAAGTTTAAAATGCCTTCTTCCTGTAATCATCATGAATATTAAATGAGAGGCTCCAGCAAAGCAATTAGCATAACACTTGGCTCTCTCCAAATATTAATTTCCTTCCACTTTCCTACCATGTCACCATCAATTAATATTTCTTTTTAACGCACTGGCTGTATTGTACCGTAATCAACACTAAGATTTAATCTAAGTTTATTCTTTTATCATTGTTCAAGGTGATGTGATCAGTATGAGAGATTATTTCCCATGCTTCTGAGAACAAATTATGGGAAACTGACAGGATTAGCTCATTTACTATAGTGGATATTTGTGTTTTTGCTTGCCCAGCATATCTCTCTCTCTCTCTCTCTCTCTCTCTCTCTCTCTCATGTTTATTTAGTGCTGGCAGCATGCTAATTTTTCCCTGGGGAAGTCCCTCTGTATTTCTAAATTTTTATTAAAGATGGTCTCCCACCCATAGGAGGGCTGGGCATCTGACTCAGCTGAACCAATCAGATGTATTTCCCAAAACTGTTTGTCTTGAGTGACCACAGGATGCAAAATGGTTGACATTTCTTCCTCATCACAGTGATGCTCTGAACAGAATCCTCATTAGTTCCTGCTCCTTGATCTCTCAAATTCAGCTCTTCTTTGAGAGGCCTTTGATTTCACAATCTACTTATCATTTCAATAAATGGCTTCTACTGCTGTTAGCCAAAGATAGTCTCTGTTGCCTGCCACCAAATGAGCCCTATAAACAGTGATGCTTAAATTAAAAAAAAAATTCAAGAATTTCAAATAAATCTTTAAAGATGGACTTAGGACTTTACATTCTAAAGTGGAATGCTTTAAAGCAAAGAAGAAGAAGAAGAAGAAGAAGAAGAAGAAGAAGAAGAAGAAGAAGAAGAAGAAGGAGGAGGAGGAGGAGGAGGAGGAGGAGGAGGAGGAGGAGGAGGAGGAGGAGGAGAAAAGAACATTCTCAATTTTATTTGAAGGGATCAATATCGCGGTTATTCATAAATATATATGTTTTATATATAGGATCATTTGCCAGTTCTGACACCAATGGATGATATATCTTAATTAAATATGTTTTACATTAGAAATATATTACACATGATGATAAATTTCAGATAACCCGATGCCACTTTCATGTTTCACTTGTGTTTTAAAACATATGCCCCTTCTCAAACTAAAAATTAATACAATAGCAGATTATAATATCCCTACTAATATATTAGCAGATTCAGTATTCCGTAAGTACTAATGATATTATCAAATCATAACTAAATTATGGTAGAATAGGAGAGTATCCCAGAACTTCTGATTACAGATGAATCACTATAAAATTAACAATGTACTATCCCATAGAGTATGTTCTGGTATCTATTATTTATCTGTCAAAGGGGAATTAATAGGGTATCCCAGATCCTGAGTCACACCAGGATGATTCTCACAGCTCAGGGGAGTATCCCTTCTAGACATACCTTCTATCCATCCCACACATATTATTACCATATTGCTGTCCCACTGCTAACCTACATGCAAGTATGCTTAGACTCGGTAGGCAAAGAGACCAGAGTCTCTATGGAACTCTCAGCAGGGCAGCTCCTGGTCCAGGGAAATGTAAGCCCATGGTATTCTGGAGATCAAGTGCAGGTTCCCGAGGTGCCGCGACATTCTCAGGACAGCGCACTTTGCTGTTTAGCCACTTAGAGCTCCAAGTTCTCCTCCCCAGTCCCTATGTTACTCTATCTCCCTCAGAGAAAATACTTCAGGTCAAGTCTGTGCCATTGCAAACTCATGCATCTATTGAACAGACATTTATTGCTTGGTGGTAATGTGTCAGGCTCCCAGCTGGACTCAGAAAAACAGTGGTGAACAGAACCGATGAAATCCCCACTTTCACATTTGGATGTGAGTGGCTGGGATGGGCAAGAAGCAGGTAAATAAGTAGACTAACTAGACAATTCCAGATAGCCATAAGCACTAGGCAGAAAATAAGGAAGGTGAGTTGATTGAGAGGGAACCATTTGGTAGTGACAGGATGGTTAAATTTAGTTTTGGTGATTAGGAAGGGTCTTTCAGGGGAGGTAGCCTTCTTGTCCTATGACTGTGCCAAAGAACTATATAAACAGATTTAAATTTTGTGAGAAGAGCAGAGGACATCAAAACACACCCGCAATGTACTGGTTATTATAGGGCATGTGTCCCATCGGCCTGTACCCATCTGAAACACACAACTACTGCTATTTGAAATGTCAGTATCTAGGATATGATATCCTCCTCCGTGCCCACTCCTCATTTTTTTTGTTGTTGCAATTATATTAGCTTAAAGGAACTGTGTATCGAGATTTAGCCTCCAGATTCTTACCCAAATTCCTACAAAGTAGTAATATTTGAATGAGTAGAAAAAAAAAAAAACCCTTAAGAGTTGTCTTGGTCTCCTGTGAGCTTATCTTTATTGCTGGATATTCTAAGACAACGATTTCATTTTCTGTTTCTCTTTTTGATGAGGAATGATCAATGATTTTTCAAGTAAGGATTTTAAAATAAATGAAAAACAGCTCCTTTCTCTAAAAATTAAAAAACAAAATCTTGAGCAGCCCAGGTGGCTCAGCGGTTTAGTGCCGCCTTTAGCCCAGGGCATGATCCTGGAGACCCGGAATCAAGTCCCATGTCAGGCTCCCTGCCTGGAGCCTGCTTCTCCCTCCCCCCTCTTTCTCTCTCTCTGTCTCTCATGAATAAAAAAATAAAATATTTTTAAAAAGTAAAAAAAAATCTTATTCAATATTTATTTCTTTAATGGCGTTTCAACATAGTATACTATAGTGTCAAGAGGAAAATATCTATTGCCAAGGTAAAGTACATGGCGTGTACTAATACCTTATGGTTGAAAGAGTGAATATATGTGGTTTCTCATTCAGACTGCCCCCACCCCACTAGTTTGACTTAGACAAATTCTTCATTCCCTAGAGACCACCAGCCTGATCACCTGGAGAAAGAGAGGTTACATCAGATGGTCTATAAGGTCATGTCCAACCCTACAATTGTATGACTCAATAACTCAGCTGGCTATTCCCGATGACATAGTTAAAATGACATTGACTTTAGAGCCTACATTTCGAGACTGGGTACCTATGGCAAGATAAAGCATTCAAGGAGCCAAGCTGGCAATGGGACTTGAGAAAGGCAAGTGGAAGCAATGCTGTTGCTGGCAAAGACCCAGGTTTGGTTCTCCATGCCACCTCAAATCATTCCAGACCAAGCTCATAGTCACAGAGACCCAGAGACCAATACTCACTTGGGAGAATTCTTTAAAAAGAAGAAAAGCACTTCACTAAAATACTACCCTACCTGCAGCTTTGTTCTCAGATGGACCTGAGGTCAGAACCTGTGCTAAAGGCTAACCCAGATCTCAGGAAGACATCTAAGAGCCTCAATCTCCACATCTATAAAACAGAAAATAAAAACCGTATTTCCCTCTTTGAGTTTTTGTGAAGATTAAATAAAATAGTGATTGCAAAGCACTTAGTATAGTATCTCTTATTATTCTTTTTCTTAAAGATTTATTTATTTATTTATTTATTTATTTATTTATTTATTTATTTATTCATGATAGACATGGAAGGAGGGAGGGAGAGAGAGAGAGGCAGAGACACAGGAGGAGGGAGAAGCAGGCTCCATGCTGGGAGCCCGATGCAGGACTCGATCCCAGGACTCCAGGATCACGCCCTGGGCCAAAGGCAGGCACCAAACCGCTGAGCCACCCAGGGATCCCCATCTCTGATTATTCTTAGGAATTTTTATAAACCTCTCTGACCTTTGGACATAAAAGAATCTGCACTCAGGCTCACCTACACCATGCTTTGGAAACATTAAATCATTCCAACAGCAAGTCAAAAGAATTTCTCAGCAGGTAGCAATTTACTTCCTTGAAGTTAAATTCAAATGTTTTGTTTTATTAAAACAAGCAAAACAAAGGTAACAAGGTTCTATTTCTGCTTTGTAGCTGAACATGTGTATGAATGTAATTGTAGTTGTGCTCCATAAATCTGACAGCCATTTTCAAACTTGATTGGTAGAGTTTATGCAAGTGTATGCAATGCACATTATGCTGTACTCTTTCAGTTACAAATGATATATAAATACAGGAGGATGAAAATTTAGAGAACCACTCGGAGACCCACAAAACACCAAAAACAACTTCAATATATAGACTACAAGCCTGGAATACCCACAACCTTGATGTTTATCATTGGTCATGCTGAGCAGGCAAGCCTTTGCTTTCTGATCTAATCAACTTCAGAATGATTGTGAAGCCAACAGCTGTGTCAGAGCAATTGGAAAAATAGATTCAGAACAAAGGGGAAGACCCATCTCTCTAGGACATCTCCCTCTGGAACACATGCTAAGCTTCAATGGAATGTATAAATATTTCATTCACTATTTTGTACAACATTACTCCTATGATTTATATGTCCAACCCATTACTTTTAAAAGAACATTGAGGAGGAGCAAGATGGCGGAAGAGCAGGGTCCCCAAATCACCTGTCTCCACCAAACTACCTAGAAAACCTTCAAATTATCCTGAAAATCTATGAATTCGGCCTGAGATTTAAAGAGAGACTAGCTGGAATGCAACAGTGAGAAGAGTTCGCGCTTCTATCAAGGTAGGAAGACGGGGAAAAAGAAATAAAGACACAAAGGGCTCCAAGGGGGAGGGGCCCCGCGAGGAGCCGGGCTGAGGCCGGGGCGAGTGTCCCCAGGACAGGAGAGCCCCGTCCCGGAGGAGCAGGAGCTACACCGACCTTCCCGGGTGGAAAGGGGCTCGCGGGGAGTTGGAGCAGGACCCAGGAGGGCGGGGATGCCCTCGGGCTCCCCGGGACAGTAACAGCAACTGCGCGCCCAGGAGAGTGCGCCGAGCTCCCTAAGGGCTGCAGCGCGCACGGCGGGACCCGGAGCAGCTGGGGGGGGGGCTCGGGCGGCGGCTCCGCGGAGGGGGCTGCGCGGCCCGGGAGCGCAAATCCACCAGCGCAGGCTCCGGAGCACAGGGCGCCGGGACACAGCCCAGGATCCGGCCTCCTCCGGGACAGGCAGAGACCGGGAGGGCCCAGGACAGCGAGGACGCTCCTGCCCCGAGCTGAGCAGATCAGCGGCCCCGCCCCGGAGCCTCCAGGCCCTGCAGACGGAGAGCTCCGGAGTTCCTGCCGGAGCTGAATCCAGGTTTCCAGAGCTGCCCCGCCACTGGGGCTGTTCCTCCTGCGGCCTCACGGGGTAAACAACCCCCACTGAGCCCTGCACCAGGCAGGGGCACAGCAGCTCCCCCAAGTGCTAACACCTGAAAATCAGCACAACAGGCCCCTCCCCCAGAACACCAGCTAGACTGACAACTTCCAGGAGAAGCCAAGGGACTTAAAGAACACAGAATCAGAAGATACTCCCCTGTGGTTCTTTTTTTTTTTTTTTTTTTTTTTGGTTTTTTTTTTTGTTGTTGTTTGTTTTTTTTTTGTTTTTTTGTTTTCTTGTTTTGTTTTGTTTTGCTTTTTGATTTGTTTCCTTCCCCCACCCCCCTTTCTTTTCTCCTTTCTTTTTCTTTCTCTTTTTCTTCTTTTTTTTTTCTTTCTTTTTTTTTCTCTTCCCTTTTTTTTCTCTTTCTCTTTTCTTTCCTTCTTTCTCTCCTCTCTTTTTCTCTTTTTCCCAATACAACTTGCTTTTGGCCACTCTGCACTGAGCAAAATGACTAGAAGGAAAACCTCACCTCAAAAGAAAGAATCAGAAACAGTCCTCTCTCCCACAGAGTTACAAAATCTGGATTACAATTCAATGTCAGAAAGCCAATTCAGAAGCACTATTATACAGCTACTGGTAGCTCAAGAAAAAAGTATAAAGGACTCAAGAGACTTCATGACTGCAGAATTTAGAGCTAATCAGGCAGAAATTAAAAATCAATTGAATGAGATGCAATCCAAACTAGAAGTCCTAACGACGAGGGTCAATGAGGTGGAAGAACGAGTGAGCGACATAGAAGACAAGTTGATGGCAAAGAGGGAAACTGAGGAAAAAAGAGACAAACAATTAAAAGACCATGAAGATAGATTAAGGGAAATAAACGACAGCCTGAGGAAGAAAAACCTACGTTTAATTGGGGTTCCCGAGGGCGCCGAAAGGGACAGAGGGCCAGAATATGTATTTGAACAAATTCTAGCTGAAAACTTTCCTAATCTGGGAAGGGAAACAGGCATTCAGATCCAGGAAATAGAGAGATCCCCCCTAAAATCAATAAAAACCGTTCAACACCTCGACATTTAATTGTGAAGCTTGCAAATTCCAAAGATAAGGAGAAGATCCTTAAAGCAGCAAGAGACAAGAAATCCCTGACTTTTATGGGGAGGAGTATTAGGGTAACAGCAGACCTCTCCACAGAGACCTGGCAGGCCAGAAAGGGCTGGCAGGATATATTCAGGGTCCTAAATGAGAAGAACATGCAACCAAGAATACATTATCCAGCAAGGCTCTCATTCAAAATGGAAGGAGAGATAAAGAGCTTCCAAGACAGGCAGCAACTAAAAGAATATGTGACCTCCAAACCAGCTCTGCAAGAAATTTTAAGGGGGACTCTTAAAATTCCCCTTTAAGAAGAAGTTCAGTGGAACAGTCCACAAAAACAAAGACTGAATACATATCATGATGACACTAAACTCATATCTCTCAATAGTAACTCTGAATGTGAACGGGCTTAATGACCCCATCAAAAGGCGCAGGGTTTCAGACTGGATAAAAAAGCAGGACCCATCTATTTGCTGTCTACAAGAGACTCATTTTAGACAGAAGGACACCTACAGCCTGAAAATAAAAGGTTGGAGAACCATTTACCATTCGAATGGTCCTCAAAAGAAAGCAGGGGTAGCCATCCTTATATCAGATAAACTAAAATTTACCCCAAAGACTGTAGTGAGAGATGAAGAGGGACACTATATCATACTTAAAGGATCTATTCAACAAGAGGACTTAACAATCCTCAATATATATGCTCCGAATGTGGGAGCTGCCAAATATATAAATCAATTATTAACCAAAGTGAAGAAATACTTAGATAATAATACACTTATACTTGGTGACTTCAATCTAGCTCTTTCTATACTCGATAGGTCTTCTAAGCACAACATCTTCAAAGAAACGAGAGCTTTAAATGATACACTGAACCAGATGGATTTCACAGATATCTACAGAACTTTACATCCAAACTCAACTGAATACACATTCTTCTCAAGCGCACATGGAACTTTCTCCAGAATAGACCACATATTGGGACACAAATCGGGTCTGAACCGATACCAAAAGATTGGGATTGTCCCCTGCATATTCTCGGACCATAATGCCTTGAAATTAGAACTAAATCACAACAAGAAGTTTGGAAGGACCTCAAACACGTGGAGGTTAAGGACCATCCTGCTAAAAGATAAAAGGGTCAACCAGGAAATTAAGGAAGAATTAAAAAGATTCATGGAAACTAATGAGAATGAAGATACAACCGTTCAAAATCTTTGGGATACAGCAAAAGCAGTCCTAAGGGGGAAATACATCGCAATACAAGCATCCATTCAAAAACTGGAAAGAACTCAAATACAAAAGCTAACCTTACACATAAAGGAGCTAGAGAAAAAAAAACAGCAAATAGATCCTACACCCAAGAGAAGAAGGGAGTTAATAAAGATTCGAGCAGAACTCAACGAAATCGAGACCAGAAGAACTGTGGAACAGATCAACAGAACCAGGAGTTGGTTCTTTGAAAGAATTAATAAGATAGATAAACCATTAGCCAGCCTTATTAAAAAGAAGAGAGAGAAGACTCAAATTAATAAAATCATGAATGAGAAAGGAGAGATCACTACCAACACCAAGGAAATACAAACGATTTTAAAAACATATTATGAACAGCTATACGCCAATAAATTAGGCAATCTAGAAGAAATGGACGCATTCCTGGAAAGCCACAAACTACCAAAACTGGAACAGGAAGAAATAGAAAACCTGAACAGGGATCCCTGGGTGGCGCAGCGGTTTGGCGCCTGCCTTTGGCCCAGGGTGTGATCCTGGTAGACCCGGGATCGAATCCCACATCAGGCTCCTGGTGCATGGAGCCTGCTTCTCCCTCTGCCTGTGTCTCTGCGCCTCTCTCTCTCTCTGTGACTATCATAAATAAATAAAAATAAAAAAAAAAAAAAAGAAAACTTGAACAGGCCAATAACCTGGGAGGAAATTGAAGCAGTCATCAAAAACCTCCCAAGACACAAAAGTCCAGGGTCAGATGGCTTCCCAGGGGAAGTTTATCAAACGTTTAAAGAAGAAATCATACCTATTCTCCTAAAGCTGTTTGGAAAGATAGAAAGAGATGGAGTACTTCCAAATTCGTTCTATGAAGCCAGCATCACCTTAATTCCAAAGCCAGACAAAGACCCCACCAAAAAGGAGAATTACAGACCAATATCCCTGATGAACATGGATGCAAAAATTCTCAACAAGATACTGGCCAATAGGATCCAACAGTACATTAAGAAAATTATTCACCATGACCAAGTAGGATTTATCCCTGGGACACAAGGCTGGTTCAACACCCGTAAAACAATCAATGTGATTCATCATATCAGCAAGAGAAAAACCAAGAACCATTTGATCCTCTCATTGGATGCAGAGAAAGCATTTGACAAAATACAGCATCCATTCCTGATCAAAACTCTTCAGAGTGTAGGGATAGAGGGAACATTCCTCGACATCTTAAAAGCTATCTATGAAAAGCCCACAGCAAATATCATTCTCAATGGGGAAGCACTAGGAGCCTTTCCCCTAAGATCAGGAACAAGACAGGGATGTCCACTCTCACCACTGCTGTTCAACATAGTACTGGAAGTCCTAGCCTCAGCAATCAGACAACAAAAAGACATTAAAGGCATTCAAATTGGCAAAGAAGAAGTCAAACTCTCCCTCTTCGCCGATGACATGATACTACTCTACATAGAAAACCCAAAAGTCTCCACCCCAAGATTGCTAGAACTCATACAGCAATTCGGTAGCGTGGCAGGATACAAAATCAATGCCCAGAAGTCAGTGGCATTTCTATACACTAACAATGAGACTGAAGAAAGAGAAATTAAGGAGTCAATCCCATTTACAATTGCACCCAAAAGCATAAGATACCTAGGAATAAACCTAACCAAAGATGTAAAGGATCTATACCCTCAAAACTATAGAACACTTCTGAAAGAAATTGAGGAAGACACAAAGAGATGGAAAAATATTCCATGCTCATGGATTGGCAGAATTAATATTGTGAAAATGTCAATATTACCCAGGGCAATATACACGTTTAATGCAATCCCTATCAAAATACCATGGACTTTCTTCAGAGAGTTAGAACAAATTATTTTAAGATTTGTGTGGAATCAGAAAAGACCCCGAATAGCCAGGGGAATTTTAAAAAAGAAAACCATATCTGGGGGCATCACAATGCCAGATTTCAGGTTGTACTACAAAGCTGTGGTCATCAAGACAGTGTGGTACTGGCACAAAAACAGACACATAGATCAGTGGAACAGAATAGAGAATCCAGAAGTGGACCCTGAACTTTATGGGCAACTAATATTCGATAAAGGAGGAAAGACTATCCATTGGAAGAAAGACAGTCTCTTCAATAAATGGTGCTGGGAAAATTGGACATCCACATGCAGAAGAATGAAACTAGACCATTCTCTTTCACCATACACAAAGATAAACTCAAAATGGATGAAAGATCTAAATGTGAGACAAGATTCCATCAAAATCCTAGAGAAGAACACAGGCAACACCCTTTTTGAACTCGGCCATAGTAACTTCTTGCAAGATACATCCACGAAGGCAAAAGAAACAAAAGCAAAAATGAACTATTGGGACTTCATCAAGATAAGAAGCTTTTGCACAGCAAAAGATACAGTCAACAAAACTCAAAGACAACCTACAGAATGGGAGAAGATATTTGCAAATGACATATCAGATAAAGGGCTAGTTTCCAAGATCTATAAAGAACTTATTAAACTCAACACCAAAGAAACAAACAATCCAATCATGAAATGGGCAAAAGACATGAAGAGAAATCTCACAGAGGAAGACATAGACATGGCCAACATGCATATGAGAAAATGTTCTGCATCACTTGCCATCAGGGAAATACAAATCAAAACTACAATGAGATACCACCTCACACCAGTGAGAATGGGGAAAATTAACAAGGCAGGAAACCACAAATGTTGGAGAGGATGCGGAGAAAAGGGAACCCTCTTACACTGTTGGTGGGAATGTGAACTGGTGCAGCCACTCTGGAAAACTGTGTGGAGGTTCCTCAAACAGTTAAAAATAGACCTGCCCTACGACCCAGCAATTGCACTGTTGGGGATTTACCCCAAAGATACAAATGCAATGAAACGCCGGGACACCTGTACCCCGATGTTTCTAGCAGCAATGGCCACGATAGCCAAACTGTGGAAGGAGCCTCGGGGTCCAACGAAAGATGAATGGATAAAGAAGATGTGGTTTATGTATACAATGGAATATTACTCAGCTATTAGAAATGACAAATACCCACCATTTGCTTCAACGTGGATGGAACTGGAGGGTATTATGCTGAGTGAAGTAAGTCAGTCGGAGAAGGACAAACATTATATGTTCTCATTCATTTGGGGAATATAAATAATAGTGAAAGGGAAAATAAGGGAAGGGAGAAGAAATGTTTGGGAAATATCAGAAAGGGAGACAGAACGTAAAGACTGCTAACTCTGGGAAACGAACTAGGGGTGGTAGAAGGGGAGGAGGGCGGGGGGTGGGAGTGAATGGGTGACGGGCACTGGGTGTTATTCTCTATGTTAGTAAATTGAACACCAATAAAACATAAATTAAAAAAAAAAGAAAGTTAAAGATGAAGGAAAGACTAGAAAAAATTAATAAGAGGAATAAACACATGAGTAAAACTAAAGATGTACTGAATAATAAAAATTATATTAACAAAAAAAAATAAAAAAAAGAACATTGACATACCCTTTGAACAGTGCCTCCTCTAACCTCCCTCTTCCCTTACTTAATGAGCTTGGGGGGATTAGAACCCTAAGTAGAATCTTTGCCTGTTCCATATAACATCACAGGTATATTTATATACCAAAATATAAAGTCATTTACTTTCATTTTGTAGAAGTGTAGCTTCCCTTAGGACAGCTGTTATCTGGGATATTTTCTGTTTTGTGTTTTCTTTCATGATATTTTGAGAAGGACAGAGGCATGAGGAGGTACTGAGATATTGTACTTCCTATCCCTATTGCATCTGAAGGGAACAGGAAGATAAATAAAACGACAGGCATGTAGAGGAAGAGTGGGAAGAGGAGAACTGGTTGACCCTGCTAGAAGGAGCTGCAGGTCCACAAGCTGGCTTGCTTTCACAACCTCACAGTTGGGCCAGTGGCTTCAAGGACACAATTGACCAGATAGACATGGCCTCCTTCAATTGCTGATTCCTATCTTTGCAAATTTTAAGGAATTCTAGAGTTTAAGTGGATTGGGATCAATGCAATTTATGATTAAGCATGTTTTGGTGATTTTTACTTTCTAATAATGTGTATACTTAAAAATCCAGAAAGATGTGGGCCAGAACACTACTCAGTATCTTTCAAGTCAGGAAACACAGGATTTAAAATATATTATTTATGTTTTAATAGTAAGGTAACACAATTTTTGCTAACCTCCAGACAGTTGAAATAGCTAAAAAATTAAAACAAGGGGTCAACAGTTCACCCAGAAAAAGACCACAATAAATAGTCTATTTTTTTTCTGTTACCAGATGTTTTGGATATTCTCAAGCAATCCCGATCCCCTAAATAGAACTCGTCCTTCACTGATAAGGAATAAATGCTTTAGGGGATCCCTGGGTTGCACAGTGGTTCAGCGCCTGCCTTTGGCCCAGGGCGTGATCCTGGAAACCGGGGATCAAGTCCCGCGTTGGGCTCCCGGCATGGTGCCTGCTTCTCCCTCTGCCTGTGTGTCTGCCTCTCTCCCTCTCTCTCTGTATCATGAATAAATAAATAAAATCTTTAAAAAAAGGCGAAAAAAAAAGAATAAATGCTTTGGGATGGGTTTTTATTTTTCTCATTCAATGACAGGTTCCTTTTTTTTAAAGATTTTATTTATCTATTCATGAGAGACACAGAGAGAGGCAGAGACACAGGCACAGAGAGAAGCAGGCTCCCTGAAGGGAGCCTGATGCAGGACTCGATCCTGGGACCCCAGGATCACGACCTGAGCCAAAGGCTGACACTCAACCGCTGGGCCACCCAGGCGTCCCAATGAGAGGTTCCTGCTCCAGGAGGGATCTGCTCAGTCTGCCCTCATTCCAACCTTGCCCCCCATCCTGCCGCCTGTTAGGGAGGGGACCTGGTACACAGATTATGCTTCCCAAGTTCTTGGGTCTGCTAGCTTCTGCCTGGGTTCCAACTGAGCAGAGACTAGACAGCAAAGAAAAGGAATATATAGGTTATCCCCTCCTTCTTCCCTGCCTTCGGAGGCTTCTCTATCAGTAATATGCTTCTCTGTAGTTTCAGTTTCAGTCGACACCTTTCTGGAGCTTCAGCTGCATAACTTCTTCCATTTGCCCCCAGTCTAGGGGTGATGGTGGCTAATAATCTCACGGAGCTTGCTTGGCTTCTCAGTTCGTCACCCCTGGACACGATCCCCTGAAACACATTCCTTTTTGTTTTAATAACTAGCATGGATTCTGTGTTTCTGGCTAGCCTCTTCCTGATATACCTCCACAGTAATTTATAGACTGTTACCTTTTCTTTAGTTCATTCAACAATTCTAGAGCATCTAAATGTAGCAGGTACTGCTTGAGTGGCTAAAAGTACAGCAGCAAACAAGGCCAACAGTATGCCTGTTCTTGTGAAGCTCCATAAGTTTCATGAAGACGGACAATAAACAAAAATGTAAAATGACAGATAATAATATGTAAAATTCAGAGGAAGAAGGCTAGGCAATGTGCGGATGAGAGACTGAGCACTACTTTAGTTTGGAGAGTTACAGGAAGCCTCACAGAGGAGGTGCCATTTGAACTGAGCTATGAAGGACAAGAAGGGACCAGCTATGTCACAAAGAAGAGACGGAGCACTCCAGGTAGAGACAGGGAAACTTGGGCAGGAAGAAGTTTAGAATAGTGGAGGGACAGCGAGGCCAGAAAGGAAAAGCTCCTCCTGAGCAGAGGTCAGGGATGGAGGTAGAAGACTGGTCATGGAGATAGGAATTTGAACTTTATTTTTCTAAGTGGGATTAGAAGCCATCAGAGAGTTATAAGCAGAGGTAGGGAGCATGATTTAATTTATAATTTTAAAAATTTACTCTAACTGCTTTTGGGAGAGTGGATCGAGGGAGGGCAGGAGGGGAAGCTTCCAGGTGAGTCACCTCTATTACCAGGGTACCTATGATGGTGGAGGTTGGGCTAAGGTGGTAGCAGTAGAGAGGGAGGCGATGTAACTGCTGTCAAGGGAGAGTGGATGGGATTGCTGATAAATAGAATGTCAGAGTAAGATCAGGAAAGAATAATGAAGGATAATTGTGATTT
The DNA here is from genome assembly GCF_003254725.2 of Canis lupus dingo. Lineage (NCBI taxonomy): Eukaryota > Metazoa > Chordata > Mammalia > Carnivora > Canidae > Canis > Canis lupus. The sequence continues at coordinate 4,512,683 of NC_064244.1, read as the reverse complement.
TTTTGGTTGACCAACTAGATGGATACGTAAACCAAAAATCATTCTCGATCATATTTCTGTCATCTTACTAGAGTTAACATTCTTCTCTTGAGAAGTATTCATACATAAATGTAAACCTGGTATTTGTTTCATTACCCAGCATTTTATTTTGAAAACTTTCAAGTCTTTGAAAATATTACAAGGACATTACTGTAAACACCCACAGGTTCCTTTTCCTATATTCACCAGTGTCAATATTTTGCTACATCTGCTTATATCATTTTCCCTCTATATATCACCCACACCACACACACACACAGTTTCACTAAAACACTTAAAAGGAAGTGGCAGACATGACACTTCCCCTCTTGATTATTCAGCACATATCTTCAAAGAACAGGACATTCTCCCATAAAGCTGTTCTATTTTCACTCCCAAGAATTTTTACCTTAATGTGAAATTATTATCTATCATATAAGCCCTCTTCATATTTCTGTTTCCCACAAAATTGTTTCTTACAGCCCTTATAGAACCTCCTTTCCCCTCAAAATCTGCTATCCAATAAAGAATCATTCATTTTTCATATCACTGTTGTCTCCTTAATCTAAAATAGACCAGTCTTTTTTTTTTTTTTTTTGGTCATTTCATGATCTTGACTTTTTTTGAAGAGTCTAAGCCAGCTACGATGTTCCTCAATGGAAATTTTTCTGCTTGTTTCTTCAAGATTGAATTAAAGACAAACTTTATTTGGTGGATTACTACAGAGATGATATTGTGCCCTTCTTAGTGATCAGCCAGGAGGTGCATGCTATTACTTGGATCCAATTATGGGTCAGATAAGTTTGATCACTTGGTTAAGATGGTGGCTTTTTAGTTTTAATCAATAGAATCTTAATAGCCTTCAACCAACTCATGAAATTAGAGAAATATCTCTTTGCTATTTCAAAACATAACAACAGTCACTGCACAGAATGTTCATAAAAATGTCCACTCCCTTGAAGGTGGATAGCTCTCTCTGGAAATATAGGGAAACCGGTAACAACAATAGTGAAAGAAGACTGTATGTGTGTCACCTGTCTTAAACAAGCAGCCATAGGTAGTTTCTATTATAAATAACTCTTTGGAGAAGAGTTAGAACATAGCATGACATGAATGGAAAGTGATGTGCAGATCTAAATTTAAATGATCACAGAGGGACGCCTCGGCAGCTCAGTAGTTGAGCTTCTGCCTTTGGCTCAGAGCGTGATCCCGGAATTTTGGGATCAAGTCCCACATCCGTGGGGAGCCCGCTTCTCTCTCTCTCTGCCTGTGTCTCTGCCTCTCTGTGTGTCTCTCATGAATAAATGAATAAAATCTTTAAAAATAAATAAATAATAAATGATCACAGAAAGTGGGTTCCTCCATGCATAATGCCAATCCTTTGCTTGAAATAAGTGCCACGGGCTAATTCCATAAAAGAAAAGTCATATGCAAATATTTACACAAAACGGTACACTGGATATTCTCGCACCTGTTCTCACAATTAATCCTCAGGTTGTTTCTTCATACATGTAATTAAGATTCAGAAAGGCTCCCTAAATTTCAATAGTTCAAATTCTCAAATTCAAGTCTCAAAATTAATTCTCAATTCTCAACGTTAATATGTTCCAATTTACCATTGGAATCTATAATAAAGTTACTCTAAAATACATGTACTATCCAGAGTGGGGGTGAATGGGTGATGGGCACTGAGGGGGGCACTCGATGGGATGAGCATTGGGTGTTATTCTGTATGTTGGCAAATTGAACACCAATAAAAAATAAATTTATTATTAAAAAAAGAAAATGAGTAAAGAAAAGTGAAATAAAACAATTTTTGAATTCCTAATTGACCCAACAGACAATGGTTTGCTCAAAAACCAGCAACCAAGTACTCAGCGATCACAGCTTATGAGTAAGTGAGATGAGGGCCCTACGGCATGAGAAGGAGGAATTGAGAATACTCTGTTCTGAGGAATGTGTATTGTGTGTGAAGCCTGTGAGGGCACTTGGATTCTTTACAAATGCATCCTGCAAACTCTTTAAAAAATAAGAAAAGAAGCATAATCTAGATACTAAGGAGGGAGAGAAAATGCAATCACAAAATGTTGAATTAAAACCAAAGGAAGCAGGAAAACACTGGAAGACATAAAAATAAACAAAGAACAAGGGCAATAACAGACAACAGTAACCAATATGGTAGATATTGATCTAACTATACTCAGGATCATGTTAAATATCAGTGGTGTAAATATGCTAATTAACAGCCATGTTAAGACACTCAACATCACCCAGCATCAAGGAAACGCAAATCAAAACCACAATGAGCTACTTACCTCATACCTGTCAAAATGGCTAAAATGAACAAATCAGGAAATGGCAGATGTTGGTGAGGATGTGGAGAAAGGGGAGTCTTTTTCCACTGTAGGTGGTAACGCAGGCTTGTGCAGCCACTGTGGAAAACAATGCAGAGGGTCCTCAAGAAGTTAAAAATAGAGCTACCCTATGACCCAGAAACTGCACTACTGAGTTTTTGCCCCAAAGATACAGATGCAGTGATCACAAAGGGCACATGCTCCCCAATGTTTGTTGCAGTATTATCAACAAAAGCCAAACTATGGACAAAGCCCGAATGTCCATCAACGGATTAATGGATAAAGAAGGTGTTGGGGGTGTGTGTGTGTGTGTATGTGTGCGTGCGCGTGCACACACACACACACACACACAGAGCGAGAAATATTACTCAGCCATGAAAAAGAATGAAATGTTGCCATCTGTCATGCTATGGACAGAGTTGGAGAATATAATGCTAAGTGAAATAAGTCAGTCTGAGAAAGACAAATACCGTATGATCTCACTTATGTGGAATTTAAGAAACAAAAGAGATGAATATATTTGAAGAGAAAATAAAAAGAGAGAAGTAAGAAAAGAGACTTTTTTTTATAGAATTCATTTATTTATTCATGAGAAACACAGAGGGAGAGAGAGGCAGAGACACAGGCAGAGGCTAGAAGCAGGCTCCCCGCAGGGAGCCCGACGTGGGACTTGATCCCAGGTCTCCAGGATCACACCCCAGGCTGCAGGCGGCACCAAACCGCTGCATCACCGGGGCTGCCCAATCACAGTTATTTTAAAGTCCGCATCTGGTAGTCACTGAAGGTTGGAGTAGCTGTGCCAATTTGCTAAAATCAGACAGCAATGAAATTTGCTACATCAATTGGCTCTTCCTTTCATGAACAGTTCTCTGTAGGATATGGTGCTATTTGATAGCATCTTACCCGCAGTACAACCTCTTTCAAAATTGGAGTCAGTCTTCTCAAACCTTGCTGCTGCTTTATCAACTAAGTTTATGTAATATTCTGAATCCCTTATTGCCATTTCAACAGTCTTTACAGATTCTTTCCCAGGAGTAGGAATAGGTTACGTCTCAAGAAATCATATTCTTTTTTCATCCATAAGAAGCAACTCACTATCGGTTGAGGTTTTTTTCCCCCCACTTTTAAAGCCATCATTTTTGGCATTAGTACTTTTAAAAATTTTTAAGTTTTTGCTTAAATTCTAGTTGGTTAGAATGTGGTGCAATATTGGTTTCAGGAGTAGAGTACAGTGATTCCTTACTAATGTATAACATCATGTGCTCATCACAAATGCACCCCTTAATGCTCATCACCCTGTTCGCCCATCTCCCCTCCAGAAACCATTAGTTTGTTCTCTGTAGATAAGAGTCTCCTGTGGTTTGCTTCTCTTTTTTGTCTTCCCTTCCCCTATGTTCATCTATTTTATTTCTTAAATTCCACATATAAGTGAAATGATATGGTATTGATCTTTATCTAACTGACTTATTTCATCCAAGTTCTATTATGAGATTGCAGCAGTTCAGTCACATCTTCAGGTTCTACCTCTAATTCTAGTTCTCCTGCTGTTTCCACCCCATCTGCAGTTATTTCCTCCACTGAAGTCTTGAGCCCCTCAAAGTCATCCCTGGGGTTTAGAGTCAACTTCTTCCAAATTCCTATTTCTGTTGATATTTTGAATGCTTCTCACGAATCACAAATGTTCTTAATAGCATTTAGCGTGGTCAGTCCTTTCCAGAAGGCTTTCAATGGACTTTTCCCACATCCATCAGAGAAATCAGTATCTATGGCATCTATAGCTGTATGAAATGTGTTTCTTAAATATTAAGCCTTGAAAGTTGAAAATGACCACTTGATCCATGGGCTGCAGAATGGATGTTGTATTAGAGGTAGAAAAACAGCATTAATCTCACTGTACCTCTCTGTCAAAGCCCTTGGGTGCCCAGGTGCGTTGTTAGTGAGCAGTCATATTTTGAAACGAATCTTTTTTTTTTCTGAGCAGTCAGTTCAACAGTGGACTTAAAACATTCAAGAAACCATGTCATAAATAGATGTACGGTCATCTAGGCTTTGCAGTTCCATTTATAGAGCACAGATAGAAGGGATTTAGCATAATTCTAAAGGGCCCTAGGAATTTCATAATAGTAAATGAGCATTGGCTTTGGCTTAAAGTCACCAGCTGCATTAGCCCCTAACTTAGAGAGTCAGCCTGTCCTTTGATGCTTTAAAGCCAGACATTGACTTCTCTCTAGCTATGAAAGTCCTAACATCCACTATGAGGCTGTTTAATCTACATTGAAAATCTGCGGTTCAGTGTGGCTGCCTTCATTAATTCTCTTTGCTACAACTTCTGGATACCTTGCTGCAGCTTCTGCATCAGCACTTGCTGCTTCACCTTGCACTTTTATGTCATAGAGATAGTTTCTTTCCTTAAACCTCATGAACTAACCTCTGCTAGCTCAGACTTTTCTTCTGCAGCTCAACTAATTAATTATTAGGGCTTTTTTTTTTCCAGAGCAGTTTTTGAGTCACAGAAAAGTTGAGGAAAAAGTAGAGATTTCCCACATACCTGTCTCACCCAAAACACACACACACACACACACACACACACACACACACAGAGAGACAGAGAGACAGAGAGAGAGCCTCTCTTACGTCAAGATTTTCCAGCGGGCAGGGGAGGGGGGCACTTGTCACAACTGATGAATCGACACTGATACATCATAATTACTCAAGGCCCATAGTTTATATTATGATCCACTCTTGGTGTTATACATTCTGTGGGTTTGGAAGAATGTGTGGTAAAATCTATTTGTCAATATAGTATCATACAAAGTATTTTCATGACATTATTCTTGTATCCCGGGGATAAATCCCACTGGGTCATGGTGAATAATCTTTTTAATGTATTGTTGGAGCCTATTGGTTACTGTCTTGTTGAGAATTTTTGCATCTGTGTTCATCAGGGATATTGATCTATAATTCTCCTTTTTGTGGGGTCTTTGTCTGGTTTTGGAATTAAGGTGATGCAGGCCTCATAAAATGAGTTTGGAAGTACTCCATCTCTTTCTATCTTTCCGAACAGCTTTGGTAGGATAGGTATGGTTTCTTCTTAAAGTATTGATAGAATTCCCCTGGGAGGCCATCTGGCCCTGGACTTTTGTGTCTTGGGAGGGTTTTGATGACTGCTTCAGTTTCCTCCCTGGTTATTGGCCTGTTCAGGTTGTCTATTTCTTCCAGTTCTAGTTTTGGTAGTTTGTGGTTTTCCAGAAATGCGTCCATTTCTTCTAGATTGCCTAATTCATTGGCGTAAGTTTTTAACATCGTTTGTATTTCCTTGGTATTGATGGTGATCTCTCCTTTCTCGTTCATTATTTTATTAATTTGAGTCTTCTCTCTCTTCTTTTTAATAAGGCTGGCTAATGGTTTATCTATCTTATTAATTCTTTCAAAGAACCAACTCCTGGTTTTGTTGATCTGCTCCACAGTTCTTCTGGTCTCTATTTCATTGAGTTCTGCTCGAATCTTTGTTGTCATCTTCTGCTGGGTGAAGGTTTCATTTGCTGTTTCTCTCCAGCTCCTTTAGGTGCAAGGTTAGCTTTTGTATTTGAGTTTTTTCCAGTTTTGAGACGGATGCTTGTATTGTGATGTATTTCCCCCTCATGACTCCTTTTGCTCTATCCCAAAGATTTTGAATGGTTGTATCTTCATTCTCACTAGTTTCCACAAATCTTTTTAATTCTTCTCTAATTTCCTGGTTGACCCTTTCATATTTTAGTAGATGGTCCTTAACCTCCACCTGTTTGAAATCCATCCAAACTACTTCTTGTGATTTCGTTCTAATTTCAAAGTATTATGGTCTGAAAATATGCAGGGGACAATCCCAATGTTTTGGTATCGGTTAAGACTTGATTGGTGACCCAGTATGTGGCCTATTCTGGAGAAAGTTCCATGTGCATTTGGGAAGAATGTGTATTCAGTTGTGTTTGGATGTAGGATTCTATAAATATCTGTGAAATCCATCTGGTCCAGTGTATCATTTAACACTCGTTTCTTTGGAGATGTTGTGCTTCGAAGATCTGTTGATTATAGAAAGCGCTGTGTTCAACTCACCAAGTATAAGTGTATTATTATCTAAGTATGTCTTAACATTGGTTACTACCTGATTGATATACTTGGCAGCACCCACATTAGGTGCATATATATTTATGATTGTTAGGTCCTTTCTAGTATAGATCCTTTAAGTATGATATAGTGTCACTGTTCATCTCTTACTACAGTCTTTGGGATAAACTAATTCATCTCATATAAGGATGGCTACCCCTGCTGTCGTTTGAGGACCATTTGAATGGCAAATTGTTCCACAACCTTTTATTTTCAGGTTGTAGGTGACCTTACGTCTAAAATGAGTCTCTTGTAGACAGCAAGTAGATGGGGCCTGCTTTTTTATCCAGTCAGAAACCCTGCACCTTTTGATGGGGTCATTAAGCCCATTCACGTTCAGAATTACTATTGAAAGATATGAATTTAGTGTCATCATGATACCTATTCAGTTCCTGTTTTTGTGGATTGTTTCCTTGGACTACCTCTTTCTTTTACTGAGTCCCCCTTAATATTTCTTGCAGAATAGAAAAACATTCGTTTCTGAACTTGCAATGAATGCTAGGAGCACTAGGTTACTCTCTAAGGCCCTGACTGAGCAGTCATTTCTACTTTTTCACTGGCATCTCTTTTCCTTTACAAAATCCAACAAGGAGAAAACTACATCCCTTTGAGAAAAATGTTTGCATAATTACCTAGTAGTCATTCTGCTTTTTTCTAAGATTCTATTTATTTATTTATGAGACACACACAAACACACTCACACACACACACACACACACACAGAGGCAGAGACACATGCAGAGGAGGAGCAGGCTCCATGCAGGGAGCCCCATGTGGGACTCAATCCGGGGACTACAGGATCATGCCCTGGGCCCAGGGCAGGCACCAAACCACTGAGCCACCCAGGGATCCCCCTCGTAGTCATTCTTAATGAAGGCAACACACTACCAATTTGTAATTACAAATCACCACAAATTATTAGTAAAGTAATTCATTCTCAAAATCTCAGTGAAGGGTTGAGATTACAAGAGAAAGTCAGCATTCAAGATCAAATTATTACTCAAAGTTTGGGGAATTTTAAACATATTGAAAAATATTAGCAGGGACTCAGACATTAGTATACCAATATTCATAGCAGCATTACCAACAATAGCTAAGAGGTAGAAAAACCCAAATGATCACTGACAGATAAACAAAATGTGATATATATATATATAAAATACTGTTTTGCTTAGGCTATCACAATCCTTTTTATTAAAATCTTACTACAAAAATGATTAATTTATGCATTCAGTCAACTTTATCTATAAAGAGGAATTATACCAAGAGTAGTTAAATAGCAACCATATGAATATAATAAATATTTTTATGAGTGAGAATTTTCATATTATCCAAAATGTTCTTATACACTACTACTAGAGATATAAAAATTCCTTCTCCTTAGGACAGAAATTAAGAGACTGACTTACCGAACTTGAACTTAACAGGTCTTTCTGAAGCTGTTCAATTTGGCCTGCTTGCTCCTTGACTGTAACTTTTAACTCGGCATTTTCAACTTCAAGCCTAAAATGCATATTTTAAAATATTTATTCTCAGACACAAATTTTAAACATACCACATAATTTCTAAACAAACATCTAAAGGTCTTACATAAATTCTTAGAAATTTAAAAAGTAGATTTGGCAATTGTGCCATTTTTCTGGTTGTGTTTTGGGGTTAATGTACAAAATTTAAAGATCGTAAGCAAAAAAGAAAAAAAAAGGATCGTAAGCAAAAATTATGCATTTCAAAATCCCACAAAGCTGATATTTTTACCCAGCTAAACAACGATGTATTTATCATAATGGATATATTTCTCATACTATACTACTTATCTGCTTTATAAATACTCAAGTTATTTTCTGTGCTGCTTTCACTTGTCCTGTTGCGGGACGCCTGGGTGGCTCAGTGGTTGAGAGCCTCCCTTTGGATCAGGGCACGATTCTGGAGTCCCAGAATTGAGTTCTGCATCAGGCTTCCTGTAGGGAGGCTGCTTCTCCCTCTACCTATGTCTCTGTCTCTCTCTGTGTCTCTCATGAATAAATAAAATCTTAAAATAAATTGCATACTTTTTTATGTCATCTCTGAACTTCTGAACGCACCTTACAACCTTTGTTTGTAACTCCTTTGCTTCTTGTCGCTAAAAAAGAAAAGAAATACTTTTAACTACTGACAATCTAGTATAAAACCACCATCATCTGTTTTTGTAAATACAATGTCACTGGACACAGCCACATTTTCCTCTACATACTGATTTAAGGCTTCCCCAGAATTATACTGCTACAATAGAGACCTATGACTTGCAAAGCCCAAAATATTTACAATCCCCTGACAGAAAAGCTTTCTGAGCACTCTTCTAGTATTAAAAAACAACATTCTAACGTTTTTAAATTATATTTTATCAGGTACACATACAAATTTACGTATTGTTCAAAGGCAGAAAGACAGGAAATTACCTTATGGTAAACTTTTCTAGTTTTCTATTCCAAGCACCACATCAATTATAATTTTAAATATTCACATTTACAAATCACCATGGGCATTCCAGTGATTATACAAGTTAACATGCTGCTTTCAGGGACACTCAGATATTTCAAGTAACAGCTTCTGAGGCAGGATCTCTGTAGGAACCAGAATGCCTGGATTTGAATTCCCAGCTCCCCTGGGCATTTGCTGTTTGACCTTGAAAAATTACTTCAAATTCTGTGTCTCAGTTTCTTCATGTGTAAAATGAAGTTAATAATAGTATCTACCTCACTGTGATAGTCGGAAGTTTAAATTAGGGAATATACATAAACTACTTAGAAGAGTATGTGGCACATACCAAATTCTAAGTGTCTGCAATTAGCATTATTATTGTTGTTGTGTTTTACGTTCTAATGATATTTGATATTTTAGGCAGACGGCAGGCCAATGAAAGTGGTCTCTTACACAAGTTATATTGAAATCATTCTTCATACCACTGAAAGCGGTAGCAAATGGGGAGCATAAGGCCCAGGATATAGCCTCAGGACTTCAAAACACTTTCACTACAGGTGCCTCAGTGGCTCAGTCAGTTAGGCATCTGCTGTGGGCTCAGATCATGATTTTGGGGTCCTGGGATTGAGACCCCAACATCAGGGTTCCTGCTCAGCAGGGAGTCTGCTTCTTCCTTTCTCTCTGCCCCTCCCCCTGCTTGTGCACTCATGTTCTCTCTCTCTCTCTCTCCCTCTCTCTCTCTCTCAAGTAAAATATTAAAAAAAGGGACACCTGGGTGTCTCAGCGGTTATGTATCACTTGAACTGGGACTTGGCTCAGGCTTGATCCTGGAGTCCTGGGATCAAGTCCCACATCAGGCTTCCTGCATGGAGCCTGCTTCTCTCTCTGCCCGTGTCTCTGCCTCTCTTTCTCTCTGTCTCTTATGAGTAAATAAACAAAAGTTAATTTTTTTTAAATCTTCAAGAAAAAACTTTCAAAAATTCCACTAGCCAATGGTACTTTCCTCCACTTATAATAATTTTAATTTACCTCCTCTCTATACTACTCAGTGAACAATGCTCATGGACTACAGTGCAAACAGTAACTCCTACACTGAGTGATACATAACTTACATGACCATCAGAGGCAAGGTAAAGCCACTGACGTGGAAATAATGGACTCTTGCTAAACCAATGTTCCCAAATCATTTTATGTTCATATTGTTCATCTTAGCAACTGTTTATGTTAGAGGGCTTTAGCAAGTACTCTGATGAGTAGAGATTAAGGCTCCGTGGTGTGGCATATCAGAAAAGCTGCCCTCAGGGGCACCCGCTGGCTCAGTTAAAAGAACATCCAACGGTTAACCTTCAGTTCCTGTTCAAGCCCCACAATAGATGTAATGATTATATAAAATAAATAAACTTAAAAAAAAAACCTGTCCTCAGAGCTTTATAGTTGGTAAAGTGCTGGAACTCTGTAAATCTCAGTTCTGGTTGCATAATGAAGGCAGGCATATTTAGACTGTTTTGCCATAATCAGAAAAAAACAGCATCTGATTGAATACTTTGTCCGATCGGATTAAATGCTTTCAGTTTTACACTTAACTGCTTAAAATACATTTAGAATACAGCTTTGTTATGTCAATGTTTCAATCAGAAATTACTGCTATGGTATAATTTTATCCTAAAAACTGTTAAGATATTCTCAAATTTAGGCAAGGACAGGTACCATACACATAAAATATTTTCCCTCTTAGATACATTTGTACATAAGAAGACAGAATTATCGCTCATGAAAAAAAATAAAAACAATGTAAAATAAAGGACTAAACTGGTCTGCACAGACTAGATAATACATGTAAAATAAAGGACTAAACTGGTCTGCACAGACTAGATAATACGGGTGAAGAAAGTAAGTTCAGGGGGAGTTACAATAATCAGAGAAAGCCTCATGGAGAATGAGAGACAATGAGCCAGGACTCAATAGTGTAGGATTAGGCAAGAGGAAGGGAAACTAAAAAGACAGAAAGGGTAGAATGAGTAAATAAAAAAGGGTGAGAGATGGTAAAATCACCCCAATTAACTTAAAGGATAAAATCTGATGGCAGAGAAATACAGATGTCCACACAACTAAACCAATGTTCACAGCAGCATTATTAATGGCCACAAAGTGGAAATAACCCAAAGGTGCATTAAATGATGAATGAACAAGGGCGTTAGCCCACAATGGAGGACTGTCTGACCAGAAAAAGAAATGAAGCACTGACATATGCTAGAACACAGGCGAACCCTGAAAACAGGAAGTGAAAGAAGCGAGTCGCAAAGGACCACACGTGGTGTGACTCCCTTTATAGGAAACATTCACAATAGGCAACTCTATGGAGACAAGAAGTAGACTTCTGGTTGCCCGAGGTCAAGGGCAACAGCTAAGGGTTTTTTTTCAGGGTGACGAAAATGTTCTGATGGCAGTGATAGTTGCAAAACCCTATAAATATACTCAGCGACAACAACACATGTTAAATGGGTCAACTGTATGGTAGGTGTATTTATAGCTCAATAAAGCTTTTAAAAAGAGTCAATGGCAGGACCTAGATAATTTTCTTAATTCTCTCTTTTGGCTTTATATACATCATCTGAATATTTCCATGCATTTTAATATATAAATATTAAAAATATAAATATTTTATAATATTTATAAATAAATATATTAAAAATAAATATATAAAAGGAAAAGAAAATGAAGGAAATGCCTCAGTTCCACTAGTCGTAACCTTTCTTTACAAGTTTTCCTGAAATCAGTACAGAGTCTATATCCATCAATAAAAGTGAAGATGAGAAGTAAGACGATTTTCTGAAACATTCCGTTAAACCTTATCTTCTGATTTTATCTAGCTCGCCTCATCATGGTAATAGAGATCTCAGTAGAAAACATTGTTTTTAGGGCACCTGGGTGGCTCAGTTGGTTTAGGCGTCCAACTCATGATTTCAGCTCAGGTCATGATCTCATTGGTGGTGGGTTTAAGCTGGCATGGGGCTCTGTACTCAGCAGGGAATCTCCTGGAGATTCTTTCTCTCTCCCTGTGCCCCTCCCCCTACTCATGAGTGTGCATGGACATGCATTCTTTCTCTCTCTCTCAAATAAATAAATAAATCGTTAAAAAAAATCGTATAGCAGGAGAAAAAAGTCCCTCAATTTCTGTGAATGGGTAAATGCTATAAGGAAAAACATAGAACACAGAGAGAGCAGAATGAAAAGTCAGAATTTAATAAATAAGTGCATGGTGAAGACACTAAAATTATGCTAAATTGAAATGAAAATACAAAAGAAAGTGGTCCATGGAAATTAGCATCCTAAAACATTTATATTATTTAACCAGCTACAGAGGAACTGTTGACATGTTATATGTAATACATATGTGACTTTCGATTTGATCCAATGTTTTTAAATCCTGTACCTCATCTTCTAAATTAATACGATAATGTGATAACTCCGGTGAAGCCTGTGACATACATTGCTTTTTTAGGGCATCAGCCAGTTCTTGTTGAAGTTCTCTCATAACTACCTAATAAGACCTTCTGTTACTGATTTTAGAAATCATCCTATTATTATGTTAATAATATAATTCTAACGTATGTACTTTATCACCACATACATCAACTCACCTTTTATTCCTAGAATGTACACACTGCTAAGTGAATTCAGTTAAAGACACAAAAAGTGTTATCCCTCCTGCCTAGTCAGTATTATGTTACACAGATAATTATTTCAGCCCCACTCTCCATTCCTTGTTGATGAATTTGCAAAGCTTCCCAGCCTGCTGAAGTCTCAAAAAGAAATGGGTATTGTATAGGTGAGACTAGCAGTGGTAAATTCTACATTAATCAAATATTTTCTCTCTTTTTTATTAGAGGCTAAAATTAACTTCCAAGTTCTTCACATACTCAATCCTCTGCTCAAATCCTTCCAATAGGTTACTATCTCAGAACAAATGTGAAGTCATACTAATGGCCCTCAAGCCCCCTACATAACCTGGCTTCTGCCTCCCTCCTGGCCTCAGCTCCTAGAGATCCCTCCCCTGTTCATGCTCACTCCACTCCTGCTATACAAGAATCCTGCCATCCCTCCCTCAGTAGCCTGAAAATGGAGATCCAGTGCCAAATTAATAAATCACAAAGATACAATTCTATTGGAAAATTTTAAGCCCAAATGGTAGTTACCAATGGAGTTTTGAAATGAGCAAATTATTTGAAAAATGCTTAAATTATAAACCGTGGTGGGAAGATGAAATCAAATACAGCTTTGCTAAGTCACCAGTTATCCCAAATTATGATTTAGTGAAAAGTAGATGCCTTCAAAGAGTGAAAAGGTCACAAGAATAAATGATTTGAGACTAAACATTTAAATTTACATAAATAAAAATAAAAGTATGCTAACTGAAAATGCTTAAAAAGCTATCAAAAAAAAGTACTGAGATACAGCACCTACACTTCAGTTCATGTGACAAATCTGGAGTTAGTTGTCAAGGTAATCCACTTATTTGAACCTCAAGGTCAAAACACTCAGGTATGAGCATTTCCACTTATCTGTTCATCATGGTATTAAAACGTGGTGACAAGAATTAAAACTATTTTAGTAGTACTAACAATAAATTATTAATATCAGACTCCTTTCTTTAACAATGTATAACTTAACCTCTTGAAGTTTCTCATAGATGACGTGCATTTTTATTCAAATTAAAGCACCTTTCAGGTCTAATTTTTATTTGCTGGATACAAGTTATGAAGATTCAAAACTGACCCATAATCATTCAGGTCGTGATCTCGGGGTCATGAAGTGGAGCTCTGCACTGGGCATAGAGCCCACTTTGGATTCTCTCTCCCTCTCCATCTGCCCCACTCCCATTTAGGTGCAGGTGCACTATTTCTCTCCAAAAAAAAAAAAATAGTACTAATAAGCCATAACCAAACATTACTTTGAACTTTCTAATAGGAAGCTTGAAAAATATTTGTCTTTCTGAATACTTACTTCTCTTTCTTCTTTCTCATCTTCATATCTAAATGCTCTTTCCATTATCTGTTTACATTTATTGATTAACTCCTTATTTCTTTCTCGCAGTTGAAGAGCTCGTTTTTCACCTGCAACTCGAACCATTCTTACAATAACCTGAACCTGGTCTTTGAGATAAATTATAGTCTTTTCTTTACATTCCACTCTGCTGTAGGCATCATCTAGTTGCTCTCGGAGCAACATATTTTCACTTTGTAGTTGAGATAATTTCTCTTCTAAGGATTCATGCTTTCCCATGTATTCATTCACTTTACCTTGTTCGTTTTGAGATTTCTGCTCAATTTCCTTCTTCTGACCCTGTGTTTGTTTTGGGTTTCTTTGTAAATGTTCTAAAGCCAACGTCTTTTCTCTGAGAGCATCTCTTGTATACTGCAGCTCAATTTCTAGGGCATTAAGTTTACTTTCGACTTCAGAAAGTTGCTGAGAAAGCACCTCATTGTTATCTTTTAGGTTAGACATCTCAAAGTTCATTTTGTCCTGTAAATGACACCACTCATCTTTTGCTCTCTGGAAAGCAAGTTCTAGGTCTCTTTTTGATGCCTGACTTTGATCACGATCCTGTATAGCTGTAGCGACTCTAGCTCGGTATGATTGAAGTTTTGCTTCCAGTCTTTCTCTGTTTAGCTTTTCATCCTGCAATTTAGAGTTCAGCATGGTATTCTCAGTTGTCACAACATTCAGCTGCCCACTAGATTGGAATACTGTATTTGTTAATGTTACCTCATTCAGTTTTATGGCGTTTTGAAGACTGTCATTCTTTTCTTTTTCAGTTTCAGTGTCTTCACAATACCTCTTTTCCTGCTTCTGATTCCTTATTGTGTCTATTTCCAGTCTTAGCATGGCAAGTTCATCTTGCAACATGCGGTTTTCATGTAACAGACCTTTTTCTTTTTCATGAGGAGGAGAAACCTAAGTAAAACAAGAGTCTTTTAGCTGGAACTCAATAAAATGACATTATCATGATTTTCTCTGAAATCAAAGAATATCCTATGTTTATACAAGGAATGGGTTGCAGTTAAGTGGATATCCAACTGGAAAAACACAAAGTTGGATCCAAGCTCAAACTTTTATACAAGCATAAATTCCCCAAAGTTCAAAAGTTTAATTGAAAGCAATGAATGCACGAAAGGAAAAAGAAATCATGACAAAATCCTAAGAATCTCAGAATTGGAAAGGTCTTTCTCTGGTTTACAACAAACTCAGAAGGCTTGAAAGAAAAAAACTAATACATCTGACTACACTAAAATTGAGTTTATAGTCTCATGTCTAACACAGTCCACAGGAAAACCCTTAGCTCTGCATATATTTGGACAGATTCAATTTCCTAACCTCACTTTGTCCTGAGAATATTCCATACGTATTCGACTTTTCTAACATTTCTATACTCAGTTATAAGAATTTTATCTACTGATAACTAATAAATCTAGGCATTGTACTACAAACATGTCTGCACACATTAATTATCTCTTTTAGTTATCACAATTCAAAAATGGAGAGGTTAAAAATACTAAGCTGCAGGACATTCCCCAGGTCTTTGTACCCACTACCACTATTCTGGCACCAAACTGCAGCTACTTCTCTAGTGTGAATCTTAAATACAAAAGAAGCCTTGTATTTCAGGAGTGGCTGGGTGGCTCAGTCAGTTAAGCCTCTGCCTTCGGCTGAGGTCATGGTCCCCGGATCCTGAGAGCAAGTCCCGTGTCAGGCTCCCTGCTCCACAGAAAGCCTGCTTTTCTCTCTCCCTCTGCCTCCACTCCCCCTGCTTGTGCTCTGTCAAATGAATCCATAAAGTCTTTTAAAAAGAAAAAAAAAAGCCTTATATTTCAAAATACCAATACTAACTAAGGTAAAATTTATGTAGCTCCTAGAAAAATCATGAGATTATTTGTGGCTGCAACTAATTTTATTTCCTCTTCAGATGTTTAAAATGGCAATAAATGCAGAAGAGGGGAAAATACACTGAGCTATTTTACTAGGAACAAAAGACTTATCAATAAATTATCAGTAAGTATATATTACAGCATATGATTATTTCAAAAGCTCCTTGTAGGGATCCCTGGGTGGCGCAGCGGTTTGGCGCCTGCCTTTGGCCCAGGGCGCGATCCTCGAGACCCGGGATCGAATCCCACATCGGGCTCCTGGTGCATGGAGCCTGCTTCTCCCTCTGCCTATGTCTCTGCCTCTCTCTCTCTGTGACTATCATAAATAAATAAAAAAATTAAAAAAAAAAGCTCCTTGTAATGAAATCAGATACTACTTGGAGCAAATTGTTACTCATCTCAAAAGTAGGAGACTAACATCTGAAGTAAGGTCTTAAAACGGGCTACACTTTTCCTCCTGTTCATCAGTGGAAGTGTGAAACTAACCCCTCTATGAATATAGAGGTGGTGAAGGAATTGCCAAAAACTAAAACATATGTTGTTAGTAGCAAGAGTTTTGTGCTTATGGAAAGCTCATAAATTCCATACTATTTTCCAAAATAATAAAAACTTCTACTTCAGATAAGGGCATTATGAATGTCACTATTTGACACCTGCAGACAAATGCATTTAAATTAATGAATGGACTACAAACTTCACTCCTCCCTATATAGACCCGTATGTGTATGTATGTACGTATGTATATATGTATATACATACACACACACTCACCCACAAATATATATGTATTCTTTTAAAATCCTCTGTACTTACCATAATGTACAGGGTTGGTTTTTAGAAATATACACATGCATGGAGAAAAATAATAATTCCAAAAAATAAAATATACATACGTACAAATACATACACACGTACTTCAAAATAACTAAAGAAAATACCTCAGAATTCATTTTAGTATGAGACATTTCTGACTCATTTCGTTTGCAAAGGTGATTGTTTAGAATCCCATCTTGGGTGGGGCGGGGGCAAGGTGAGGGAGGAGTAGGGATCCTCAAGCACCTGGCCCCACCAACTTACCTTGATAACTTTCAAATCATCCTGAACACCTACGAATTCGACCTGAGATTGATTGATGATTGATTTTTATTTACTTTTTTACTGGAGCTCGATTTGCCAACATATAGTATAACACCCAGTGCTCATCCCGTCAAGTGCCCCCCCCTCCCCTGGCAAGTGCCCGACCTGAGATTTTTTTTTAAAGATTTATTTATTTATTTATGATAGAGAGAGAAAGAGAGAGAGAGAGGCAGAGACACAGGAGGAGGGAGAAGCAGGCTCCATGCTGGGAGCCCCACGTGGGACTCGATCCCGGGACTCAGCCCTGGTCAGCCCTGGGTCAAAGGCAGGCGCCAAACCGCTGAGCCACCCAGGGATCCCCCCGAACTGAGATTTAAAGAGAGAACAGTCAGAACGCTACAGAGAGAAGGGTTTTCGCTCCTAACAAGGTAGGGAGGCGGAAAAAAATAAAAAGAATCAAGTGGGGAGGGGCACCGGAGGAGCCGGGCTGAGGCCTGCAGCGGGGAAAGCCTCCCAGGCGGGTAAGCGCAGCCCTGGAGAAGCAGACAAGTGGGAGCTTTAAAATCCGCCCCGGATTCCTCCGGGATGGAAAGGCGCTCAGCTGGGAACTCCGCCAGGACGTGGGGGGTGGGGACCTCCAGTCTCCGGGGTCACTGACAGAGGAAGTGCGCAGGGTCGAGCGCCCCCCACACCGGCCCAGCTCCGTAAAGGGCTGGAGCGCGCTGCGCGGGGCCTCGGGGAGAAGCCGGTGTGTCGGGAGGGGCTCCGGGAGCCAGACTCCAGCAGCGCAGGCCCCGGATCCCAGGGGACACAGCCGGGATCCTGCTCCCCCCGGGACAGGCCGAGGCGGGGAGGGCCCAGGACAGCGAGGACACTCCTGCCCCTCCTGCCCCGGGAGCATCCAGGCCCCTGTGGACTGGGAGATGGGGGGAGTCACTGCAGGGGGCGCCCTCCAGGGCCAGGGAGACCTGGCCGCCGCCGGTGTGGTTGTCCCTCCTGGTGTCACCCGGTGCCTGGGAGAGGCGTGGCCGCCAGGGGACACGGGCCTCACGGGAGGTCAGGTCGGCTCCCCGTGACCCTGCACCCAGCAGGGGGCGGGGCAGCTCCCCAAGGTACACACACCTGAGAATCGGCACAGCCCGCCCCTCCCCCAGAAGACCAGCTGGAAGGACAGGGGAAGAGCAAGTTCCCCACCCAGCAGCGCTGGAAAGCTCCAGGGGAAGTCGAGGGATCTACAGTATATAGAACTAGAGGGTACCCCTCTTCCCCGCCCCCCCACCCATGTTCCAGTACAACTCATTTTTATATCAGACTGTAAGTTTCCAATTTTCTTTCTCTTTTCCCACCTTAACTACAATATTTTGCCACCTCTTCATTTTCAGGTTTCTTCCTTTTTGACTCATATTTTTACAATTACACGTCTTAGATAGATTTTCCACTTCTAGATTCCCTTCAACATACTCAACTTAATTTTGGGAGCTAGACGAGATATGTTTTGTGTGTGTGTGCTTTTTTTGTTTTCTCTACCTCATTTTGTTCTACAATGGCACAATACCTTCTAAAACAGGACGAGCATGCACCCAGAACCAAGTGGTATACCGTGCTGGTTCATTCTGTGAGACTATATTCTCTCTTCGTTCCCATTCTGCCCCCCTTTTTATCTCATTTATGTTTTGGGGAACAATGTTGGGTCTCTCTACAAGTATTTCTGGTTTATAGAAATTTGGGACTCAGTATCTTCTAACATACAGAACTTAATACACCCAGGACCAAGAGGATCACCCCCTAGGACCCCTCAGGTAGACTACATTCTCCCTCCACTACAACTTCATCACCACCACCATGTCCCAGTCCCCCCCAACATTTTATTTTTCTACTTCTTTTTTTCTTTTTCCCCTCTTTACCTTTGCTTTTTTTTCTCTTTTTTTCTTCCTTGGCATTCTTGGCCTTTTATTTTCTACTACTTTGTTTTAAAATTTGTTTTTCACTTTAGTGGTCATTTTGTGTTATTTTGTTCTTCTCTTCGTTTTCAATTTCATGTCATGGAACAGTCAGAATCATCGAAGGATAAGAAACCTTGGGTGGCTCAGTGGTTTAGTGCCTGCCTTCAGCTCAAGGCATGATCCTGGAGTCCCAGGATCAAGTGCCACATCAGGCTCCCTGCATGGAGCCTGCTTCTCCCTCTGCTTGTGTCTCTGCCCCTCTCTCGGTGTCTCTCATGAATACATAAATGAAATGTTTAAAAACAATCATCTAAGGTGAAATTGACTTAGATTGTGGTTGATATTCTTGACTCAGCCCGTTCATACAGCCACTCTGCAGTGAGCAAAATGACTAGAAGGAAGATCTCACCACAAAAGAATCAGAAACAGTACTCTCTTCCACAGACTTATAGAATTTGAATTACAATTTGATGTCAGAAAGCCAATTCAAAAGCACAATTATAAAGCTAGTGGTGGCTCTGTAAAAAAGCAGAGAGTATTAAAGAAACTTCATGACTGCAGAATTTTGATCTACTTAGTCCAAAATTAAAAATTAATTAAATGAGATGCAATCCAAACTGAAGGTCCTAACAATGAGGGTTAATGAGTTAGAGGAAAGAGTGAGTGCCACAGAAGACAAGTTGATGGCAAAGAGGAAAGCTTAAGAGAAAACAGAAAAACAATTAAAAGACCATGAGGAAAGGTTAAGGGAAATAATCGAGAGCCTCAGAAGGAAAGAAAAAATATACGCATAATTGGGGTTCCACAGGAGGGCCAGAGGGCCAGAAAGGATATTTGAACAAATCATACCTGTGAACTTCCCTAATTTTGGGGAGGGAAAAAGGCATTCAGGTCCAGGAGATAGAGAGGTCCCCCACCAAGGGGAAGGGAAAAAAAGCAGAACTCGACATTTAATGGTGAAACAAGCAAATTCCAAAGAAAAAGAAAGTCCTTAAAACAGCAAGAAACAAGAGATTTCTAACTTATATGGGGAGAAATATTAGATTAACAGCAGACCTCTCCACAGAGATCTGGCAGGCCAGAAACAGCTGGCAGGAAATATTCAGGGTTCTACATGACAAGAACATGCAGCCAAGAATACTCTATCCAGCGAGCCTTTGGTTCAGAATAGGATAAAGAGCTTCTAAGATAGGCAGAAGCTGAAAGAATATGTGACCACCAAACCAGCTCTGCAAGTAATATTAATGGGGACCCTGTAAAAGAAAGAGGAAGCCCAAAGAAATAATCCACAAAAGCAGGGACTGAATAGACATTACAATGACAGTAAATTAACATCTTTCAATAGGTACTCTGAATGTGAATGGGCTAAATGATCCCATCAAAAAACGCAGGGTTTCAGACTGGATAAAAAAATCAAGACCCATCTATTTGCTGTCTACAAGAGACTCATTTTAGATATAAGGACACCTACAGCATGAAAATAAAAGGTTGGAGAACCATTTACCATTCACATGGTCTTCAAAAGAAAGCAGGGGTAGCCATCCTTATATCAGATAAATTAAAGTTTATCCCAAAGACTGCAGTTAAGAGATGAAGAGGGACACTATATCATACTTGAAGGGTCTATCCAACAAGAAGATCTAACAATCATGAATATTTATGCTTCTAATGTGGGAGCTTCCAAGTCTATCAATGAATTAATAACCAAAGTAGGGGCATACTTAGATAATAATACACTAGTAGTAGGAGACTTAAACACGGCACGTTCTGCAAATGACAGATCTTCTAAGCACAACATCTCCAAAGAAACAAGAGCTTTAAATGATACACTACACCACATGGATTTCACAGATATTTACAGAACTTTACATCCAAAAGCAACTGAATACACAGTCTTCTCATGGAACTTTCTCAGAATAGGCCACCCGATACCAAAACATTGGGACTGTCCCCTGCATATTTTCAGACCACAATGCTTTGAAACTAGAACTCAATCACAAGAAGAAATCTGGAAGAAACGCAAACACAGGGAGGAGAAAGACCATCCTGCTGAAAGATGAATGGGTCAACCAGAAAATTAGAGAAGAAATAAAAAGATTCATGGAAACTAATGAAAATGAAGATACAACCATTCAAAATCCTTGGGATACAGCCAAAGCAATCCTAAGCGGGAAATGCATTGCAATACAAGCATCCCTCAAAAGATTGGAAAAAAACCTCAAAGACACAAGCTAACCTTGCACCTAAAGGAATTGGAGAAAGAACAGTAAATAAAACCTACACCAAGCAGAACAGAGAGAGTGAAGATTTGAGCAGAACTCAATGAAATAGAGACCAGAAGAACTGTGGAACAGATCAACAAAACCAGGAGTTGGTTCTTTGAAAGGAAGAATAAGATACGTAAACCATTAGCCAGCCTTTTAAAAAACAAAGGAGAAAAGACTCTAATTAATAAAATCACGAATGAAAAAGGAGAGATCACCACCAATACCAAGGAAAACCTAACCAAAGAGATAAAGGATTTATACCCTAACAACTACAGAACACTTCTGAAAGAAATCCAGGAAGACACAAAGAGATGGAAAAATATTCCATGCTCATGGATTGGAAGAATTAATATTGTCAAAATGTCTATGCTAACCCAGGGCGATTTACATTCAATGCTTTCCTATCCACATACCATGGACTTTCTTCACTTTCTTCAGAAAGCTGGAATAAATAATCTTAAGATTTGTGTGGAATCAGAAAAAACCCCGAACAGCTAGGGGAATATTGAAAAAGAAAACCAGAGCTGGGGACATCACAATGCCGGATTTCAAGTTGTCTTACAAAGCTTTGATCATCAAGACAGTGTGGTACTGGCACAAAACCAGACAAATAGATCAATAGAACAGAAGAGAGAATCCAGAAATGGGCCCTCGAATCCATGGTCAAGTTATATTTGACAAAGCAGCAAAGACTATCCACTGGAAAAAGGACACTCTCTTCAATAAATGGTGCTGGGAAAACTGGACAGCCACGTGCAGAAGAATGAGACTAGACCACTCTCTTGCACCACATGCAAAGATAAACTCAAAATGGATGAAAGATCTAAACGTGAGACAGGAATCCATCAGAATCCTAGAGGAGAACACAGGCAACAGCCTTTGTGAACTTGGCCACTGCAACTTCTTGCAAGATAGATCTATGAAGGCAAAGGGAAACAATAGCAAAAATAAACCATTGGGACCTCATCAAGATAAAAATCTTCTGCACAGCAAAAGAAACAGTCAACAAAACTAAAAGATAACCTACAGAATGGGAGAAGTTATTTGCAAATGACCTATCAGGTAAAGGGCTAGTATCCAAGATCTATAAAGAACTTAGTAAACTCAACAGCAAAGAAACAATCCAATCATGAAATGGGCAAAAGACATGAGCAGAAATTTCACCAAAAAAGACATACAAATGGCCAACGAGCACATGAAAAAACACTCCACATCACTTGCCATCAGGGAAATACAAATCAAAACCACAATGAGATACCACGTCACACCAGTGAGAATGGGGAAAATTAACAAGACAGGAAACAACAAATGTTGCAGAGGAGGTGGAGAAAGGGGAACCCTCTTGTACTGTTGGTGGGAATGTGAACTGGTACAGCCACTATGGAAAACTGTGTGGAGGTTCCTCAAAGAGTTAAAAATAGAGCTACCCTATGACCCAGCAATAGCACCACTCGGGATTTACCCCAAAGATAGAGATGCAGTGAAAAACCGCGACACCTGCACCCCAATGTTTATAGCAGCATTTTCCAGAATAGCCAGACGGTGGATGCAGCCTGAGTATCCATCAAATGATGAATGGATATAGAAGATGTGGTCTATATATAAAATGGAATATTACTCAGTCCCTAGAAATGACAAATAACCAGCATTTGCTTCAATGTGCACGGAACTTCAATGTGCATGGAACAAACTAGGGGTGGTGGAAGGGGAGGAGGGCAGGGGGTGGGGGTGAATGGGTGACGGGCACTGAGGGGGGCACTTGACGGGATGAGCACTGGGTGTTAGTCTGTATGTTGGTAAATTGAACACCAATAAAAAATAAATTTATTATAAAAAACAAGAAGTAAAGAAGAGCAATATAGTAAAGAAGTTGAAATCAAACAACTTCAACTTAATCTTAGAAGACGAAACTTGGAATTGAAGGGTGTAAAAAATAATTTGAATCAGGTAAATTTTTGGCAGTAATTGTATATTTCCATCAATATTATTTATAGTATCCCTTTGATATAATACATATTGTTAGGCTTCAAATAGATTAAACATTTCATTTTAACCTAATAGCAACCATGATCTTTGTAGCCACAATTACTACCTTATTGGAATTCTTGGCCTCTCACATATGCCCTATGTATATATTTTGAATGAAGGGATGGAAGGTAAAATGAGATAAATGTTATATTGATTTATTGATTTATGGAATTGTATTTATTTTTACACAGAGCATGGGCTGGGGGGAAAGGAGTAGAGGGAGAGGGAGGGAAATGAATCTCCAGCAGACTCTGGTTCTGAGTCTCATGATCTGAGTCTCCAGCCTCACCTGGTTCGGAGTCTCGTGATCGTGAGATCATGACCTGAGCCATAAAAAGAGTTGGACACTTAACCCACTGAGCCCCCAGGTGTCCCAGTTTTGAATTTTTTAATGTTGAAATATGAGCTAGATTTCCTTGAGATGCTGATGAAGCTAGTTAAATGTTTTACACAGAAATTTTATTTCACAATACTATGTCTACTTGTATTTTTACTCTATGGCACATTTTGCTGTCATTTAATTTAAAATTTGAATTATTCATTGAGGATGAAAAGCCTTGTTATAAAAAAGGCCACTCTTGAACATTTTTTTTAAGTTCTCTTAAGCCTTTTGACTTTTTTTTTTAATGATAAGATCCAAAATCCTAATGAAAATGTGTCTCTAGGTTATAGAAGAGCAAAATGATGTTCAGAGGCAGCTTTCGCGAGAACAGAATGCCCAGAGTATTACATGATGGAATACTATTTTTTTTGTATATTTGTTATTGGAGTTCGATTTGCCAACATACAGCATAACACCCAGTGCTCACCTGTCAAATGCCCCCTCAGTGACCGTCACCCAGTCTCCCCACCCCCCGCCCACCTCCCCTTCCACTATCCCTTGTTCATTTCTCAGAGTTAGGAGTCTCTAATGTGTTGTCACCCTCTCTACTTTTTCCCACTGATTTTCTCTCCTTTCCCCTATAATCCTTTTCAGTATTTTTATAGTCCCCATAGAGTGAAACCATATGATGTTTGTCTGTCTATGATTGACTTACTTCACTCAGCTCTTCTTTACTTCTTAATTGCTCCTTAATATTTATATATAAAATTTCAGCACTTCTTCTTTTTTCTTTTTCTTGTTTTAAGGTCAATCTGCAAATGCATGTGTTCATTTTAAAATTTGTTTTGTTAGCAATAAAACTTTTATTTTATGATCTGGTTCCACATATGTTGGTTCATTATCCAAAGGAAATTTTTCTGTTCTCAATTTTTTTCCCTTTCTAGGGCTCATGTTTTTCAATTTATCACTTCAATATCTTCAAAAAGATATATAGTTTAAAAGAAGCAATGAGAAAGCATTTTGCAACTTAGTAAGTTTTAGTCAGTAATAACTCTGGGAGATGTTGTAAGCAAAGGAATTCTGAAATTATTTAAGAAAGGGTTCAAAATTGTCATTTTTCTCCACAAAGTCATAATTACACTTCAATTAAGACAAATCATTTCATTACTAATTAAAAAGAGAAGTTGCTGTTTATCAACAACTTTATAAATTCACTAGAAATACATTTTTATTTCACAAAACATCACAGGTACCTCTAAAAATGATCTTCAGTGTAAGACAGCATCAGCAGATGTCGTTTACACACCATACACCTGCAGATGACTCTGATCCAGCACTAGACTAGGGAGCCTAAAATCTATTGCCCATGCTTTTTATGTTTCTTATTCTGTAATATTCTCAACCTTGTTGATCATTATGTATTTTATAAATCATTTGAAAACTCCTTTGAAAACATCACAGGATCCATATTAATTAAGTAAAGAATAGAGTAAGATGTGCTTTCAGCATAGACTTTTGAATTAATTTTCTTTATATATGTGAGAAATGTTAAAAAAAACTTAACCATTAATCATTTTTCCATTTTACTTTTTAACCCCTGCATATGTTAAGAATAAACCAATTTTTCTGTCTTGAGAAAAATTGGCCATTTCACACTCTGTTGGGGGGCATATAATATAAAATTTCCTGAGAACAATTTAAAAATATGGATCAGAGACCTCTACTAAATATTTTTATACATTAACACAATACTATATTAAAGAATTTATTCCAATTAACCAAGACTGTAGAAACAGAATTAAATAAAAGACATTCCTTATAGCATTAATTAAACTATAGGAAAATGGAAAACAACCAAAATTCAATTTGTTAAATAATGAGGTTTACATATGATGGACTTCTACATGGTCATTAAAATTATGCTTTAGAATATACATTAAATTATTAGAAGTATTCACTGTTAAAACCTTGCAGTATTATTTCAAAGAATCTCACACTTTACAACTTTTTTTTAAAAAAAAATTGGAGTTCAATTTGCCAACATACAGCATATCACCCAGTGCTCACCCCGTCAAGTGCCCCCCGTTAGTGCCCATCAGCCAGTCACCCCAGCCTCCACTCACCTCCCTTTCCACTACACCTTGTTCGTTTCCCAGAGTTACGTGTCTCTCATGTTCTGTCACCCTCACTGATATTTCCCTCTCATTTTCTCTCCTTTCCCCTTTATTCCCTTTCATTAATTTTTATATTCCCCAAATGAATGAGACCATATAATGTTTGTCCTTCTCCGATGGACTTATTTCACTCAGCATAATACCCTCCAGTTCCACCCACGTGGAAGCAAATGGTGGGTATTTGTCGTTTCTAATGGCTGAGGAATATTCCATTGTATATACATAGACCACTGCTTCTTTACCCATTCGTCTTCTGATACTTCACATTTCTAATGGAGTTTCCTTCCCTATAAAATCCCAGAAGGCAAATTAGCAATTACAAAACTTCTCCTACACATCTGCAGCATAAAAGTAAGTATTTCAAGGGGTTCCTGGCTGGCTCAGTTGACAGAGCATGTGACTCTTGATCTCATAGTTGTGAGTTCAAGCCCCACGCTGAGTGTGGAGTCTATTAAAAAAAAAAAAGTAAATAGTTGAAATATTTCCTTAAAACCAAGATGTCATACCTTAAACTGTAGAGTTCTCGTTCCCATTCCACTTTTTGATGCTCTAACTGAGATTTCATTTCTTTTGTTTCTGATAGCAACTGTTCTAGTCCATTGACCTTATATTCCACTTGTAAAATTTTTCTTGTAAGTTGTTCACAGTCTTTTCTTTTTAATTCTATTGATCTTTTGTATTTAAGAATTGCATTCTGGATTGTCAATACGCTAACAGAATCTACACCAGAGGAAAAACAAAAACAGAAATAAAATACAGGAGGCATCAGGGTGGGTCAGGTGGTAAAGCATCCAATTATTGGTTTTGGCTGAGGTCATGATCTCACAGTTGTGGGATTGAACCTGGCACTGGGTGCTGCACTCAGCACAGAGTCTGCTTAAGGTTCTTTACCCCCTCGTTCCCTCCCTCTCTGTTCCTCTCCCCATCTCCTGCTCATGCTCTCTCACAAATTTGTTCTTTTAAAAAGTAAAATAAAACAATATGAGTATTTTTTGCATATAAGGGACCGAGCATGTTCACATTAACTCATTCATACATGAAATAAATATTGAGTAACTTCAATGTAAAGAGATTATACCAGGTGCCTGGGTGGCTCAATCGGTGGGTGTCTGCCTTCGGCTCAGGTCATGATCTTGGTGTCCTGGGATCAAGCCACATGGTGGGCTCCCTGCTTAGTAGGGAGTCTGCTTCTCCCTCTTCCTCTGCCTCTCTCCCTGCTCATGCTCTCTCTCTCAAATAAATGAATAAAATCTTATTATCAATAGAACTTTAAAATCTTTTAAAAAGAAAAGAAAACATGACTGAAACCTTTCTAAACTGAATGAAAACTATAATCCCACAGACCCACAAAGGATCTGGCTAGGAGAGAAGAAATGGAAGTAAACTATTGTAATTTTAAAAAAAGATTTTATTTATTTATTCATGAGAGACATGGAGAGAGAGAGAGGCAGAGACACAGGCAGAGGGAGAAGCAGGTTCCCTGAGATAGCCTGATGTGGGACTTGATACAAGGACCCTGGGATCACACCCTGAGCCAAAGGTAGATGCTCAACCACTAAGCTACTCACGTGTTCCCTATTGGAATTTTCTTAAACTACATATAATGTGGTATAACACTACAAGAAGGTGGACTGTGATGCTTGAGTCATATGCTTTAAACCCTAAAGCAATCACTAAAATAGCAAATCTTAAGCTTTGTTAAGTAATAAACAAAGCCCATACATACACATATGTGTATATTTATATATATGTATAAATTGAACTCGTAAAAATTAGTTTATTAATCTAAAAGAAAGCAGAAAGCAAAGAAAATGGGAACAAAGCAGGTCAAACGGAAAGCAAACAGGATGAGAGATTTATATCAACTGTATCAATAATCAGAGTAAATGAAAATTGTCAAAAAATAAAAGAAAGAAAGAAAATGGTCTAAAAGCCTCGATTAAAAGGCAGACTGTCAGAATGGATAAAAATGTAAGAGACAACCATAGGCTGCCTATAAAAAATTCAATTTATATGTAAAGACACACACACACAAATAAATAAAATAAATAAATAAATAAATAAATGTAAAGACACAAATTTGTGAAAAGGACAAAAATAAGGATATACCACACTCACACTTGACAAAAGAAGGCTGAGCTTGAGTAGCAATATTAATGCCAGGCAAAATAGATTTCAAAGCAATATATATTCTCGTGATGTATAAGGTCATTTGTTAATGATGAAAGGGTCGACAAATAAGCATAACAAACCTAAATGCTTATGAATCTATTAATAACATCAAAATACATAAGGCAAAAATCAACAGAACTGCAAAGAGAAACAGGCAAATTTACAATTTTAGTCTGAGATTTTAATAGGCAGAAAATCATCAAGGATATAGAAGACTTGACCACCACCATCTTTCTCAAGTATCCATGGAGCATTTACCAAAAGAGATTATATTCTGGGTCATAAAATAAACCTTAATAAAGGGAGTTAAGTCAAAAGGATTGAAGTCATGAAAGTGTGTTCTGTGACCACAAAGTGATCAAATTAGAAATGAAGAACAAACCTACCTCTGGAAAATACTCAAATACTTGCAAACTGATTAATAATGCACATCTAAATAACCCCTGGGTCTGGGTACCTAGGTGGCTCAATGGATTAAGTGTCTGCCTTTAGCTCAGGTCATGATCTCCGGGTCCTGGGATTGAGCCCCATGTTGGGCTTCCCACTCAGAGGGAAGGACGCTTACCCCTCTGGACCTCCCTTCGCCTATGCGCTCTCTTTCTCTCTCTCTCCTTCTCTTTCAAATACATAAAAATCTTTTAAAAACCCTTGGAATAAAGAAGTAATGAAAAAAGAAATTACAAAGTATCACATATTGAATGAAAATAAAAACATAATATGTTAAAAATTTCTGGAATCCTCCAAGAATAGCACTCATCTCACCATTTATAGCACTGAGGTATATATTAAAAAGAGAAGGAGGCGGGGCAAGATGGCAGAAAAGTAGGGTCCCGAAGTCACCAGTCCCCACCAACTTACCTAGATAACTTTCAAATCATCCTGAAAACCTATGAATTCGGCCTGAGATTTAAAGAGAGAAGAGCTGGAATGCTACAGTCAGAAGAGTTCGCGCTTCTATCAAGGTAGGAAGACGGAAAAACATAAAGAAATAAAAAAGCATCCAAGGGGGAGGAGCCCCCATGAGGAGCCAGGCAAAGGCCACGCAGCTAGTGCCCCCAGGACAGGAAAGCCCAGTCCTGGAGAAGCAGAAACTTTACCAATCTTCCTGGAAGGAAAGGCGCTTGCAGGGAGCTCGGGCAGGATCCCAGAAGGGGTACAGATGCCCTCAGGCTCCCAGGGGCACTAAAAGAGCAACTGCACTCTGGGGGAGATCCCTCCACACACTACGGGCTGAGCTCCCTAAAGGGCTGGACGCCGCGCCCAGTGGGGCCCCGGGAGCAGCTCAGGTGGTGGCCACTGTGCGGCCCCGGGAATGTGATTCCAGCGGTGCAGACCCCAGAGCCCAGGGCACCGGGGACACAGCCCAGGATCCGGCACTCCCCCCGGGGCAGGTAGAGGCCGGGAGGACACAGGGCAGCAAGGACGCTCCTGCTGCCACGCGGCCCCGAGCTGTGCAAATCTACGCCCCCTGCCCCCGGACCACCCAGGCCCCTGCGGACTGGGAGCTGTGGTAGTTACTGTGGGAGCTGACTCAAGAGATGGAGAGCTGGCTGCCGCCACTCTTGTTGTTCCTCCTGCTGTCACCTTGTACCTGGGACTGAACAGGAGCTTCACAGGATAAACAGCTTGCACTGAGCCCTGCACCTGGCAAGGGGCTGGGCAGCTCCCCCAGGTGCACACACCTGAGAATCACCACAGCGGGCCCCTCCCCCAGAAAACCAGCTGGAAGGACAGGGGAAAAAGCATTGACCAAGCAGCACTGGAAAGTCCCAGGGGAAGTCAAGGGATTTACAGTATATAGAATCAGAGGATACCTCCTCTTGCTTTTTGTTTTCTGTTTGTCCTCCCCCTTGCCCCCCTTTCCTCTCTTTTTCTCCTTTTTCCAGTACAACTTCTTTTTGGCCACTCTGCATTGAACAAAATGACTAGAAGGAAAAACTCACCTCAAAAGAAAGAATCAGAAACAGTCCTCTCTCCCACAGAGTTACAAAATCTGGATTACAATTCAATGTCAGAAAGCGAATTCAGAAACACAATTATAAAGCTACTGGTGGCTCTAGAAAAAAGCATAAAGGACTCAAGAGACTTTATGACTGCAGAATTTAGATCTCATCAGGCAGAAATTAAAAATCAATTAAATAAGATGCAATCCAAACTGGAGGTCCTAACAATGAGGGTTAAAGAGGTAGAAGAACCAGTGAGTGACATAGAAGACAAGTTGATGGCAAGGAAGGAAGCTGAGGAAAAAAAGAGAAAAACAATTAAAGGGTCATGAGGAAAGGTTAAGGGAAACAAATGACAGCCTCAGAAGGAAAAATCTAGTTTAACTTAGGGTTAATAGGGGTTCCAGAGGCCACCGAAAGAGACAGAGGACCAGAAAGCATATTTGAACAAATCATAGCTGGGAACCTCTCTAACGTGGGAAGGGAAACAGGCAACCAGATCCAGGAGATAGAGAGATCGCCCCCTGAAATCAATAAAAACCACTCAACACCTCGATAGTTAACAGTGAAACTTGCAAATTCCAAAGATAAAGAAAAGATCCTTAAAGCAGCAAGAGACAAGAGATTCCTAACCTTTATGGAGAGAAGTATTAGGATAACAGCAGACCTCTCCACAGAGACCTAGCAGGCCAGAAAGGGCTGGCAGGATATAGTCAGGGTCCTAAATGAGAAGAACCTGCAGCCAAGAATACTTTATCCAGCAAGGCTCTCATTCACGATAAAAGGAGAGAGAAAGAACTTCCAAGACAGGCAGGAACTGAAAGAATATGTGACCACCAAACCAGTTCTGAAAGAAATATAAAGGGGGACTCTGTAAAAGAAAGAGGAAGTCCAAGGAAACAATCCACAAAAACAGGGACTGAATAGGTATCATGATGGCACTAAATTCATAACTTTCAAGAGTAACTCTGAACATGAATGGGCTTATTGACCCCATCAAAAGGCGCAGGGTTTCAGACTGGATAAAAAGAGCAAGACCCATCTATTTGCTGTCTATAAGAGACTCATTTTAGACCTAAGAACACCTACAGCCTGAAAATAAAAGGTTGGAGAACCCTTTACCATTCAAATGGTCCTCAAAAGAAACCAGGGATACCTATCCTTATATCATCTAAATTAAAGTTTATCCCAAAGACTGTAGTGAGAGATGAAGAGGGACACTATATCATACTTAAAGGATCTCTCCAACAAGAGGACCTAACAATCATGAGTATTTATGCCCCGAATGCGGGAGCTGCCAAGTATAACAGTCAATTAGTAACCAAAATTAAGACATACTTAGCTAATAGTACACTAAAACGGGGAGATTTTAACATGTCGCTTTCTGTAAATGACACATCTTCTAAGCCCAATATCTCCAAAGAAACAAGAGCTTTCAATGATGCACTGCACCAGATGGATTTCACAGATATTTACAGAACTTTACAGACAAATGCAACTGAATACACGTTCTTCTCAAGTGCACAAGGAACTTTATCCAAAATAGACCACATACTGGGTCACAAATCAGGTCTCAACTGATAACAAAAATCTGAGATTGTCCCCAGCATATTTTCAGACCATAATGCTTTGAAACAGGACTAAATCACAAGAAGAATATTAGAAGAAATGGAAACATGTGGAGGTTAACTACCATCCTGGTAAAAGATGAAAGGGTCAACCAGGAAATTCAGGAAGAATTAAAAAGAGTCATGGAAACTAATGAGAATGAAGATACGACTGTTCAAAATCTTGGGATACAGCAATAGCACTCCTGAGGGGGAAATATATCGCAATATAAGCATCCCTCAAAAAACTGGAAAGAACCCATATGTAAAAGCTAATCTTGTATCTAAAGTTGCTGGAGAAAGAACAGCAAATAAAACCTACACCCAGCAGAAAAAGACAATAAAGATTTGAGCAGAACTCAATGAAATAGAGAGTCGAAGAACTGTGAAACAGATCAACAAAACCAGGAGTTGGTTCTTTGAAAGAATAAGATACACGAACCATTAGCCAGCCTTATTTTTTAAAAATTTTTTATTTATTTATGATAGTCACACACACACACACACACACACACACACACACACACACACAGGCAGAGACATAGGCAGAGGGAGAAGCAGGCTCCATGCACCAGGAGCGCGACTTGGGATTCGATCCCGGGTCTCCAGGATCGCGCCCTGGGCCAAAGGCAGGCGCTAAACCACTGCACCACCCAGGGATCCCCATTAGCCAGCCTTATTAAAAACAAGAGAGAAAAGACTCAAATTAGTCACAAATAAAAATGGAGAGATCACCACCAATACCACGGAAATACAAACGATTTTAAACACTTAGTATGAGCAGCTATACACGAATAAATTAGGCAATCTAGAAGAAATGGGACTCATTTCTGGAAAACCACAAACTAGCAAAACTGGAACAAGAAGAAATAGAAAGTCCAAAAAGGCCAAACACCAGGGAGGAAATTGAAGATATCATCAAAAACCTCCCAAGACACAAAAGTCCAGGGCCAGATGGCTTCCCAGGGGAATTCTATCAAACATTTGTAGAAGAAACAATACCTAGTCTACTAAAGCTGCTCCAAAAGATAGAAAGAGATGGAGTACTTCCAAACTCATTCTATGAGGCCAGCATCCCCTTAATTCCAAAACCCAAGACCCCACCAAAAAGGAGAGGTAGAGAGAATAAGCCTGATGAACACAGATGCAAAAATGCTCAACAAGATAGTAGCCAATAGGATCCAAAAATACATTAGGAAGATTATTCACCATAACCCAGTAGGATTTATCCCCGGGATGCAAGGCTGGTTCACCACTCGTAAAGCAATCAATGTGATTGATCATATCAAGAAGAGAAAAAACAAGAACCATACGACCCTCTCAATAGAGGCAGAGAACGCATTTGACAAACTACAGCATCCATTCCTGATCAAACCTCTTCAGGGTGTAGGGATAGAGGGAACATTCCTCAGCATCTTAAAAGCCATCTATGAAAAGCCCACAGCAAATATTATTCTCAATGGGGAAGCACTGGGAGCCTTACCCCTAAGATCAGGAACAAGACACGGATGTCCACTCTCACCACTGCTATTCAACAGAGTACTAGAAGTCCTAGCCTCAGCAATCAGAAAACAAAAAGAAATAAAATGCATTCACACTGGCAAAGAAGTCAAATGCTCCCTCTTTGTGGTTGACATGATACTGTACATAGAAAACCCAAAAGACTCCACCCCAAGACTGCTAGAACTCATACAGCAATTCAGCAGTGTGGCAGGATACCAAATCAATGTCCAGAAATCAGGGGCATTTCTATACACTAACAATGAGACTGAAGAAAGAAATTAAGGGGTCAATCCAATTGACAACTGCACCCAAAACCATGAGATGCCTAGGAATAAACCTAACCAAAGAGGTAAAGGATCTCTACCCTCAAAAGTATAGAACACTTCTGAAGGAAATTGAGGAAGACACAAAGAGATGGAAAAATATGCCATGCTCATGGATTGGAAGAATGAATATTGGGAAAATGTCAATGGTACCCAGGGAAATTTATACATTTAATGCAATCCCTATCAAAATACCATGGACTTTCTTCAGAGAGTTGAAACAAATCATCGGAAGAGTTGTATGGAATCAGAAAAGACACCGAATAGCCAGGGGAATATTAAAAAAGAAAACCAGAGCTGGGGGCATCAAAGTGCCAGATTTCAGGGTGTACCACAAAGCTGTGATCATCAAGACAGTGTGGTACTGGCACAAAAACAGACACCTAGGAAAATGAAAAAGAATAGAGAATCCAGAAATGGGCCCTCGACTCTATGGTCAAGTTATATTCGACAAAGCAGGAAAGACTATCCACTGGAAAAAAGACAGTCTCTTCAATAAATGGTGCTGGGAAAACTGGACAGTCACGTGCATAACAATGAAACTAGACCATTCTCTTAAACTATACACAAAGAAAAACTCAAAATGGATGAAAGATCTAAATGTGAGACAGGAATCCATCAGAATCCTAGAGGAGAACACAGGCAACACCCTTTTTGAACTTGGCCACAGCAACTTCTTGCAAGATACATCCATGAAGGCAAGAGAAACCAAAGCAAAAATGAACAGCAAAATAAACAGTCAACAAAACTAAAAGACAGCCTCCAGAATGGAGAAGATATTGGCAAATGACCTATCAGATAAAGGGCTAGTATCCAAGATCTATAAAGAACTTAGTAAATTCAACAGCAAAGAAACAAACAATCCAATCATGAAATGGGCAAAAGACATCAACAGAATTTTCACAGAGGAAGACATAGACACGGCCAACAAGCACATGAGGAAATGCTCCGAATCAGGGGCCATCAGGGAAAAAGAAACAACAACCACAATGAGATACCACCTCACACCAGTAAGAATGGGGAAAATTAACAAGACAGGAAACAACAAATGTTGGAGAGGATGCGGAGAAAAGGGAACCCTCTTACACTGTTGGTGGGAATGTGAACTGGTGCAGCCACTCTGGAGAACTGTGTGAAGATTCCTCTAAGACTTAAAAATAGATCTACCCTATGACCCAGCAGCTGCACTGCTGGGGATTTACCCAAAGATCCAGATGCAGTGAAATGCCGGGACACCTGTACCCCAATGTTTATAGCAGCAATGTATAGTAGCCAAACTGTGGAAAGAGCCTTGGTGTCTTTCGAAAGATGAAAGGATAAAGAAGATGTGGTCTATGTATATGATGGATTATTACTCAGCCACTAGAAATGACAAATACCTACCATTTACTTCGACATGGATGGAACTGCAGGGTATTATGCTGAGTGAAGTAAGTCAATCGGAGAAGGACAAACATTATATGGTCTTATTCATTTGGGGAATATAAAAAATAGTGAAAGGGAATAAAGTGGAAAGGAGAGAAAATGAGTGAAAATATCAGGGACGGTGACAGAACATGAGAGACTCCTAATTCTCGGAAACAAACACGGCATGGTGGAAAGGGAGGTGGGCGAGGGGTTGGGGTGACTGGGTGATGGGCACTGAGGGGGGGCACTTGATGGGATGAGCACTGGGTGTTATGCTATCTGTTGGCAAATTGAACTCCAATTTAAAAAATAATAAGATATCAAAAACAAAAACAAAGATTTATCAACACTTGACAAATAAGAAATAAACCTAACTTTTTAAATGACAAAAATTTTGACAGCTCAATGAAGATATACAGATGTTAAATAAGCTCAACATTATCAGTTATTAGGGAAATGTATATTACAACCATAAATGTATATATTTATACACATATATATGTATTTATGTGTGTGTGTGTGTGTATACATATATACACCATACCCATCCATGGCTACGATTAAAAAACTGATCATACTAAGTACTGATAAATATAGATGGAGGAGTTAGAAACCCTCACACACTGCTGGTGGGTTTAGAAAATAGTACAATGACTTTAGAAAACAATTTGGCAGTTTCATAATAAGGCAATATGAAGAGACAGGAGACTAAGAGTGATGGATATGTTAACTGTCTAAATTACAGTTATGGTTTCACATGTGTATATATATGACAAAACTATCAAATTATATACTTCATACACGTGCAGTTTACCTAACTAGGGCTGTTGGAGAAAGAAAGCCTCTATTATATGAAAAACCATCTAAGACAGTGGCTGAGACATGGATGGAAAGATGGATATGAAACCATACAAGATGAAGCTAGTGGCCTATGGTCTTTCACCTCATAGCATTAAGTAGTAATAGCTAAGCTTTAAGCAAGGGGGTAACGTGATGAAATGTAAATTTTTAAAAATGTATAGTAATTACGGTTGCAGTGTACACCAAGATCCTGAGAGGTGGAATGGCAGGGAAAACAGTCCTGAGGTTAGCTCAGTAATCTAGGAGAAAAATAATGGTAACCTGACCTTGGGTGAAGACACAGAAGAGAAGCAGAGTTCACAAACACATCAAGTGTGCCATTCCCACGTGGACAACCATAATGGAAATTATAGTTCTTTTTTTTTTTAATTTTTATTTATTTATGATAGTCACACACAGAGAGAGAGAGAGAGAGGCAGAGACATAGGCAGAAGGAGAAGCAGGCTCCATGCACCGGGAGCCTGACGTGGGATTCGATCCGGGTCTCCAGGATCGCGCCCTGGGCCAAAGGCAGGCGCCAAACCGCTGCGCCACCCAGGGATCCCTGGAAATTATAGTTCTTTGGCTGAGAGTATTCAATAGTTCTCTATTTTAATATAAAACATACTTCTGAGATGAGTAGCTCTATAACTCCTCAGTGTTGTGTGGCGCAGCGCTAGACGAGATGTGCACATATTACTACAACCATATATACAGAAAAAGGCTTTATATTTATACGACGGCCCTACCTTTACAATCCATGCCAAGTTCAATGAGCAACAGGGAACTCTTATAATCAGAGTATTGCAACTTGCAATCCTCTGAAGCTGTTTCAGATGACTGAGTTAAGTCATCAAGATGCTCGTCATCAAGATGCTCCGCAGAATTCACTTGCTTTTTGACCTACAAATAAATAATACTATTTCAAAATGTCATCCAAATATTTATAAAATATACTAAGTGTAGAAAGATGATAAATATCCATCTTTTTATAAAAGCAAAAACATAGGTACTTTTTAAAAGAACTGATTTTTATCAAAAAGACCTTTATCAATAATTGGTGTTTCTGAATAATTTTTTCACAGCAGATGTCTATACAACAAAGGAAAATTTTCATTTTTTCACTATGCGTTTCATAAAGTAATTTTTTTTACCACGGAATAATGTTTCTGATAAATATGAAATATCAAAATAATATAATAAAAATATATCATGAATGAAATAGAATTATAATATAATAAAAATATATCATAAATGAAATAGAATTATATATTTTGTTTGTTTGTCTACCTTGTTCTTTTCCTTAGATGTTTTCTTTGCAGGTCTAAAAAGAGGAAGGATTCTTTTCAGGAAAATATTAAATACTTAAAATACAAAGAATATTTAAAGCATATCTAAGCAATATTAATAGCAATATTAACAAAGTATTAAATTTAGATCAAAATTGCAAAAGTAAAGGAAAATCATAATGTTACTTACATTATTTGATAGGGGTAAATATACCACATTTTTTGTTGTCATTTTCAATAAAAACAAGTTTTCACTAAATCAATTTGGAAAGTGCAAACTGTTTTTTTAATGACATAAGCCCTTTTTAAATAATCGTGATATTAGTGTTTTGAAGTTTTACTGTGCAACTACTATGCATTATTTGGGACAGTTTACATATCCTAAAGGGGTTTTAGGCCTTACACAAACCGTATGAAGTAGGCAATTATACTGGGTATCTTTTCACAGGAAGCAAATGAGGCACAGAAATTCTAAGGAACTTCCCCAAGCCCATACACCTGGTAGGAGCAGACCACCCAGAACTCAAGTCCAGGAAATGTCCCTTCCAAACATGTGTTTTAAAATATGTGGTAAAAGTAAGTTAAGTATTTCTAAGTAATGTGATACCAATTGAATCTATAGTATTATTCCATTTCTAGCTATAATTATTCTAGAAATAATTTCTGAATCTTACATACATTTTTAATTTTTTATTTTTTTAAAAGATTTTATTTATTTATTCCTTCACTAGAGAGACACACAGAGAGAGACAGGCAGAGACATACAGAGGGAGAAACAGGCTCCCCCACAAGGAGCCTGGTGTCGGACCCCAGGATCACGCCCTGAGCCCAAGGCAAGACACTCAACTGCTGTGCGACCCCGGCATCCCACACACATTTTTTAATTAAAACACTTCATACCTAGGCAGTATTGAAAATCTACTTTCAATAAACTAAAGATTTAATTCGTCTAAAGAAGTTCATTAATGGGCATTCCTTTACTCATTCAAATGTTCATTCATGGATTCAACAATTACTCATGAAGCACACAATATGTGTCAATGACGCTGCTGGTACAGTAACTGTGGCTCTTGTAATTTAGAACTTTATAATCCAAAAGTAATAATCTATGATAGATGAATAGTTTTTCAATTGTAAATAAACATATTGTAAATAAACAAAACCATTCCCCTTTCCCCAGAACCTAAACAAATATTAACTTAATATAATCAGATACTCCAAAGCCCCTCACAAAATCATAGCTATTCATGATACTGTCAAAGGTACTGAATACCTTAAAACCTATCAAGAAATGATTAGTTCTATTCAGAATCGCCTATGTGTCTGTATATTTACTATTTTATATATATATATATTTTTTTTCAATCGATGAAGGAAAGTATCTGAATATTCAATTATATGAGAATACTGCACGGTGGAACTGATTCTAAATAAACAACCTCTTACCACAAAACTCATATCCTAATCTGGGGGTCCTGGGATCGAGTTCTGCTTTGGGCTCTCCACAGGGAACCTGCTTCGCCCTCTGCCTATGTCTCTGCCTCTCTCTCTCTGTCTCTCACAAATAAATACATGAAATCTTAAAAAAAAAAAGTCACTCCTCCTCATCCTAACCTTTCAAGTGGTGTTTTTGATATACTTGAGTATTTCTTCCCTCAGCCTGTACGACACTATATTACAGTGTTTTACTTATATAATAATCATAGTTAACGTTCCTTCAGAGGGAAATAAAGAATTTATGGGATTTTACCTTCTTTCATCCTGATCCATTTTACTTAGACTGTTGTCATTACTCACTCGTAGTAGACTACCAGTTAGGGAATCGGCCTCCTCAAAGCCTGGTGTAATCACAGATGCTTTTGATGCCCACTTTACATTTTTATCTTTCTTTATTTCCATGATAGACAAACCAGGATCATTACTTAAAACAAAAATCCAGTTAAAATATCCATTAGAAAGCCAATATTTTCTAATAATTTTACTGGTAAGGAATAAAAAAAATTTTTGTAAACATCTGTTACCCATCTGAATTCATTTATTAATTCATAGAACAGTTATGAAGTGCAACCATATGCAAGGAAATACACATATACAATTATGATACAATGTCATTTGTGGGGACAAAACTGCCTGTGTAGGACCTGTGGAATCAAGTGCCATTCACCAAGGCACGGGGGAAAAGTCTCATCTGCCCATGCATCGGGTAACAGGCATACGCACTACACACCCAGCTGTGGATCCGGCAAAAGCCCATAAATTGGCGCCACCCTCACCCTCACAGCCACCATCTGGGAGCCCCTGGAAAACACTTAGATAATCACCCATGGGGGTAGAGAGTCTTCGTGGAAAACCAGCTTTCCTGTAGAGAAGTTCTAGCACATCACCAGAGCAAAACAATCAGGTTTGGACACATGGGAGCGGTAGTCATTAAAGACTGGAGGAGGTGACTGCTACTTCAAAGGCAAAGACAGCAATGCAAAAGGATATGACAAAATCAAGGAAATATGACACCAACAAAGGATTACAATAATCTTCCTGTAATCAATCTCAGACACGTGGAGATCTGTAATTTATCCAAGAAAGATTTCAAAATCTCAGTCTTAAGGAAATTCAAGGAGCTACCAGAAAACACAAAAAGCCAATTCAGGGGTGCCTGGGTGGGTCAGGCAATTAAGTGTCTGACGCTTGATTTCATCTCAGGCTATGATCTCAGGGTCATGAGATTGAGCCCTGCATCAGGCTTACACTCAGCACAGTGTCCCTCTCCCTCTGCTATTCCCCCCTAGCTCACACACTTTCTCTCGCTAAAATAAATGAATAAAATCTTTAAAAAACAGTTAATTCAATAAAATGAGGAATACACTACATAAACAAAATGAGAAGTTTAATGAATAGCTGGAAGGGCTTAGTCAGTTTAAGTGTCTGACTTGGTTTTGGCTCAGGTCATGATCTCAAGGTCGTGGAATCACCCCCAGGTCTGCTTGAGATCCTCTCTCCATCTCTTTCTCTCTCTCCCCACTTGCTCTTTCTTTCTTTCTTTCTTTCTTTCTTTCTTTCTTCTCTCTCTCTCTCTCTCTCTCTCAAATAAATACATTTTTAAAAATAATTTTAAAGGGACAAAGAAAAAGAAAATGTTTTGGTAACTTGTGCATACTTTTAGCCTAGTATCTAATCCTAATACAAAAAGCTAGATTTACCAACAGAAAATTATATATATTTTTTCATGGACTAAATGCATGCAAGAAAATATTATGAGCATATAGCTATGTAAATTTACAAAAAGACTGAATTTTCCCATAGGAGATTATCGGTTGAATAACTTTAGGGCACTGAAAACAAAAACAAAACCAGCAATTACTGTTTTAAAACTGCCATACAGATAACTCTTCTAGTTAAATTAAACATCCAAAAAAGATGGATCTTCCTGAAAGCAATTATTAAACAATTCTTCTCGACCCAAATTTCAGAAGTAAATCTGTAATTATGGATACGAAATAGCTTTCATTTTGAAAACAGTTAATAGAAGCAACTTTTAAATAGAAAACAACTGGTTAAAGACACCTCAAAGTTATGTTGGCGGGGGAATGCTAACATGCAGCCATGGTAACGAGAACCCATCAGAACCAGTTTTAAATGTTTGTAATGATCAATGCCATCTGTCCTCACTCACTAGCCAACCAATGTCAGCTTCTCCCTCATGAAGTATAGCCAATGTGGGACAAAATCACTCCAATACGCATGCCTTGAATGCCAACCAATCAACAACAGTCTTACCCAAATTACCATGGTGGCTTCAGATGATGACAAACCACTTAATTCTCTGAAAGTCTCCCAAGTCTTAAACTCCACTTTTCCTGAAACTGTATATAGAAAGCGAAGACTACTCTGTCAGAAAAGACTGTAAGTGGCCAGCATAGCTCCCTCTTATTAGTCAGCAGTAAATTCCGACTTCACCTTTATATTTCAGATATTGAGGGCTCATATCCTCTGGCAAAAATGTTTAAAGTCCTATAATAATTTACCACCATATTTCATTTTCCTTAATGAAACATAAATGAAGTTTGCTCTTCCTTTGTTCCATTCTACTATAATTAAAACTAACATAAATACCAGTAAAAGAATAAGTAGCAAGTAACCACAAGATTAGGCCCAAATAATCCACAAAATGCAGATAACGGACAGGTTAAATTGTCAGAATGGACCCATGCCAACCGTTCTTTCTGTTTAAGTGAGAATTGGTATTATGTTAAAAACAATACACACGGTTTAGTTAAACTCCATTCACTCAACAAACATTTATTGAATAGCACTATATATGCTAGAATGTTCTCTAAGCACTGAGGACACGGCCATAAACAGAAAAAACCCTACTCACGAGGATAGTAAACATAGTAACAATAAACTACACAGTATGAGAGGAGAAAAACTAAAGCAGAGAAATCAAATTTCAATGTGTTGTAGCAAAAGGGGTGGTCGAAATACTAGTCAGGATAAACCAAGAAGGGCCTTGCTGAGAAAGTGACCTTGAAGCAAAAACCAGGGAGAAAAAGAGGGAGCAAGGAGTAAGCCATGAGGATACCTGAGAGAAAAGCACTCCACAGAGAGTTTATAACAAGTACAGAGGTATGCCTGAAGTGTTTATAATGAGGGTGGGGGGTAAGAATAGTGAGAAATTCAAGTGTGGCTGAACAGAAGGAAAGGGATAGAAAGTAGTTCAAATCAGAGAGACAGAGGGAGGAAAGGATAGGGAGGGACCCGAGATGAACAAGTCACATAAGGCCTTGTAGCTATTAGAAAGAACTTGAGTGAATGGGAGGCCATTAGGTTTTGAGCAGAGGAGGACATAATCTGACTTATGTTTTAATAGATCCACTGTGTTTAGAATTAATGGAAAGTGAATTTTCGAAGATTATATAATATGAAGTCACTATTGAAAAATTTGATGTGGTGCATGTTGAAATATATGCTCTTTAAAATGGAAGAATAAGGGGCGCCTGGTTGGCTCAGTCGGTAAAGCGTCTGCCTTCGGCTCAGATCATGACCCTGGAGTCCCGGGATCAGCCCCACTTCAGGCTCCCCGCTTCTCCCTCTGCCTCTGCCGCTCCCTGCACTCACACACTCTCTCTCTCAAATAAATAATCTTAAAAACATTTTTAAAGGAAAAATAATAGCCTGTATGCAAAGTGCCTGAAAAAGAAGATTCACTGCATTAACAACCTCTTGGTTTATAGCATAGGGATCAAATGTTTATACAGAATATGGGACAAGTTGCCACGTGAAATCTCTTCGTAATAATATTCAGATCAATTTGAGAGTCCAACATTTGAGCACTCGTGCATTGGGAACCAAAACCAAAAACCTAATAA
This sequence comes from Canis lupus dingo, assembly GCF_003254725.2. Taxonomy (NCBI): domain Eukaryota; kingdom Metazoa; phylum Chordata; class Mammalia; order Carnivora; family Canidae; genus Canis; species Canis lupus. Next base: position 4,470,524 of record NC_064244.1, on the reverse strand, counting down.
TTAGCAGTTTTGTTGGTAATAAGGTAGAGTGCCAGTGTAGCAGGTAACTTCCCTTTGCAACTCAGCAGATATTAAAAGTATTCTAAAGTTATTGTAAGACATCAAACCAAACACTTTAAATATACTTTGGGGGATCCCTGGGTGGCTCAGCAGTTTAGCGCCTGCCTCCAGTCCAGGGTGTGATCCTGGAGTCCAGGATCGAGTCCCACATCAGGCTCCCTGCATGGAGCCTGCTTCTCCCTCTGCCTGTGTCTCTGCCTGCCTCTCTCTCTCTCTCTCTCTCTCTCTCTCTCTGTCTCTCATGAATAAATAAAAATAAAAATTAAAAATTTTAAATTTGTTAAACAATCAAAACCCTGCAGACCTAAATTCATTTTCTCAGATAGTTACATGCTGCATTATTTTATAGGTGTGAAAACTTACTTCCTTATGGATGGAGAGTTAGACTCCCTCCAAGTTTTTGATAGATCATCTTAACATATATATGTAACATGTTTATGTAAGTATTCTTAATATATCTGTCATATTTTATAAATATAATAATATATAATAAATGTTCTTAGAATATGTGTGTCTAAGTGTTGACACAAGTCATGTTTTCCTATAGGATCTACTCCTGGCAATGAAGCCGTTGGGATATAGGGACAGCATATATGAAATTTGAAATGCACTGCTACATCACTCTTCAGAAAGGATTTGTCAATTTTCTTCCTCTCTCTCGCTTTTAAAGATTTTTATTTATTTATTCAGGAGAGACACAGAGTGAGGCAGAGACATGGGCAGATGGAGAAGCAGGCTCCTCATGGGAAGCCTGATGCAGGACTCGATCCCACGACCCCGAGATCACAACCTGAGCCAAAGGCAGACGTTCAACCACTTAGCCACTCAGGTGCAACGGATCTGACAATTTTCACCTAACAACAGTGTATGAGAATGACTTTTTCCTTACATTTGCTAACCTAGGTTATTTTTTTTTTAGTTAAATATTTATCACTATGCCTGCAAAACAATTTGATACCTTACTGGTCTTTGCCTCTTTCTGTTTAGCACCCTGGGTGGAATATCTCTACTAAAAATATAAAATGTGTTAAACATGAACATTAGCTCCAAACAGAATTTGTTTTATAGAAAAATAATAATTATCTACTGTTTAAATATTGCTATAGGCTTACCTATCAGAATCTTCATTCTGCGTAGTAGGAAACAGGTGGTTATCAGTTTTTCCAGTCTTTCTTTGTTGAATTAGTCCAGCAGCAGGAGCAGCAGCAGCAGCAGCAGCAGCAACAGCAAGAGCAGTACCAAGAGCAGGAGCAGCAGCAGCAGCAGCAGCAGCATCATATATGTTTTCTGCTCCTTCCATTTTATTACTCGTGTGCTGCTTCCTTTCTTTTCCAGTCTTGAATGGAAATTTGATAGTTACAACTTCATTCATTAAAAAGAACTTTTTTCATTAATTGTATCATTTGACTCTTTAATGTAATTTTAATCAATAAAACTATCTTGCACTGAACTTTATCATTACGTGTAATTGTAATTTTTGGAAATTCTGCTTCATTTCTGTTGGAATAGAACAACATAATTTTCCAGAATTCCAAAAAGGGCTTTCTTAATTTTGTGTTCATATCTACACTTTGTTACCTAACATTCCCAACTTCACCCCATCTGACCAGCAGATACAAAGAAATAAAAAGACACAAAAATCTGTCCTCTTCCGTCTTTACCATCTGGATTTTGCTTACACTGACAGATTCAAAGGATGTGACATTGTGATGCTCCAGGAACAAAGAGGAAGCTTTCCATTTCTGCACTGAGCTATTCTTTCCCCAACTGCCTTTTATAATTCTTTTTTCATTTGGATCCCAGAGCTATCAAAAAAGTCACAGTGTTCATTAAAATATGTGAACCAAAGTTCACCACAACATAAAAGGAGCAAAACTGATATTAGTGTCGAATTTTGAGAAATGAGTAATGCTCCCCAAATTTCACATTCCATAACCATAAAATTTTATAGCTAGAGGGTATAAAAATAATTATCAACTTTAATCCCATTTTCTATTGATAATGGGAATAAAACCAAAAAAGATTACATGATTTGTCCAAAGTTCCTAAAGTGGCATTACCTAGCATCAAAGAGATGATACAATTCCTTGATGCTGAATCAAATAAATGACCCAACAAGTTTATTAATCAGCTATGCTAAAAGTGTGACTTTGGCACAGTAATTTAATACCTTAATTGGGGATGAGGCGCTTAGCTAATTTTTATTTTAAAGGAGGATATCTCTAGATTTTATTTTTCACCTCAAACATCAGTTTTCTCCCTTAGAGTCAAATACTGAAGGTTTGCTGAAAATCTATGCTACCTACATGATAAAAGTCGTATGTGTCAAAATATATCATACTTTATTAAACAAAATGTAAAGGTTTGATTCAACAAAAACACCTGAGAATGATGATTAAACAAACACATATATGTGTATACACACACACACACACACACACACGTGGACACCTGGGTGGCTCAGTCAGTTAAACATCTGCCTTTGGCTCAGGTCATGATCCCCGGGATCTAGGATCAAGACCCGTGCATCAGGCTTCCTGCTCCGCCAGGAGCGTGCTTCTCCCTTTCCCTCCTACACCTGCTCCCATTTGTGTTCTCTCTCTCGGTGTCAAATAAAATCTAAAAAAAAAAAAAAAAAAAATTTTTTTTTTTTTTTAATGTAGAGGAGATGCCTGAGTGGCACAGTTAGTTGGGCCTCCAGCTCTTGATTGCAGTTCAGGTCATGATCTCCTGGTCATGGGATTGAGCTCCGCTTCAGGCTCCACGCTCACTGGGGAGTTTGCTTCTCTCCCTTTCTCTCTCCCTCTACCCCCTTCACCCTGCTCACACACTCAAATAAATAAGTAAATAAATAAGTAAGTAAGTAAATAAATAAATCCTAAAAGAAAAAAAGGAGTCTGTTTTTAAAAACATGGGAGAAAAAAACTGGTGATAATGCAAATATTTGTTCTTAAAAATATCTCAAAAAGTGGTCGTGTTGGAATTTGAAGTTCCAAGAGTTTGAGGAAAGCAGAGAAGACTATACATACTGAAGCAATAAACAGAAGCAATAAATAGATTGGTTTAGATGAAATATTTGTTTATATCCCTTCCCTTAGCTATTGCTTCTTTTCCATGGTATGTATTCATTTATTTTAAAGATTTTATTTATTTATTCATCAGGGACACACACACAGAGAAGCAGAGACACAGGCAGAGGGGGAAGCAGGCTCCATGCAGGGAACCCTGATGTGGGACTCAATCCCAGATCCCGGGATCATACCCTGAGCCAAAGGCAGACACTCAACAGGTGAGCCACCCACCCAGGCATCCCAACTTCTTTTCCATTTTATTGTTTATAGAAGTGCAACTTATATTTAAGCCAATAGATAAAAATCCTAGATATTATGATATATTTTTTAAAGATCTATGTATTTTAGAGAACAAGACTGATAGCATGAGAGAGGCACAGCGGGAGAGAGAAACTCAAGCAGACTCCATGCTGAGCACAGAGCCTGACGTGGGGCTCCTCTTCACAACCCTGACATCACAACCCAAGCCAAAAACAAGACTAGGACTCTCAACTGACCGTGCCCCCCAGGCACCCCAAGATAATCGCATTTTTAAAGCAATTTTCTCTACGGTTACTCTGGTTCATGAGGTCACAGGGTCATAGCGAAAAGAGCTTCCCAGTTCACACGCCACTTGGGAAACTGAAAGAAACTTAAGGAACACAAATCTTATGTTTTCCTGCATTCCTATCATTTAGATAGCAGAAATAATATTATTTCTGAACACAATTATATATTCAGATGACCCCATTTTATACATGAGCTTTTTTCTTAAGTGGAAAATCAAAATGGCTCAGATAATTGACAAAGACAAAAAAATCAAAAGAGCAGCAGCAAAGTGAATCTCTCTACCTCTTTTTGAAGTTCAACTTTCTCTTTTTCCAAAGCCAGGAGTTCTACTTGTAACATGCCTTTCTCATTCTTAAACCTTTGCAGATTTTGCATATCTTGCTGTAATTCTTCTTTTTGATATACTTTTGATGTTCTGAAAGGACGTGGTGAAGAACTCACATTTTCTAATGCAGGTTCCGTACTTTTATAGTTATTAGTACTGTCATTATCTGCATCTAATGGCTTCTGGAAAGAGTCTTGTATTGGTTTTGTTTTCTTGTAAGTGTTTGTAATAGCAGAAGTATCATGCCTTTTCTTCTGAATCATTTGTTTCGCCACATTGGAGTGGGCAAGCCGCAAATCAAAAAGGCTTTCTGGGTCACTATACGGAGGGATATATCCAGTGTCTAATTTACTATTGGTGGTATTTTGGTTCAAACTTTTGGCCATCTGCATGTCAAACTCTTGGTCTTCTTTCACTTCAAATGTAACTAGTGGGTTCCTTACTTTTTTATTTTCTGGATCGCTATCAAGACTCTCATTTTTGTTAAAAACATGCTCACCTGGTTTGTTATCATTTTCATGGGAAGAGAGCTTAGAAGATGACTGGCAAGCATAGTCTGGGGACCCAGAGTATGAATGAGAGAGAATAGCATTTTCGAGACTAGGCTCTTTTTGTTCAGGAAAGGCCTGAGGTACTACAGAGACAGACACTCCCAATTCATCTTTTTCCTCACAATCAAGTGTAACTTTTGTCACATTAGGAGGTATTTCCTTTACGTCTGCTTCTTTAGAATTACCACGTAGTGGTTCTAACTTAGGATGAGTAATAATTTGGTACTTTTCACAAGTTTTACCAATCTTCTGCTTTAACTCTCTGCTCATGCGTTTCACATTATTTTTCCAATCTAATTTGCCTTGTTTCATCTGTATCTCCTCATACTTCTTGTGCACACGAGGATGTTCTGAATGTACAGATCTATCACCCTGTCTATCACATTCCATATTCATTTCTGGTTCTCGAGCCATATTTTGCAGTTGCACAAGTGGAATGTTAATTTGCTTGGTTTGGCTTTCAGATGTCTTTTCAGCCAGGATACATGTTTGTAAAATAACTTTATCCTTAGGTAATCAAATACGGACAAAGAAAAATAGAAAATAATTAAAATTTAGTTATTAGCTGTTCCTAAGTCACTGGATTATAACTAAGAAGTGAGGACAGAAGAAAAGCATAAATCCATTCACTTATATTTTGTCAGGTTTTTCTTAACTAAACAATTCAATACAGTTACATCTACCAAAAAATGAATCAGATGATTTTTAATGTTACAAACTTAAAAACACTTTATTCCCTTGTATCTTAAAGAGTGAGCCCCGACAATGCATTTCAGGAGTTTTTACAAGTTTGAAACCTAGATAATAGGCAAACTACATTTCTGGGGGGCAAATATCAATTAACATCAAAGAAAAATAAATTCCTATATTTTAATTTAAATTATATACTATGATAGTGTTAGACATCGCTATAGATTATCTGCTTGTATCCAGCTCTAATATATGGTAATGTCCACTGAGAGTGGATAAGAAAAATATTAATAATATGGATTTCCTGTGCTGAAATAACTGAAAGAGTTATTGTTTATAATCCAACTACAAAGGTCCCATCCTGGAAGGTGTGATTCTACATAGGCGATCGTGCTGATTTCACGACCCCATTCTCTCAAGTCAACTACACAGAGATCACAAAGCAGAATAAATCTTTAATCTTGGCATTTGTAACTGGAAATAGAGAACTAGACACTTTGAACCACTGAGAATAATCACTCCTTGTACATGAGTCTAAGTCAGTAGTCATCATTGTTATACTGCTCATAATTTCAACTGCTTAAACATGACTCAATATTTGATGCTACCTTCTTTATCATGTAAAGAAGTTACAAAAATAGAAGAAGCAAAGAATATTTAGAATTATTTTTGTCTCAAAAGATTTTTTTTTGCCTAAATTCCAAGGATGAAGTTTAGCTAAACTTAGTTACTAAAAATCATAGCATTTTAAGTTTTGTAACTCGTAAAATTTTATAAAAACTAAATATTAAATTACACTCTATTGACTTCAATATATCCACTCAAAGAGTTTCACTTGAAACATGTAATATTAGAAAAGCAGGGAAAACAATATAAAATCAGAAATTTAAATTTAAAGCTTTACATACCTGGGGGTGGTTATTTTCACTTTTATCAGGCCTTTCTTGCTCTTGCTTTTGCTGTGATGCCACTTCTAAGTCTGGTTCTGATGACAAATCTATATATTTAGTTAAAATGGACTACTTAGAATGGTTAGATAAAAGCTATTACCTCTATAAAAATAGAAAATATCATTTATCACTGAAGAGTTTAAATTCATCTTTAGCTGAATATTTAAGAAATACTTCTAATTATCTAAAATTTCAACAAACCATTTGAGAAATACTAAACGTCACCAGGTTAAAGGCACACAAACATCTCCAAGATTCATTCACAAATTCATCCACTAACATCCATGAACAAAACAATCAGAAACAAAAGTTTAAAATCCAGTAGAAACATATAAAATCACAAGAGATTATTCTCTACTTTGTAACAGTACCTCTTAAACAACACCTGAAGCTTCAACCACAACGTTATTCATCATTTCCAAAATTATTAGTACTTTTCATGTCTTTATCAGTGTATATCCTCTGGGATACACTGGACATACATCCTATGGGTGTATGTGCCCAATAAGTAAACGTTTCTGAAATTATTTTCCTCTACTACTTGACAAATTTCCTTGCATCTTTTAGGACTCAGACTGCTGTGTAAAGTCATCCTTGATTATGGCTATCCTTTCTCAGATAAAAATGCATCTCTTTCTTTGGGGTTACCTTAATACCTTACAGCTTTTTCTAGTGCACCTTCACCACCTGAACTGTAAACTACTTCTTTATGTGTCTAGTTCTTTTGCTCCTACACTGTAGGGGACAATCTCGATGAGAGAGAGAGAGAGAGAGAATCTTGAGCGGGCTCCACCCCCAGTGCTGAGCTCCACCCGGGGCTCCATCTCACAAGTCTGAGATATGACTGGAACTGAAATCAAGAGTTGGACACTCAACCGAATGAACCGCCCAGGCATCCCTGTAGGGGACAATCTCTTAAATCATCTTTCAGTCTTCATGTTACTTAGTACTTATAAAAGTAAACAGTCTTTATGTTACTTAGTACTACTTACTGAGTTCCCACTAAGTGATAGATAGGGGACCGGGTTTAAAGAAGCACGTAGATGTAAGGTGTCAGGAATAGCTTTCCTAGACATAATGCCTAAACTGAGACTGCAACAGTGACGTCAGACAGATTCAAAGGGATTAGAGGGCAGAAAATGGGGAGAGCATGCAAGGCTGTAGTAAGACAAGGGAGAGAAGCACACAACAGGGTAAATATTTGTCTAAAATAGAGAGATTACAGAGGAAGACATCACTAGCAGTTCAGGATACCAGAGATAAGGGCAGACGGTATAAAGGGCTAAAGATGAAGACTTAGGCAGAAGTCAAGATTATGAAAGCTTTGTATGTAATTTTAAGATGCCTGGACATAAATATGTTTTCAACAGTGGTTCACGGTCATATATGCATTTGAGACAGATCACTCTAAAAACTGTGGGGAGGGATGAGTGTGAGGGGTACTGTGATCAAAGACAGGAGATGAATTAGAAAGTGTAATGCAAAACAAAGATGATACACACCTGAACTGACAGAATGGTTCCAGAAATATTCAGAATATAAAATCATCAGGGCTCAGTACAGAATAAATCTGTATTAAGTGAATCAACAACAATCTTGGCATCAAGGGAAAAGAGATATATTTTACATGAACTGTTTTATGTTGCTTGCATGTATTTTGTAATCGTTTTTGTTTCACATTTTCCTGTGGTACAGGAGCCTATAGGCGTTTTCTTTTTAAAGTCCTGTTTCTTGGATCTACCAAGCTCACAAAGAAGTAACAGCAAACAAATCACTTGTATAGATCAATACACTTGGATTTACAGCCTATACTCACTACTCCTGGAGATAACTGAAAATCTTTAGAAAATGAGTTAATTCTAGAAGAAAGAAAATAACAAAACTACAGGGGTGAAAAAATATTATACGATATGTTAGTACAGACGTGATCATATGACTGATAAAGGACACTGGATTAACTGATACATTAAGTAGAACACATGTTAGATGTGGTTAATCAACTGAAAATCTTAGTAGAATTAGAACTGACTTTCCATATATTCTTTTTAAATGATATTTGATACTTAAAACCAATATTCCTTGGGAACTCTTTACTCATTTAAAATAATAAAACAGCACCTGGGTTGTTCAGCCAGTTAAGTATCCAACTCTTGATTTCAGCTTGGGTCATGATCTCAGGGTTGTGAGAGACTGAGTCCCGCAGTGGGCTCCGTGCTGAGTGTGGATCCTGCTTGGGATTCTCTTTCTCCTTCTGCCCATCCCTCCCTCCTTACTTTCTGACACTCTCTAAAAAAGTAAAATAAAAATAATCAAACAAGGAGATGGACTATGCCTACACAGCTGAGAAGAGGACACTATGTAGTAAATTCTCAATGATTCCAATTACTGCTGGGAAAGTCAACTCCAAAATAAAGTCATAGAGAATATAGGAAATATCTTAATATTCTGTTTGGGAAGGTGCTTTTGTTTGTTACAGTGAATATAGTGTGACCAATACTTATGAATTTAGAGCTATAAAAATAAAGCTAAGAAACTACAGTCGTGAGTAAACAATCTTTACATCTCTACCTAGTTTTCCCAACTGGTCCCCAAATTCTAAATCTAATCCCGCTACCCACTCTCAAGTGAAAGCTGAATACGAGCCTAAAAGAAATTATTTCCTCCTAATTCTCTTTCTTATTTATATGTGGCTTTGGTTAGAGGAAGAATGCAAAAATGTCTTGCTGAAAGATGCTCTGTTTGGTGGTAGGTTGCATGAAAGGAGTAAACACAAAGTAAATTTTACCACAAAATTATTTTTGAAAAATCAGAACTATGGTGAAATCATGAGGACACTGAACTCTCTCTGATTCTTTACCTTTTTTGCTCTGTTTTCTAGTAGCAGTGATTCACACAGGCCATGGAGCATAGAATTCTCTAACTGAAACATAGCTCCAATATTAATATTTTATCTATTAAGGTCATCTGTCCAAATTCTGTGGATGCTGACTCATTTTTGATCATTGGTTGTGATACAAATGGGCATTTATTATCAACTTTCAAATCCCCAGTTCTTTGACAAGTCTCATTACTGAGGGACAAACTAGAATCACAATCAGAAAAATCTGAAAACAAAGTTTCCTTTATTAGAATGTAAACAACAATACAAACTTAACAAATCTGTACAAATTCTTTTGTTAGAGAAACAGCCACAAGGCCTGCTCTTCTCCCAGACACACTACTTACTACTCATTCGTAGCTAATTATATTTTATATGTCCTATACTTGGCATTCACACAGATGAATTTAACTCTCTCTCATTTTCTTTTTTATTCTCTGTTATTACACAGTTTAATTCACTCACCAAGCTCTATTACATATTCTATATTCCATAAAAGCTCTGTCCATTAATAATTAAGAGTCTTCAAGGTCTGAATGTTTTTAGTAACAAAACTGATGTCTAATCATTTATTTTATGTTTAAATATGCATTTTGTGTTCTAAAGACGTGAGATTTAAAAAACTTGTGATGAATGGTACTACTTTAATAATAATGAGATGGTCTCTCCTCAATGCACCAACATCCTCAGAATTTAATTTTTGGACAAATATCATATTTATATGAGAAATCAAAGACTTGGGTAATATAATCCTTTCCATGTAAAAACAAAATAAGTCTCAGTCCACACTGAGATCCAAAAACAGAAACAGAAAATGCCATGAAACAGCCATGAAACAGAAAATGAATATATAACAAAACTATTGTCCCTTTGTAAACAAGATTGGTCTGATTTAAACCTTTTAAGACAAGGGAAACAAAAAAGCAAGAAATGCAGAAATGAAACTTTAATGCCCATTTCATCACAAGGGCCCCTTTATCATTTTGCATCCATGAACCCTGTACATGGTTTAAATCAGTTCTCCCATGTCATCTGAGAATCCCCAGAGTCCCAAGATCCATCGATTCACAAAATCCAAGAGGTGAAAACTATCTTCACAAGCATACTAAATGCTATTTGACATTTTCACTCTCATTTCCTTATTAAGTGTACAATAAAGTTTTCTAAAGATAAAATGTGTGATAGCATTGCAACTCGCATGATCAGTGGATCACAGCTCTAATGGCTAACAACATGAGATTGTGTATCCTTGTGTTTTAAATGTTTTAATTTCTAAGATTGTAAATATCAACAGATATAACCCACTTAAGCAGACGTTCTTTGGAATGCTCAATAATTTTTAAATAGTAGAAAAGGACCCTAGGCCGAAAGGGTTCAGAATTACTTTTTTAAAAGATTGTGTCTACCAAATATTAAGATACAACTAATTCCGTCCCACATTTCTAATAATCAAAGTCACCACACACACACACACACAATCAGAACAAGTGTTTGGCTTAAAATGATCAATATAACAACACAAAGATGAAATGAAGTTTTAACTTCATTTAACACAACTGACATGTTAGCAAGTGAAGCTTTACTCTGGGTAAAAGTCAGAATTCAAATAAGTATGGTGAACACCAGAAAAATCTTAGAGTCTAATAATTAACTTCTGGGAACCCCTTAGAAGTAAAGGAATTCCAAACCAGGGACATTAGGATTTCAAAACTTAAAAGTAGAAACCTGAACTAAAGCTTACATTTTTAAAATCTCTTTTTCTTATGCTTGTAAATATCTTTTGTTCAAACGTGGATATCAGCAATGACATCTACCTTATTTATGTCACATCCTTCGATTAAATTTGTCTCACATACACACACACACACACACACACACACACACACAAAGAAGAATTTGGTATAAGAAGACGATGGGCATTTCAACAGTTTAGTGCACATCTTTCCACAGGTATATTTGTACTGTAAAATTTACCTGATCTGGGTGTTTGTTTATCACTCGTTGCGACTGCTTCATTAGGAACAGAATCTTTCACTTTAGTGGTAGACTGGATGGGTATTGAAACAATATGATTAAAACAATGTGCATTTCATACAATCTGTAGTTAAAAATTCAAAATAAAAATACAAAAGCTTTACCTCCCAGTGAAGAAGATCTTTTCCAGGAGAATCTAAAACACAAAAGGGACATGTAGTTAATTATACGTAAATATGAAAGCCAACTATACATTCATGCAGTTAGGATTAAGCTGAATCCTCATGCTTGGCTTTGAAAGTGATTACATTAGGCTTTGGTCTTGATTCTAGAGACAGGAAGGTGGATTAAGACAGCAACAAGACAGAAATAGGAACCCATTATAAATACTATAAAAAATAGAAATATATGTTCAACATAACATGCAGTTAGGATTCCAAAAGTAAGATGATGTTTCAAATGAAATAACTAAAACAGAAATCACTAAATGTTGCACATATACCAACGTGAACATGCTGATTGATGGGGGAGAAAAGCAATCTTTAATCAGAGGAACAAATGAGGACTCTGAGAGGATAAACGTGAAAGCTGAAGGCAACAGCACATCCTGATTGCAGTACAGCAGAATCATCGATACCATTCTACTACAAGTATTTGCCATGTTCTTCAATTTGTCCCGTAATTTAGGCAGTACGCAGTTATGATGAATGCATAATTTATTGAATGCGTAATTTATTTGTCACCAAAAACAGTGTTATGAATTGATCAGCCTGGATATACTTGTAGGATAATAGTCAATAAAAGTATTCGTTTTTGTCTATACCCATGTGGGCCACTGGTATGCCTACATTTCTTGTATCCTCTAGTTTAGCCATGTTAAAGTTTCTTGACCCATGCACGCAAGAAGGTATATAAAACACATCTAAGAAATAATGTATAATAAGCTTTCAATATGGAACCATGACTACCAAACTGAAAAAAAAAATCAATTTAATTGCCACCGAATTTTTAGATACTAAAAATCTTTTGTATTTCAAAATCAGTGTCATATTTATTGATAGTAACAATTTTAGCATTTAAGGAATGGACCCTATGATTTCTTTATTTTCCAAAATTAGTTTGATTTGGTAGACTATGTCAGTCTTGAAAAGGTTTCTTTGAAACAGTTATCATCCCCCAAAATGAGCTATCTGAAAAAAAGAACACCCATGCTTCCATATTCAAATTAGTCTCATTTGAATAATGAATATCGAAGCAACATATATCTTTGAGGTCCAATAGATTTGAGGAAGATGAATGGTGGCTATGTTTTATCCCAAGTCTAGCACTCCATTTGCTCTCAGTATTCTTTGTGGAGCAGCTGTGATCTAATCTGTTTCAGTAGAAATAAACTCAAGGTATCTAAAAAGTGAGTTCTCGGGCAGCCCCGGTGGACCAAGGGTTGGTGCCACCATCGGCCCAGGGTGTGATGCTGGAGACCCAGGATCCGGCCCCACGTTGGGATCCCTGTATGGAGCCTGCTTCTCCCTCTGCCTGTGTCTCTGCCTCTCTCTATGTCTGTCATAAAAAAAAAGTGAATTCTCTAGAGTTTCCTCACCAACTCCAAAATTTCCTAGCTAAGACTTCTTTCATTTTTCCCTCTTTCCCTTCACTATCCCCTGTCTTCAAAAGTAATTTCTGGGGGCACCTGGGTGGCCCCAGTCAGTTGTGAGTCTAGCTCTTGATTTCAGCTCAGGTTATGATCTCAGGTGTCCTGGGATTAAGTCCCATGGTGGGCTCCTCACTCAGCAGGGAGTCTGCTTAAGGACTCTCTCTCCCTCTCCCTTTGCCCCCTCCCTGCTCGCTCACTCTCTAACATAAATAAATAAATCTTTTTAAAAAGTAATTCATGATCTATGGTCTTGATTTTTTTTTTGCTTTTACAACCGTTTTATGGATTTTCTCCACCACTTCTTTCCTCTTTGTTTAGCAATAGTATCTTACATCTATGCCTTCTATTTCTGTATCTCCTGCTCCCCTCTGGTTATAAACATGTTCAGAAATAAAAACAAAATAATGCTTTTTCTTGACCTTGTTATGTCTTGAACTATCCAACAGCTCTTCCAGATTTCTCTACAGGAAAGTCTATACCCATGCTACTGAGCACATGACCCAAGGACCACAGACACTGGCATCACCTGAGAGGTCAAAATGCAGATTCCAGACCTGATGTTCCAGACCTTGCATTTTTAACAAGGTCTCGGGTGATTCCCTACAATTTGAGAAATCCTGGGTCATACTGAACGCTGCCGCTGTATTACTTTACCTTAACCTTCTAGGATCAAGCCTCAAGTTCATCACTATCAATTCTGAAAGTGAAGACGTATTAAAAGTCATAAATGTTCTAACGGACTTTTTATCAGGGCTAAAGCTTCCTTGATCTCCACCTAATTGACCCTGCTCTCTTTTTCCTTCCAATTCTTTTTTTTTTTGCACGAAATAATACTAACTTATGAAGTACCACCATTTTATATGACATTGAGGTACACATTTATTTATTTAAAAGATGTTTTCATTTATTTGACACAGAGAGAGCGTGCACAAGCAGGCAGAGCAGCAGACAAAGGGAGAGGGAAAAGCAGGCTCCCAGCTCAGCACGGCTCCATCCCAGGTCCCGGGGATCATGGCCCAAGGCAAAAGCAGACCTTCAATTCACTGAGCCACCCAGGCACCCCTAACATACATACATTTATAGCTGACTAGGACATAGCTCTGCATAATCAGCTAGGTCAATCCATAATGTCTTCCCAACAGCGAGAAAAACTGTTAAGAGTGGGAAAATTTTGGTATACTACTCTGACAAGTTTTGGTACTGGAAGCTCACCTGATATCCCCACATTTCAAATAATTTGCTCCTCCTTTTATTTTTTTAAAGATTTTATTTATTTATTCATGAGAGACACAGAGAGACACAGAGAGAGAGAGAGAGAGAGACAGAGAGAGACAGAGAGAGGCAGAGACACAGGCAGAGGGAGAAGCAGGCTCCATGCAGGGAACCTGATGTGGGACTTGATCCCGGGACTCCAGGATCATGCCCTGGGCTGAAGGCAGGCACCAAACCACTGAACTACCCAGGGATACCCTGCTCTTCCTCCTAAAAAAATTCTTTCATTTGACCACCTTCCACTATAAAGCAGTTGCTTATTTTCCTCCATTTACTCCCTGTACTCTCAGCCATTCTCATCATTCCCTCTTTGCTCTTTTCCAACTATTTCCAGGCATTCCTTAGGTCTTGGAATACCTGGAAATGGAACCAGTAATTTAGCTCCTTTAGCCGTACTCTCAATTTAATCTGCAGCTGACACCTGATAAAATATAGAACTCCCCTCCTTTTCTCATCTTTCTCCTTTCTATGCATGTAATAGGTGATTTTCTTTGGAAATTAGGATACATGAGAATTTCTGTTTTAAATCAACATTCTGTCAAATGACTTTTTATAAAATACAATTCTTACCTTCTACTTGTTCACTGAATATACTTTGCCCTTGTTGATCTGCAGCTCCAGGTAAACAATCAACAGATTTCTTTGGAAGTCTTGCAGAAATACTCTGTTAAAATTAACATAATAATGAGTTGCATAAAGATTTCCAAATCCTTTTCTAAGAAAATATTCAAATGCTCTACTTTAATCACAATCAGACATACAAATAAGAAAAGCATGTATTGAAAACCAACACATTTAAAAACCTCATCTATGCTATCTCAATTAAGTGCACCTTTTCATCTTCATTTGGCCATTAACTCTAACTGAACATGGAAGGCCAGAGTAAATATTTTCACAGACAAGAAGACTGACTTATAAGTACATTTCAACAAGGAAATAACAAAACACCTAACTCTACTTTGTATTTCCACCAGGATAAAAGGACAGTAAAACTATTGAAACAAATTCTTTAATAAGTACATTTGCTATACATTTAAACTGTAACTAATGGCAGAAAGTTTTTTAGACTTAAAATAAGATACTTGGCATGATAAGAAACTTCGGGGTACATCATGTTGAGTATAAACAGAACACTGTGGTAGCTGCTGCTTCATTTAGATAACAAAGGCTTGGAATTTCATTGGTAGGAAAAAATGGTTGAATGAAATGGCAAAGTAGGAAGAAAAACTTTTCTTGAAATTATGTTTAAATAATAGCAAAAGATTTTAGATATAGGTATGAAATGCTTCAAAAAGTATAGTAAGCTTTCAGAAGGGAAGAATAAGAACATTCATTGAGGGCAACCCTGCTGGGACCCCTCCCACTCCTAAGAGCTTTCTCTGTATCTTTACTGAATAAATCCCACCTCCGGCTCCAGGTGCATGGAGCCTGCTTCTCCCTCTGCCTGTGTCTCTGCCTCTCTCTCTCTCTCTCTCTCTCTCTATCATAAATAAATAAATAAAAATTAAAAATAATAAAATAAAATAAAATGAAATCATGAACGAGAGAGGAGGGATCACCATCAACACCAAGGAAATACAAACGATTTTGAAAACTTAGTATGAGCAGCTTTACGCCAATAAATTAGGCAATCGAGAAGAAATGGGTGCATTCCTGGAAAACCACAAACTACAAAACTGCAACAGGAAGACATAGAAAACCTGAACAGGCCAATAACCAGGGACGAAACTGAAGCAGTCATCAAAAACCTACCAAGACACAAAAGTCCGGGGCCAGATGGCTTCCCAGGGGAATTCTATCAAACGTTTAAAGAACAAACCATACCTATTCCACTAAAGCTGTTATGAAAGATAGAAAGGGATGGAGTACTTCCAAAGTCGTTCTATGAGGCCAGCATCACCTTAATTGCAAAACCAGACACAGACCCCACCAAAAAGGAGAATTATAGACCAATACCCTGATGAACACGGACGCAAAAATTCTCAACAAGATACTAGCCAACAGGATCCGACAATACATTAAGAAGATGATTCACCATGACCCAGTGGGATTTATCCCCGGGATGCAAGGCTGCTTCAACACTTGTAAAGCAATCAATGTGATTCATCATATCAGCAAGAGAAAGAACCAAGAACCACATGATCCTCCCAATAGATGCAGAGAAAGCATTTGACAAAATACAACATCCATTCCTGATCAAAACTCTTCAGAGTGTAGGGATAGAGGGAACATTCCTCAGCATCTTAAAAGCCATCTACGAAAATATCGTTCTCAATGGGGAAACACTGGGAGCCTATCCCCTAAGATCAGGAACAAGACAGGGATGTCCACTCTCACCATTGCTATTCAACATAGTACCAGAAGTCCTAGCCTCGGCAATCAGGCAACAAAAAGAAATAAAAGACATTCAAACTGGCAAAGAGGAAGTCAAACTCTCCCTCTTTGCAGATGACATCATAATGCAGCTAGAAAACCCAAGAGACTCCACCCCAAGACTGCTAGAACTCACAGCCATTTGGCAGTGTGGCAGGATACAAAATCAATGCCCAGAAAACAGTGGCATTTCTATACACTAACAATGAGACTGAAGAAAGAGAAATGAAGGAGTCAATCCCAATTACAATTGCACCCAAAAGCATAAGGTAACAAGGAATATACATAACCAAAGAGGTAAAGGGTTTCCACCCTCAAAACTACAGAACACTTCTGAAGGAAATTGAGGAAGACACAAAGAGATGGAAACATATACCATGCTCATGGATTGGCAGAATGAATATTGGGAAAATGTCAATGGTACCCAGGGCAATTTACACACTTAATGCAATCCCTATCAACATACTATGGACTTTCTTCAGAAAGTTGGAACAAATCATCTTAAGATCTCTGTGGAATCAGAAAAGACCCCAAATAGCTAGGGGAATATTAAAAAAGAAAACCATAGCTGGGGGCATCACAATGCCAGATTTCAGGTTGTACTACAAAGCTGTGGTCATCAAGACAGTGAGGTACTGGCACAAAAACAGACACATAGATCAATGGAAACAGAATGGAGAATCCAGAAGTGGGCCCTCAACTCTATGCTCAAATAATAGTCGGCAAAGCAGGAAAGACTATCCACTGGAAAAAAGACAGTCTCTTCAATAAATGGTGCTGGGAAAATTGGACAGCCACATGCAGAAGAATGAAACTGGACCATTCTCTTATGCCATACACAAAGAAAAACTCAAAATGGATGAAAGATCTGAATGTGAGACAGGAATCCATCAGAATCCTAGAGGAGAACACAGGCAACACCCTTTTTGAACTTGGCCACAGCAACTTCTTGCAAGATACATCCCTGAAGGGAAGAGAAAGCAAAGCAAAAGTGAATTATTGGGACTTCATCAAGGTAAGAAGCTTCTGCACAGCAAAAGAAACAGTCAACATAACTAAAAGGCAACCTACAGAATGGGAGAAGGTATTTGCAAATGACCTATCAGATAAAGGGCTAGTATCCAAGATCTATAAAGAACTTAGTAAACTCAAAGAAACAACAATCCAATCATGCTATGGGCAAAAGACATGGACAGAAATTTCACAGAGGAAGACATAGACATGGCCAACAAGCACATGAGAAAATGCTCTGCATCACTGGCCACCAGGGAAGTACAAATCAAAACCACAATGGGATACCACCTCCCACCAGTGAGAATGGGCAAAATTAACAAGGCAGGAAACAACAAATGTTGGAGAGGATGTGGAGAAAGGGGAACCCTCTTGCACTGTTGCTGGGAGTGGGAACTGGCACAGCCACTCTGGAGAACTGTGTGGAGGTTCCTCAAAGAGTTAACAATAGATCTGTCCTACGACCCAGCAATTGCACTGCTGGGGATTACCCCAAAGATACAGATGCAGTGAAATGCCAGGACACCCGCACCCCGATGTTTCTTGCAGCAATGTTCACAATAGACTAACTGTGGAAGGAGCCTCGGTGTCCATCGAAAGACGAATGGATAAAGAAGATGTGGTCTATGTATACAATGGAATATTACTCAGCCATTAGAAACGACAAATACCCACCATTTGCTTTGAGGTGGAGGGACCTGGACGGTATTATGCTGAGTGAAATGTGTCAGTCTTTAAAGGACAAACATTATATGGTCTCATTCATTTGGGGAATATAAAAATTAGTGAAAGGGAATAAAGGGAAATAGAGAAATTGAGTGAAAATATCAGTGAGAGTGACAAAACATGAGAGACACCTCACCCTGGGAAATGACCAAGGTGTAGTGCAAGGGGAAGCGGGCAGGGGGTTGGGGTGAGTGGGTTATGGGCACTGAGGGAGTCACTTGGCAGGATGAGCACTGGGTGTTATGGTATATGTTAACAAACTGAATTCCAATAAAAAAATTACAAATAAAATACAAAATTAAAAAATACAAAATACAAAATATAACAACTATGAAGACTAAAGTTTCCCGAGATAACGTAAAATGTATCCACTGTTGGAGATCTTTGAGAAAGTAAAGGTCATCCTTCTACAAATAATATTGTATACTCTACGGGCAACTTTTCCTTCCTTACGATTCTATAATGATAAATCATCTTATAAAAAAATGATAAATCATGAGTTTATTCATTTGACATGTGTCTCTATTCTAAGCTTATATTTAAAAAAAGATGCATCAGAATCCAGAAAATAGTTTTTATATTTTTTAAGAATCTTGCAGCTTAAAATTTATTTTTTTCATTTAATGGATAGAGATTAAGAACCTCACTTACCTAAGAAAAAAATTCAGTTTTAATTAATGAAAAAACTAAAATGTTTATTTACGTCCTCTCTATTCTCAAAAGATATAAAGTCGACCAAGATTATACCACACAGTAAGTTTAATTAGAAACCACAAGAAAGACAACAGCCAAAGTTCAAAACTCATAATAAATCTGATTATGGCTTAAAACAGACTTCACTTTGTACTATGTATAAACACAACTCTTGCTAAATTAAATATAGGCTATCATACTTTATTAAACTTAAAAGGGTAAAATTTCCTCCCAGTTCTTCATAAAAACCAGCTGTCATTCTGAAGAATCTGAGCATGTTTTGTATTGCCTTTTATTAACTTGCATTTAAAATAATTTCTACCGCATTTTATAATATACAGCATCTGTTCTACCTTAGCCTCACTACTGCTGTGTTTTTAATAATAATCTCTCTAAACTCTCCTATCTTTACATTCATCTCATCCTTATTAAATGAATTCTTACCCCACAACCCCTCCCCTCATCTTCACATCCATCTAGCTATTCTATCCAGTTGCTTTCTAATTCTTTCCCTCCATAATGGCATACCTAAGATTTGTTTATTCCCACCAACCGTAATAAATCTCAACCCAGTACTTACTTCTCTGTTGTTATTACACTGTTTTCTCTTATATTCTTGAGGGCTTCCATTTCTCCCTAAGATTCTTTTCATTATAAGGATATCAAGAGGATAGTATGTGAAAAAACATGGGGGACAAAGTTCAAAACAACTTACCTTTGTAACACCAAGCATTGCTGAAGACGTTTGAGGAGTTTCGGGTGATACAAAAGCAAGAGGAGAATAGTCAGAGACATTGACGGATGGTTTACAGAGAGTTTCAGTCTTATCTTCCCTTGCAAAATTGTTGTCAGCAAATAAAGGTCTATCTTCTTGGCTCACAAGACCACATTTTGCTTCTATTTAGTGAAAAACAAAGTAAAGAGTACATGAAGATATCTGTAACTTTGAATTACTAAATAACACAAAAATGGACAAAACTCCGTGAAAAACACAAATCTTCAAATAGCTTACTCTTGGGTCGCAGAAAAGCAGCCATTTGCTTTCTTAAGTTTAGTTTCGGGACAGTCTAGAAAAAAAATTGATAGTTTTCAGGATTACAAGTATCACATTTCGTAAAAATAATTGTAATATTCACCATTACCAAATGAACACCATTACAAAAAGAACACAGGTTTTGGAGATCATTCAAATACAGATTCAAATCTCAGTTCCGCCATTTACTAACCTACATTTTCTCATGGGGTGAAGATTATAAGAGATTTAATAGTCCCAAAATGTTACTTTTCTTACCCCTGATTATTATACAAAGTCTTCCTCAAAAAGTTAAATAAAAATAGAGCTATCCGGGATCCCTGGGTGGCGCAGCGGTTTAGCGCCTGCCTTTGGCCTAGGGCGCGATCCTGGAGACCCTGGATCGAATCCCACGTCGGGCTCCCGGTGCATGGAGCCTGCTTCTCCCTCTGCCTATGTCTCTGCCTCTCTCTCCCTCTCTCTCTCTGTGACTATCATAAATAAATAAAAATTTAGGGAAAAAAATAGAGCTAACCTATGACCCAGCAATCGCAGTACTCAGTATTTATCCAAAAGATACAAACATAGTGATTTGAAAGGGCACCAGCACCCCAACGTTTAAAGCAGCAATGACCACAATAGCCAAACTACAGAAAAGCCCGATGCCCATTGACAGATGAATGGATAAAGAAGATGCAGTGTGTATAAATACAATGGAATATTACTCAGCCATCCTAAAGAATGAAATCTTGCCATTTGCAATAACATAGATGGGACTTAAGAGTATTATACTAAGTGAAATAAGTTAGAGAAAGACAAATACCATATGATTTCAATCCTATGTGGAATTTAAGAAACAAAACGGAGGTGCATAGCGGAAGAGAGGGAAAAATAAGATAAAAATCAGAGAGAGAGACAAACCGTAAGAGACTCTTAATCATAGGAAATAAACTGAGGGTTGTTGGAGGGGAGAGGGTTGGGGCAATGGGGTAATTGGGTGATGGTAATTAAGGAGGGCTCTTGAAGTAATAAGCACTAGATGATGTATGCAACTGATGGATCACTGAATTCTACCTCTGAAACTAATAATACGCTATATGTTAATTAATTTGAATTTAAAAATTTTAAAAAGGGGATCCCTGGGTAGCTCAGTGGTTTAGCGCCTGCCTTTGGCCCAGGGTGGGATTCCTGGAGACCAGGGATCGAGTCCCATGTCAGGCTCCCTGCATGGAGCCTGCTTCTCCCTCTGCCTGTGTCTCTGCCTCTCTCTCCCTATGTCTATCATGAATAAATAAAAAAATCTTAAAAAAAATTTTTTTTAAATACTTTCTTTACCAAAATGTCTTAAAATAAAAATCTATCCCTAGGTAATTTAAATTCAAAAACCTAACAATAAGGGCAGCCCGGTGGAGCAGCGGTTTAGCACCGCTATCTACTATCTACTGGAAAAAAGATAGTCTCTTCAATAAATGGTGCTGGGAAAATTGGATAGCCACATGCAGAAGAATGAAACTGGACCACTTTTTTACACCATACACAAAGATAAACTCAAAATGGATGAAAGATCTAAATGTGAGACAGGAATCCATCAGAATCCTAGAGGAGAACACAGGCAACACCCTTTTTGAACTTGGCCACAGGCAACTTCTTGCAAGATACATCCCTGAAGGGAAGCAAAACCAAAGCAAAAATGAATTATTGGGACTTCATCAAGGTAAGAAGCTTCTGCATAACAAAAGAAACAGTCAAGAAAACTAAAAGGCACCCTACAGAATGGAAGAAGTTATTTGCAAATGACCTATCAGATAAAGGGCTAGTATCCAAGATCTATAAAGAACTTAGTAAACTCAACAGCAAAGAAACAAACAATCCAATCATGCTATGGGCAAAAGACATGAACAGAAATTTCACAGAGGAAGACACAGACATGGCCAACAATCATATGAGAAAATACTCCGGATCACTGGCCATCAGGGAAATATAAATCAAAACCAGAATGAAGTATCATCTTCCACCAGTGAGAATGGGCAAAATTAACAAGGCAGGAAACAACAAATGTTGGAGAGGATGTGGAGAAAGGGGAACCCTCTCACACTGTTGGTAGCAATCTGAACAGGGTACAGCCACCCTGGAAAACTGTGTGGAGTTTCCTCAAAGAGTTAACAATAGAACTGCCCTATGACCCAGCAATTGCACTTCTGAGGATTTACCCAAAGGTACAGATGCAGTGAAATGCAGGACACCTGCACCCCAATATTTATAGCAGCAATGTCCACAATAGCCAAACTGTGGAAGGAGCCTCGGTGCCCATCGAAAGATGAATGGATAAAGAAGATGTGGTCTATGTATACCATGGAATATTACTCAGCCATTAGAAATGACAAACACCCACCATTTGCTTTGACGTGGATGGAACTGGAGGGTATTATGCTGAGCAAAATAAGTCAATTTGAGAAGGACAAACATTATATGTTCTCATTCATTTGGGGAATATAAGAATTGGTGAAAGGGAACATAGGGAGAGGAGAAAAAATGAGTGAAAATATCAGTGAGAGTGACAGAATATGAGAGACACCTAACTCTGGGAAATGAATAAGGGGTAGTGGAAAGGGAGGTGGGGGGGGGGTTGTGGTGACTGGGTGATGGGCACTGAGGGGGTCACTTGGCAGGATGAGCATTGGGTGTTATGCTAAATGTTGGCAAATTGAACTCCAATAAAAAAAAGTTAAAAAAACATAAAATGACAAGAGGCAAGCCACTTTATATTTTAAGAGTAAATAATACACAACACTAAACTCAGAGCAGGAAAATTAATTTTACAAGAGAGTACTTTACCTTGGTACCAGAACTTAAGTCCTCATGTTTTGAAGGCCTTGAATCATCAGTATCAGCTTTGCGGGTACGACTTTACAGCAAAAATAGAAAACAAAGACAAGTTCATTTCTTTAAAAAGAAAAATCGAGTCAAAGTCAGTTGTTTATTAATGAAGTTTCTTGACATACGAAAATTTAGCCTCGTTTTGGTTAAGCTTTTATTTTTAATTCTAGTATCCTTAACATACAGTGTTACATTAGTTTCATATATACAATATAATGATTTGGTAATTCCATACATCACCCAGTGCTCATCATGACTAGTGCATTCCTTAATTCCCATCTCCTATTTCACCCATTCCCCTACCAACATCCCCCCTGGTAACCATCAGTTTGTTCTCTATAGCAGTCTTCTTCTTGGTAAATCTGTCTTTTCTGTCTCCTTCGCTCATTTTTATTTTGTTTCTTACATGTTACTTAGGAGTGAAATCATATTTGTCTTTCTCTGACTTACACTGCTTAGCGTAATACGCTCTAGCTCTCACCATGCAAATGACAAGATGTCATTCTTTTCAATGGCTGAACAATATTCCATTGTGTGTGTGTGTGTGTATATATATATATGTGTGTGTGTGTGTGTATATATATATATATATATATATACACACACACCACTTTTTATTCACTAATCCATCAACATGCACACTTAGGCTGATGATTGCAAATAATGCTGTAGTAAAAACATGAGTGCATGTATCCCTTTGAATTGGTGTGTTTGTCATATCTGGGTAAATACGCAGGAGTGCAACTCTTGGATTGTTAGTTTTGTTTTTAACTTTTTGAGGAACCGCCATACGGTTTCCCATGGTGGCTGTCCCAGTTTGCACTTCCACCAAAAGTGCAACAGGGTTCCTTTTTCTCCACATCCTCAACTACACTTGTTTCTTGTGGTTTTGATTTTAGCCATTCTGACAGGTGTGCAGCGCTATCTCATTGTAGTTTTGATTTGCATTTCCCTGATGACGTGTGATGCTGATCATCTTTTTATATATCTGTTGGCCAACTGGACATCTTCTTTGGAAAAATGTCTGATATATTCTGATCATTCTTGACCTGGATTGTGTTTTGGGTGTTGAGATGTATCAGTTCTTTAGATTCTTACACTAACCTTTATCAGATATGTCATATGCAAATGTCTTCTCCCATTCTGTAAGGTTGCCTTTTAGTTTTGTGGATTGATTCCTTCACTGCAAAAGCTTTTGATTTTGATGTAGCCCCAACAGTTTATTTTGCTTTTATTGCTCTTGCCTCAGGAGACATAAAAAAAGAAAAACCTGGCTACAGCTAATACCAGAGAGATCATTGCCTGTGCTCTCTTCAAGGATAAAATGGTTTCATGTGATATATTTATATCTTTAAACCATTTTGAATTTATTTTTGTAAATGGTGAAAGAAAGTGGTCCTGTTTCAATCTTTTATATACCCATTCAGTTTTCCTAGCATCATTTATTGAAGGAGACTGCCTTTTCAAACCATTGGATATTCTTTCTTGCTTTGTCAAAGATTAATTAACCATATCATTATAGTTTATTTCTGGATTTTCTATACTATTCTACTGATATTTGTATCCATTTAATGCCAATACTATGCCGTTTTGATTACTACAGCTTTGTAATATAACTTGAAATCTAGCATAGAGATATCTCCAGTTATGTTTTTCTTTTTCCAATATTGCTTTGGCTATTTGAGGTCTTCAGTGGTTCCATATAAATTTAGTGTTGTTTGCTCTAGTTCTGTGAAACATGTCGATGGATTTTAGTAGGCATTGCATTAAATTTGTAGATTGCTTTGGGTCCTATACACAGTTTAACAATAGGTGCTCTTCCAATCTATGAGATGGAATTCTTTCCACGTCTTTGTGTCATCCTCAATTGCTTTCACCAATGTTTTCAGAATACAGGTCTTTCAAAATTTGGCCTCTGTGTTATTTTTTTAACATGTTATTTATTTATTTATTTATTTATTTATTTATTTATTTATTTGAGAGAGAGAGAGAGAGAGTGTGTGTGTGTGCACAGTAGGCAGAGAGGCAGGTGGAGGGAGGGGAAAGAAGCAGGGCCCCTGCTGAGCAGAGAGCCTTATATGTGGCTCTATCCCAGTACCCTGACATCATGACCCAAGCCAAAGGCAGTCGCTTAACCGACTGAGCCAGCCAGGCGCCCCTTGGCCTCTGTTTTTAAAAAGGGTTTAGTTATCTATTTTGCTTTCACCTCTCCTAACCTGTGAAATGCCTAGTAAAGGCCCAGTTTTAGTTCCCATAACTAAGTGTGACAGGTGAGGAATTCTCTGAAATGTCTGACAGCTAACTGGACAAAAGTTAACCACCATGAATTATCACCTTCCACCTGTCAGAATGGCTAGAATCAAAAACACACACTAAAAAATATTGGTGAGGATGCAGAGACTAAGGAATACTCGTGAGCTGGTGATGAGGATAGAAATTGGGGCAGCCACTGTAAAAAACAAAATGGAGTTTCCTTGAAGAAGTACCAATAGAAATACCACATGATCCAGTAATCCACTACTGGGTACTTACTTACCCCCCAAAAAAGAAAACACTAATTTGAAAAGACATATGTACCCCAATGTTTACTGCAGCATTATTTACAACAGCCAAGATATGAAAGTAACCCATGTCCATCAACAGATGTATAACACACACACACACACACACACACACACACACAGAGCAATATTACTCAGCCATAAAAAAGAATGAAACCTTACCATTTGCAACAATGTGGATTACCTGGAGGGTATTAAGCCAAGTGAAATAAGTCAGAGCAAAATAGACAAATACTGTATGATTTCACTTATATGTAGAATCAAAAAAGCAGAACAAATGAACAAACAACCAAAAAGCAGAACCAGACCCATAAGTACAGAGAATTCTGTATTGCCAGAAGGGAAGTGGGTGGGGGACAGACAAAAATGGGTGAAGGGAAGTGGGAGGTTCAGCATTCCAGGTATAGTAAGTCACAGGGATAAAAGTACAGCATAGGGAATATAGTCAATAGTATTGTAACAGCAATATGCAGTAACACATGGTAGCTACACTTGTGGTAAGCATGGGGTAACAACATAGACCTGCTGAATCACTATGTTGTACACATGAAACCAACATAACGGTGTGTCAACTATACTTACATTTTGAAAAGAAACTATCTACAGATGTTAAAGAACAAATTTATATGTTATTAGTGGGAATACTATTCCCGAAGAGATTAAAAGATTAAAAATTATAAAATCCAAGTTTCACAAGTCCTGCCTTATTTACGTCCACATAAACTAGCAAGACCTTAAAAATCATCAAGGGCACTCAGATACCCAAGAAGAGAGACTGCTATAAAAATAGTCCTGATATCTGTGCCTCTATTTACCCACACACTGCCTAATATTTTCTTTTTGTGAGCTACCACTCCTGGATCACTCCTCTGCAGGGCTCAGTGGCACTCTCCAACGTTTAAGTCTTTAGCCTGCCAAGGCACAGATTCCCAAAACAAGGAAAGGCTCAAATGACCAAGAATAGGAGCCATTTCCTGCTCCTGGGGAACCAGCTAACTGGAGTCTGAGTCATCCATGCAGTCATCTCAATGTAGGCACCTTACCAACTACCCAAATGAAGCTCCGTTATTGATCTGACAGCTAGTCCTACCCCACCAAACCCTACACATACATGGGAAGGGCATCAGAGAATTACGAAAAGAGGTGGAGCGATCACAAGACCCTGTGACCTTGGGCCATACATTTACATAGTTCAGAATCTCCATTCCCCCCATTATTTGAAAGGATCTAACCCGCCTTCTGTAAGGTGGGGTAGAAGTCGATGATGTCCCATTCCTATTTGCTGTAAATACTCTTGCCAGTGGCTCAACTGATTTTAATGTTTCTCAACAGAAACTCTGAAGTAGGGCAGCCGGATAGCCCAGCGGTTTAGTGCCACCTTCAGCCCAGGGCATGATCCTGGAGACCCAGGTTTGAGTCCCAAGTCAGGCTCCCTGCATGGAGCCTGCTTCTCCCTCTGCTTGTATCTCTGCCTCTCTCTCTCTCTCTCTCTCTCTCTGTCTCATGAATAAATAAGTAAAATCTTTTTTTAAAGGAAAAGAAACCCTGAAGTATGCTAGTTCCTTCAATTAAACCAACAAAAAGAGGGATCCCTGGGTGGCGCAGCGCTTTAGTGCCTGCCTTTGGCCCAGGGTGCGATCCTGGAGACCGGGATCGAATCCCATGTTGGGCTTCCAGTGCATGGAGCCTGCTTCTCCCTCTGCCTGTGTCTCTGCCTCTCTCTCTCTCTCTCTCTCTGTGTGACTATCATAAATAAATAAAAATTAAAATAAATAAATAAATAAATAAATAAATAAATAAATAAATAAACCAACAAAAAGAAATGCTGCTCAGGACTCTCTTGAACGCTCTATTTTAATATGCTTTTATAAACAACAACCAATATCTTGTGTTCTTTCTTTGTGTAATTGACCTTTGTCTATCTTGTCATAAACTCCAATATTCTGTCATCATTTCTAAAACTCTTTTTCCTCTTCAACCCAGTGTGGTTCTTCTTGAAACATGCCCTCTCCTGCTAATTCCCATCTCATGTACACTAGAACCACTCCCTATCTTTATATTATTAAATCAAAGATGAGAGAAAAGGGAAAAAATCTAAATTTAAATCTCATTTCTGTCAGTTATCAAATTCAAGTAAGTCACTTTAATCCCTTTTGAGTTTCAAATTCTCCACTTCAACAACCACTTGGTAAGGATGTTAAACATGGGTTACAGCATCAGAGAGTATTTTGATTAACACATCTCTAAGATTCTTTAAAACCCTGAAATTCTATCTGCTTTTCATTTTGTCTTTAGAAAAATGGAGAATCCTTAGCTGCAGAAATGATAAAAAGTAATGGAATAAAAGAAACAGCAAGAAAATTGGAGAAGAAAGTTTAAAAAAATCAAGAAAAGAGTATAGAAAGGACATGGAGAAAAGCAAAAAAGTCTACAAAAAAAGAAAAAGCTTCACAGAACTTATCAAGGGTGCCAGCCTAAAGGGAAAATTAGACTGAGAAGTCAGTAAATAGACAACTGTTTAGAAATACCCTCTAAATAGATGATAAATTTAATTAACGTTACATGGTCTATACCTAGATTACATATCCTTCACTTTCAGAAAAATCATTCATCTCAAGGAGAGCAGACGTCACTATATCTAAGAGCTTGCCTGATTAGGGCTTGCTTATGTAAAAGCTATGGTACTGTGGCCATAGGTAACTGAGATCCACTCCAAAATCTTTGACAGTAAAAACAAGAAACTAGTTACCACTGCAATAATTACCTCTAGCTATCACTAGTTGTGTCAAATATATTAGGAAAATGCTTGGACTTGCCTGGTTCTTAAGAAAACTCTAAATCAGAGTTAACATGTAATGAAATTTGACAATCTGGGATGATCTAAGATCTGTATCTTAATTCCAGTGCTGCTGAGGGGCAAAACATGTATGTGGGAGCCACGCAGGCTAACATTCAAATCATGGGTCTGCTACTCATTAACTATGGAATCCTGGGTCAGTTTATCCATCTCCCTGAACTACAGCTGACTAGTTAATAAAAAGTAGGCTATAACAGCACAGCTCCTTGGTGAAACTATTGCAATGACTAATAAGTAATAAGTAAGACGTATTAAGCACATAATACAGTGTCTAGCCCAGAAGACAACACTCAACAAATCCTTTCCTCTCCACTTCCTTGGTTAACACATCATTTTAAAAAAATCCATAAAAGTCCTACCTGCTTAAAGAGACTTCTTCAGACTTCTTAGCCACTAGTAAAGAAAGCAGGAAAATACATTTTAAGTCAACAATAGAAAAATACAGAATATTAAAACTGTAAGACAGATGATGACTTGTTCAAAAGTATTCCTTTGGGACCACACCTGGAAACCACACTACAGTGGATATTAATTGTACTATTGGTAGGCAGTTAATGCATTAAGAAATCTCATTTTCTCCTCTATATTTACCAATGCAAGAAAGAATTCTAGTTATCAGGATGTGGTACATACAAGTGGATGTTTCTAATGACCATTATTGTAACCAAACCAAACCCTATGAGACTGACAGGAAATGGTATCATTAGCAGAATCATTATCATAAAGTGACAATGGCAAACTTAAATAGCATGATTTTCCTGGACTTCCACTACTAGGAGCAGTTAAAACAGACTATACATATTTAGCTGGAACACAACGGAACCTCTCCAGCTCCTCAGTGGAGACTGCTAAGTTCAGGATGAAATGCCTCATCACAAAGTTCGGCTCGGCTCCGGTCACAATCTTGGGGTCCTGGGTGGAGACCCTCAGGGAGTCTGCTTTTCTCTCTCCCTCTGTCCTTCCACCTCGCTTGTGCTATCTTTCAAATAAATAAATAAACTCTTCTCAAAACCTTTTCTAGAGAAAGACATAAGGCCTAGAAAAAGAACATTTTATTTTTTTATTTTTTTAAAATATTTTTTTCTTTATTTATTTATGATAGTCACACAGAGAGAGAGAGAGAGGCAGAGACATAGGCAGAGGGAGAAGCAGGCTCCATGCACCGGGAGCCCGACGTGGGATTCGATCCCGGGTCTCCAGGATCGCGCCCTGGGCCAAAGGCAGGCGCCAAACCGCTGCGCCACCCAGGGATCCCAAGAACAACATTTTAAATGGAATGAATTGAGCCTCCTGACTTGTTCAGTAGAGAGGGCTGAAAATTTCAAAATGGACTGATACTTGGCTAAGGAAATAAAAGCTTCCTTTGTCTTCCAGTATCTTTAACTTGGTATTCTTCAATCTATCCTCCACACGAGACGCCTGCAAACTATGGCCACAGGCCAAATCCAACCTGCCATCTGGTTCTGTAAATAAAGTTGTAATGGAGCACAGTCACATCTATTTCAATACATATTGCTATGGCTACTTTCACACGACAATGGCAGAGTGTGAGACCCCAGGGCCTAAAATATTCACTATCTGGCCCTTTTAAGAAAAGCCTGGTGATCCCCATTTTATGCCATAACCAAAGGGCCCTAATTCAAATCTAATCTGATTACTCTTCTATTTCAAATTCTCCTATCAATCCCTGCTGGCTCCCTCCCCAACAGCCATTCCATATTCTTCATTCTTGCTGGAGAACCACAGCTTTATTTGGATAGTTAGTGTCCCAATACACAAAGAATGTGGTCTCGCCCCAGCTGCAAAAGGAGAAAGGATTATTCTAAGCTAATCACAGTACCTGACTTACCAGTGACTGGTTTAGGAACAAGCAAGTCATGTTACCTAGCCTATAAAATGTTAGGGGAAGTTTACTGCAAGCTGCTGAGTTTTCTTCCTATATAAAAGAAACACAAAGACAAACACAGTTCTTCTGGTCATGGATATTGTCATGTGAAAATATGCCTGAAGCTGTTGCTAATTAGCCAAGCAGGAAAAGAGACAGGGACTCCTGGGTGACTCAGCGGTTGAGTGTCTGCCTTTGGCTGAGGCCCTGATCCCCGACTTCCCCGATCAAGTCCCATGTTGGGCTCCCTGCCTGGAGCCTGCTTCTCCCTCTGCCTATATCTCTGCCTCTCTCTCTCTCTGTCTCTCATGAATAAATAAATTAAAATCTTAAAAAAAAAACACAACACAAAGACAGCTCTATTCTATTATGAGCACCTTGAAAGACCAAAACTCTATTCCATCTTTGCTTCCTATAACTTGCAAAACCAAAGCCAACCTAAAGAATTTCTGTGATAGAGATCCACTAAGTTAAAGGTTTCTTCCTACATTTCAGACCATGCAACACACTAGGTGCCACCTCTGGGGAGCAACGGTAACATCTTTGTGACTGCGAACATTTTTGTGCTTTTATTATAATTTGTTGAGCCCAAGTTGCCCTTTTTGAATATTTATTATGATCATCTTTTGACTAATAACAGAGTATCTTATTTCCAAAAAACTACAGTATTATGCAACAAACAGGAGAGAACATTGTTCTAATGAAGTCAACATATCACATTCTGACTTAAGAGAAGTGAAGTCACTAATAGTGAGATTGTGTTGATGCAACAGCATCTAAAATAACCTGTGCTCCTCAACAGGCTTCCGTAGGATAGGTCATCACCTAAAAAATCAAGCAATCTCATTGGTCTTTCTGCACACTAGCTAAGTTTTGCAGTTCTTATTGTTTGCCATTTGTGTAAAGGACCAGCAAGGTATTGCAGAGTTCCAGTTTTAAGGATAATGAGACAAATCACGCTATAATAATATTTACTAAATGAAATCCACTTGTAAAAGTCAAAATACCATTTGTATAACCAGTAATTTTTATAACATGTTTATAGAGGAAACATAAAACATACTAACTTGAAAATCTTTTTTCCTTATTTACACAAAGCTATCCCATAGGATTTTAAGTCTCATAACTAATGAGGGCACCTGGATGGCTCACTGGTTGAGGTTGTGATCCCAGGTTCTGGGATTGAGTCCTACATCAGGCATCCGTATGGAGCCTGCTTCTCCCTCTGCCTCTCTCTTTGCCTCTCTCTGTGTGTCTCTGAGGAATAAAGAAATAAATTCTAAAAAATACTAAGATAACGAATTTATTTTCAGACAATACTGCCTCATATTTTAAATTACCAAAAAGAACTTCTCAAATTCTGAATCCTAGACTATTAAGAAAGAAATTAAGAAACCAAACACCCATGCAATTTACACATCCGATTTGTTTTGTTTTGTTTTCATTGCTTTTTCATGATCAAAACTGCCTTACTCTGACTTCATCTATGTTAGGACCACCATAAGTAATTCACTCTAAAAAATCATACCTAGATCATGATTCTGTGAAGAATTTTCAGGTTTCATTTCTTCTTCATGTTCAGAAATTAGTTGGTCACTGCTACGTATAAGAAAGAGTGATAAACAATGAGACTTTTTTAATACTGATATGAAAAATATTTACCAGATATATCAAATTCTTAAGATTTTTCAAAGAATATCAGGGTTAACATCAAAACTTAAATTACCCGAATAGGTACTTCAAATTTGTTAGTTCTAAAAACTTTTATCAAGTATGTAATTATAATTAAAGGAGAAACAAAAGTAAGGTGAACCAGTCATGAGTTGAAGGCATTTTGCTCAGTAAACTAAGAGTTAGCCTGCCATAATGGAAAGTGTCTCAAATCCCAAAGTCCCAGCTCTAAAACCAGCAGCTTTTTGTTCTTAGACCAGCCACTTCTCTTCCACTCAAAGTCTTTCTCTATAAAACAGGAATCTTACCATCTTATATTACAAGGCTGTTAGGAGGATTTAATGAGGTATTATACCCAAAACGTGGTCTCTCAGGCAAGGTGATGCCCACAACTCTGGGAAGGGCAATATGAGACCTTCCATGACCTAATAAAAAAGGTATTCCACAGGAGTTAAAGCAAGCTTGGGGGGCAGCCCGGGTGGCTCAGTGGTTTAGCATGGCCTTCAGCCCAGGGCATGATCCTGGAGACCCAGGATCGAGTCCCATGTCGGGCTCCCTGCATGGAGCCTGCTTCTCCCTCTGCCTGTGTCTCTGCCTCTCTCTCTCTCTCCTCTCTGTGTATTCTCATGAATAAATAAAAATAAAATCTTAAAAAAATTAAAAAAATAAAGCAGGCTTCGGGTACAGATGTAGGAACAAAGGGGAAGGAAAGTCCAGTCTCTTCTTGTAGTATTATTTGAACTCCTTTAATAGTTTAGAATGGTCCTAACTAAAGTCTGCTAGCAGAAAAGACAAACAAAATCCTCGAAGGTTAATTCATCATGAAGGTCTGGGCTAATATATGGTTTCCACGTAAGGTTTTTGAGTGTGAAGGGAAGGGTGTATGGGGCTAAAGCCAGAAGGCCCAGCTGCCAGAACAGCATGCCGGTGGCTTTGGAATAGCAGCTGAGCATATAAGCATATGTAATAAACAAAAAAGGGTTGTAAGTTTGAATTCTAAGTGTGGATCACCATGAGGACTGACGAATGAGGATCAGCAAGGGCATCCTATGAGCAAAAGTCAATCATGACTGGACTGCAGAACCAGTTTCAACAGCAATGTTGCAGGAACAGAATCAAAGGAAACCACAGAATGATGAGCATGTCCTTTTTTCCATCCAAAAGGCTTATGAAAGAGGACTGTCTCTCTGGTCTTAGGGAAACCCTTAGGTTCTCGGGAAATTCAAGGGGGAAAGTATAGGCGATAACCCACAAGGAAAAGTATAAAGTTTTCTATGAAACTGAACATCTTAGGACACAATAGTTAGTCAAAACAGACGTTGAGGTGGGTAGTTCAGTCAGTTAACCATCTGCCTTTGGTTCAGGTATGGCCTCAAGGATCCAGCCCTGTGTTGGGCTCCCAGCTCAGCAGAGTGTCGGCTTCTCCCTCTCCCTCCACCCCTCCGCCTCACTTGTGCTTGCTCTCATTAATAAATAAGTAATAATAAATAAATAAATAAATAAATAAATAAAATCTTTTTAAAAGCACCCAGGTATAACATTATGTGAACCCCATGCAGAAGGGTTATAGTTGGAATGAAACAGATACAGTGAGGATCCCTAAGGATAAAGGTCTCAAGAGTCCTGACATAAAGAACCCTGCACCCATTGCTACTTCTAACTAGTCTAGCCTTTTGCTTGGTTTCTGGGTGATGATAGGCTCTAACTCACTGCCATCCCAAAGTGCTGAATCAAATTATACCTTCTCAGCTGTTACATAGGAAGTAACACTATTTTACTATATTTTAAACCTCAGTTGAGAAATATCTAGCATGTTTTAAGTTATTTTCATTTTTGAAAAAAGATTTTACTTATTTATTCATGAGAGACACACACATACACAGAGAGAGAGAGAGAGAGAGAGAGAGAGAGGAGGCAGAGACATCAGCAGAGGGAGAACCAGACTCCTCACAGGGAGCCAGACGTGGGACTCGATCCCCAGGCCCCGGGATCATGCCCTGTGCCCACGGCAGACACTCAACCGCTGAGCCGCCCAGGTATCCTAGTAATAACTAGCATTTTAATGTAAACTTACATATTAATACTATTAATAATAGCATATTCTTCTGCAGTCCATCCATATACATCTTAGGAAAACCTTCCTAAAGAGAAGACTGACTATATTTCATGGTTCATCTTTTACAGCATATTTTACAGCAAGCATAAGGGCTATTCTAAAATAACAGAGAGATAACTTCATCCTTAAGAACTCAGAGTATTTAAGCACCTAATCTGATATACTTCATCAGGGTAATATCTCACATGTTGCTACAGAATTGACCACTAACATGTCCAAGTGTTCATTTTTGTAAATTAACCCCACGGCTAAAATGAAGGGACAAAAAAGAAGTCTCTGGTTCCACTTGGGTATCATAGTAGAAGTTGCTAATTTAAAACCCTCTGATGAACAAGAAACTATGCCGAGGTCACTGATCTGAATAGGTGAAGGGTTTTTTAAAAAAAATTCCCCATTTTGTGACATCTGGGTGGCTCAGCGGTTGAGTGTCTGCCTTTGGCTCAGGGCGTGATCCTGGAGTTCCGGATCCTGCTTCTCCCTCTGCCAGTGTCTCTGCCTCTCTTTGTGTGTCTCTCATGAATAAATAAATAAAATCATTTTAAAAATCCCCATTTCTTCCTTAAACTGGTACAGTGTACCTCCAAACCACCTGGAGGCCAGGTCGGTATAAAAGCTATCTGTAGGCTTAAAACAGTAATATTCACACTAATGATAAGAAAACAGTCATAGTTGCAGTTAGTGATGTTAAGTTAAACATGTGGTAGGCACTAAATCACATGATTATATATATATAATTATTTACACACAACCACCCTTGAAGGATATATTATTATCCTCCTTTTCATATCAGGATATGTATCTGGTGATGGTAAGTAATGTTTCCAAGGTCACATACCCAGCAAGGAGGCAAGCTAACAATTAAACCTAGTCTTCTGTGAATCTAAAGTCCATCTCTTTTCTCTTTATCACTCACCTATGATTTATCCTCATTAAAGGAAGAGTCTATTCACCTAAGGTTCTCTTTCATCCTTCAATCCATTCCAATTAAAAATGAAAATGATAAAACATACTGGACATGAAAAAGTATAAAAACTGATGAACCCAGAGTATCTGCTAATGGTAACCACTTCGGGATCATCTAACAACATCAGTATTCTTCAACAAAAAGTAATAAAGCAAAGTGTCATCCAAAAAAACAAAACAACTCCTACTTATGCTTATTGTATATCTTTTAAAGTATGAAATAGAATCTTAAAAAATATTAATAAAAGAGTTCAGATATCCAGAATTGTGTCATAAAGTAAACTACAAGTTGGGAGTCCCCATTATAAAACTAATAATATTAATATGAAACCCTTTTAATATAAAATCCGATGGCAAAAAAACTATTGCAAATGACATCAATCAATATTACAAAGAAATATGAATTCTGCTATACACTGTTCATGTTGGCCTGTCAGAAAAATTGCTTTCTACCTAAGAGATGACATCCTGACATTTTTCACTATATGACTATAACTTAATCATCTTAAGATAAAATTTATGACATGAGAAATTGTTACCACTCAAGACAAAATAGTAAGGTTTAAAAAACAAAACAAAAAAATACTCTACCTTTTAACCGTATCCCCTGAAAGTAGACGTGCTCCTTTTCCTACTAAAAATTTCACCATTTGCTCTTTGTTTTCATTTAGAGCAACTAAAACTGGTGTGAGGCCATCCTGTAAAAGTGAAAAAACAACTTATAATTTATAAAATTACATATTTGCATGCTAAATTTTAAAATTTCTATACATTCTGCTAAACTTAAAACATATACTGTAGAAAGTAAAATAAAATTAGCCCCTTCCTTCTCACCACTCTGTGTTTTCACCACCTGCTCCTTCTTTTTAAAAGACTGCTTTCTCAGGGAGCCTGGGTGGCTCAGTTGGTCAAGCATCTGCCTTCAGCTCATGAGCTCAGGTCATGATCCCAGGGTCTCAGGATGGAGCCCTACCTTGGGCTCCCTCTGCAGCAAGGAGTCAGCTTCTCCCTCTCCCTCTGCCCCTCCCCTCCACTCGTGCTCTCTCTCCTGCTTGTTTGCTCTCTGTCTCTCTCAAAAACATAAAATCCTTTTAAAAAGTAAAATTAAAAAAAAATAGACCTCCACTACCTCTTCATAGATTACCTGAAGTCATTCTACAAACTCGCTTCAAACATTGCCTGGCTCCAAGAATCTTTGCTTCTCTCACATAATATACCATGGTACACTCTATTCCACACCATCTAAACCAAGAGCTTCTCGAAGGCAGGGGTGATTTTTTTAATCTCTGTATCTCCACTCTCTAAAACATAGTAGTGAATATTTAAAATATTGTTATTGATTTTAATGGATATCTCTGGAATAGTGTTTTTTCAATTATATTCCAAAGAATACATAATTTGCAAGAAGGAAGACACTGTGCCCCAAAAGAAAGATTCAATGATCATCTATGTTTGTGAAATACTCAAAACTGCACTATACATGTAGCACAAATGAACTCCATTTACATTTGCTTATCCCCATTTGACAATTCCTTTTTTTTTTTTTGTAGCAAACATTAATACTTGAGAAATAAGAGTTCTCAGGGATATAGCTTTAAGAACTTTCCAATAAAGGCGAGGGTTTTCTCCAGGTTGTACAAACTTGCTTGATTCTCTTCTATCAATGGTATGGGATCCCAGATGTCAACACAAAACACTGAGTCACTAAGGAGTCACTAAGGAGATGGACTCTGAATGAAAAGAGCTAGGTTTCAGGGTAGCTGGGTTGCGTAGCCAGTTGAGTGACCCTTGGTTTTGTCTCAGGGTGGTGGGATCCAGCCCCACCTTGGATTCTGGGCTCCCCTGGCACTCAGCACCAAGTCTGTTTAAGATACTCTCTCCCTCTTCCCCTCACCCAACCCCCCAAGACTGTGCATGTACAAGCTGTCTCTCTAAAATACGTAAATAAAGCTTAGTAGAAATCAAAAATAGAAAAAGAATAAATAAATAAATAAAAGAAATAAGCTTCAACTGAACATTGAATGCTTAATACTAAGTAGTTCGTGGTTGGGAAACCTGAGTGGCTTAGAGGTTGAGCTCCTGCCCTCAGCCCAGGGTGTGTTCCTGGAGTCCCAGGTTCAAGTCCCACATCTGGCTCCCGGCATGGAGCTTGCTTCTCTCTCTGCCTGTGTCTCTGCCTCTCTCTCAGTGTCTTTCATGAATAAATCAATAAAATATTTTTTAAAAAAATAAATAGTCCTTGGTCAAGGAGGGCACAAATGATGAGATGAGCGCTGGGTGTTATACTTTATTGTGGCAAACTGAATTAAAATAAAATTATAAATAAATAAATAAATAAATAAATAAATAAATAATAAATAAATATCCTTGGACTTACTCCTATTATACAATGATAAAGCTTTATCTTAACTGTTAGAAAGCTCAGTATGAGATTTTTCTCATTTTTATCTTTTTGATTAAATTCAATTAAATAACATATAGTGTATTATTAGTTTCAGAGGTAAAAGGTTGTGATTCAGCAGTCTTATGTAACACCCAGTGCTCATTCCATCATGTGCCCTCTGTAATGTCCATCACCCAGTTACCCCAAACACCCATACCAACCACTCCAAGGACACTCAGGTTGGTTCTTATGATTAAGAGTCTCTTATGGTGTGTCTCCCTCACTCTGTCTTGTTTTACTTTTTCTTCTCTTCCCCTCTGATACTCTGTTTTGTTTCTAACATCTACATAATGAATATGACCATATGATAACTGTCTTCCTCTGACTGACATAGGATATTATGCTACGTGAAATAAGTATGAGATTTGGTCTCAATTATATTAATTCTGGGACCCGTAAGGCATATCCACTTCTAAAAATCCT
Source organism: Canis lupus dingo (assembly GCF_003254725.2). NCBI lineage: Eukaryota > Metazoa > Chordata > Mammalia > Carnivora > Canidae > Canis > Canis lupus. Next base: position 4,432,942 of record NC_064244.1, on the reverse strand, counting down.
CTTAGTATTCCAGTTTCTACTGTGATTACTATTTATAATTATTTTGTATTTTAGGCAAAGTGTAAATCAGAAATAAAAATATAACAGCTTATCAATAAAAATAGGAATACTGGAGGAGCACTGTGTTTTTATAGATTGGTAAAATGAATTTAAATGAAAAATCTTAATAACAAAAAAATTCTAATACTGGCTTACATAGATTATTTTTAGCACAATCAATAATACTAAATAATTTAATATTCTCTGCAATATGCATAATATATCCAAATAAAATGGATTAACCTCATAGGACTGCAGATATTCCAAAAGGAACACGAATACAGTACATTTAAAGAAAAAATGGTTTTCAAAAAAAAAAACAACTTTTAAATTTTAACTTGGAAAATTCATCCTGAGGTACCGGGTGACTCAGTGGTTTAGCATGGTGACCCGGGATCCTGGGATCGAGCCCACATCAGGGTCCCCATAGAGAACCTGCTTCCCCCTGTGCCTAGCTCTCTGCCTCTCTCTGTGTGTCTCTCATCAATTACTGAATAAAGTAATGAAAAAATAAGGAGACAAAGAAACAGAAAATTCAATCCCAATCCTAAGAAATTAACATAAAATACAAAATATATATTATAAATTAATATGGAGTGTCTTGAAATCTTGAAATCTTTGTCAACATATACCATAAAACAGTAATTGTAAACTCAATGGTTATGGAGGCAAAGCAGGTGACACGAGTCAGTGAAGAACCTAGGCGGGGACACGAGCAAACTGGAGACACACGCCTCCTATAAAGGGACAGCCTCTGCACAGCATACCAAACAGCAGCATGGGCTCAAGGTACCAGAAGTGATCTGTAAGAAAAGCTCAAAATCCAGAGTTCTACATGCGTGCCATAATTTTAAATGTTAGCTCAACTGACAGTGGAAACTAAATACATCCGGGGGCCACATTTAGTCTATAGCCTACTTGTGTTTTTCTATTTGCTGTGACTGTTTCCAATGGCCGTGCATAAAACAAATACTTGGACATCAAACCTTTCCTAAAGCATCAGGATCATGTTTTACCAACAAATTAGGCCCCACCTTCTAAGGAAAATTGCTGTGAAGACTCATTAACACCTACTGTCAGAATTTTCCAATGCTTGTTTCAACTACAATCTATTTGTATTTACTTCCCTCACATTGCTAACCGAACAGACAGGAGTTCAGAGGAATGCTGAAGCAAAGTTATTAAAACAATTACCATCTGTATTGTCACTAACTACATGCTGAATGTTTAACACAGTAGTGATTATGCACTATGCCAGGGCCCTATGAATTTGAAAGACATCCTAAGATAGTCTATCGCACAGCTTCAACTAAAAAAGAAGGTTCACGGATTTCTACTGCTGCAATTGGGAAAACCCTGCTTGTAATAATCAGAATGGTAGCAAAACACGTAAAATCTTTAAAGGGTCAGACTCTACTTATTAAAAGACTACTCATAAAGACTTCCCATCTGGGTGCCGGTGAATGACTGATAGCTGGAAGAAAAGGTAATTATTTTTCAAGCCAACAGAGATGACCAATAATTTTCATCTGTAATTCTCAAAGAGATACAGACAGATGAAAGGCTAATGTTGGAGAGAGTGGAAGGAAGTAGCCAGTATCCAACTTCAGTTAAATCTCTTCCAGAGATTTAATATTTTTACATCTCTAAATTTGTATATGTATACCTACCCATTCAGTAGTTCTTAGCCAAGAGTTGTATCAGAATCTCAAAACCCTATTTCCAAATTTCTGCGTACACACGTTATTGGATTCACTCCATCGAAATCTTCACGGGACAGTTTTAGGCTTGTAAATTCTTTTAAAGTTCCCTAGTTGACTGTGATTCACCAGCACAAGTCTAGCTGAGAACTAGTACAGTACACAACCATGCCAGTCTCCTCTTTCACCTATGTGGCCAATTCTCCCTATCACTTGAGGATTCAGCCAAAAACAGAAATGAGTCACTTATCAAACCTGCATTCAATTTCCATGGCTAGAGGTAGAACAAGGACTAGTAAACTCAAAATGCAACTTGATTCCATTATTTACACACTCCTTACGTCCTTCCCATCAAGACATTCTAGATTTGCAAGCAGAGTTTAGACTCGTATCTAAGTGGCTATAGCTGCAAAATACTATACTGTGTTCTTTCCTCTTCTTGTCCACTTTTTTTTTTAAGATTTTTATTGATTTATTCATGAGAGATGAGAGAGAGAGAGAGAGAGAGAGAGACAGGCAGAGACACAGGCAGAGGGAGAAGCAGGCTCCTCCATTCAAGGAGTGCCATGTGGGACTCGATTCGGGAGACCACGGGATCATGCCCTGAGCCGAAGGCATATGCTCAATCACTGAGTCACACAGGCGTCCCTTTTCGTGCCCATTCAACCACCAGTTTACTGCCAATCTGATGTCCTTAGAGTCCTCCTAGAATTGATCTCTATATAAATTTACAACACACTCACTGGTTCGTGAGTAAGAATTACTATCCCTGAAAATTGAAGACTCCTTACCTAAACATAAACACTGAAGAAAAACAAACACAATCCAAAAACCTTGTCTTGATATTTCCCCTCACTTGCCAAATGTCTAAATCACTCTGCATGTTCCTGACTGCTTTCTCCTTTGCCCCTCTTTTGTCCCTCTTAAGTCAAGGCTGATAAAAGACAAGCTCTGACCGTGTTAATAAATCACTTTTTGATCAAATAGGAACTTCTCAACAGCAGCAAGATTTGATATTGTAAAATACACTTGTTTTGTGTTTTAAGACAAAGCCTATTTCCAAGGCAAATTTTGCTTTCCTCTGTTGTTTGACACTAAATAAGAAAACAAACTGGGTGAGAAAACATTTTTGAAAATAAAGTTTCAGAACACATTCTGTGTTCTCAAAAATATTTGCCATAAATACATAAAAGAAACCTGTATTCTCTAATGCTTCTTTAGAGGTATCATTATTTAGGGGCAACTGAGTGGCTCAGTCCGTTGAGCATCTGACTCTTGGTCTTAACTCAGGTGATGATCAGAGTTATAAGATCCAGCGCTGCGCCAGGCTCAGCACAAAGTCTACTTCAGATTCTTACTCTCTTTCTTTTCCCTCTGCCCCCACAACATCCCCTGCTTGTAGATGCTCGCTCACTTCCTCAAAAATAAATAAAATCTCACGGCTGAGTAATACTCCATTGCGGACATATACCACAGATTACTCAACAATTAGAAACAAAAATACCCACCATCTGCTTCAACATGGATGCAACTGGAGGGTATTATGCTGAGTGAAGTAAGGCAATCGGAGAAGGACAAACATTATATGGTCTCATTCATATGGGGAATAGAAAAGAGTGAAAGGGAATAAAGGGGAAAGCAGAGAAAATGAGTGGGAAATATCAGTGAGGGGGACAGAACATGAGAGTCTCCTAACTCTGGGAACCAAACAAGGGATGGTGGAAAGGGAGGTGGGTGGGGGGTTGGGGTGACTGGGTGACGGGCACCAAGGGGGGGGCACTTGACGGGATGAGCACTGGGTGCTGTGCTCTTTGTTGGCAAACTGAACTCCAACTAAAAAAATTTTGAAAAAGAAAAAACTAAAAGATAAAATAAGTACATAAACCCCAGAGTGTGAGGTGAAAAAATAAATAAATAAAAAAGCTTAATTAAAAAAAGGAAGGCAGGAAGGAAGAAGTATTATGGTAAGCCTGGGGGGCTCAGTGGGTCAAGCATCTCTCTCTGGTTATGGTCACGATCCCACTCCTGACATCAAGCCCCGTGCATCAGGCTACCTGGCTCAGTGGGAAGGCCTTTTCTTTCCCTACCTCTGCCTTTCCTCCCTACTCTTGTTTGCTCTCTCTCATATAAATACAATCTTCAAAAATAAAAAGTGTTGTTATTTAAAGCAAAAGCTTAGACAGTTATTTCAAAATATTTTCATCCAGGAAATGTTTGAGCTTCCAAATATGAAAAATCGACCCTATCTATGGCACACAACAGTGTTTCTGCAAGGGCAGCGACTGAAGGTAATGCATGTCAAAGAAAACACAGGGAGACTGGCAAGTGTGGTCATCACCAGCTCCCCATGCACACCTACCACCCCACTGAGGAAATACATAGGCTGAGCAGGAGCTACTCTCCGGAATGGGAGGCCTCACCGTGGTACATGGCTGGCAGAGTGGCTACCAGCACAAGCAGATACCACCTGTAGGATGTCATGACCTGATCCCCCTGCTCTCATCTTCTGAACCTTAGGGCCTAGAGTGCCCAAGGCCTATTACAACCTGCTGCTTTCTCCTCCCATTTACATTCACCCAAGCTACTCCTCTGGGTCACGGTCTCCTACTCATCCCCAGAAGCATCCATTTCCTAAGCCCCTGCACACCTTTCGGCCTCCATCATCACCACACTCCCCTCTAGGCCTTCAATCCTTTGTGGGCTCTGAGGGCACCATCTACTCCCAGGCACAAAGGGGAAGATTTTCTTTCTGGGGTGGAAGGGTGGCTAGCAGACAGAATGTGGTCTTTCTATATGCATTACTTTTCTTTTTCACTCACTCTGCTTTGGTTTTGGAGTTGTTTCCATGATGACAGGACCTACTGTATAAAATTCAGTGTCGATGTCTTCATATATATATGTACCTATGTACATATATATGTACATATATATATAAACCTTTTGCAGCTATCTATAAATAAATAAATAAATAAGTATATATATATATATATATATATATATATATAATGTCAAGTACGTTGTAAAAAAAAAAAGTTGACTTGTACCGTGTTTTTGGCCTCTATATTTGCGTTTTGTAAAAGCAGCTTCTCTGCTATTGAGACAATCCCTTCGTGGGCTGCATAATGGAGAGCTGTGTTGCCCTTGTTGTCTTTCACTTTAGGATCAGCACCGTGTTCCAGGAGAAGAGTTACACATGCCTCTTCTTGGCATTGTATAGCCTGTGAGCATTACAACAAGAAACAGAATGTAAATTCTGGGAATTGAAAGGAAACATGCCACAAGTTTCACCAATGAGTTATGTTTAAATGCAACAAATGTTCATTCCAAGGACTTCAATCCAATCCACCTCAGGCAGACATAACTGTGACCACCCACCTTCACGAGAGCTGTCCTGTCTTCGCCATCACAGAGGTTAAGCTGGCAGTGCCGATCTACCAGGAGCTTCACCATATCTTCACGGCCAATGGCACAGGCCAAGTGGAGAGCAGTTCTGTGAGTGTGAAAGGACTTGTCAAGAAATTACAGTGTACCTTTTCAAAAATTGCAAATCAATTCATAGAATTGTAAATGTTAAATACTACATTATTCTCATGACTCCAAAACAAAGAATTAGTTTACTTTAGAAGAAAGTACAATATTTTTTAGTGATTTTTCACCGCTCTATTAAAAGAGCAGCCTATCTGATTAGGAAGAGCATGACCTCAAGAGGCAGCTCAACCTGGGTTTGATTCCCACTTTAACTCTGTCGCTTCACAGTGACCACTTAGCCTTATCGCAATTTCCTTATCCACAAAATGGGCATAAAATGGGCATAAAAATAGTTATCTCAGGTCACCTGTCTGGCTCACTCTGAAGAGCATGTCACTCGATCTCGGGAGCCAGGGGTTCGAGACCCCTGTTGGTTATAGAGGTCACAAAACAATAGTAATAATAAATAAAATAAAAGGTACTTATCTCACAGGACCTCTTGTCGTGATCCTTAAATGAGGATCCATGCAAAGTGTTTAGATACTAGTTCCTACCACAAATATTATTAAAGCTATTACTACAACTTACAAAGACTCACTACAATTAGGTAAAATGATCCAATTATGCCTACTTTGCAGCTACGTTTAAGGATGAGCAAGAATACTCTATTTCAATGATTCCAAGATGCTCATTTTGTCACCTTTTAATATCTCTGACATCGGAATCCAATTTCTAATTCAAAATGTCTTAAAACTATAACTGGCATGATTTCTAAAAATTTCTTCTTGGTACATAAATAGTGGGGCATCATACAATCTACAGTGTGCCTTAAGTGAAAGAATGACATATACAACAGGTCTGTTGCACTTCTAGTCCTATGCTTGGAATTACATTGTTCAAGAACTAAAATAATTTTCAGTAGGTGAAAGCACATGACGGGTAAAAGAGACCACAATAGCAAAAGAATATTTTTAAGTAATTCTTAGTTTGCTTTTCAAGGAAGTTTGAGCCAAAGGAAACTCGGATTTCAAAGAAACAGGCACAGCTCATTTTATCTTTTTTGGAGGGGGGTATGTGGGGAAGCTCATTTTATTAAGCATTTCAATTAATAGAAAAATGTTTAGAATCATAGAAATCAAGTATTTCCAAGTACCAATATTAGTATTTAGTATTATTGCAATGTCAAAAGGGCAGGTAAAGGTAATCTTTTACAATTTCTGATCTTCAGAAATGTTTTCCTTTGACAGGAAGTTCCAAGGAAAAGCTTCAGGTGAGATTAAGTCCTAATACTTCCATTTAAAATTTCTCACCTTAGGGGCACCCGGGTGGCTCAGTTGATTGAGTGTCCAACTTTTGGTTTTGGCTCAGGATGATCTCAAGGTCGTAAGACGGAACCCCACATTAGGCTCCATGCTCAGGGTGGAGTTTGCTTGGGTTCCTCTCTCTCCCCCTGTCCCTCCCCTTTCCCATGACCCTCTCTCTCCCTTTAAAATAAATACGTCTTTTAACTTTTACAAAATAAAATAAAATCTCTCATCTTAGGAGTGCCTGGCTGGCTCAGTCAGTAGAGCATGTGTCCTAAAACGTCAAGCCCCACGTTGGGTGGAGAGATTACACTTAACAATGAAAGCTTTAAAACCGGGATCCCTGGGTGGCACAGCAGTTGGGCGCCTGCCTCTGGCCCAGGGCGCGATCCCGGAGACCCGGGATCGAGTCCCACATCGGGCTCCCGGTGCATGGAGCCTGCTTCTCCCTCTGCCTGTGTCTCTGCCTCTCTCTCTCTCTGTGACTATCATAAATAAATAAATAACTAAAAAGAAAAGAAAGCTTTGAAACCTAAATACATAAAATTTCTCATCTCGTTCATACTGGGCAACATGAAATCTTTTTAAGATTGAAAAGATCCTGAGTAGACTATGTCTGCTACGTAACCCGTGTTCAGGTTCTGTTTGAGAAATAAATGGACTGAAGAATAAATACATTTGGAGAGTTCAATAGTTTTTAAAGATTTATCTATTTCTTTGAGAAAGAGAGAATACATGAGTGCGGTGAAGGGCAGAGGGAGAGGGAAACAATCTCAAGCAGCCTCCCCATTGAACATTGAGCCTGACGGGGGGCTCAACCCCACAATCCTAAGAGCATGACCAGAGCCAATATCAAGAGTCTGATGCTCAACAAACAGCCACCAAGGCACCAGGAAAGTTCAATATTTTTAAAGAAAAGTTTTGTAAAGTAAACTAATACTTTTGAAATAGCAATAAAAATTTATATTTGCTACTTTTTTTCAGAAGAGGGAAACAACAAAAGTTCTATAAGCTATCACGGTATCATTTGTATTTTTTATTTTCATGAGGATTTAACTAAAATAAAATTTTATTGTTATTTACTTATTGCTTGTTATAAAGCTGCACATAACAAAGTCATATGTATATATTTAACGTATGCATAATAAAATCTACAATACAGATAAAAATATTCCCCTGAGTTCTGAAGAGGCTAAAGGTTGTCAGAAAATACCAATCCTCGCCCATCAATTTTTTTTTTTAATAGAAAGAGGGGCACCTGGGTAACTCAGTCAGTTAGGCATCTGCCTTTGGCTCAAGTCATGAACCTCGGGGTCCTGGGATCGAGTCCTACATCATCAGGCTCCCTGCTCCACGGGGTTTCTGCTTGTCCCCCTGCCCCTCCCTGCTGCTCATGTGCCTGATTTCTCCCTCTCAAATGAATCAATGAAACCTCTTAAAAGTAAATAAATAGAAATTCTTTTTGCCTACACAAGATTCATATTCTTGCTGTTCTCCTGGATTACTTCATTGATAATAAACCTTTGTTGGAATTTTTATATACCTTTTCCTGTAGAAATCAGACTTTTTTTTTAAGAAACAAGAAAAATTCACTTACAATCCAAATGTTTCAAGATAACTAATTTTATATTTTTCACATCTTTTTGGCCAACACAAAACCATTGTCTGCTTATGTGTTTGTATCATCAAACCATTTTTCCCCTCATTTAATGATCCACTAAAGTACAGCTTTGCATGTTAATGTGTATCAATTATCTCTGCCACATTCAGTGGTCACATAGTAGTCCAGCCTATGGATACACTGCCACTTATTTATAAAGGCCATTAAATGAGTTCTTAATATACCGCTATTGTAAATAGTGCTGAGAAAAGCATATAGTATATTGTTTATCTTTAATTATTTACTAAAGATATTTTAAATTAATAAAATTCATGGGTAAAAGGAATACATATTTTTCAATTGGGACTTAACCACCGAACTATCTGAAAAGTCAAAAACAACTTTAACCAGGAGTATGAGTACCATCATTCCTTATCTTCACAAAGCCTGCAGATGGAAAATGGGATTTTACTCCTTTTTTATTTTAGATTTTTTTTTTTGACACAGAGAGAGCACCAGCAGAGGGGAGGGGCTGAAGGAGAAGCAGATTCCCCACTGAGCAGGGAGCCTCACCAGGGGCTGAATCCCAGGACCCAGAGATCATGACCCTGAGAGGAAGTCAGAAGCAGCCAACTGACTGGGCCACCCAGAGACCCCCTATTTCATTCCTTTAATACCTTCCCTGTAAAACATATTCTTTTGTATCTGATACACATATGTTGTAAATATTTTGCAAGGACATTCTCTTTTATTTTATTAATATTATTTTCTGATATACAGAGAGTTTTAATTTTTTATGTGGCTGAATCAACCTCCAGAACTCTTGCTTTTATTTTATTATTATTATTTTTTAAGATTTTCTTTATTTGTGAGAGACACAGGGGGAGAGAGGGAGGCAGAGCACAGGCAGAGGGAGAAGCAGGTTCCATGTAGGGAGCCCGACGTGGGACTCGATCCTAGGTCTCCAGAATCAGGCCCTGGGCTGAAGGCAGCGCTATACCGCTGAGCCACCTGGGCTGCCCGAACTCTTGCTTTTAAAGTCATTCTTAAGAATGGTCTTGGTCAACATAAAAAATGGGCATAGAAGCGTTCATGTTTTCTTCTCTTGTACTGTATTTTGCATATTTAACATTTTTAATCTGTATTCCATCTGGAACTTATTTTTATGAGATTAAATTCTAGCTAGTTTTCTCCAAATAGCAGATATGTCATCAACATTATGAATGATTCACCTTTTCCTACTAATATGAAATGTCACCAGCATCAAGTTACAAAGTCTTAACATATACTTAGGTGTTTGGCATTTTCTTATCTGTTCCATTCATTTATCTGTCTTTTCAGCTGTTAGTCAACGAAAAATTTGAAGAAATTTAAGGTACATTTTAATAACTGGAAGGTATTCTATAAAATTTTTTTTTCAAGTTTTCATTTTAGTTCCAGTTTGTTAACATACACCGTTGTATTAAGTTCAGGTGTACAGGGCAGCCCCAGTGGCGCAGCGGTTTAGCGCCGCCTGCAGCCCGGGGCGTGATCCTGGAGACCCTGGATCCAGTCCCATGTCAGGCTCTCTGTATGATGCCTGCTTCTCCCTCTCCCTCTGCCTGTGTCTCTGCCTCTCTCTCTCTGTCTCTATGAATAAATAAATAAAATCTTACAAAAAAAAAGTTCAGGTGTACAATAGAGTGATTGCAAAATTTTTCTTAATTTTATCACAATGAAAAGAACAGAGACCGCACGTATAATAAGCTCAGAATTTCTAAAACCATAACGTTTCTATTGCGTCATGGAATACTGATAAACACGGGAAGAGTACACATTTTCAGAAAAATGAGACTTCCTATTCACAGTCAGAACCATCTACCCATTTCCAAATCTCCTTCCAAGGTCCCTCAGTAAATAATATAGGTACAAACTGTACACAGATAGAAGTCAGATACTGCCCTGTATCCAAAGTAATTCTGGGAATTACTTCTCTCAGCATGCACTCTTTAATAACATTGGTATAGGATGTCCATTAAAAACAAACTACTACATATACGTAATTTCATTTCTTTTTTTAAGATTTTAGTTATTCTGAGACACAGACAGAGAGGCAGAGACATAGGCAGAGGGAGACACAGGCTCCGTGCCAGGAACCCGACTGGGGTTCCCAGGACCCAGGATCACAACCTGAAACAAAGGCAGATGCTCACCCACTCAGCCACCCAGGCGTCCCCTTAATTTCCTTTCTACTACTGTTGAAAATCCGTTAAATCACATCAAAACTGTCTGTAAAGCGCTCCCTACGGAGATACGAAGGGGTCCAAAGGCAGCTGAAGACGTTTTGTTGCTCAGTGGGCCGGAGTAGACCCCAGGTAAGGTTCCACGACCTAGGTACGTGCTGCGGGGCCACCAGAAGAAAGACGGCCAAGCGCCCTGGGTGGTCACCCAGGGCTCAGCTCTCCAGACTCAGGCCAGCAAGGTGAGTGCCTCTCCCCGACCTCCTTGCCTCCTCCCCGCCAGCTGCAAAGTCCCTATCACCTGTTCCTCTGGTCTCCCAGCAACAGAATCCCCTGCCACTTTTGCTTTGTGGATCTTTCTGAGACCTGTCTGGGATGTGGTACCCAGGGCCCAGGTTGGCGAGTTTGGTACCACTCAGATGCCGCGGGCTGGGCGGCCCTCCGCCGCCCGATCTTGAAGCCCAAGGGCAGCTCGCCCCTCTTACCCGTGAAGCTAAACATGGTCTTCATCGCAAAGCTTTCAGGCTTCAGACACAGGTTTTCGCCGCCTCTACAGCTCAACACTTAGTGCTGGAGATAAGCCAAGCCGGCCTCGCGGCAACGTCCCAGCAACTGAGCACCGGGGTCCAAAATCTCTCTCTGCAGAACAAATGTACCCCGGCAATGCAGCTAAACACAAATGCGCCTGCGCACCTCAGAAACTGGCGTCACTCGCCTGCTCACAAGGAGCCCATGGCCAAGAGTGCCCAAAGCGCATGTGCCAGGAGGCCCAAGCCTCTCAAATCTCCGCGGCCCCTTGAGCTGGGCTGGCTTCCCCTCAAACGTTGCCGGGATGGCTGAGCATTATGGGACATTTGCAAAAGACTCTGGGGTGTGGAAAAGCAGTCTTCCGGGCCCCTGAGTGGCTCAGTGGTTGAGCGTATGCTTTCAGCTCAAGTCCTGATCCTGGATTTTGGGATCAAGTCCCGCACAAGACTCCCCCGCAGGGACACTGCTTCTCCCTCTCCCTGAGTTTCTCATGAATAAATAAATGAAATCTCAAGGAAAAAAAAAAAAACGTAGTATTTACATACGACTAGGGCTAGAGTGCATGAAAGCACGTTCCCCCAGAATACTTCCCTAACGAATGCTCTCCCTCAGTTTATTCCTCTTCCACATCCCTCGGGACCCCTGTCAGTCTCCATGGAATGCAGCGGATGCAGCCAACAGAAAACTGTTCTCATGGTCAGACTTGGCAATGTGTATCATCAAGTGCAAGCTCACAAGGGGAGAACAATTCACATTCCCTAGATGAAATGAAAACCCGTTTCTGCATGCCTCCTAATCCTCCCATTTGGCCCAGCCTTACGTTTACATTTTCTTTATTTTTAGTTTTTGCTGCTATTCCCCAATTGAACCTTTAATCAATCCAAGATTTAGTTTGCAGTGTGGTGCAACATTTAAGTTTTGTTTTTTGTTTTGTTTTTTTGTTTTTTTTCTGAGAGAGAGAGAGGTACAGAGGGTGAGGGAGAGAGACGGAGGAACAGGAGCTAAAATCAACAAACACGAAAAATAAAAATAAACAGAGGCTTAACCAACTGAGCCACACAGGCTCCCGCGCCCCAACATTTAAGAACTCTTTAAAAAAATAGCTATTTGCTTCTAAATAACCCATCTTTTCTCACCTAGCTTAAAATGCCACTTTATCATAAATTCTGTTATGGTTTTCTTTTTCTGGGTTTTACACTGGATTCAATTGACCAGTCGCCTTGTATCAATCAGTACTCTAGTATTTTAACTGCTTTATACATATGCTTTAGTATCCAATGCAGGTCCATAGTTCCCCTTCTTAATCTTCTCCTTCAGTATTCTCTTGGCGATATTTACCTCTATGCTACTGGAGATATATTTTTAATCACTATGCCAAATTTAAAGAATTCATGGAGAGAATTTGTAATTAGGTTAAGAGAATTAATGTTAACAGAATCAATCTCCCTGAATCAGTGTATTTAGATGTACGTTATGTCTTTGTGCCTAAGTCTTATTTGACATCCCTCCTTAGCTTCCAGGAGGTTTTTTTTTTCCCTTATGTAAATCCTGCATACACTTCGTGATGTATTTATATCCTGGCTTTTTCTTTTTTCTAATGAAGTGATATATTTTCTGATTATAACTTCTAAGTGGTCACTCTTTTGATATCTGTATATTTATTTGGTAATGAGAATAAAGCACATTTTAAACTACATGCTTGTTAACAAAAGTTGGCAGTTTCTCGTAGATACTCAGGGAAGGCACGAATTGGATGGGAAAGATTTCACCAGAAAGATATACATCGAAGAATGGTATGATGTGGTTGAAAAAAAAATCAAGTAAAATACAAACAGGATAGGCTGTTCATATTTATGTGTATGTGATACACACACACACACACACACACACAGAGGCTGTATACGAATGTCTACAGAAACTCCTTTGAATGTGGTGGTAATTGATCCATTAATTAATTACAACTGGACTACAGGCGATATTCTGGGTGAGGCAGATAGAAAAAAGCAGGAGCAAACCCATGACAACAGCTAATACAAAACTAGCTACCCCTAAACTCACCAGATTCCTATTACATTTGTTAATGATTTTAAGGATTAACCAAAGTAGGAGCTGCCCCTGACTGGCTTAGTTGATAGAATATGCAACTCTTGGTCTTGGGGTTGGGAGTTTAAGCCTCCTGTTGGGACTATAGCCTGCTTAGAAAAGGGAGGGGGTGGGGGCTTAGTCAGGCATCTGCCTTCAGCTCAGATCAGGATCTGAGGGTCCTGGGATCAAGCCCCATATCAGGCTACCTGGTCTGTGGGGAAACTGCCTCTCCCTCTCCCTTTGTTGCTCCTTATCCTTGTTTTTTCTCTGTCAAATAGATCTCTCTCTCTCTCTCTCTCTGTCAAATAGATCAGTAAAATCTTTAAAAAAAAAAGAAAGAAAGAAATTGACCAACAAAACCTAACAGAAGCCACTGTTGGCACAAGATGCACCAGCAAAATTGGGAAGTTTGGTGTCTGTTTTTACAGCAAGACAAACGCATAGATAGAAGTGTAGGCACTTATTTCAGAGGCCATTTAATGCCATTTTGTGCATGTAGGTCGCATGATTTGACAAGAAGTAGTTTGGAATGAGCAACCTAGAAACTAAGGGGGTCTGCATCTTCAGAAACTGCTGCTGGAATGAGCTACAGAACTCTGGAGACCACTAGGGTCCCTTCTGAGAGGGTGGCTAGTTCCAGGGCAGATCATGTTCATTGGTGGAGGAGCAATGAACAAAAACAAAGGAACAACAACAAGAAACCATTTCTTGGCCCTATTCAGCTTAGCTAGACCAAATGGTATTGGTGCGTGTGAATGATTGCAACTATGAGCATCAAGCATTTGTCTCTTACAGGTGCCAGCTAGAAAATTATCTTTTGTCCCCTTAGAATTCCCCAGGGTGACTTATGAGACCAGTAGAGGCTCTGTGTAGTGACAATTGACTAGAAGACTGACATTTCCTAACGCAACCTGCGATGAGAGGCAACGGCATTACTAGGCTATAAGGAGACAGGAACTCCACACCAGGACTCCAGGTAAGTTGAACAATTTGGTTGACTGTAGTGTTTTTGTATAGATCAGAGATACTCAAAGAGTATATGGTAGTCCAACTCTGAGCTTCTTTGTTCCTTGGTCGAATGCTAGGTGGATCCCCCAAAGACTTTCTCACAATCACCTGAAACCTAAGATTTCCAATTCCCAGACTTCTGTGGAAAACCATTTCGGATCTAGAACAGACATCCTCTAGAAAGTTCCTGATTAGAACTCCCATCCCCATGAGTCTCATGTATGTCCTGGTTCAACTTTGCTGCATACTCATTTGGTAGTTATACCAATGAAAATAACAAAGTGTTAGAGTAATGTATCTTTTATGATGAAAAGCAACTGAGATATGAATGCTTTACCAAATCCCTTAGCTCAGGTTTTCCAATTCTACTTCAGGGCTGTCATGTCTCCTCCTTTTAAGAGTTGCCAAGAAATTCACCACACACTTTCCATAGGGGCACCTGGCTGGCTCAGTCCATTAAAAGGCTTCGTTAAGGGAATCCCTGGGTGGCTCAGCGGTTTAGTACCTGCCTTTGGCACAGGGCGAGATCCTGGAGTCCCGGGATCGAGTCCCACGTCAGGCTCCCTGCATGGAGCCTGCTTCTCTCTCTGCCTGTGTCTCTGCCTCTCTCTCTCTCCTCTGTGTCTTTCATGAATAAATAAATAAGATCTTATAAAAATAAGGCTTCTTTAGCTCAGGTCAGGATTCAGGGGCCTTGGGGTTGCCCTGCCTCCAGCTCTCTGCTCAGCAGGGAGTCTACTTCTCCCCCTTCCTCTGTCTCCACCCCCATTTGTGTTCTCTCACACTCAAATAAATAAAAATCTTTTAAAAACAACCAACAGTTTTTCATAACTGTTTATTCATTCCTTTGGATATCTCTTCCCTTGCAGTCCACTCTATCTACCGAGGAAAACTGAATTTATGTCGTAATTAAACTATGATGAGAATTTGAGGGCTCCAGTGTGTTGAGGATGATCTGGGCCATAGTCTACTAAAAATCCCTGACCTGGGAGAACCACCTCAAAGGGACCACAAAATTAAATCAGAAACGTGTACTGAAAACCTGTATTCTGGCATTGTGGGAGTCAGTGAGGGAACAACAAACATGACATTGCGGTGTTCATGGAGTAGAGGCGAGTTTAATGCCACATTTAGGGTGAGCACAAAGGGCCTACGGAGTCATGTAAAAATAAGGGTAGTGACTCAGGGATGGATGCACAGGAAGAAGCAATATCAAAGCTAAAACTTAACGAGTAGGGGTTAGCCAGTGAGAGGGAGAGAAGCACATTCCAAAAAGAAGGGATAGTGTATCAGTGAGGATCCAAACAAGAGACAAACCACTTAGTAATTTCAACAGGGAACGTTTAATATAAAAAATGATGAACTATAACAGGAGATCAACTATAAAGATGAGAAAAGAAATCCAAATACCCTAAGGTGCAAGATTACCCAAGAAAGGTTACCCAAATGGGTAAATCCCAAGGCTGGGATTCAGGTCTCATTGAAGGAGATGTCGGAACTGCAGTCAGAGTTGCCCGGCCAAAGCTAGTCCGTGCTACAAAGCATGCAAACAGGAACTACCCTTCAGGAGTGCAGGGAGTCCTGTCTGATAAATGGATGTATAGGGAGGGTCAGGGAACAATGAGCCCACCGACCAGCAGAGCAGTGCAAGGCCTCCAGTGTATCATATGCACATGCAGAAGGATGCAACAAACCCCGTAGGGATACAGCAGAGTTAAGACTAAGGACTGGATGCAGAGAGTGAGTAGGGTGTCAACAGCATTTGCTAGGGGCATGGTATCCATTTTAGAAAGGTCACTGGCTGAGGCCCGGACTGCATGCTCTGGAGTGCACAGCTGGGAAGAGTACTTCTGATGCTGGTGAAGCGGGGTTAGCAAGGGAGGAAGAGAAAGGAAGGAGATAGGAAGAAGAGAAGAAGAAGGAAAGGAGGAGGAGAAGGAGACGGAGAACACAAAGACGATGAAGATGAAGATGAAAGAAGACGAAGAAGAAGAAGAAGGGAAGCAAACCGGAACATGGGCCAGGGCCAGCGCTCAATCTCCAGGCTAACAGGAACAACCCTCTGGGACACAAATGAGTTGAGGTTGGTAATTGGATGCGCAGAGGAAGTCAGACATACAGGACTCAAACTTCTCTGCCATCCATCGTGCTTCAATCACACCTTCTTTAGCAACTTTGGACCCCCCCTCCCAAGTTACCTCTTCTGTGGTACTGTCTTCAGACTTCTCTGTCCCACCTTCTCATTACTATCTCATCATCATTTAGTAATTCTTTATATTTACTTCCACTGTTTAAAATACTATGTCATATCTGTCTTCCGATTGGACCCAGACTAATATAGAGGCCAGGGAGTTGCACTCTTTGGATTTGTCTTCTAGAGGATCTACCATAGAGAGCACAGTTGAACTGCAGCTCAAAATGTAGACAGCTGCTACATTTTCATATCCACCGTAGCACTCACACCAAGGCCTTGTGTCTCTGCTAGGCTGTGTCCAGCCAATGACTTAGCACAGAAGGAATACTAAAACCAAGTCATTTCTGTCTCCCGTAGGACCCCTCTACAGGCAAGCTTCTGATGGGGACTCAAGATCAGAAAACCCCGAGGGCCTGTGCTCTGATTCTCCAACAGGGGCTTGCCCTGAGATCCACGGTACAACTTTTCCCCACCACTGACACCATGAATAGCATAGGGTCTACTGGATCCTGCGACCAAAGCAGTGAGGACTCCTAAGCACAGCCTGCACCTGCTGCACAATTCATCTGCTCTGAGACCACTGAAGTCTTGCATTCCTTAGTTTCACCAAGGTGTATGGATGAAACGAGTACTCAATGTAGGACAAGGTTTCCCAACCTTGTACCATGGACATGGTGGATTGTTGTGGAGGCCTCTCTTGGGTATGTTTACCAGCACTCCTGACATCGACCCACTAGATGCCAGCAACATCCTCAGTTGTGAGGATCGGAAATGTCTCCAGACGAATCTATTGTTAGCAGTGTCTATAGCTAATAATACTGCATTGTATACTTAAACTTTGCTAAGAGGGTAGAGCTTATGTTAAGTGTTCTTACCAATTAATTAATTAATTAATTAATGAGACCAGGAAGAGACTTTGGGAGGTGATGGGTAGGACTATGGCTTTAAGGCATTGATGATTTCACAGAGGTCTATACTTATCCACAAACTCACTGAATTCGATACATTAAGTATGTACAGCTTTTGACATGTCAAAAAACAGGTCTCCAGACACTGCCAAATGCTCCCTGAGGAGCAGAATTCTTCTCCCACCACCCCACCCCCAACGCATTGAGAATTAGTGGCGTAAAATATGCTACCTCCAGAACCCAAAGAGGTCTCCCAGTTTCTGTCTTTGTGAAAAGGTATTCAAAATGTGGCAATTTTTCTTTCACTCCTGCGAGAATATCCTGGCATGCCCACTGGATGCCTCAAAACTTCACGGATATGTCAATTCATGCCGTCTTACCAAGGGCCCAAAGCGTTATAGCCTCTTACTGATCCTCATGTCAAATTAGCATGGTGTCAATATGATAGGCCAATGAGATATTCTGGGGATGTTCAAATGGTCTAGCTCCATGAGTTAATAAAACGCTGAGGCAAATTAAATGAATGAACACTTTGCCTATACTCTATGAATATGAACTATTTCTGATTCACTAGCGGACTAGAAAAGAATGCATTTGCCAAATCAGTGGTGACACATACCATGTACCTGACGTCTTATCAATCTGTTCTGGAAGCAATAAGAGGCGCACAATAACTATGACTGGAATTACTCTTTGTTTAAGTTGACAGTAACTACAGATATTTGCCACAATCTATCCTGTCTCTGAATGGGCCAGACTAGTGAATCAAGCAGAAATGTGATAGAGCTCACCAGCCTTTCATCCTTTAGCACTATCCCACTGCACCTCTGCTAGGATGCAGGGTTGTTTTTGGTATACCCTACCAAATGAAGGCTTGGAGACAGTTTCAGAGGTTTCTGCTTGGACTCTCTAAATTTTTTTTTCTCAGTTATATTTCCTTATTCAGGAGAGACACAGAAAGAAAGGCAGAGACATAGGCAGAGGGAGAAGCAGGCTCCCTGCTGGGAGCCCTATGTGGGGCTCAATTCCCAGACTCTGGCATCAAGCTCTGAGCTAAAAAAGAAAAAACTCACAATTTCAACAAGAAACACTTTTAGCTACTGTAAAATCATACAGAAAAAAAAAAACTATTGCAAATGACATCAATCTATATTACAAAGGATTCTGAATTATACTATACAATGTTCTTCACCTTGTCCTGTCAGAGTAATTGTTTTCTACCTAACCGATCACATGCTGACATTTTTCACTATACTTATAAATACTCTTCTTATTAAGTTAAACTTTCTGCCTTGAGAAATTGTTACCACTCTCGACCAAATACTAAGATTCACAAAAAAAAAACCTTACCTTTTAGCGTAGTCAACTGCATTTATATTTGCTTTTTCTACTAAAAATGCCACCATTTTCTCTTTTTTTTCATTTATAGCAAGTAAAAGCGGTGTGAGGCCATCCTGTAGGAGTGCAAACAAAATTTATAATTTACAAAATTACATATTTGGATAATGAATCGTAAAAATTCTGAACGATCCTGTAACTTAAACATGTAACATAGAAAGTAAATAAAATTAGCCCTTTCGTTCTCAGCCCTCCATGGTTTCACCAGCTGCTCCTTCTTTTTAAAATACTGCTTTCTCACGGAGCGTGGGTGGCTCAGTTGGTCAAGCATCTGCCTTCAGCTCATCAGCTCAGGTCATGATCCCAGGGTCTCAGGATGGAGTCCCACCTTGGGCTCCCTCTGCAGCAAAGAGTCAGCTTCTCCCTCTCCTTCTGCCCCTCCCCTCCACTCGTGCTCTCTCTCCTGCTTGCTCACTCTCTGTCTCTCTCAAAAACATAAAGTCTTTTTAAAAACTAAAATAAAAATAATAAAATAGACCTCCTCTTCCTCTTCAACAGATTACCTGCAGTCATTCCACAAACTCGCTTCAAACATTGCCTGGCTCCAAGAATCTTTGCTTCGCTCACAATATATATCATGGTATACCCTAGTTATTTTCTTCTGCACCATCTAAACCAAAAGATTCTAGAGGGGAGGGGTTATTTTTTATCTCTGTATCTCCACTCTCTAAAACACAGTAGTAAATATTTAAAGTATCGTTACTGATTTTAATGGATATCTCCGGAGTAGTGTTTCTTCAATTATATTCCAAAGAACACATGATTTGCAAGAGATACTGTGCCCCAAAAGAAAGATTCAATGATCATCTATGTTTGTGAAACATTACAAAACTGCACTATACATCTAGCACAAATGAACCCCATTTACATTTGCTTATCCCCATTTGACAATTCCTTCTTTTGTAGCAAACATTAATACTTGAGAAACAAGAGTTCCCAGGGATATAGTTTTAAGAACTTTCCAATAAAGGTAAGGGTTTTCTCCAGGTTGTACAAACTTGCTGGATTCTCATCTATCAATGGTATGGGGATCCCAGATGTCAACATAAAACACTCCAGCTCCAAATGAGTCACTAAGGAGATGGACTCTGAATGAAAAGAGCTAGGTTTCAGGGCAGCTGGGTTGTGCAGGCAGTTGAGGGACGCTTGGTTTTGTCTCAGGTGTGATCTCAGGGTCGTGGGATCCAGCCCCACATTGGATTCGGGGCTCCCCTGGCACTGAGCACCAAGTCTGTTTAAGACACTCTCTCTCCCTCTCCCTCTCCACCTCCCCCACCCCCACAAGCCTGTGCATGTGTGTGCTGTCTCTCTAAAATGCATAAAGAAACCTTTTAAAAATTAAAAAGAAAAGTAAATAAATAAAAATAAAAGAAAGAAGCTTCAAATGAATTTTGACCACTTAATACTAAATAATCTTTGGTTAAGGTGGGCCCACAATGAGATGAGCACTCGGTGTTATTCTTTATGTGGGCAAATTGAACTCCAATAAAAAATTGTGGGTTTTTTTGTTTAAAATAAAAAATAAGAACAATAAAATATTAAAAATAAATAACTAAATAAATAGTCCTTGGACTTTCTCCTATTATACCATGATAAAGTTTTTTCTTAACTGTTAGAAAGCTCAGTATGAGATTTTTCTCATTTTTACCCTTTTATTCAAATTCAGTTCCATACAACATACTATTAGTTTCAGAGGTAGAAGTCAGTGGTTCCTCAGTCTTATGTAACACCCAGGACTCATTCCATCATGTGCCCTCCTTAATGTCCATCACCCAGTTATCCCATCCTTCCACTCCACCCCTCCAGTGACCTTCAGTTTGGCTCCTATGATTAAGAGTCTCTTAGGCTTTGTCTCCCTCAGTCTCTCTGGTTTAAGTTTTTCTCTTCTTCCCCTTCTCCTCTGTCTTGTTTCTTAAGTTCCACATATGAATGAGATCATATGATAATTGTCTTTCTCTGACTGACTCAGGGTATTACGCTAAGTGAAATATGTCAATGAGATTTTATTCTCAACTATACTCATTCTGAGAACCTAATGCACATCTACTTCTAAAAAAACCTGTTTGTATTCTAGTTTCTATTATCATTGCTATTTTTGATTATTTATAATTTAGACTAAGTGTAAATCAGAAATAAAAATGTCATGACTTACCAATAAAAATTCTAATACTAGATGAGCACTGGGTGTTTACATGTTGGGAAACTGAGATTAAGTAAAAACTATTAATCACAAATTCTAATACTGCTTTATACGGATTATTTTTAGTATAATAAAAGCTACTATGTAAATTGAGTATTTAGGGAATAATACCAAGGAGAAAGAGAATACTGTCTGGAATATGCATAATCTATCCAAGCAGAACCAGGATTAACCTCACATGGCTTACAGATATTCCAAAAGGTACATGATTACTGTACATATATAGAAAAAATGTTTGTAAAAAAAACGACTTTCAATTCCTAACTTAGAAAATTCATCCCGAGGCACCTGGGTGACTCAGAGGGTGAACATCATGATCCCAGGGTCCTGGGATCGAGCCCATATCAGGGTCCCCATAGAGAACCTGCTTCCCCCTGTGCCTAGCTCTCTGCCTCTCTCTGTGTGTCTCTCATCAATTACTGAATAAAGTAATGAAAAAAATAAGGTGACAAAGAAACAGAAAATTCAATCCCAATCCTAAGAAATTAACATAAAATACAAAATATATATTATAAATTAATATGGAGTGTCTTGAAAATCTTGAAATCTTTGTCAACATATACCATAAAACAGTAATTGTAAACTCAATGGTTATGGAGGCAAAGCAGGTGACACGAGTCAGTGAAGACCCTAGGCGGGGACACGAGCAAACTGGAGACACACGCCTCCTATAAAGGGACAGCCTCTGCACAGCATACCAAACAGCAGCATGGGCTCAAGGTACCAGAAGTGATCTGTAAGAAAAGCTCAAAATCCAGAGTTCTACATGCGTGCCATAATTTTAAATGTTAGCTCAACTGACAGTGGAAACTAAATACATCCAGGGGCTACATTTAGTCTATAGCCTACTTGTGTTTTTCTATTTGCTGTGACTGTTTCCAATGGCCGTGCGTAAAACAAATACTTGGACATCAAACCTTTCCTAAAGCATCAGGATCATGTTTTACCAACAAATTAGGCCCCACCTTCTAAGGAAAATTGCTGTGAAGACTCATTAACACCTACTGTCAGAATTTTCCAATGCTTGTTTCAACTACAATCTATTTGTATTTACTTCCCTCACATTGCTAACCGAACAGACAGGAGTTCAGAGGAATGCTGAAGCAAAGTTATTAAAACAATTACCATCTATATTGTCACTAACTACATGCTGAATGTTTAACACAGTAGTGATTATGCACTATGCCAGGGCCCTATGAATTTGAAAGACATCCTAAGATAGTCTATCGTACAGCTTCAACTAAAAAAGAAGGTTCACGGATTTCTACTGCTGCAATTGGGAAAACCCTGCTTGTAATAATCAGAATGGTAGCAAAACACGTAAAATCTTTAAAGGGTCAGACTCTACTTATTAAAAGACTACTCATAAAGACTTCCCATCTGGGTGCCGGTGAATGACTGATAGTTGGAAGAAAAGGTAATTATTTTTCAAGCCAACAGAGATGACCAATAATTTTCATCTGTAATTCTCAAAGAGATACAGACAGATGAAAGGCTAATGTTGGAGAGAGTGGAAGGAAGTAGCCAGTATCCAACTTCAGTTAAATCTCTTCCAGAGATTTAATATTTTTACATCTCTAAATTTGTATATGTATACCTACCCATTCAGTAGTTGTTAGCCAAGAGTTGTAACAGAATCTCAAAACCCTATTTCCAAATTTCTGCGTACACACGTTATTGGATTCACTCCATCGAAATCTTCACGGGACAGTTTAGGCTTGTAAATTCTTTTAAAGTTCCCTAGTTGACTGTGATTCACCAGCACAAGTCTAGCTGAGAAGTAGTACAGTACACAACCATGCCAGTCTCCTCTTTCACCTATGTGGCCAATTCTCCCTATCACTTGAGGATTCAGCCAAAAACAGAAATGAGTCACTTATCAAACCTGCATTCAATTTCCATGGCTAGAGGTAGAACAAGGACTAGTAAACTCAAAATGCAACTTGATTCCATTATTTACACACTCCTTACATCCTTCCCATCAAGACATTCTAGATTTGCAAGCAGAGTTTAGACTCGTATCTAAGTGGCTATAGCTGCAAAATACTATACTGTGTTCTTTCCTCTGCTTGTCCACTTTTTGTTTTTTTTTTAAGATTTCTATTTATTTATTCATGAGAGTCTGAGAGAGAGAGAGAGACAGGCAGAGACATAGGCAGAGGGAGAAGCAGGCTCCTCCATTCAAGGAGTGCCATGTGGGACTCGATTCGGGAGACCATGGGATCATGCCCTGAGCCGAAGGCATATGCTCAATCACTGAGCCACACAGGCGTCCCTTTTCGTGCCCATTCAACCACCTGTTTACTGCCAATCTGATGTCCTTAGAGTCCTCCTAGAATTGATCTCTATATAAGTTTACAACACACTCACGGGTTCGTAAAGTAAGAATTATTATCCCTGAAAATTGAAGACTCCTTACCTAAACATAAACACTGAAGAAAAACAAACACAATCCAAAAACCTTGTCTTGATATTTCCCCTCACTTGCCAAATGTCTAAATCGCTCTGCATGTTCCTGACTGCTTTCTCCTTTTCCCCTCTTTTGTCCCTCTTAAGTCAAGGCTGATAAAAGATAAACTCCGACCGTGTTAATAAATCACTTTTTGATCAAATAGGAACTTCTCAACAGCAGCAAGATTTGATATTGTAAAATACACTTGTTTTCTGTTTTAAGTCAAAGCCTATTTCCAAGGCAAATTTTGCTTTCCTCTGTTGTTTGACACTAAATAAGAAACAAACTGGGTGAGAAAACATTTTTGAAAATAAAGTTTCAGAACACATTCTGTGTTCTCATAAATATTTGCCATAAATACATAAAAGAAACTTGCCTTCTCTAATGCTTCTTTAGAGGTATCATTATTTAGGGGCAACTGAGTGGCTCAGTCCGTTGAGCATCTGACTCTTGGTCTTAACTCAGGTGATGATCAGAGTTATAAGATCCAGCGCTGCGACAGACTCAGCGCAAAGTCTACTTCAGATTCTTACTCTCTTTCTTTTCCCTCTGCCCCCACAACATCCCCTGCTTGTACATGCTCGCTCACTTCCCCCCAAAAAATAAAATCTCACGGCTGAGTAATACTCCATTGCGGACATATACCACAGATTACTCAACAATTAGAAACAATAAATACCCACCATCTGCTTCAACATGGATGCAACTGGAGGGTATTATGCTGAGTGAAGTAAGGCAATCGGAGAAGGACAAACATTACATGGTCTCATTCATACGGGGAATAGAAAAGAGTGAAAGGGAATAAAGGGGAAAGCAGAGAAAACGAGTGGGAAATATCAGTGAGGGGGACAGAACATGAGAGACTCCTAACTCTGGGAACCAAACAAGGGATGGTGGAAAGGGAGGTGGGTGGGGGGTTGGGGTGACTGGGTGACGGGCACCAAGGGGGGGGCACTTGACGGGATGAGCACTGGGTGCTGTGCTCTTTGTTGGCAAACTGAACCCCAACTAAAAAAATTTTTAAAAAGAAAAAACTAAAAGATAAAATAAGTACATAAACCCCAGAGTGTGAGGTGAAAAAATAAATAAATAAAAAAGCTTAATTAAAAAAAGGAAGGCAGGAAGGAAGAAGTATTATGGTAAGCCTGGGGGGCTCAGTGGGTCAAGCATCTCTCTCTGGTTATGGTCACGATCCCACTCCTGACATCAAGCCCCGTGCATCAGGCTACCTGGCTCAGTGGGAAGGCCTCTTCTTCCCCTACCTCTGCTCTTTCCTCCCTACTCATGTTTGCTCTCTCTCATATAAATACAATCTTCAAAAATAAAAAGTGTTGTTATTTAAAGCAAAAGCTTAGACAGTTATTTCAAAATATTTTCATCCAGGAAATGCTTGAGCTTCCAAATATGAAAAATCGACCCTATCTATGACACACAACAGTGTTTCTGCAAGGGCAGTGACTGAATGTAATGCACGTCAAAGAAAGCACAGGGAGACTGGCAAGTGTGGTCATCACCAGCTCCCCATGCACACCTACCACCCCACTGAGGAACTACATAGGCTGAGCAGGAGCTACTCTCCGGAATGGGAGGCCTCACCGTGGTACATGGCTGGCAGAGTGGCTACCAGCACAAGCAGATACCACCTGTAGGATGTCATGACCTGATCCCCCTGCTCTCATCTTCTGAACCTTAGGGCCTAGAGTGCCCAAGGCCTATTACAACCTGCTGCTTTCTCCTCCCATTTACATTCACCCAAGCTACTCCTCTGGGTCACGGTCTCCTACTCATCCCCAGAAGCATCCATTTCCTAAGCCCCTGCACACCTTTCGGCCTCCATCATCACCACACTCCCCTCTAGGCCTTCAATCCTTTGTGGGCTCTGAGGGTACCATCTACTCCCAGGCACAAAGGGGAAGATTTTCTTTCTGGGGTGGAAAGGTTGCTAGCAGACAAAATGTTGCCTTTCTACAGGCATTACTTTTCTCTTTCCCTGCCCCTGCCTTAGTTTTCCAGTTGTTTCCAGGATGACAGGACCTGCTGTATAAAATTCAGTGCCGATGTCTTCATATATATGTGTACATATACAAAGAAAACATTTGCAGCTATTTTTATTTATTTACTTATTTATTTATTTATTTATAATGTAAAATACGTTGTAAAAAAAAAGTTGACCTGTACCTTGTTTCTGATCTCCATATTTACTTTCTTTAAAAGTAGTTTCTGTGCTATTGTGACATTGTCCCCTAATGCTGCATAATGGAGAGCAGTGTTGCCCTTGATGTCTTTTAGATCAGGATTAGCACCATGTTTCAGCAGAATATCTACACATGCCTCATCTTGGGATTGTACAGCCTGTGAGCATTACAACAAGAAACAGAATGTAAATTCTGGGAACTGAAAGGAAACATGCCACAAGTTTCACCAATGAGTTATGTTTAAATGCAACAAATGTTCATTCCAAGGACTTCAATCCAATCCATCTCAGGCAGATATACCTGTCACCACGCACCTTCAGTAGAGCGGTCGTGTTTTCAACATCACGGAGGTTTAGCTGGCATTTCCGATCTACCAGGAGCTTCACCATATCTTCATGGCCATTGGCACAGGCCAAGTGGAGACAACTCCTGTGAGTGTGAAAGGGCTTGTCAGGATTACAGTGTACCTTTTCAAAAATTGCTAATCAATTCATAGAATTGTAAATGTTAAATACTGCTTATTCTCATGACTCCAAAACAAAGAATTAGTTTACTTCAGACTTCTCTGTCCCACCTTCTCATTACTATCTCATCATCATTTAGTAATTTTTTATATTTACTTCCACTGTTTAAAATACTACGTCATATCTGTCTTCCGATTGGACCCAGACTAATATAGAGGCCAGGGAGTTGCACTCTTTGGATTTGTCTTCTAGAGGATCTACCATAGAGAGCACAGTTGAACTGCAGCTCAAAATGTAGACAGCTGCTACATTTTCATATCCACCGTAGCACTCACACCAAGGCCTTGTGTCTCTGCTAGGCTGTGTCCAGCCAATGACTTAGCACAGAAGGAATACTAAAACCAAGTCATTTCTGTCTCCCGTAGGACCCCTCTACAGGCAAGCTTCTGATGGGGACTCAAGATCAGAAAACCCCGAGGGCCTGTGCTCTGATTCTCCAACAGGGGCTTGCCCTGAGATCCACGGTACAACTTTTCCCCACCACTGACACCATGAATAGCATAGGGTCTACTGGATCCTGCGACCAAAGCAGTGAGGACTCCTAAGCACAGCCTGCACCTGCTGCACAATTCATCTGCTCTGAGACCACTGAAGTCTTGCATTCCTTAGTTTCACCAAGGTGTATGGATGAAACGAGTACTCAATGTAGGACAAGGTTTCCCAACCTTGTACCATGGACATGGTGGATTGTTGTGGAGGCCTCTCTTGGGTATGTTTACCAGCACTCCTGACATCGACCCACTAGATGCCAGCAACATCCTCAGTTGTGAGGATCGGAAATGTCTCCAGACGAATCTATTGTTAGCAGTGTCTATAGCTAATAATACTGCATTGTATACTTAAACTTTGCTAAGAGGGTAGAGCTTATGTTAAGTGTTCTTACCAATTAATTAATTAATTAATTAATGAGACCAGGAAGAGACTTTGGGAGGTGATGGGTAGGACTATGGCTTTAAGGCATTGATGATTTCACAGAGGTCTATACTTATCCACAAACTCACTGAATTCGATACATTAAGTATGTACAGCTTTTGACATGTCAAAAAACAGGTCTCCAGACACTGCCAAATGCTCCCTGAGGAGCAGAATTCTTCTCCCACCACCCCACCCCCAACGCATTGAGAATTAGTGGCGTAAAATATGCTACCTCCAGAACCCAAAGAGGTCTCCCAGTTTCTGTCTTTGTGAAAAGGTATTCAAAATGTGGCAATTTTTCTTTCACTCCTGCGAGAATATCCTGGCATGCCCACTGGATGCCTCAAAACTTCACGGATATGTCAATTCATGCCGTCTTACCAAGGGCCCAAAGCGTTATAGCCTCTTACTGATCCTCATGTCAAATTAGCATGGTGTCAATATGATAGGCCAATGAGATATTCTGGGGATGTTCAAATGGTCTAGCTCCATGAGTTAATAAAACGCTGAGGCAAATTAAATGAATGAACACTTTGCCTATACTCTATGAATATGAACTATTTCTGATTCACTAGCGGACTAGAAAAGAATGCATTTGCCAAATCAGTGGTGACACATACCATGTACCTGACGTCTTATCAATCTGTTCTGGAAGCAATAAGAGGCGCACAATAACTATGACTGGAATTACTCTTTGTTTAAGTTGACAGTAACTACAGATATTTGCCACAATCTATCTTGTCTCTGAATGGGCCAGACTAGTGAATCAAGCAGAAATGTGATAGAGCTCACCAGCCTTTCATCCTTTAGCACTATCCCACTGCACCTCTGCTAGGATGCAGGGTTGTTTTTGGTATACCCTACCAAATGAAGGCTTGGAGACAGTTTCAGAGGTTTCTGCTTGGACTCTCTAAATTTTTTTTTCTCAGTTATATTTCCTTATTCAGGAGAGACACAGAAAGAAAGGCAGAGACATAGGCAGAGGGAGAAGCAGGCTCCCTGCTGGGAGCCCTATGTGGGGCTCAATTCCCGGACTCTGGCATCAAGCTCTGAGCTAAAAAAGAAAAAACTCACAATTTCAACAAGAAACACTTTTAGCTACTGTAAAATCATACAGAAAAAAAAAAACTATTGCAAATGACATCAATCTATATTACAAAGGATTCTGAATTATACTATACAATGTTCTTCACCTTGTCCTGTCAGAGTAATTGTTTTCTACCTAACCGATCACATGCTGACATTTTTCACTATACTTATAAATACTCTTCTTATTAATAAGTTAAACTTTCATCCTTGAGAAATTGTTACCACTCTCGACCAAATACTAAGATTCACCAAAAAAAAAAAAAAAACCTTACCTGTTAGTGTAGTCAACTGCATTTATATTTGCTTCTTCTAATAAAAATGCCACCATTTTCTCTTTTTTTTCATTTACAGCAACTAGAAGCGGTGTGAGGCCATCCTGTAGGAGTGCAAACAAAATTTATAATTTACAAAATTACATATTTGGATAATGAATCGTAAAAATTCTGAATGATCCTGTAACTTAAACATGTAACATAGAAAGTAAATAAAATTAGCCCTTTCGTTCTCAGCCCTCCATGGTTTCACCAGCTGCTCCTTCTTTTTAAAATACTGCTTTCTCACGGAGCGTGGGTGGCTCAGTTGGTCAAGCATCTGCCTTCAGCTCATCAGCTCAGGTCATGATCCCAGGGTCTCAGGATGGAGTCCCACCTTGGGCTCCCTCTGCAGCAAAGAGTCAGCTTCTCCCTCTCCCTCTGCCCCTCCCCTCCACTCGTGCTCTCTCTCCTGCTTGCTCACTCTCTGTCTCTCTCAAAAACATAAAGTCTTTTTAAAAACTAAAATAAAAATAATAAAATAGACCTCCTCTTCCTCTTCAACAGATTACCTGCAGTCATTCCACAAACTCGCTTCAAACATTGCCTGGCTCCAAGAATCTTTGCTTCTCTCACAATATATATCATGGTATACCCTAGTTATTTTATTCCGCACCATCTAAACCAAAAGATTCTAGAGGGGAGGGGTTATTTTTTATCTCTGTATCTCCACTCTCTAAAACATAGTAGTAAATATTTAAAGTATCGTTACTGATTTTAATGGATATCTCCGGAGTAGTGTTTCTTCAATTATATTCCAAAGAACACATGATTTGCAAGAGATACTGTGCCCCAAAAGAAAGATTCAATGATTGGGATCCCTGGGTGGCGCAGTGGTTTGGCGCCTGCCTTTGGCCCAGGGCGCGATCCTGGAGACTCGGGATCGAATCCCACGTCGGGCTCCCTGCATGGAGCCTGCTTCTCCCTCTGCCTGTGTCTCTGCCTCTCTCTCTCTCTCTGTGACTATCATGAACAAATAAATAAAATCTTAAAAAAAAAAAAGAAAGATTCAATGATCATCTATGTTTGTGAAACATTACAAAACTGCACTATACATCTAGCACAAATGAACCCCATTTACATTTGCTTATCCCCATTTGACAATTCCTTCTTTTGTAGCAAACATTAATACTTGAGAAACAAGAGTTCCCAGGGATATAGTTTTAAGAACTTTCCAATAAAGGTAAGGGTTTTCTCCAGGTTGTACAAACTTGCTGGATTCTCATCTATCAATGGTATGGGGATCCCAGATGTCAACATAAAACACTCCAGCTCCAAATGAGTCACTAAGGAGATGGACTCTGAATGAAAAGAGCTAGGTTTCAGGGCAGCTGGGTTGTGCAGGCAGTTGAGGGACGCTTGGTTTTGTCTCAGGTGTGATCTCAGGGTCGTGGGATCCAGCCCCACATTGGATTCGGGGCTCCCCTGGCACTGAGCACCAAGTCTGTTTAAGACACTCTCTCTCCCTCTCCCTCTCCACCTCCCCCACCCCCACAAGCCTGTGCATGTGTGTGCTGTCTCTCTAAAATGCCTAAAGAAACCTTTTAAAAATTAAAAAGAAAAGTAAATAAATAAAAATAAAAGAAAGAAGCTTCAAATGAATTTTGACCACTTAATACTAAATAATCTTTGGTTAAGGTGGGCCCACAATGAGATGAGCACTCGGTGTTATTCTTTATGTGGGCAAATTGAACTCCAATAAAAAATTGTGGGTTTTTTTGTTTAAAATAAAAAATAAGAACAATAAAATATTAAAAATAAATAACTAAATAAATAGTCCTTGGACTTTCTCCTATTATACCATGATAAAGTTTTTTCTTAACTGTTAGAAAGCTCAGTATGAGATTTTTCTCATTTTTACCCTTTTATTCAAATTCAGTTCCATACAACATACTATTAGTTTCAGAGGTAGAAGTCAGTGGTTCCTCAGTCTTATGTAACACCCAGGACTCATTCCATCATGTGCCCTCCTTAATGTCCATCACCCAGTTATCCCATCCTTCCACTCCACCCCTCCAGTGACCTTCAGTTTGGCTCCTATGATTAAGAGTCTCTTAGGCTTTGTCTCCCTCAGTCTCTCTGGTTTAAGTTTTTCTCTTCTTCCCCTTCTCCTCTGTCTTGTTTCTTAAGTTCCACATATGAATGAGATCATATGATAATTGTCTTTCTCTGACTGACTCAGGGTATTATGCTAAGTGAAATAAGTCAATGAGATTTTATTCTCTACTATACTCATTCTGAGAACCTAATGCACATCTACTTCTAAAAAAACCTGTTTGTATTCTAGTTTCTATTATCATTGCTATTTATGATTATTTTATAATTTAGACTAAGTGTAAATCAGAAATAAAAATGTCATGACTTACCAATAAAAATTCTAATACTGAATGAGCACTGGGTGTTTACATGTTGGGAAACTGAGATTAAGTAAAAACTATTATTCAAAAATTCTAATACTGCTTTATACGGATTATTTTTAGTAAAATAAAAGCTACTATATAAATTGCGTATTTAGGGAATAATACCAAGGAGAAAGAGAATACTGTCTGAAATATGCATAATCTATCCAAGTAGAACCAGGATTAACTTCACATGGCTTGCAGATATTCCAAAAGGTACATGATTACTGTACATATATAGAAAAAATGTTTGTGAAAAAAAACGACTTTCAATTCTTAACTTAGAAAATTCATCCCGAGGCCCTGGGTGACTCAGAGGGTGAACATCATGATCCCAGGGTCCTGGGATCGAGCCCATATCAGGGTCCCCATAGAGAGCCTGCTTCCCCCTGTGCCTAGCTCTCTGCCTCTCTCTGTGTGTCTCTCATCAATTACTGAATAAAGTAATGAAAAAAATAAGGTGACAAAGAAACAGAAAATTCAATCCCAATCCTAAGAAATTAACATAAAATACAAAATATATATTACAAATTAAATATGGAGTGTCTTGAAAATCTTGAAATCTTTGTCAACATATACCATAAAACAGTAATTGTAAACTCAGTGCTTATGGAGGCAAAGCAGGTGACACGAGTCAGTGAAGAACCTAGGCGGGGACACGAGCAAACTGGAGACACACGCCTCCTATAAAGGGACAGCCTCTGCACAGCATACCAAACAGCAGCATGGGCTCAAGGTACCAGAAGTGATCTGTAAGAAAAGCTCAAAATCCAGAGTTCTACATGCGTGCCATAATTTTAAGTGTTAGCTCAAATGACAGTGGAAACTAAATACATCCGGGGGCCACATTTAGTCTATAGCCTACTTGTGTTTTTCTATTTGCTGTGACTGTTTCCAATGGCCGTGCGTAAAACAAACACTTGGACATCAAACCTTTCCTAAAGCATCAGGATCATGTTTTACCAACAAATTAGGCCCCACCTTCTAAGGAAAATTGCTGTGAAGACTCATTAACACCTACTGTCAGAATTTTCCAATGCTTGTTTCAACTACAATCTATTTGTATTTACTTCCCTCACATTGCTAACCGAACAGACAGGAGTTCAGAGGAATGCTGAAGCAAAGTTATTAAAACAATTACCATCTGTATTGTCACTAACTACATGCTGAATGTTTAACACAGTAGTGATTATGCACTATGCCAGGGCCCTATGAATTTGAAAGACATCCTAAGATAGTCTATCGCACAGCTTCAACTAAAAAAGAAGGTTCACGGATTTCTACTGCTGCAATTGGGAAAACCCTGCTTGTAATAATCAGAATGGTAGCAAAACACGTAAAATCTTTAAAGGGTCAGACTCTACTTATTAAAAGACTACTCATAAAGACTTCCCATCTGGGTGCCGGTGAATGACTGATAGTTGGAAGAAAAGGTAATTATTTTTCAAGCCAACAGAGATGACCAATAATTTTCATCTGTAATTCTCAAAGAGATACAGACAGATGAAAGGCTAATGTTGGAGAGAGTGGAAGGAAGTAGCCAGTATCCAACTTCAGTTAAATCTCTTCCAGAGATTTAATATTTTTACATCTCTAAATTTGTATATGTATACCTACCCATTCAGTAGTTGTTAGCCAAGAGTTGTAACAGAATCTCAAAACCCTATTTCCAAATTTCTGCGTACACACGTTATTGGATTCACTCCATCGAAATCTTCACGGGACAGTTTAGGCTTGTAAATTCTTTTAAAGTTCCCTAGTTGACTGTGATTCACCAGCACAAGTCTAGCTGAGAAGTAGTACAGTACACAACCATGCCAGTCTCCTCTTTCACCTATGTGGCCAATTCTCCCTATCACTTGAGGATTCAGCCAAAAACAGAAATGAGTCACTTATCAAACCTGCATTCAATTTCCATGGCTAGAGGTAGAACAAGGACTAGTAAACTCAAAATGCAACTTGATTCCATTATTTACACACTCCTTACATCCTTCCCATCAAGACATTCTAGATTTGCAAGCAGAGTTTAGACTCGTATCTAAGTGGCTATAGCTGCAAAATACTATACTGTGTTCTTTCCTCTGCTTGTCCACTTTTTGTTTTTTTTTTTTAAGATTTCTATTGATTTATTCATGAGAGATGAAAGAGAGAGAGAGAGAGAGAAAGAGAGAGAGACAGGCAGAGACACAGGCAGAGGGAGAAGCAGGCTCCTCCATTCAAGGAGTGCCATGTGGGACTCGATTCGGAGACCACGGGATCATGCCCTGAGCCGAAGGCATATGCTCAATCACTGAGCCACACAGGCGTCCCTTTTTGTGCCCATTCAACCACCTGTTTACTGCCAATCTGATGTCCTTAGAGTCCTCCTAGAATTGATCTCTATATAAGTTTACAACACACTCACGGGTTCGTAAAGTAAGAATTATTATCCCTGAAAATTGAAGACTCCTTACCTAAACATAAACACTAAGAAAAACAAACACAATCCCAAAACCTTGTCTTGATATTTCCCCTCACTTGCCAAATTTCTAAATCGCTCTGCATGTTCCTAACTGCTTTCTCCTTTGCCCCTCTTTTGTCCCTCTTAAGTCAAGGCTGATAAAAGACAAACTCTGACCGTGTTAATCAATCACTTTTTGATCAAATAGGAACTTCTCAACAGCAGCAAGATTTGATATTGTAAAATACACTTGTTTTGTGTTTTAAGACAAAGCCTATTTCCAAGGCAAATTTTGC
Organism: Canis lupus dingo; assembly: GCF_003254725.2. Taxonomy (NCBI): domain Eukaryota; kingdom Metazoa; phylum Chordata; class Mammalia; order Carnivora; family Canidae; genus Canis; species Canis lupus. The sequence goes on along the minus strand of NC_064244.1, from coordinate 4,399,670 downwards.
TTTCCTCTGTTGTTTGACACTAAATAAGAAAACAAACTGGGTGAGAAAACATTTTTGAAAATAAAGTTTCAGAACACATTCTGTGTTCTCATAAATATTTGCCATAAATACATAAAAGAAACTTGCCTTCTCTAATGCTTCTTTAGAGGTATCATTATTTAGGGGCAACTGAGTGGCTCAGTCCGTTGAGCATCTGACTCTTGGTCTTAACTCAGGTGATGATCAGAGTTATAAGATCCAGCGCTGCGACAGACTCAGCGCAAAGTCTACTTCAGATTCTTACTCTCTTTCTTTTCCCTCTGCCCCCACAACACCCCCTGCTTGTACATGCTCACTCCCCCGCAAAAAATAAAATCTCACGGCTGAGTAATATTCCATTGTGGACATATACCACAGATTACTCAACAATTAGAAACAAAAAATACCCACCATCTGCTTCAACATGGATGCAACTGGAGGGTATTATGCTGAGTGAAGTAAGGCAATCGGAGAAGGACAAACATTACATGGTCTCATTCATACGGGGAATAGAAAAGAGTGAAAGGGAATAAAGGGGAAAGCAGAGAAAACGAGTGGGAAATATCAGTGAGGGGGACAGAACATGAGAGACTCCTAACTCTGGGAACCAAACAAGGGATGGTGGAAAGGGAGGTGGGTGGGGGGTTGGGGTGACTGGGTGACGGGCACCAAGGGGGGGGGCACTTGACGGGATGAGCACTGGGTCCTGTGCTCTTTCTTGGCAAACTGAACTCCAACTAAAAAAATTTAAAAAGAAAAAACTAAAAGATAAAATAAGTACATAAACCCCAGAGTGTGAGGTGAAAAAATAAATAAATAAAAAAGCTTAATTAAAAATGGAAGGCAGGAAGGAAGAAGTATTATGGTAAGCCTGGGGGGCTCAGTGGGTGAAGCATCTCTCTCTGGTTATGGTCACGATCCCACTCCTGACATCAAGCCCCGTGCATCAGGCTACCTGGCTCAGTGGGAAGGCCTCTTCTTCCCCTACCTCTGCCTTTCCTCCCTACTCATGTTTGCTCTCTCTCATATAAATACAATCTTCAAAAATAAAAAGTGTTATTTAAAGCAAAAGCTTAGACAGTTATTTCAAAATATTTTCATCCAGGAAATGTTTGAGCTTCCAAATATGAAAAATCGACCCTATCTATGACACACAACAGTGTTTCTGCAAGGGCAGCGACTGAAGGTAATGCACGTCAAAGAAAGCACAGGGAGACTGGCAAGTGTGGTCATCACCAGCTCCCCATGCACACCTACCACCCCACTGAGGAAATACATAGGCTGAGCAGGAGCTACTCTCCGGAATGGGAGGCCTCACCGTGGTACATGGCTGGCAGAGTGGCTACCAGCACAAGCAGATACCACCTGTAGGATGTCATGACCTGATCCCCCTGCTCTCATCTTCTGAACCTTAGGGCCTAGAGTGCCCAAGGCCTATTACAACCTGCTGCTTTCTCCTCCCATTTACATTCACCCAAGCTACTCCTCTGGGTCACGGTCTCCTACTCATCCCCAGAAGCATCCATTTCCTAAGCCCCTGCACAGCTTTCGGCCTCCATCAACACCACACTCCCCTCTAGGCCTTCAATCCTTTGTGGGCTCTGAGGGCACCATCTACTCCCAGGCACAAAGGGGAAGATTTTCTTTCTGGGGTGGAAGGGTAGCTAGCAGACAGAATGTTTCCTTACTATATGCATTACTTTTCTCTTTCCCTCCCTCTGCCTTGGTTTTGGAGTTGTTTCCATGATGACAGGACCTGCTGTATAAAATTCAGTGTCGATGTCTTCATATATATATGTGCTATAGTACAAATATATCTACATATACATGTTGAAAAACCTTTTGCAGCTACATTTATTTATTTATTTACTGATTGATTTACTGATTGATTTACTGATTTATTTATTTATTTATTTATTTATTTATTTATTTATTTATAATGTGAAATACGTTGTAAAAAAAACTTGACCTGTACCTTGTTTTTGGCCTCTATATCTCCTTTATTCAAAAGCAGCTTGCGTGCTATTGAGATATTTCCCTCATAGGCCGCATAATGGAGAGCGGTGTTGTCCTTGAAATCCTTAGTATTTACATCAGCACCTTTTCTGAGAAGAATATCTACACATGCCTCTTCTTGGCATTGTACAGCCTGTCAGCATTATAACGAGAAACAGAATGTAAATTCTGGGAACTGAAAGGAAACATGCCACAAGTTTCACCAATGAGTTATGTTTAATTGCAACAAATGTTCATTCCAAGGACTTCAATCCAATCCACCTCAGGCAGACATAGGTGTGACCACCCACCTTCACGAGAGCTGTCCTGTTTTCTCCATCACGGAGGTTTAGCTGGCATTGAGAAAGTACCAGGATCTTCACCATATCTACACTCCCAATGGCACACGCCAAGTGGAGAGCCGTCCTGTGAGCATGAAAGGACTTGTCAGGAAATTACAGTGTACCTTTCCAAAACATTCAAATTAATTCACAGAATTGTAAATGTTAAATACTGTATTATTCTCATGACTCCAAAACAAAGATTTAGTTTTCTTTGGAAGAAAGTACAATATTTATTAGTGATTCTTCACCGCTCTATTAAAAGAGCAGCCTATCTGTTTAGGAAGAGCATGACCTCAGGAGGCAGCTCAACCTGGGTTTGATTCCCACTTTAACTCTGTCGCTTCACAGTGACCATTTAGCCTTATCGCAATTTCCTCATCCACAAAATGGGCATAAAAATAGTTGTCTCAGGTCGCCTGTCTGGCTCACTCTGAAGAGCATGTCACTCGATCTCGGGAGCCAGGGGTTCGAGACCCCTGTTGGTTATAGAGGTTACAAAACAATAGTAATAATAAATAAAATAAAAGGTACTTATCTCACAAGACCTCTTGTCGTGATCCTTAAATGAGGATCCATGCAAAGTTTTAGAATACTAGTTCCTAGCACAAATATTATTATAGCTATTACTACAACTTACAAAGACCCACTACAATTAGGGAAAACAATCCAATTATGCCCACTTTGCAGCTACGTTTAAGGATGAGCAAGAATACTCTATTTCAATGATTCCAAGATGCTCATTTTGTCACCTTTTAATATCTCTGACATCGGAATCCAATTTCTAATTCAAAATGTCTTAAAACTATAACTGGCATGATTTCTAAAAATTTCTTCTTGGTACATAAATAGTGGGGCATCATACAATCTACAGTGTGTCTTAAGTGAAATAATAGTGACATATACAACAGGTCTGTTGCACTTCTAGTCCTATGCTTGGAATTACATTGTTCAAGAGCTAAAATAATTTTCAGTAGTTGAAAGCATTATGAGAAGAGAGGACTAAAAGAACAAAAGAATGTTTTTAAAGCAACCCTTACTTTAAGTTTCAAGGGATTTTAAGTCAAAAGAAACTCAGGATTCAAATAAACGGGGAGAGTTCTTTTATTTTTGGGGGGGTGGTGGGAAGCTCATTTTACTAAGCATTTTAATTAATAGAAAATGTTTAGATTCATAGAAATCAAGTATTTTCAATTACCAATATTAGTATTTAGTATTATTGCAATGTCAAAAGGGCAGGTAAAGGTAATCTTTTACAATTTCTGATTCAGAAATGTTTTCCTTTGACAGGAAGTTCCAAGGAAAAGCTTCACGTGAGATTAAGTCCTAATACTTCCATTTAAAATTTCTCACCTAGGGGCACCCGGGTGGCTCAGTTGACTGAGTGTCCAACTTTTGGTTTTAGCTCGGGATGATCTCACGGTCATGAAGACAGACGCCCACATTAGGCTCCATGCTCAGGGTGGATTTTGCTTGAGATCCACGCTTTCCTTCTATTCCTCCCCTCCCATGACCTTCTCTTTTTCTTTTTACAATAAATACATCTTTTATCATTTACAAAATAAAATAAAATCTCTCATCTTAGGAGTGCCTGGCTTGCTCAGTCTGTAGAGCATGTGTCCTTAAATGTCCAGCCCCGTGATGGGTAGAGAGATTACTTAAAAATGAAAGCCTTAAAACCTAAATACATAAAATTTCTCATCTTGCTCATACTGGGCAACATGGAGTCTTCTTTTTTAAGATTTTATTTATTCATGAGAGACACAGACAGAAAGCACAGACATAGGGAGAAGCAGGTGCCTCACGGGGAGACCAATGTGGGACTCGATCCCAGAACTCTGGGATCACTCTCTGAGCCAAAGACAGATGCTCAACCACTGAGTCACCCAGGAGTCCCTGAAGTCTTGTTAAAATTGAAAAGATCCTGAGTAGACTATGTCTGCTACATAACTTGTGTTCAGGTTTGTCTGAGAAATAAATGGACTGAAAGAATACATAAATTTATTTGGAGAATATAAATAATAGTGAAAGGGAATAGAAGGGAAGGGGAAAAAATGGGTAGGAAATATCAGAAAGGGAGACAGAACATGAAGACTCCTACCGCTGGGAAACAAACTAGGGGTGGTGGAAGGGGAGGAGGGTGGGGGTGAATGGGTGACGGGCACTGAGGGGGGCACTTGACGGGATGAGCACTGGGTGTTATTCTGTATGTTGGCAAATTGAACACCAATAAAAAATAAATTTATTATTAAAAAATTCATTTGGAGAGCTCTGTAGTTTTTAAAGATTTATCTATTTCTTGGAAAAAGAGAGAATGCAGGAGTGCGGTGAAGGGCAGAGGGGCAGAGAGATAGGGAGACAATCTCAAGCAGCCTCCCCATTGAACATGGAGCCCAACAGGGTGCTCAACCCCACAATCCTAACATCATGACCAGAGCCAAAATCAAGAGTCTGATGCTCAACAAACAGCCACCAAGGCACCAAGAAAGTTCAATATTTTTAAAGAAAACTTTTGTGAAGTAAACTAATATTTTTGAAATAGCAATAAAATGTGTATTTGCTATTTTTTAATTTTTTTTCAGAAGAGGGATACAACAAAAATTCTATAAGGTTTTGCAATACCATTTGTATTTTTTATTTTTTATTTTTATAAGGATTTAACCAAAATAAAATCATAACCGTTCACTTATTAGATGTTATAAAGCTGCACATAATAAAAACATATGTATAGGTCATCCCCCGTGGCGCAGCGGTTGAGCACCGCCTGCAGCCTGGGGTGTGATCCTGGAGACCCAGGATCGAGTCCCACGTCGGGTTCCCTGTAATGGAGCCTGCTTCTCCCTCTGCCTGTGTCTCTGCCTCTCTCTCTGTGTGTGTCTCTCGTGAATAAATAAATAAAATCCTTAAAAAAATAAATAAAAATAAATAAAACCGTATGTATATATTTAATGTATGCGTAATACAACCTACAATACAGATAAAAATATTCCCCTTAGTTCTGAAGAGGCTAAAGGTTGTTAGAAAATACCAATCCTCTCCCATCAATTTTTTTTGAATAGGAAGAGGGGCGCTTAGGTGACTCAGTTAGGCATCTGCCTTTGGCTCAAGTGTAGGGGTCCTGGGATCGAGCCCTACATCATCAGGCTCCCTGCTCCATGGGTTTCTGCTTGTTGTCCCCCTGCCCCTCCCTGCTGCTTGTTTGCCTGGTCTCTCTCTCAAATGAATCGATAAAATCTCTTTAAAGTAAATAAGTAGAAACTATTTTTTGTCTACACAAGATTCATATTCTTGTTCTCCTGGATTAGTTCATTGATAATAAACCTTTCTTAGAATTTTTATGTATCTTTCCTATAGAAATCACAGATTTTAAGAAAATGAAAAATCCACTTAGAATCCAAATGTTTGAAGATAACTAATTTTATATTTGCACATCTTTTTGGCTAACTCAAAACCATTGTCTGCTTATATGTATGTATCATCAAAACAATTTTTCACTCATTTAATGATCCAAAGTACAGCTTTGCATGTTAATGTGTATCAATTATCTCTGCCACATTCAGTGGTCACATAGTAGTCCAGCCTCTGGATACACTGCCATTTACGAATACAGGCCATTAAGTGACTCCTTAATACACTGCTATTGTAAATAGTGCTGAGAATAGCATATTGTATATTATTTATTTCTAATTATTTCCTAAAGATATTTTACATCAATAAGCTTCATGGCTCAAGGAAATACTTATTTTTCAATGTGGTACATAACCACCAAACTATCTGAAAAGTCCAAAACAACTTAAATTTTAAGTAGTATAAGTAACATCATTCCTTATCTTCACAAAGCTTGAGATGGAAAATGGGATTTTATGCCTCTTTTTAAAATATTTTATTTATTTGAAATTAAGAACACCAGCAGAGGGGAGGGGGAAAGAGAAAAGCAGACTCTCCACTGAGCAGGGAGCCTCACCAGGGGCTAAGCTCCAGGACCCAGAGATCATGACCCTGAGAGGAGGTCAGAAGAGGCCAACTGACTCAGCCATCCAGGGGCCCCTATCTCATTCCTGTAATAACTTCCCTGTAAAACGAAGATGTTCTTTTTCTCCAAAACATATGTTGTAAATATTTTGCAAGTACATTCTCTTTTATTTTGCTAATATTACTTTCTGATTCAGAGGCGTTTTTTTTTGTGTCTGTGGCTGAATCAAACTCCAGAATTTTTGCTTTTAATGTCATGAGCCCCTCTACTGCTCGCCCCGACTCCTCCCGCCCGCCTCAAAAGCCCTGTTACCTGTTCTTCCTGTCCCTTTTATTTAAGTCATGTAAACCAAAAACCAGCAACTGCTGTATCTCCTGCATTTTTTCTGTATCGCCCTCAATCACAGCTCTGTGGATTCCCCGGAGATCTTGATATCTGATGTGGTATCCGGGACCGGGGCTGTGGAAGCTGTCAACAGTCATAGTCATAGGCGGCGACCTGACCCTCAGAGGCCTGAGGTTGAAGCCGAAGCGCAGCAGGCCCCACCCATTCCGCGCTGTAGATCTCTTTTTCATAATGAAGCCGACAGGCTTCAGTGACACAGGTTTCACCGCCTCTAGTGCGATACACTCCCGCGCCAGCAATAAGGCAAGTGGGCCTCGCCTCAATGTCTCAGGGACTAAGCCCAACGACTTAGAATCTTCCTACGCAGAACCAGTGTAACCTAGCAACGCTGCTAAATGCGAATGCGCCTGCGCACCTCAGAAGCTGGCATCCCTGCGCATGCGCACAGAGGGCAGTGGCCAAGGGTGCCCAAAGCATATATGCGAGGAGGCCCAAGCCTCTCAAATCTCTGAGATCCCCTGTGAGCTGGCTGGCTTCCCTTTAGAAGTTGGTGGGATGACTGAGAATTTGGGGACATTTGCAAAATCCTCTGGGGTGTGGAAATGTAGTCTTCTGGGCCTGTGAGTGGCTCAGTGGTTGAGCATCTGCCTTTGGCTTCGGTCATGATCCGGGGTTCCTGGGATCAAGTCTTGCATCGCACACCCCACAGGGAGCCTGCTTCTCCCTCTGCCTATGTCTTGCCTCTCTCTCTCTCTCTCTCTCTCTCTCTCTCTGTGACTATCATAAATAATAAAAATTTTTAAAATTTAAAATAAAAAAAATAACATCACTCATTGAGCCCTGCACCACGCAGGGGGCTGATCAGCTCCCCCAAGTGCCCACACCTGAAAGTCAGCACAAAGGCCCCTCCACCAGAAGAATTGATATCAATCAATTAATAACCAAATTAATAACCAAATTTAAGACATACTTAGATAATAATACACTTATACTTGGTGACTTCAATCTAGCGCTTTCTACATTTGATAGGTCTTCTAAACACAACACCTCCAAAGAAACGAGAGCTTTAAATGATACACTGGACCAGATGGATTTCACAGATATCTACAGAACTTTACATCCAAACTCAACTGAAAACACATTCTTCTCAAGTGCACATGGAACTTTCTCCAGAATAGACCACATACTGGGTCACAAAACAGGTCTGAACCGATACCAAAAGATTGGGATCGTCCCCTGCGTATTCTCAGACCATAATGCCTTAAAATTAGAACTAAATCACAACAAGAAATTTGGAAGGACGTCAAACACGTGCAGGTTAAGAACCCTCTTGCTAAAAGATGAAAGGGGAAACCAGGAAATTAAGGAAGAATTAAAAAGATTCATGGAAACTAATGAGAATGAACATACAACAGTTCAAAATCTTTGGGATGCAGCAAAACCAGTCCTGAGGGGGAAATACATCGCAATACAAGCAGCCATTCAAAAACTGGAAAGAACTCAAATACAAAAGCTAACCTTACACCTAAAGGAGCTAGAGAAAAAACAGAAAATAGATCCTACACCCAGGAGAAGAAGAGAGTTACTAAAGATTCGGGCAGAACTCAATGAAATCGAGACCAGAAGAACTGTGGAACAGATCAACAAAACCAGGAGTTGGTCCTTTGAAAGAATTAATAAGATAAACCATTAGCCAGCCTTATTAAAAAGAAGAGAAAGAAGACTAAAATTAAAATCATGAATGAGAAAGGAGAGATCACTACCAACAGCAAGGAAATACAAAGGATTGTAAAAACATATTATGAAAAAAAAACATATTATGAATAGCTATACGCCAAATGGACACATTTCTAGAAAGCCACAAACTACCAAAACTAGAACAGTAAGAGATAGAAAACCTGAACAGGCCAATAACAAGGAAGGAAATTGAAGCGGTCATCAAAACCCTCCCAAGACACAAAAATCCAGGGACATGTGGCTTTCCCTGGGGAATTCTATCAAAAGTTTAAAAGAAGAAATCAGGGGATCCCTGGGTGGCGCAGCGGTTTGGCGCCTGCCTTTGGCCCAGGGCGCGGTCCTGGAGACCCGGGATCGAATCCCACGTCGGGCTCCCGGTGCATGGAGCCTGCTTCTCCCTCTGCCTGTGTCTCTGCCTCTCTCTCTCTCTCTCACTGTGTGCCTATCATAAATAAATAAAAGTTTAAAAAAAATTTTTTTAAAGAAGAAATCATACTTATTCTACTAAAGCTGTTTGGAAAGATAGAAAGAGAAGGAGTACTTCCAAATTCATTCTATGAGGCATCACCTTAATTCCAAAACCAGACAAAGACCCCACCAAAAAGGAGAATTATAGACCAATATCCCTGATGAACATGGATGCAAAAATTCTCAACAAGATACTAGCCAATAGGATACAACAATACATTAAGAAAATTATTCACCATGACCAAGTAGGATTTATTCCCTGGACACAAGGCTGGTTCAACACTCGTAAAACAATCAATGTGATTCATCATATCAGCAAGAGAAAAACCAAAACCATATGATCCTCTCAATAGATGCAGAGAAAGCATTTGATAAAATACAGCATCCATTCCTGATCAAAACTCTTCAGAGTGAAGGGATAGCGGGAACCTATCCAGAAAAGACCATATACTGGGTCACAAATCAGGTCTGAACCGATACGGAAAGATTGGGATCGTCCCTGGCATATTCTCAGACCATAATGCCTTAAAATTAGAACTAAATCACAACAAGAAGTTTGGAATGCACTTTGCAATATAATTCAAATTAGAAACCAAAGATGCATATCAATTTCGTTAACTAGTGACACTCAAATTTTTGTCTTCTGTAGAATTTGTAACATACCAATTTAAATGAAATTTATAACTAAAATTTATTCTTTTCCCTCATTTTTTAAAATAAATTTATTTTTTATTGGTGTTCAATTTGCCAACATACAGAATAACACCCAGTGCCCATCCCGTCAAGTGCCCCCTCAGTGCCCATCACCCATTCACCCCCCCCCACCTCCCCTTCCACCACCCATAGTTCGTTTCCCAGAGTTTGGATTCTTTATGTTCTGTCTCCCTTTCTGATATTTCCCACACATTTCTTCTCCCTTCCCTTCTATCCCCTTTCACTATTATTTATATTCCGCAAATGAATAAGAACATATAATGTCTGTCCTTCTCCGATTGACTTATTTCACTCAGCATAATACCCTTCAGTTCCACCCACGTTGAAGCAAATGGTGGGTATGTGTCATTTCTTTTTTTTTATAATAAATTTATTTTTTATTGGTGTTCAATTTCCGAACATACAGAATAACACCCAGTGCTCATCCCGTCAAGTGCCCCCCTCAGTACCTATCACCAATTCACCCCCCCGCCCACCTCCCCTTCCACCACCCCTAGTTCGTTTCCCAGAGTTAGGAGTCTTTATGTTCTGTCTCCCTTTCTGATACGTCCCACACATTTCTTCTCCCTTCCTTTATATTCCCTTTCACTATTATTTATATTCCCCAAATGAATGAGAACATATAATGTTTGTTCTTCTCCGACTGACTTACTTCACTCCGCATAATACCCTCCAGTTCCATCCACTTGAAGCAAACGGTGGGTATTTGTCATTTCTAATGGCTGAGTAATATTCCATTGTATACATAGACCACATCTTCTTTATCCATTCATCTTTCGATGGACACTGAGGCTCCTTCCAGAGCTTGGCTATTGTGGACATTGCTGCTAGAAACATTGGGGTGCAGGTGTCCCGGCATTTCATCGCATCTGTATCCTTGGGGTAAATCCCCAACAGTGCAATTGCTGGGTCGTAGGGCAGGTCTATTTTTAACTCTTTGAGGAACCTCCACACAGTTTTCCAGTGTGGCTGCACCAGTTCACATTCCCACCAACAGTGTAAGAGGGTTCCCTTTTCTCCACATCCTCTCCAACATTTGTGGTTTCCTGCCTTGTTAATTTTCCCCATTCTCATTGTGGTTTTGATTTGTATTTCCCTGATGACAATTGATGCAGAGTATTTTCTCATGTGCGTGTTGGCCATGTCTATGTCTTCCTCTGTGAGATTTCTGTTCATGTCTTTTGCCCATTTCATGATTGGATTGTTTGTTTCTTTGCTGTTGAGTTGAATAAGTTCTTTATAGATCTTGGAAACTAGCCCTTTATCTGATATGTCATTTGCAAATATCTTCTCCCATTCTGTAGGTTGTCTTTGAGTTTTGTTGACTGTATCCTTTGCTGTGCAAAAGCTTCTTATCTTGATGAAGTCCCAATAGTTCATTTTTGCTTTTGTTTCTTTTGCCTTCGTGGATGTATCTTGCAAGAAGTTACTGTGGCTGAGTTCAAAAAGGGTGTTACCTGTGTTCTCCTCTAGGATTTTGATGGACTCTTGTCTCACATTTAGATCTTTCATCCATTTTGAGTTTATCTTTGTGTATGGTGCAAGAGAGTGGTCTAGTTTCATTCTTCTGCATGTGGATGTCCAATTTTCCAGCACCATTTACTGAAGAGACTGTCTTTCTTCCAATGGATAGTCTTTCCTCCTTTGTCGAATATTACTTGACCATAAAGTTGAGGGTCCACTTCTGGATTCTCTACTCTGTTCCATTGATCTATGTGTCTGTTTTTGTGCCAGTACCACCCTGTCTTGATGACCACAGCTTTGTAGTACAACCTGAAATCTGGCATTGTGATGCCCCCAGCTATGGTTTTCTTTTTTAAAATTCCCCTGGCTATTAGAGGTCTTTTCTGATTCCACACAAATCTTAAAATAATTTACTCTAACTCTCTGAAGAAAGTCCATGGTATTTTCATAGGGATTGCATTAAACATGTAAATTGCCCTGGGTAACATTGACATCTTCACAATATTAATTCTGCCAATCCATGAGCATGGAATATTTCTCCATCTCTTTGTGTCTTCCTCAATTTCATTAAGAAGTGTTCTATAGTTTTTAGCCCACAGCAAATATAATTCTCAATGGGGAAGCACTGGGAGGCTTTCCCCTAAGATCAGAAACAAGACAGGGATGTCCACTCTCACCACTGCTATTCAACATAATACTGGAAGTCCTAGCCTCAGCAATCAGACAACAAAAAGACATTAAAGGCATTAAAATTGGTAAAATTTATTCTTAAGGCTGACCGTGAAGACCATTTAATTTATTAGCATTTGGCTGAACTAAACACAGAAAGGACAAGGAGAAAAAAAGAGTTGTGGCTGCAATACTACAAAAGAAAAGAAATCCTGCAATCTGCAAAGGAAACAAGTTACAATTAAAATGCTAATTGCAAAAAAAGTGAAATGCTAATTGCATATGTAATACACTGTTTGATACATGATAGGTCACTTCTTTTGGCTAAAAAGGATATAAATCAGACGATATGGCGGGGGTGTGTGTGAGTTACATGTTATACTTTGATACTGAAAACCCTTGCTTGTTAAGTCAAAATAAGCTCATGAAATTCATTAAGAAAACAAAGGAATCTGAAAGTAACATAGAGATACTGGCCCTCTGTCTTATTAGTGCTGAGAGAGAACACGAAATGGACAAGGTCTGACCCAAGATGGCACACTATCCTGCTATTATATTACTCCAGAATAATCACATCAAAAAGTGAGATCTGGGGATCCCTGGGTGGCTCAAGGATTTGGCGCCTGCCTTTGGCCCAGGGCGTGATCTTGGGAGTCCTGGGTGATATCAAGTCCCACATCTGGCTCCCTGCGTGGAGCCTGCTTCTCCCTCTGCCTGTGTTTCTGCCTCTCTCTGTATCTCTCTCTCTCTCTCATAAATAAATAAATAAATAAATAAATAAATAAATAAATAAATAAATAAAATCTTTAAAAAAACCATTAAAAACCAGTGAGATCTTTTAGTTCATGCCAGCCTTTCTCAGGCCTCACCCCAGCAGTTAGAAGGGGAGTACGTGTCTATCAAGAAAGACCTAATAAAAGATACATAGTTTTTTACAAGAACATAAACCTTAACTTTTTACAGTGCAACTCCCAGACCAAGAGCAGCCACTTAAAAAGAACTACATGGAAAGTTAATTACATCTGCTTTACCCTCTACATCACTAAGCTATACTGTCAGAAAAACAGATTTAAAATATAACATGGTGAAGGCACTCATCAGAATTAAATAGGGGAACAATGGTCATAAACAACTCGCAAATGTTAGTGGCACGTGACACTGGAGATTGATTACCTCACTCCTACTCTGTGGACACATGTCCTCTGGGAACTCTGCTCCCCATTTCCACACTCCTGGGCCCCCGTGCGAGAGCTTCTACCATTTGGAACAGCACCTGTGACCAACGGGGAGTGCACGGGTGGAGAAATGTAGCAGACAGTGCGCTGGCCCTCAAAGACTTCTGCCTTGCAGTGACACACTTTACTTCTTTTCACATTTCATTGACTAAAAAGTCACATGACCATAAGTAACATAACCTTATATGTGTCTGTGAACAGCAAATATCAGACAGTATACAGCAGGATGGATAGATGCTTACAACAATATACAAAATTCTTTTTCATTCCAAGTGAATCGTCTGAAAGAAATTTTAGGTCATACACACAAAAGCCTATGATTTCACTTCTGGCATGCAAGGTAGGTACCACTATTATCATCATTCACATATAAGGAACAGAGGTGCCACGAGGTCAGACAATGAGGTATTATCATCACACTGTTGGCATGATATTCTTGGCACAGCCAGAATCCAAGTCCAAGCAATGTAGCTCCACAGCCCCGGCCCTGAACTACCACCACAGATGTGTGTGCACCAGAATGGAGAGCCCGGGGATCTGCACACACGGAATACTCCTTACTACACCCAATTGACCATATAGCTAAGGCACTCCAAGAGAGGTGACTAGACAAACATAATGACAATGAAATGACCTCAAGGATGAAAGACAAAGGAACAAAAGAAAAAAGAAAAGAGGCAGCGAAAGGTCCACACTTGACCTGGATGAATAATGAAAGGTGTCCTGGAGGTTGCAGGATCCCTCCCTCTAGAAATTACCTTTAGTGCCTTGAGCCTCACACCAGACTCTCACTCATTCAATGAGTGGTAGCTGAGTGCCTAAGGGACCAAACTAAACTTCAAGGAGTACTACTCAGTCCCTCCTCCACCGAAATCAAATGGAGCTGGTGACAAAAGTTCACTTGTAATTCTATGCTAGATTCTGGGACACATATTCCTGTGATACTGTGAATATGGTGGTGATGTCTCCAAGTCAGCCCATAAAAGCAGGTTTCAATCCATCCTATGAGGGGTGTCTGGGGGGCTCAGGCAGTTAAGCATCTGCCTTCAGCTCAGGTCATGATCTCAGAGCCTCAGGGAGGAGCCCCACATCAGGTGCTCAGCGGGCAGTCGGTCACCTTCTTTCTCTCCCTCTGCCACTTCTTACCTGCTCATTCATTCTCTCTCTCTCTCTCTCTCTCTCGTAAATGAATAAACTGTTTTAAGAAAAAAAATCTACCCTGTGAGATTCTACCTCAACCTTGACTTTTCTTCCAACAGAACTTGTGTTTCTATAGCCCTTTTCACACAACTCAGAGAAGCGTGGACCTAGCCTCTGTACAATCGCCACATCCCGTTCCATCTCGGCCCTGAGGAACAGGCCACTCCCTTTTACCATCTGGGTCCACAATGAATTGTGGTCAATGTACTCTGAGAACCAATGCAGAATGTCAGGCCCACGCTCATGACCAAACACCTTCCCGGCAACAGGACATGAACTACCACCTACCCTGGCAATAAAACAAGGGTTCTGAAAACCACACAGTCCAGAGACTGAGGAGATAACGGGAGATGAAGCTGGGGTACTGCTAACGCCAACACAAGGCTCGGCAAGCCAGTCACCTCCGGTCACGTACAATCACCTGTAGGATGATTTGGCAAAGCTGAATACAGTGGGAGACACATGTTCATGCCCCAACAAATCCACTGTTAGGTAGAATAGCTCAGGAGCTTGTAACTTCCCTACTAGAATTCCTGGTCTCTGGAGATGGAGAAAAACAGGAATCACCTCCACAAGGGAAGTGAGAACTGCCTTCCTGCCTCCACTCATTCCAGGCAATCAACTACCTGCTCTTATGTGATGCTCAGGAGGAAACATCCCACGTGCATTTTTGTAGAGCAAATAGACTCCTGTTATTAAATTAGGAATCGATCCAAAAGTAAGGTGACTGTTCTGCAACGAAGCATGGTTGAATAAACACTTAAATCTCACACTAACTTTCAGAAGGCAGCTGATGTGTTACGCTGAACACAGACTACCTCGGTAGGAGACAGCCCCATCAAGCAACCATTTCGGGACATCTGTAAGAAGAGAAACTGAGCATTTCCAATGACAACCTGGCTCCTAATCACTCAGCCCCAGTCCCACACAGATCTCTAAGAAGGGCTACATATGGCCTCTGTCTTGAGAGTGTGAATTACAAAGGCAACTGTTTACTCAGGGTCTCAGGAATTCCTATCTTTGGCAGACTTTACCTGTTTCTGTGCCAGAAAAAAATGTCAACTATAACGTAAGAAATAAGGTTGTCTGCTTCCTCCAACACAGCTGGCTGAACAATTACCTTGGACTGCCCAAGGAGCATTACCAGCTTCTGATGCCCAGGTCTCCACTCTGTCAGACCAGGTGGCCATGGATCATTTGCAACATCTGGCTATCTTTTCCCTTTCCTCCCACCAAGGCAAATAGGACTGCAGAGGCAAGTAACATAACCACCCCAACCGGGTTACTCTGAACCTAACACCACCTCTCCCCTTTCGAACAGTACAATTTGTTTCTAACAAGCCCTGTACCCCCCCAAGTATCTTATAAAATATTCTTTTGAATCTCACTTACTACTATGTAAATCTCACCT
The DNA here is from genome assembly GCF_003254725.2 of Canis lupus dingo. NCBI lineage: Eukaryota > Metazoa > Chordata > Mammalia > Carnivora > Canidae > Canis > Canis lupus. The sequence continues at coordinate 4,384,100 of NC_064244.1, read as the reverse complement.
TCCCTCCCCCACTACTTTGCTTCTCGTTGCTTCTAGACTCAAATAAAAGAGGAAACCAAAGGCCTGCACAGAAAATAAGTTTATAAAACCACTGCTCAAAACATGATCTCTCTGTCTTTCTCTCTCTCTCTTTCTCTCTTTAATAGCTTGGCTGTATCAATTATCTTGGAAATAACTTTTTTCCAAGCAACACTCATGGTGCTAATTAGTAAGAAAATTGGAATTACTGAAGGATGAAGATCACACATAAACTTCAAATTGGTCTTTCATTTTCTAATGTTTCCTACTTGGAAATATAAATATAAATAAATTCTTGTTAATAGGTTACCTTCTGAGCATCTGTTCAAGACTTACTTGTAGACTCAGACAAAGAAGACTTCCACTTTTAAAATTCTACCTAAATCGCAAGTATTAAAATCTTCACAAATTCACATGAATATCGAGATTTAAAATAAACTAATTATCCATCATATCTTCCTCCCTCTGGTCAACTACCCTGTCCACAACTTTGTGTGTTTCATTAAAAACAACATTCCAGGCTATCTTTTCCAAAGGAGAAACTGAATATTTCCAATTACAAATATAATTTGGCAGGGAGTTGGTATTCAAAATACACAACGAATTCTTTACAAACCAGCAATAAAAATAAGAACCAAATGATAAAACTAGGTAAAGCGAGACTTTTGGTTTCAGCTCAGATCATTAGGGAGAATGAAAGTCACAGAGCAAACTGCCTCTCGGAAATCAGAAAAAAACAGAGGAATAGAGAGATTCATGGCCAAGATCAGCTTAGCAAAGCAGAAGCCGGTGGAGCCAGAAGCTTGTAGGAAAACAAAAATGGTAACTCTGATGAATTGATGGTGACTGGATGCGGAAGTCTGAGAGTCAAAAACCTCCTGAGCCCCAGTCCTAGGGGAGGAGGCCCCTGCACGTTCCTTGCACCAAATTCTCATAGTGAAGACTGGAGAAAAATCCCCTTGGGTTTGCAATAGAAGAATAGAGAAACAATCATTTTGAAATACGTTAAGTCAAGAGCTTTTTCCGTAACCGAGGCCTGCCCTCTGAGAAAAGCAGCTTTAAATAGAGCCCTATTGGACCTGGGGAAAGAGCTGTAAGGTGAACTCCAGCCCCTGCTAGCCTTCCTGACCCAACTAAGGAAGGAGGGGAAAAAAGGAGGCTAAGAAATGCTTATAGGAGTCAGCAGAGCCCAGGACTCAGGCCCACTAAATAACGGACACTTAACCATCAAGATCACAAGAACAACTCCCCACCAACGGGGTGCCAGTGAAACCACAGTGGTCATAGCTGAGAGATGCACATCAAAGACCTCAAGAGAGTTCCTTAAAGAGCCAGAGGAGGAGGCAGGGAACGGGAGAGACACGAAGGTTTCCGAAGCCTCTGACACTGACAGCTATAGCAAACATTCAACACAACCTAACCTCTAGCTGGCTTAACATAAAAGCTCACACTAAAAGCTGGATTATATCAGTTCCTATTACCCAATAACTATGTCCAATTTTCAACAAAAATAATTACAAGACATGATAAGAGAGAAACACAGTTTGAAGAGATAAAGCAATCATAAGAATCAGACTCAGATATGACACAGATTTATGGAAGCAGGAGAAATACGGAGATTAAAATAAGTATGATGAATATGCTAATGCCTTAGCGGATTAATATGCTAATGTGAGATGGAAACTCAGAGAGAATTAAAGTGAAATGCGAGAAACCAAGAACAGTGTAACAGCAATGAAGGCTGCCTTTGGACGTGGCCAAGGGAAAAATCAGTAAGGTCGAAAATATGTTCATGGAAATTCCCAAAAGTGAAATGCAAAAAGAAACAAAATATCCAATAACTGTGGAACAATGCAAAAAGGATAGCAAACACATGATGGAAAACACCAGAAGGAGAACAAAGAGAGGAAGGAGAAGAAATATTCAAAGTAATAATAGCTGAAAATTCTCCAATATTAATGATAAAACACCAGACCACATACCCAGGAAGCTCAGAGAACACCAAACAGAATAAATGCCAAAAAGATCTACATCTTGCACTAATACTCAAACAGCAAAAACCAAAGATAAAGATACTGAAAAGAGCCAGAGGGGAGAAAAAAGCACCTTATCTACAGAGGACGAGGATAAGAAATACATCAGACACCTCATCAGAGATCATGCAAGCAAGAACAGAGAGGGTGCAGGTAAAAAAAGGTTAAAAAGAAAAACCCACCACCTAAGAATTCTGTAGCTGGTGAAATTGTACTTCAAAAGTGAAAAGAGGACCCCTGGGTGGCTCAGCAGTTGAGCGCCTGCCTTCAGCCCAGGGCGTGATCCTGGGAACCCGGGATCGAGTCCCATGTCCGGCTCCCTACATGGAGCCTGCTTCGCCATCTGCCTGTGTCTCTGCCTCTCTCTCTATCTCTCTCTGTCTCTCATGAATAAATAAATAAAATCTTAAAAAAATAAAAATAAAAAACAAAAAAGTGAAAAGAAATAAAAACAAAACACTCAAATAAACCCAAGGAATTTACTGCTCAGCAGACTTGTCTTGCAAAAAGTATTAAAACCAGCGTGCTGAGTTCTTAAGGAATATGACAAAGTGAAGTCAATTAAAGCAATGTTATAAAGGATGGGGAAAAAAGGAATTGAATATATTCTCCTATAAGGCAACTGCACTACCTGTGAAAAGGTGTAATGTTATTTCAGAGTGGACCTGGATTAGTTAGAAATGAATATAACAAACTGTAGGGCAAGCACAAAAAATTCTTTTAAAGAAGTATATGGGGATCCCTGGGTGGCGTAGCGGTTTGGCGCCTGCCTTTGGCCCAGGGCGCGATCCTGGAGACCCGGGATCGAATCCCACGTCGGGCTCCCGGTGCATGGAGCCTGCTTCTCCCTCTGCCTATGTCTCTGCCTCTCTCTCTCTCTGTGACTATCATAAATAAATAAAAATTAAAAAAAAATATTTAAAAAAAAAAAAAGAAGTATATGGACAGGGTTGTCTGGGGGCTCGGTTGGTTCAAGCGTCTACCTTCAGCTCACGTCATGACCCCAAAGTCCTGCAATAGAGCCCTGCATTGGGCTCAGTGGGGAGTCTGATTATCCTTCTCTCCTGCAACTTCCTCCCCCTGCTCCTTCTCTCTCTCTCTCTCTCTCTCAAAACTAAAATCTTTAAAAAGAAAAAGTATATGAATATGCTAAGAAAGAATGGAATCCCATAAAATGTTAAACTAAAAGCAGAGACGGAAGAGAAAGAGAGGGTGATAAAAATATAAAAAAGAACAACTGTAATGAGTGAAAATCAGTTGCAAACATGGTGAATATTAACCCAACTACAGCAACAATTACCTAAAATGTGGATGGTCTAAATATGCCAATTAAAACAAGAGACTGGAGGTGCCTGGATGGCTCAGTGATTGAACATCTGTCTTCCGCTCAGGTCGTTAATACTGGGGTCCTGGGATCCAGTCCCACATAAGGCCCCCTGCTCAGTGGGGAGCCTGGTTCCCCTCTGCCTAGGTCTCTGCCTCTCCTTCTATGTCTTTGGTGACTAAATAAATTAAATCAAGCAAGCAAGCAATCAAACCAGAGACTGCAAGAGCAGATAAAAAGATCCAACTATATGCCGTCTACAAGATACCTACTTTAAATAGAAGTACAGGGATCCCTGTGTGGCGCTGCGGTTTAGCGCCTGCCTTTGGCCCAGGGCGCGATCCTGGAGACCCGGGATCGAATCCCACGTCGGGCTCCCGGTGCATGGAGCCTGCTTCTCCCTCTGCCTGTGTCTCTGCCTCTCTCTCTCTCTCTCTGTGACTATCATAAATAAATAAAAAATTTAAATAGAAGTACACAGGTAGAAGAGAAGTAAAGGAAGGGGGAAAGAAACCAGGCCTACACCACCCAAAAGAAAGCTGAAGAACTCATATCAATTTCAGACAAGGCAGATGGCAGAATGAGGAAAATTCTCAGGGATAAAAGAAGGTATTACACAGTGAAAAAGGGATCAATTCTCTGAGAACACAGAACACTCCTTACTGTGTATGTATGTGCCTAACAAGAGAGGGTCAAAATACATGAGGCAGAACTGATAACATCCAAGGAGTCATGGATAAACACACTAGCACCTTTAGAAACTTCTATAGCCTTCTACACAATAATTGACAGACCCACTAGGCAGAACATCAGTGCGGATACAGTTGAACACAACAGCACCAACTAGTCTAACACTTCATCTAACACAGCACTACACAGTCTTCACAAACTCACGCAGAACCAGACAGACCACATCCTGGCCATAAAACACACTGTAACTATCTAAAAGAATGGAAATCACACACCATTAGCTTAGACCACATGGAGTTAAGTAAGAGAAATACAGCAGAAGAATCTCCATACATTTGGAAATTAAATGAGTTAAAGTTGAAGCACTGAAATTTTTAACTATTCTGAACTAAATGGAAATACAACTTATGCAAATTTGTGGAAGGCTGCAAAGGAGTGGTTAGAGGAAGATTTCAGCATTGAAGGCATATGTTAGAGAGAGAGAGAGAGAGAAGAGAACACTAAAATCAGTAACTTAAGCTTCTACCTTAGGAAACAAGAACAAGAAGAGCCAGGAGAAGAAAAGGAAGAATAAAATAGAAATCTGTGGAATTGAAACAGGCAAACATGGCTAGGTGGCTCAATCGGATAAGCATCTGAATCTTGGATTTGGCTCAGGTCATAATCTCAGGGTCATAAGACTGAGCCCTGAGTCAGGCTCTATACTCAGCAGGTGAGTCTGCTTGAGATTCTCTCTCTCTCTCTTCCTCTCCTTCTCCTCTGCTCATTCTCTCTCTCTTTCTCAGAGGAAAGGAAAGGAAAAAGGAAAAAAGAAAGGAAAGGAAAGGAAGGAAGACGCCCAGTTGGCTCAGCGGTTGGGTGCATGATCCTGGATTCCTGGGATCCAGTCCCACATCCAGCTCCCTGCATGGAGCCTGCTTCTCTCTCTGCCTATGTCTCTGCCTCTCACTCTCTCTGTGTCTCTCATGAATAAATACATAAAATCAAGAGGGAAGGAAGGAAAGGAAGGAAAGGGAAGGAAGGGAAGGAAGGGAGGGAGGGGAGAGAGAGAGGAAAACAATTGGGGAAAAAAACAACAAAGTCAAAAGCTGGTTCTTTAAGATGATTCATAAAATTGGTAAACCTACAGCCAGGCTAGCCAAGAAAAAATGAGAAAAGAGACAAATTACTAATATCAGAAATGAAAGAAGAGTCGTCGCTATGGATCCCACGGAGATTAAAAATTAAAGGTAACGATAATCCTATGCCCTCAAATTTGAGGATTTACATGACACGCACCAATTCCGTAAAAGACACAAGTAACAAAAACTCCTACACAAAGAGAAATAGGTGATCTCAATAGGCCTATACCTAAAGAGAAATTAAATCAATAATTAGTAACCTTCCTCAACAGCAAGCACTGAGCCCTGACGGCTTCACTGGCAAAAATAAGAAGATGACATTATACCAATTCTCAAACTCTTTCAGAGAAAATAAAACAGAGGCTGTACTTCCAACTCATTCTATAAGGCCAGCCTTATCCTACTATCAAAACCAGATAAAGACAGCAGAAGAAGGAAAACTATAGTAGTCTATACTTTTCTATAGAGATATAGACTACTATATAGTCTATAGACATATAGACTACTCTATCTCTTATGAACAGAGATGAAAAACTCTTCAAAAAATTTGAAAAATTTCAAATCAAATTCAACAACATATAATATGGATGCTATACCAAAACCAATGTTTTTTTTTTTCCAGGAATGCACAGGCTGTATAATATGCAGAAGTATTAGTGTAAGCCATCACTCCAACAAGATAAAAAATATCTATTTGATCATATCAACAGATGCCAAACAATTATTAAGAAAAATCCAACACGTATTCATGATAAAAGTTACCACCAAACTGGGAATAGAGGGGACTTCCTCAACTTGATAAACATGTATAAAATACCTAGAGCAAACCTACTTAATGGTGAAAAACTAGATTCTTTCCCTCTAAGATCAGTAACAAGGCAAGGATATTCCCCTCTTACCACTAGTAAAGATTCAGTACTTAAGAAGAAGTCCTAGCTAATCCTCTAGGAAGGGAAAAGAAAAGAAAAGATTTACATATGGGGAAGGAAAAGGTAAAACTGCCTTTGTTCAGAGACAACATGACTATGTATGTAGAAAATCCTAAAGAAACACGAAAAAAACTCTGGGAACTAGTAAGTGATTATAGCAATGATTCAGGATGCAAACTTCATGTACAAATATCAATTACTTTCCTATATACCTGTGTTCTATGAAAGAGAGAAGAAAAAGGCTGACAAGTCCACCTTGATGAGAAATGGCTTCTTAAGGGGACTTATGGACAGAAGTGTGTCTTGGGAGGCTGAAAAATTAGTAGATCTCCACAACCCCACCTCCAGTGAGACCTGTTTTGGGGCCCAAGAAGCTGGCGGGTAACTGCTGGAAGCCCACCCAGGAGGAAATGCTTGAAAATCATAATCCTATCTCTAGAGCAGATGAAGGACATTCATGGGTGTACTTAAGGGTGTGACCAGACAAAAAGAAAGAATATGAGAGGGACCTGTGCTCCAGAAGGCTTCAGGCCACAGAGAGCCATCAGCATGGTGGGTCTGCCCAAGATAGCATTGTTCACACTGCCAATGAACAATGGGAATTTGAAATTCAAAACAAAATACCATTTACATTAGTGCCCAATCTAACAAAAAGTGTACAGAATCTCAATTCGTATAAAACTCAGCTGATGAGGAGCCCGGGTGGCTCAGCGGTTTAGCGCCGCCTTCAGCCCAGGATCTGATCCTCGAGACCCAGGATCAAGTCCCACGTCGGGCTCCCTGCTTCTCTCTCTGCCTGTGTCTCTGCCACTCTCTCTCTCTCTCTCTCTCTGTGCTCTCTGTGTCTCTCATGAATAAATAAATATTTTTAAAAACTCAGTTGAAAGAAATCAAAGATGATCTCCATAAGTAAATTCCATGTTTACGGACAAGAATACATAATATGATCAAGATGTCAATTCTTCCCAACTTGGTTTATATATACAACACAACCCCAACCCAAATCCTAGCAAGTTATCACATATATATGACAAACTCATTCTCAATTTTACATGAATAGGCAAAAAAAAAAAAAAAAAAAACAGAACAGCTGACACAATATTGAGAAATACAAAGTCAAAGGACTGACACCAACCAATTTCAAGATTTCCTATAAAGCTTCAGTAATAAAGACACAGCAGTATTGGTCAAAGAACAGAAAAACAGGGATCCCTGGGTGGTGCAGCAGTTTAGCGCCTGCCTTTGGCCCAGGGCGCGATCCTGGAGACCCGGGATCAAATCCCACGTCGGGCTCCCGGTGCATGGAGCCTGCTTCTCCCTCTGCCTGTGTCTCTGCCTCTCTCTCTCTGCGTGTGTGTGACTATCATAAATAAATAAAAATTTACAAAAAAAAAAAAAGAACAGAAAAACAGATCTGTAGAACATAACAGAGCTCAGAATAAAACCCACACGAATACAATCAACTGGTCTTTGGCAGAGGAGCAAAGACGATTCAGTGAAGAAAGGCCAGTCTTTTCAAATACTGATGCTAGACAACTGGATATTCACATGCAGAAAATCTTTGAATCTAGGCATAGAACTTATCCCTGTTCACAAAAATGAACTCAAATTAGATCACAGAACTAAATATAAAGACAAATCTGCACAATTCCTGGGTGACTTTGAGCATGGCAAGGAGTTTTTCCATGCAACTCCAAAAGCCCAACGTATGAAAGAGAAATTGCAAGGTTGGACATTATTAAAATTAAGAACTTCTGTTCTGTGAAAGAAACCGTTCAGAGAATGAAGAAACAAGCCACAGACTGGAAAAAAAATATTTGCAGAACACGTATCTAATAAACGACACGTATCCACAAAAGACAACTGTTAAAACTCAATGATAAGGGAAAAACACAACTCCCTTAAAAATAGGCAAAAAATGGAAAAGACACTTCTGTAAATCTAAGACTGTTCTAAAAAGAAGTCTACTATTTCAAAGGTATCTAATGAGAAAACTGTCCAAAGAATCCAAAAAGACGTTTCTGCAAAGATGATACAAAAATAGCCAATAAACACACAAAAAGATAATGAACTTCATCAGTCATCAAGGAAACGTAAACCACAGCAACAAGGAGGTATCATGTCCCACCTTCTTCTAGAAAGGTGAGAACAAAAAAGTCAAACAAAAGCAAGTGTTAGCTAAAACAAGTGTTGGTGGGGCACTTCAGCGGCTCAGTTGGTTACACAGCCGACTCTTGATTTTGACTCAAGTCATGATACCAGGGTCGTGTGAGATTGAGCCCCAAATCAGGGTCTGTGTTCACAAGGAGTCAGCTTGAGATTTCCTCTCTGCCCCTCTCCCTCACCACTGCCCACCTCCCTGCTCGCTCTCTTGCTCTCTCTCTCAAATAAATAAAATCTTTTTTTAAAAAATAGGGTTAAAAAAAATAATAATAAAAAATAAAAATAAATAAAAAAAAAATAAAAAATAGGGTTGACAAGCATACAGAAATCAGAAGCCTCACACACTGCTGGTGAGAATACAAAACAGTGGAGCCACCTTGGGAAACTGCTGGTTCTTCTAAGTGTTAAACACAGACTTAGCACTTAACCCAGCAATTCCGCTCCTACATACATGGCCCCCAGAAATGAAAATATGTCCACATAAATACCTGTATGTGAAGGTTCCTTTTTTTTTTTTTTCATTTTGTATTTTTTTTTTCTCCAGGTGGGGTTTTTAATGGTCACTTTCCCACACTCTGGATAATTTCTGATCCCACCACAAGGAGCCCTTGAATTGGCTAATGTGAGAAACTGGGAATGAAGACCCCTTTTAACTGCCATCTTGCCGAGGGAGTCTCCTTTTTTTTGGAAAAAAAAATCGAAAGGTTATTGCGTGAGCCTGGATGAATCCCACTCTCAATTAAAAATAAGCCTTATTTGCAAATGACATATCAGATAAAGGGCTAGTTTCCAAGATCTATAAAGAACTTATTAAACTCAACACCAAAGAAACAAACAATCCAATCATGAAATGGCAAAAGACATGAACAGAAATCTCACAGAGGAAGACATAGACATGGCCAACATGCATATGAGAAAAATGCTCTGCATCACTTGCCATCAGGGAAATACAAATCAAAACTACATGAGATACCACCTCACACCAGTGAGAATGGGGAAAATTAACAAGGCAGGAAACAACAAATGTTGGAGAGGATGTGGAGAAAAGGGAACCCTCTTACACTGTTGGTGGGAATGTGAACTGGTGCAGCCACTCTGGAAAACTGTGTGGAGGTTCCTCAAACAGTTAAAAATAGACCTGCCCTACGACCCAGCAATTGCACTGTTGGGGATTTACCCCAAAGATACAAATGCAATGAAACGCCGGGACACCTGCACCCCGATGTTTATAGCAGCAATGGCCACGATAGCCAAACTGTGGAAGGAGCCTCGGTGTCCAACGAAAGATGAATGGATAAAGAAGATGTGGTTTATGTATACAATGGAATATACTCAGCTATTAGAAATGACAAATACCCACCATTTGCTTCAACGTGCATGGAACTGGAGGGTATTATGCTGAGTGAAGTAAGTCAGTCGGAGAAGGACAAACATTATATGTTCTCATTCATTTGGGGAATATAAATAATAGTGAAAGGGAAAAGAAGGGAAGGGGGAAGAAATGTGTGGGAAATATCAGAAAGGGAGACAGAACATAAAGACTGCTAACTCTGGGAAACGAACTAGGGGTGGTAGAAGGGGAGGAGGGCGGGGGGGTGGGAGTGAATGGGTGACGGGCACTGGGTGTTATTCTGTATGTTAGTAAATTGAACACCAATAAAAAAATAAAAAATAAAAAAAATAAAATAAAATAAATAAAAAAAAAAAATGAAAGCCTTAAAACCTAAATACATAAAATTTCTCATCTTGCTCATACTGGGCAACATGGAGTCTTCTTTTTTAAGATTTTATTTATTCATGAGAGACACAGACAGAAAGCACAGACATAGGGAGAAGCAGGTGCCTCACGGGGAGACCAATGTGGGACTCGATCCCAGAACTCTGGGATCACTCTCTGAGCCAAAGACAGATGCTCAACCACTGAGTCACCCAGGAGTCCCTGAAGTCTTGTTAAAATTGAAAAGATCCTGAGTAGACTATGTCTGCTACATAACTTGTGTTCAGGTTTGTCTGAGAAATAAATGGACTGAAAGAATACATAAATTTATTTGGAGAATATAAATAATAGTGAAAGGGAATAGAAGGGAAGGGGAAAAAATGGGTAGGAAATATCAGAAAGGGAGACAGAACATGAAGACTCCTACCGCTGGGAAACAAACTAGGGGTGGTGGAAGGGGAGGAGGGTGGGGGTGAATGGGTGACGGGCACTGAGGGGGGCACTTGACGGGATGAGCACTGGGTGTTTATTCTGTATGTTGGCAAATTGAACACCAATAAAAAATAAATTTATTATTAAAAAATTCATTTGGAGAGGCTCTGTAGTTTTTAAAGATTTATCTATTCTTGGAAAAAGAGAGATGCAGGAGTGCGGGGAAGGGCCAGAGGGCAGAGGAGATGGGAGACATCTCAAGCAGCCTCCCCATTGAACATGGAGCCCAACAGGGGTGCTCAAACCCCACAATCCTAAACATCATGACCAGAGCCAAAATCAAGAGTCTGACTCGCTCAACAAACAGCCACCAAGGCACCAAGAAAGTTCAATATTTTTAAAGAAAACTTTTGTGCAGTAAACTAAAATTTTGAAATAGCAATAAAATGTGTATTTGCTATTTTTAATTTTTTTTCAGAAGAGGATACAACAAAAATTCTATAAGGTTTTGCAATACCATTTGTATTTTTTTATTTTATTTAATAAGGATTTTAACCAAAATAAAATTCATTAACCCGTTCAACTTATTAGATGTTATAAAGCTGCACATAATAAAAACATATGTATAGGTCATCCCCCGTGGCGCAGCGTTTGAGCACCGCCTGCAGCCTGGGGTGTGATCCTGGAGACCCAGGATCGAGTCCCACGTCGGGTTCCCTGTAATGGAGCCTGCTTCTCCCTCTGCCTGTGTCTCTGCCTCTCTCTCTGTGTGTGTCTCTCGTGAATAATAAAATAAAATCCTTAAAAAAATAAATAAAAATAAATAAAACCGTATGTATATATTTAATGTATGCAGTAATACAACCTACAATACAGATAAAAATATTCCCCTTAGTTCTGAAGAGGCTAAAGGTTTGTTAAAATACCAATCCTCTCCCATCAATTTTTTTGAATAGGAAGAGGGGCGCTTAGGTGACCAATCAGTTAGGCATCTGCCTTTGGCTCAAGTGTAGGGTCCTGGGAGAGAGCCACATCATCAGGCTCCCTGCTCCATGGGTTTCTGCTTGTTGTCCCCCTGCCCCCCCTGCTGCTTGTTTGCCTGGTCTCTCTCTCAAATGAATCGAAAATCTCTTTAAAGTAAATAAGTAGAAACTATTTTTGTCTACACAAGATTCATATTCTTGTTCTCCTGATTAGTTCATTGATAATAAACCTTTCTTAGAATTTTTATGTATCTTTCCTATAGAAATCACAGATTTTAAGAAAATGAAAAATCACTTAGAATCCAAATGTTTGAAGATAACTAATTTTATATTTGCACATCTTTTGGCTAACTCAAAACCATTGTCTGCTATATGTTTGTATCATCAAACAATTTTTCACTCATTTAATGATCCAAAGTACAGCTTTGCATGTTAATGTGTATCAATTATCTCTGCCACATTCAGTGGTCACATAGTAGTCCAGCCTCTGGATACACTGCCATTTACGAATACAGGCCATTAAGTGACTCCTTAATACACTGCTATTGTAAATAGTGCTGAGAATAGCATATTGTTATATATTTATTTCTAATTATTTCCTAAAGATATTTTACATCAATAAGCTCATGGCTCAAGGAAATACTATTTTTCAATGTGGTACATAACCACCAAACTATCTGAAAGTCCAAAACAACTTAAATTTTAAGTAGTATAAGTAACATCATTCCTTATCTTCACAAAGCTTGAGATGGAAAATGGGATTTTATGCCTCTTTTTAAAATATTTTATTTATTGAAATTAAGAACACCAGCAGAGGGGAGGGGAAAGAGAAAAGCAGACTCTCCACTGAGCAGGGAGCCTCACCAGGGGCTAAGCTCCAGGACCCAGAGATCATGACCCGGAGAGGAGGTCAGAAGAGGCCAACTACTCAGCCATCCAGGGGCCCTATCTCATTCCTGAATAACTCCCTGTAAAACGAAGATGTTCTTTTCTCCAAAACATATGTTGATAAATATTTGCAAGTACATTCTCTTTTATTTTGCTAATATTACTTTCTGATTCAGAGGCGTTTTTTTTTGTGTCTGTGGCTGAATCAAACTCCAGAATTTTTGCTTTTAATGTCATGACCCCTCTACTGCTCGCCCCGACTCCTCCCGCCCGCCTCAAAAGCCCTGTTACCTGTTCTTCCTGTCCCTTTTATTTAAGTCATGTAAAACAAAAACCAGCAACTGCTGTATCTCCTGCATTTTTTCTGTATCGCCCTCAATCACAGCTCTGTGGATTCCCCGGAGATCTTGATATCTGATGTGGTATCCGGGACCGGGGTGGAAGCTGTCAACAGTCATAGTCATAGGCGGCGACCTGACCCTCAGAGGCCTGAGGTTGAAGCCGAAGCGCAGCAGGCCCCACCCATTCCGCGCTGTAGATCTCTTTTTCATAATGAAGCCGACAGGCTTCAGTGACACAGGTTTCACCGCCTCTAGTGCGATACACTCCTGCGCCAGCAATAAGGCAAGTGGGCCTCGCCTCAATGTCTCAGGGACTAAGCCCAACGACTTAGAATCTTCCTACGCAGAACCAGTGTAACCTAGCAACGCTGCTAAATGCGAATGCGCCTGCGCACCTCAGAAGCTGGCATCCCTGCGCATGCGCACAGAGGCAGTGGCCAAGGGTGCCCAAAGCATATATGCGAGGAGGCCCAAGCCTCTCAAATCTCTGAGATCCCCTGTGAGCTGGCGGCTTCCCTTTAGAAGTTGGTGGGATGACTGAGAATTTGGGGACATTTGCAAAATCCTCTGGGGTGTGGAAATGTAGTCTTCTGGGCCTGTGAGTGGCTCAGTGGTTGAGCATCTGCCTTTGGCTTCGGTCATGATCCGGGGTTCCTGGGATCAAGTCTTGCATCGCACACCCCACAGGGAGCCTGCTTCTCCCTCTGCCTAGTCTTGCCTCTCTCTCTCTCTCTCTCTCTCTCTCTCTCTCTCTCTCTGTGACTATACATAATAATAAAAATTTTAAAATTTAAAATAAAAAAAACATCACTCATTGAGCCCTGCACCACGCAGGGGCTGATCAGCTCCCCCAAGTGCCCACACCTGAAAGTCAGCACAAAGCCCCTCCACCAGAAGAATTGATATCAATCAATTAATAACCAAATAAATACCAAATTTAAGACATACTTAGATAATAATACACTTATACTGGTGACTTCAATCTAGCGCTTTCTACTACTTTGATAGGTCTTCTAAACAAAACACCTCCAAAGAAACGAGAGCTTTAAATGATACACTGGACCAGATGGATTTCACAGATATCTACAGAACTTTACATCCAAACTCAACTGAAAACACATTCTTCTCAAGTGCACATGGAACTTTCTCAGAATAGACCCATACTGGGTCACAAAACAGGTCTGAACCGATACCAAAAGATTGGGATCGTCCCCTGCGTATTCTCAGACCATAATGCCTTAAAATTAGAACTAAATCACAACAAGAAATTTGGAAGGACGTCAAACACGTGCAGGTTAAGAACCCTCTTGCTAAAAGATGAAAGGGGAACCAGGAAATTAAGGAAGAATTAAAAAGTTCATGGAAACTAATGAGAATGAACATACAACACAGTTCAAAATCTTTGGGATGCAGCAAAACCAGTCCTGGGGGAAATACATCGCAATACAAGCAGCCATTCAAAAACTGGAAAGAACTCAAATACAAAAGCTAACCTTACACCTAAAGGACTAGAGAAAAAACAGAAAATAGATCCTACACCCAGGAGAAGAAGAGAGTTACTAAAGATTCGGGCAGAACTCAATGAAATCGAGACCAGAAGAACTGTGGAACAGATCAACAAAACCAGGAGTTGGTCCTTTGAAAGAATTAATAAGATAAACCATTAGCCAGCCTTATTAAAAGAAGAGAAAGAAGACTAAAATTAAAATCATGAATGAGAAAGGAGATCACTACCAACAGCAAGGAAATACAAAGGATTGTAAAAACATATTATGAAAAAAAAACATATTATGAATAGCTATATCCAAATGGACACATTTCTAGAAAGCCACAAACTACCAAAACTAGAACAGTAAGAGATAGAAAACCTGAACAGGCCAATAACAAGGAAGGAAATTGAAGCGGTCATCAAAACCCTCCCAAGACACAAAAATCCAGGGACATGTGGCTTCCCCTGGGGAATTCTATCAAAAGTTTAAAAGAAGAAATCAGGGGATCCTGGGTGGCGCAGCGGTTTGGCGCCTGCCTTTGGCCCAGGCGCGGTCCTGGAGACCCGGGATCGAATCCCACGTCGGGCTCCCGGTGCATGGAGCCTGCTTCTCCCTCTGCCTGTGTCTCTGCCTCTCTCTCTCTCTCTCACTGTGTGCCTATCATAAATAAATAAAAGTTTAAAAAAATTTTTTTAAAGAAGAAATCATACTTATTCTACTAAAGCTGTTTGGAAAGATAGAAAGAGAAGGAGTACTTCCAAATTCATTCTATGAGGCATCACCTTAATTCCAAAACCAGACAAAGACCCACCAAAAGGAGAATTATAGACCAATATCCCTGATGAACATGGATGCAAAATTCTCAACAAGATACTAGCCAATAGGATACAACAATACATTAAGAAAATTATTCACCATGACCAAGTAGGATTTATTCCCTGGACACAAGGCTGGTTCAACACTCGTAAAACAATCAATGTGATTCATCATATCAGCAAGAGAAAAACCAAAACCATATGATCCTCTCAATAGATGCAGAGAAAGCATTTGATAAAATACAGCATCCATTCCTGATCAAAACTCTTCAGAGTGAAGGATACGGGAACCTATCCAGAAAAGACCATATACTGGGTCACAAATCAGGTCTGAACCGATACGGAAAGATTGGGATCGTCCCTGGCATATTCTCCAGACCATAATGCCTTAAAATTAGAACTAAATCACAACAAGAAGTTTGGAATGCACTTTGCAATATAATTCAAATTAGAAACCAAAGATGCATATCAATTCGTTAACTAGTGACACTCAAATTTTTGTCTTCTGTAGAATTTGTAACATACCAATTTAAATGAAAATTTATAACTAAAATTTATTCTTTTCCCTCATTTTTTAAAATAAATTTATTTTTATTGGTGTTCAATTTGCCAACATACAGAATAACACCCAGTGCCCATCCCGTCAAGTGCCCCCTCAGTGCCCATCACCCATTCACCCCCCCCCACCTCCCTTCCACCACCCATAGTTCGTTTCCCAGAGTTTGGATTCTTTATGTTCTGTCTCCCTTTCTGATATTTCCCACACATTTCTTCTCCCTTCCCTTCTATCCCCTTTCACATTATTTATATTCCGCAAATGAATAAGAACATATAATGTCTGTCCTTCTCCGATTGACTTATTTCACTCAGCATAATACCCTTCAGTTCCACCCACGTTGAAGCAAATGGTGGGTATGTGTCATTTCTTTTTTTATAATAAATTATTTTTTATTGGTGTTCAATTTCCGAACATACAGAATAACACCCAGTGCTCATCCCGTCAAGTGCCCCCCTCAGTACCTATCACCAATTCACCCCCCCGCCCACCTCCCCTTCCACCACCCCTAGTTCGTTTCCCAGAGTTAGGAGTCTTTATGTTCTGTCTCCCTTTCTGATACGTCCCACACACTTTCTTCTCCCTTCCTTTATATTCCCTTTCACTATTATTTATATTCCCCAAATGAATGAGAACATATAATGTTTGTTCTTCTCCGACTGACTTACTTCACTCCGCATAATACCCTCCAGTTCCATCCACTTGAAGCAAACGGTGGGTATTTGTCATTTCTAATGGCTGAGTAATATTCCATTGTATACATAGACCACATCTTCTTTATCCATTCATCTTTCGATGGACACGTGAGGCTCCTTCCAGAGCTTGGCTATTGTGGACATTGCTGCTAGAAACATTGGGGTGCAGGTGTCCCGGCATTTCATCGCATCTGTATCCTTGGGGTAAATCCCCAACAGTGCAATTGCTGGGTCGTAGGGCAGGTCTATTTTTAACTCTTTGAGGAACCTCCACACAGTTTTCCAGTGTGGCTGCACCAGTTCACATTCCCACCAACAGTGTAAGAGGGTTCCCTTTTCTCCACATCCTCTCCAACATTTGTGGTTTCCTGCCTTGTTAATTTTCCCCATTCTCATTGTGGTTTTGATTTGTATTTCCCTGATGACAATTGATGCAGAGTATTTTCTCATGTGCGTGTTGGCCATGTCTATGTCTTCCTCTGTGAGATTTCTGTTCATGTCTTTTGCCCATTTCATGATTGGATTGTTTGTTTCTTTGCTGTTGAGTTGAATAAGTTCTTTATAGATCTTGGAAACTAGCCCTTTATCTGATATGTCATTTGCAAATATCTTCTCCCATTCTGTAGGTTGTCTTTGAGTTTTGTTGACTGTATCCTTTGCTGTGCAAAGCTTCTTATCTTGATGAAGTCCCAATAGTTCATTTTTGCTTTTGTTTCTTTTGCCTTCGTGGATGTATCTTGCAAGAAGTTACTGTTGTGCTGAGTTCAAAAAGGGTGTTACCTGTGTTCTCCTCTAGGATTTTGATGGACTCTTGTCTCACATTTAGATCTTTCATCCATTTTGAGTTTATCTTGTGATGGGTGCAAGAGAGTGGTCTAGTTTCATTCTTCTGCATGTGGATGTCCAATTTTCCAGCACCATTTACTGAAGAGACTGTCTTTCTTCCCAATGGATAGTCTTTCCTCCTTTGTCGAATATTACTTGACCATAAAGTTGAGGGTCCACTTCTGGATTCTCTACTCTGTTCCATTGATCTATGTGTCTGTTTTTGTGCCAGTACCACCCTGTCTTGATGACCACAGCTTTGTAGTACAACCTGAAATCTGGCATTGTGATGCCCCCAGCTATGGTTTTCTTTTTAAAATTCCCCTGGCTATTAGAGGTCTTTTCTGATTCCACACAAATCTTAAAATAATTTACTCTAACTCTCTGAAGAAAGTCCATGGTATTTTCATAGGGATTGCATTAAAATGTAAATTGCCCTGGGTAACATTGACATCTTCACAATATTAATTCTGCCAATCCATGAGCATGAATATTTCTCCATCTCTTTGTGTCTTCCTCAATTTCATTAAGAAGTGTTCTATAGTTTTTAGCCCACAGCAAATATAATTCTCAATGGGGAAGCACTGGGAGGCTTTCCCCTAAGATCAGAAACAAGACAGGGATGTCCACTCTCACCACTGCTATTCAACATAATACTGGAAGTCCTAGCCTCAGCAATCAGACAACAAAAAGACATTAAAGGCATTAAAATTGGTAAAATTTATTCTTAAGGCTGACCGTGAAGACCATTTAATTATTAGCATTTGGCTGAACTAAACACAGAAAGGACAAGGAGAAAAAAAGAGTTGTGGCTGCAATACTACAAAAGAAAAGAAATCCTGCAATCTGCAAAGGAAACAAGTTACAATTAAAATGCTAATTGAAAAAAAGTGAAATGCTAATTGCATATGTAATACACTGTTTGATACATGATAGGTCACTTCTTTTGGCTAAAAAGGATATAAATCAACGATATGGCGGGGGTGTGTGTAGTTACATGTTATACTTTGATACTGAAAACCCTTGCTTGTTAAGTCAAAATAAGCTCATGAAATTCATTAAGAAAACAAGAATTGAAAGTAACATAGAGATACTGGCCCGTCTTATTAGTGCTGAGAGAGAACACGAAATGGACAAGGTCTGACCCAAGATGGCACACTATCCTGCTCATTATATTACTCCAGAATAATCACATCAAAAGTGAGATCTGGGGATCCCTGGGTGGCTCAAGGATTTGGCGCCTGCCTTTGGCCCAGGGCGTGATCTTGGGAGTCCTGGGTGATATCAAGTCCCACATCTGGCTCCCTGCGTGGAGCCTGCTTCTCTCCCTCTGCCTGTGTTTCTGCCTCTCTCTGATCTCTCTCTCTCTCATAAATAAATAAATAAATAAATAAATAATAAATAAATAAATAAATAAAATCTTTAAAAAACCATTAAAAACCAGTGAGATCTTTTAGTTCATGCCAGCCTTTCTCAGGCTCACCCCAGCAGTTAGAAGGGGAGTACGTGTCTATCAAGAAAGACCTAATAAAAGATACATAGTTTTTACAAGAACATAAACCTTAACTTTTTACAGTGCAACTCCCAGACCAGAGCAGCCACTTAAAAAGAACTACATGGAAAGTTAATTACATCGCTTTACCTCTACATCACTAAGCTATACTGTCAGAAAAACAGATTTAAAATATAACATGGTGAAGGCACTCATCAGAATTAAATAGGGGAACAATGGTCATAAACAACTCGCAAATGTTAGTGGCACGTGACACTGGAGATTGATTACCTCACTCCTACTCTGTGGACACATGTCCTCTGGGAACTCTGCTCCCCATTTCCACACTCCTGGGCCCCCGTGCGAGAGCTTCTACCATTTGGAACAGCACCTGTGACCACGGGGAGTGCACGGGTGGAGAAATGTAGCAGACAGTGCGCTGGCCCTCAAAGACTTCTGCCTTGCAGTGACACACTTTACTTCTTTTCACATTTCATTGACTAAAAAGTCACATGACCATAAGTAACATAACCTTATATGTGTCTGTGAACAGCAAATATCAGACAGTATACAGCAGGATGGATAGATGCTTACAACAATATACAAAATTCTTTTTCATTCCAAGTGAATCGTCTGAAAGAAATTTTAGGTCATACACACAAAAGCCTATGATTTCACTTCTGGCATGCAAGGTAGGTACCACTATTATCATCATTCACATATAAGGAACAGAGGTGCCACGAGGTCAGACAATGAGGTATTATCATCACACTGTTGGCATGATATTCTTGGCACAGCCAGAATCCAAGTCCAAGCAATGTAGCTCCACAGCCCCGGCCCTGAACTACCACCACAGATGTGTGTGCACCAGAATGGAGAGCCGGGGATCTGCACACACGGAATACTCCTTACTACACCCAATTGACCATATAGCTAAGGCACTCCAAGAGAGGTGACTAGACAAACATAATGACAATGAAATGACCTCAAGGATGAAAGACAAAGGAACAAAAGAAAAAAGAAAAGAGGCAGCGAAAGGTCCACACTTGACCTGGATGAATAATGAAAGGTGTCCTGGAGGTTGCAGGATCCCTCCCTCTAGAAATTACCTTTAGTGCCTTGAGCCTCACACCAGACTCTCACTCATTCAATGAGTGGTAGCTGAGTGCCTAAGGGACCAAACTAAACTTCAAGGAGTACTACTCAGTCCCTCCTCCACCGAAATCAAATGGAGCTGGTGCAAAAGTTCACTTGTAATTCTATGCTAGATTCTGGGACACATATTCCTGTGAATACTGTGAATATGGTGGTGATGTCCCAAGTCAGCCCATAAAAGCAGGTTTCAATCCATCCTATGAGGGGTGGTCTGGGGGGCTCAGGCAGTTAAGCATCTGCCTTCAGCTCAGGTCATGATCTCAGAGCCTCAGGGAGGAGCCCCCACATCAGGTGCTCGGGGCAGTCGGTCACCTTCTTTCTCTCCCTCTGCCACTTCTTACCTCTCCTGCTTCATTCATTCTCTCTCTCCTCTCTCTCTCGTAAATGAATAAACTGTTTTAAGAAAAAAAATCTACCCTGTGAGATTCTACCTCAACCTTGACTTTTCTTCCAACAGAACTTGTGTTTCTATAGCCCTTTTCACACAACTCAGAGAAGCGTGGACCTAGCCTCTGTACAATCGCCACATCCCGTTCCATCTCGGCCCTGAGGAACAGGCCACTCCCTTTTACCATCTGGGTCCACAATGAATTGTGGTCAATGTACTCTGAGAACCAATGCAGAATGTCAGGCCCACGCTCATGACCAAACACCTTCCCGGCAACAGGACATGAACTACCACCTACCCTGGCAATAAAACAAGGGTTCTGAAAACCACACAGTCCAGAGACTGAGGAGATAACGGGAGATGAAGCGGGGTACTGCTAACGCCAACACAAGGCTCGGCAAGCCAGTCACCTCCGGTCACGTACAATCACCTGTAGGATGATTTGGCAAAGCTGAATACAGTGGGAGACACATGTTCATGCCCCAACAAATCCACTGTTAGGTAGAATAGCTCAGGAGCTTGTAACTTCCCTACTAGAATTCCTGGTCTCTGGAGATGGAGAAAAACAGGAATCACCTCCACAAGGGAAGTGAGAACTGCCTTCCTGCCTCCACTCATTCCAGGCAATCAACTACCTGCTCTTATGTGATGCTCAGGAGGAAACATCCCACGTGCATTTTGTAGAGCAAATAGACTCCTGTTATTAAATTAGGAATCGATCCAAAAGGGTGACTGTTCTGCAACGAAGCATGGTTGAATAAACACTTAAATCTCACACTAACTTTCAGAAGGCAGCTGATGTGTTACGCTGAACACAGACTACCTCGGTAGGAGACAGCCCCATCAAGCAACCATTTCGGGACATCTGTAAGAAGAGAAACTGAGCATTTCCAATGACAACCTGGCTCCTAATCACTCAGCCCCAGTCCCACAGATCTCTAAGAAGGGCTACATATGGCCTCTGTCTTGAGAGTGTGAATTACAAGGCAACTGTTTACTCAGGGTCTCAGGAATTCCTATCTTTGGCAGACTTTACCTGTTTCTGTGCCAGAAAAAATGTCAACTATAACGTAAGAAATAAGGTTGTCTGCTTCCTCCAACACAGCTGGCTGAACAATTACCTTGGACTGCCCAAGGAGCATTACCAGCTTCTGATGCCCAGGTCTCCACTCTGTCAGACCAGGTGGCCATGGATCATTTGCAACATCTGGCTATCTTTTCCCTTTCCTCCCACCAAGGCAAATAGGACTGCAGAGGCAAGTAACATAACCACCCCAACCGGGTTACTCGAACTAACACCAACACCACCTCTCCCCTTTCGAACAGTACAATTTGTTTCTAACAAGCCCTGTACCCCCCCAAGTATCTTATAAAATATTCTTTTGAATCTACACTACACTATGTAAATCTCACCTTCCCTCCCCCACTACTTTGCTTCTTCGTTGCTTCTAGACTCAAATAAAAGAGGAAACCAAAGGCCTGCACAGAAAATAAGTTTATAAAACCACTGCTCAAAACATGATCTCTCTGTCTTTCTCTCTCTCTCTTTCTCTCTCTAATAGCTTGGCTGTATCAATTATCTTGGAAATAACTTTTTCCAAGCAACACTCATGGTGCTAATTAGTAAGAAAATTGGAATTACTGAAGGATGAAGATCACACATAAACTTCAAATTGGTCTTTCATTTTCTAATGTTTCCTACTTGGAAATATAAATATAAATAAATTCTTGTTAATAGGTTACCTTCTGAGCATCTGTTCAAGACTTACTTGTAGACTCAGACAAAGAAGACTTCCTTTTAAAATTCTACCTAAATCGCAAGTATTAAAATCTTCACAAATTCACATGAATATCGAGATTTAAAATAAACTAATTATCCATCATATCTTCCTCCCTCTGGTCAACTACCCTGTCCACAACTTTGTGTGTTCATTAAAAACAACATTCCAGGCTACTTTTTCCAAAGGAGAAACTGAATATTTCCAATTACAAATATAATTTGGCAGGAGTTGGTATTCAAAATACACAACGAATTCTTTACAAACACAATAAAAATAAGAACCAAATGATAAAACTAGGTAAAGCGAGACTTTTGGTTTCAGCTCAGATCATTAGGGAGAATGAAAGTCACAGAGCAAACTGCCTCTCGGAAATCAGAAAAAAACAGAGGAATAGAGAGATTCATGGCCAAGATCAGCTTAGCAAAGCAGAAGCCGGTGGAGCCAGAAGCTTGTAGGAAAACAAAAATGGTAACTCTGATGAATTGATGGTGACTGGATGCGGAAGTCTGAGAGTCAAAAACCTCCTGAGCCCCAGTCCTAGGGGAGGAGGCCCCTGCACGTTCCTTGCAACCAAATTCTCATAGTGAAGACTGGAGAAAAATCCCCTTGGGTTTGCAATAGAAGAATAGAGAAACAATCATTTTGAAATACGTTAAGTCAAGAGCTTTTTCCGTAACCGAGGCCTGCCCTCTGAGAAAAGCAGCTTTAAATAGAGCCCTATTGGACCTGGGGAAAGAGCTGTAAGGTGAACTCCAGCCCCTGCTAGCCTTCCTGACCCAACTAGAAGGAGGGGAAAAAAGGAGGCTAAGAAATGCTTATAGGAGTCAGCAGAGCCCAGGACTCAGGCCCACTAAATAACGGACACTTAACCATCAAGATCACAAGAACAACTCCCCACCAACGGGGGCCAGTGAAACCACAGTGGTCATAGCTGAGAGATGCACATCAAAGACCTCAAGAGAGTTCCTTAAAGAGCCAGAGGAGGAGGCAGGGAACGGGAGAGACACGAAGGTTTCCGAAGCCTCTGACACTGACAGCTATAGCAAACATTCAACACAACCTAACCTCTAGCTGGCTTAACATAAAAGCTCACACTAAAGCTGGATTATATCAGTTCCTATTACCCAATAACTATGTCCAATTTCAACAAAAATAATTACAAGACATGATAAGAGAGAAACACAGTTTGAAGAGATAAAGCAATCATAAGAATCAGACTCAGATATGACACAGATTTATGGAAGCAGGAGAAATACGGAGATTAAAATAAGTATGATGAATATGCTAGCCTTAGCGGATTAATATGCTAATGTGAGATGGAAACTCAAGAGAATTAAAGTGAAATGCGAGAAACCAAGAACAGTGTAACAGCAATGAAGGCTGCCTTTGGACGTGGCCAAGGGAAAAATCAGTAAGGTCGAAAATATGTTCATGGAAATTCCCAAAAGTGAAATGCAAAAAGAAACAAAATATCCAATAACTGTGGAACAATGCAAAAGAGTAGCAAACACATGATGGAAAACACAGAAGGAGAACAAAGAGAGGAAGAGAAGAATATTCAAAGTAATAATAGCTGAAAATTCCCAATATTAATGATAAAACACCAGACCACATACCACAGGAAGCTCAGAGAACACCAAACAGAATAAATGCCAAAAAGATCTACATCTTGCACTAATACTCAAACAGCAAAAACCAAAGATAAAGATACTGAAAAGAGCCAGGGGGAGAAAAAAGCACCTTATCTACAGAGGACGAGGATAAGAAATACATCAGACACCTCATCAGAGATCATGCAAGCAAGAACAGAGAGGGTGCAGGTAAAAAAGGTTAAAAAGAAAAACCCACCACCTAAGAATTCTGTAGCTGGTGAAATTGTACTTCAAAAGTGAAAGAGGACCCCTGGGTGGCTCAGCAGTTGAGCGCCTGCCTTCAGCCCAGGGCGTGATCCTGGGAACCCGGGATCGAGTCCCATGTCCGGCTCCCTACATGGAGCCTGCTTCGCCATCTGCCTGTGTCTCTGCCTCTCTCTCTATCTCTCTCTGTCTCTCATGAATAAATAAATAAAATCTTAAAAAATAAAAATAAAAAACAAAAAAGTGAAAGAAATAAAAACAAAACACTCAAATAAACCCAAGGAATTTACTGCTCAGCAGACTTGTCTTGCAAAAAGTATTAAAACCAGCGTGCTGAGTTCTTAAGGAATATGACAAAGTGAAGTCAATTAAAGCAATGTTATAAAGGATGGGGAAAAAGGAATTGAATATATTCTCCTATAAGGCAACTGCACTACCTGTGAAAAGGTGTAATGTTATTTCAGAGTGGACCTGGATTAGTTAGAAATGAATATAACAAACTGTAGGGCAAGCACAAAAATTCTTTTAAAGAAGTATATGGGGACCCTGGGTGGCGTAGCGGTTGGCGCCTGCCTTTGGCCCAGGGCGCGATCCGGAGACCCGGGATCGAATCCCACGTCGGGCTCCCGGTGCATGGAGCCTGCTCTCCCTCTGCCTGCTCTGCTCTCTCGCCTCTCTCTCTCTTTGTGCTATCATAAATAAATAAAATTAAAAAAAAATATTAAAAAAAAAAAAGAATATATGGACAGGGTTGTCTGGGGCTCGGTTGGTTCAAGCGTCTACCTTCAGCTCACGTCATGACCCCAAAGTCCTGCAATAGAGCCCTGCATTGGGCTCAGTGGGGAGTCTGATTATCCTTCTCTCCTGCAACTTCCTCCCCCTGCTCCTTCTCTCTCTCTTCTCTCTCTCTCAAAACTAAAATCTTTAAAAAGAAAAAGTATAGGAATATGCTAAGAAAGAATGGAATCCCATAAAATGTTAAACTAAAAGCAGAGACGGAAGAGAAAGAGAGGGTGATAAAAATATAAAAAAAACAACTGTAATGAGTGAAAATCAGTTGCAAACATGGTGAATATTAACCCAACTACAGCAACAATTACCTAAAATGTGGATGGTCTAAATATGCCAATTAAAACAAGAGACTGGAGGTGCCTGGATGGCTCAGTGATTGAACATCTGTCTTCCGCTCAGGTCGTTAATACTGGGGTCCTGGGATCCAGTCCCACATAAGGCCCCCTGCTCATGGGGAGCCTGGTTCCCCTCTGCCTAGGTCTCTGCCTCTCCTTCTATGTCTTTGGTGACTAAATAAATTAAATCAAGCAAGCAAGCAATCAAACCAGAGACTGCAAGAGCAGATAAAAAGTCCAACTATATGCCGTCTACAAGATACCTACTTTAAATAGAAGTACAGGGATCCCTGTGTGGCGCTGCGGTTTAGCGCCTGCCTTTGGCCCAGGGCGCGATCCTGGAGACCCGGGATCGAATCCACGTCGGGCTCCCGGTGCATGGAGCCTGCTTCTCCCTCTGCCTGTGTCTCTGCCTCTCTCTCTCTCTCTCTGTGACTATCATAAATAATAAAAAATTTTAAATAGAAGTACACAGGTAGAAGAGAAGTAAAGGAAGGGGGAAAAAACCAGGCCTACACCACCCAAAAGAAAGCTGAAGAACTCATATCAATTTCAGACAAGGCAGATGGCAGAATGAGGAAAATTCTCAGGGATAAAAGAAGGTATTACACAGTGAAAAAGGGATCAATTCTCTGAGAACACAGAACACTCCTTACTGTGTATGTATGTGCCTAACAAGAGAGGGTCAAAATACATGAGGCAGAACTGATAACATCCAAGGAGTCATGGATAACACACAGCACCTTTAGAAACTTCTATAGCCTTCTACACAATAATTGACAGACCCACTAGGCAGAACATCAGTGCGGATACAGTTGAACACAACAGCACCAACTAGTCTAACACTTCATCTAACACAGCACTACACAGTCTTCACAAACTCACGCAGAACCAGACAGACCACATCCTGGCCATAAAACACACTGTAACTATCTAAAAGAATGGAAATCACACACCATTAGCTTAGACCACATGGAGTTAAGTAAGAGAAATACAGCAGAAGAATCTCCATACATTTGGAAATTAAATGAGTTAAAGTTGAAGCACTGAAATTTTTAACTATTCTGAACTAAATGGAAATACAACTTATGCAAATTTGTGGAAGGCTGCAAAGGAGTGGTTAGAGGAAGATTTCAGCATTGAAGGCATATGTTAGAGAGAGAGAGAGAGAAGAGACACTAAAATCAGTAACTTAAGCTTCTACCTTAGGAAACAAGAACAAGAAGAGCCAGAAAGAAAAGGAAGAATAAAATAGAAATCTGTGGAATTGAAACAGGCAAACATGGCTAGGTGGCTCAATCGGATAAGCATCTGAATCTTGGATTTGGCTCAGGTCATAACTCAGGGTCATAAGACTGAGCCCTGAGTCAGGCTCTATACTCAGCAGGTGAGTCTGCTTGAGATTCTCTCTCTCTCTCTTCCTCTCTTCTCCTCTGCTCATTCTCTCTCTCTTTCTCAGAGGAAAGGAAAGGAAAAAGGAAAAAAAAAGGAAAAGGAAAGGAAGGAAGACGCCCAGTTGGCTCAGCGGTTGGGTGCATGATCCTGGATTCCTGGGATCCAGTCCCACCCCAGCTCCCTGCATGGAGCCTGCTTCTCTCTCTGCCTATGTCTCTGCCTCTCACTCTCTCTGTGTCTCTCATGAATAAATACATAAAATCAAGAGGGAAGGAAGGAAAGGAAGGAAAGGGAAGAAGGGAAGGAAGGGAGGGAGGGGGAGAGAGAGGAAAAGAAACAATTGGGGAAAAAAACAACAAAGTCAAAAGCTGGTTCTTTAAGATGATTCATAAAATTGGTAAACCTACAGCCAGGCTAGCCAAGAAAAAATGAGAAAGAGACAAATTACTAATATCAGAAATGAAAGAAGAGTCCGTCGCTATGGATCCCACGGAGATTAAAAATTAAAGGTAACGATAACCTATGCCCTCAAATTTGAGATTTACATGACACGCACCAATTCCGTAAAAGACACAAGTAACAAAAACTCCTACACAAGAGAAATAGGTGATCTCAATAGGCCTATACCTAAAGAGAAATTAAATCAATAATTAGTAACCTTCCTCAACAGCAAGCACTGAGCCCTGACGGCTTCACTGGCAAAAATAAGAAGATGACATTATACCAATTCTCAAACTCTTTCAGAGAAAATAAAACAGAGGCTTACTTCCAACTCATTCTATAAGGCCAGCCTTATCCTACTATCAAAACCAGATAAAGACAGCAGAAGAAGGAAAACTATAGTAGTCTACTTTTCTATAGAGATATAGACTACTATATAGTCTATAGACATATAGACTACTCTATCTCTTATGAACAGAGATGAAAAACTCTTCAAAAAATTTGAAAAATTTCAAATCAAATTCAACAACATATAATATGGATGCTAATCCAAAACCAATGTTTTTTTTTTTTTCCAGGAATGCACAGGCTGTATAATATGCAGAAGTATTAGTGTAAGCCATCACTCCAACAAGTAAAAAATATCTATTTGATCATATCAACAGATGCCAAACAATTATTAAGAAAAATCCAACACGTATTCATGATAAAAGTTACCACCAAACTGGGAATAGAGGGGACTTCCTCAACTTGATAAACAACATGTATAAAATACCTAGAGCAAACCTACTTAATGGTGAAAAACTAGATTCTTTCCCTCTAAGATCAGTAACAAGGCAAGGATATTCCCCTCTTACCACTAGTAAAGATTCAGTACTTAAGAAGAAGTCCTAGCTAATCCTCTAGGAAGGAAAAGAAAAGAAAAGATTTACATATGGGGAAGGAAAAGGTAAAACTGCCTTTGTTCAGAGACAACATGACTATGTATGTAGAAAATCCTAAAGAAACAACGAAAAAAACTCTGGGAACTAGTAAGTGATTATAGCAATGATTCAGGATGCAAACTTCATGTACAAATATCAATTACTTTCCTATATACCTGTGTTCTATGAAAGAGAGAAAAAAAGGCTGACAAGTCCACCTTGATGAGAAATGGCTTCTTAAGGGGACTTATGGACAGAAGTGTGTCTTGGGAGGCTGGAAAAATTAGTAGATCTCCACAACCCCACCTCCAGTGAGACCTGTTTTGGGGCCCAAGAAGCTGGCGGGTAACTGCTGGAAGCCCACCCAGGAGGAAATGCTAGAATTGTAAATGTTAAATACTACATTATTCTCATGACTCCAAAACAAAGAATTAGTTTACTTTAGAAGAAAGTACAATATTTTTTAGTGATTTTTCACCGCTCTATTAAAAGAGCAGCCTATCTGATTAGGAAGAGCATGACCTCAAGAGGCAGCTCAACCTGGGTTTGATTCCCACTTTAACTCTGTCACTTCACAGTGACCACTTAGCCTTATCGCAATTTCCTTATCCACAAAATGGGCATAAAATAGGCATAAAATAGTTATCTCAGGTCACCTGTCTGGCTCACTCTGAAGAGCATGTCACTCGATCTCGGGAGCCAGGGGTTCGAGACCCCTGTTGGTTATAGAGGTCACAAAACAATAGTAATAATAAATAAAATAAAAGGTACTTATCTCACAGGACCTCTTGTGATCCTTAAATGAGGATCCATGCAAAGTGTTTAGATACTAGTTCCTACCACAAATATTATTAAAGCTATTACTACAACTTACAAAGACTCACTACAATTAGGTAAAATGATCCATTATGCCTACTTTGCAGCTACGTTTAAGGATGAGCAAGAATACTCTATTTCAATGATTCCAAGATGCTCATTTTGTCACCTTTTAATATCTCTGACATCGGAATCCAATTTCTAATTCAAAATGTCTTAAAACTATAACTGGCATGATTTCTAAAAATTTCTTCTTGGTACATAAATAGTGGGGCATCATACAATCTACAGTGTGCCTTAAGTGAAAGAATGACATATACAACAGGTCTGTTGCACTTCTAGTCCTATGCTTGGAATTACATTGTTCAAGAACTAAAATAATTTTCAGTAGGTGAAAGCACATGACGGGTAAAAGAGACCACAATAGCAAAAGAATATTTTTAAGTAATTCTTAGTTTGCTTTTCAAGGAAGTTTGAGCCAAAGGAAACTCGGATTTCAAAGAAACAGGCACAGCTCATTTTATCTTTTTTGGAGGGGGGGATGTGGGGAAGCTCATTTTATTAAGCATTTCAATTAATAGAAAAATGTTTAGAATCATAGAAATCAAGTATTTCCAAGTACCAATATTAGTATTTAGTATTATTGCAATGTCAAAAGGGCAGGTAAAGGTAATCTTTTACAATTTCTGATCTTCAGAAATGTTTTCCTTTGACAGGAAGTTCCAAGGAAAAGCTTCAGGTGAGATTAAGTCCTAATACTTCCATTTAAAATTTCTCACCTTAGGGGCACCCGGGTGGCTCAGTTGATTGAGTGTCCAACTTTTGGTTTTGGCTCAGGATGATCTCAAGGTCGTAAGACGGAACCCCACATTAGGCTCCATGCTCAGGGTGGAGTTTGCTTGGGTTCCTCTCTCTCCCCCTGTCCCTCCCCTTTCCCATGACCCTCTCTCTCCCTTTAAAATAAATACGTCTTTTAACTTTTACAAAATAAAATAAAATCTCTCATCTTAGGAGTGCCTGGCTGGCTCAGTCAGTAGACCATGTGTCCTAAAACGTCAAGCCCCACGTTGGGTGGAGAGATTACACTTAACAATGAAAGCTTTAAAACCGGGATCCCTGGGTGGCACAGCAGTTGGGCGCCTGCCTCTGGCCCAGGGCGCGATCCCGGAGACCCGGGATCGAGTCCCACATCGGGCTCCCGGTGCATGGAGCCTGCTTCTCCCTCTGCCTGTGTCTCTGCCTCTCTCTCTCTCTGTGACTATCATAAATAAATAAATAACTAAAAAGAAAAGAAAGCTTTGAAACCTAAATACATAAAATTTCTCATCTCGTTCATACTGGGCAACATGAAATCTTTTTAAGATTGAAAAGATCCTGAGTAGACTATGTCTGCTACGTAACCCGTGTTCAGGTTCTGTTTGAGAAATAAATGGACTGAAGAATAAATACATTTGGAGAGTTCAATAGTTTTTAAAGATTTATCTATTTCTTTGAGAAAGAGAGAATACATGAGTGCGGTGAAGGGCAGAGGGAGAGGGAAACAATCTCAAGCAGCCTCCCCATTGAACATTGAGCCTGACGGGGGGCTCAACCCCACAATCCTAAGAGCATGACCAGAGCCAATATCAAGAGTCTGATGCTCAACAAACAGCCACCAAGGCACCAGGAAAGTTCAATATTTTTAAAGAAAAGTTTTGTAAAGTAAACTAATACTTTTGAAATAGCAATAAAAATTTATATTTGCTACTTTTTTTCAGAAGAGGGAAACAACAAAAGTTCTATAAGCTATCACGGTATCATTTGTATTTTTTATTTTCATGAGGATTTAACTAAAATAAAATTTTATTGTTATTTACTTATTGCTTGTTATAAAGCTGCACATAACAAAATCATATGTATATATTTAACGTATGCATAATAAAATCTACAATACAGATAAAAATATTCCCCTGAGTTCTGAAGAGGCTAAAGGTTGTCAGAAAATACCAATCCTCGCCCATCAATTTTTCTTTTTTAATAGAAAGAGGGGCACCTGGGTAACTCAGTCAGTTAGGCATCTGCCTTTGGCTCAAGTCATGAACCTCGGGGTCCTGGGATCGAGTCCTACATCATCAGGCTCCCTGCTCCACGGGGTTTCTGCTTGTCCCCCTGCCCCTCCCTGCTGCTCATGTGCCTGATTTCTCCCTCTCAAATGAATCAATGAAACCTCTTAAAAGTAAATAAATAGAAATTCTTTTTGCCTACACAAGATTCATATTCTTGCTGTTCTCCTGGATTACTTCATTGATAATAAACCTTTGTTGGAATTTTTATATACCTTTTCCTGTAGAAATCAGACTTTTTTTTTAAGAAACAAGAAAAATTCACTTACAATCCAAATGTTTCAAGATAACTAATTTTATATTTTTCACATCTTTTTGGCCAACACAAAACCATTGTCTGCTTATGTGTTTGTATCATCAAACCATTTTTCCCCTCATTTAATGATCCACTAAAGTACAGCTTTGCATGTTAATGTGTATCAATTATCTCTGCCACATTCAGTGGTCACATAGTAGTCCAGCCTATGGATACACTGCCACTTATTTATAAAGGCCATTAAATGAGTTCTTAATATACCGCTATTGTAAATAGTGCTGAGAAAAGCATATAGTATATTGTTTATCTTTAATTATTTACTAAAGATATTTTAAATTAATAAAATTCATGGGTAAAAGGAATACATATTTTTCAATTGGGACTTAACCACCGAACTATCTGAAAAGTCAAAAACAACTTTAACCAGGAGTATGAGTACCATCATTCCTTATCTTCACAAAGCCTGCAGATGGAAAATGGGATTTTACTCCTTTTTTATTTTAGATTTTTTTTTTGACACAGAGAGAGCACCAGCAGAGGGGAGGGGCTGAAGGAGAAGCAGATTCCCCACTGAGCAGGGAGCCTCACCAGGGGCTGAATCCCAGGACCCAGAGATCATGACCCTGAGAGGAAGTCAGAAGCAGCCAACTGACTGGGCCACCCAGAGACCCCCTATTTCATTCCTTTAATACCTTCCCTGTAAAACATATTCTTTTGTATCTGATACACATATGTTGTAAATATTTTGCAAGGACATTCTCTTTTATTTTATTAATATTATTTTCTGATATACAGAGAGTTTTAATTTTTTATGTGGCTGAATCAACCTCCAGAACTCTTGCTTTTATTTTATTATTATTATTTTTTAAGATTTTCTTTATTTGTGAGAGACACAGGGGGAGAGAGGGAGGCAGAGCACAGGCAGAGGGAGAAGCAGGTTCCATGTAGGGAGCCCGACGTGGGACTCGATCCTAGGTCTCCAGAATCAGGCCCTGGGCTGAAGGCAGCGCTGTACCGCTGAGCCACCTGGGCTGCCCGAACTCTTGCTTTTAAAGTCATTCTTAAGAATGGTCTTGGTCAACATAAAAAATGGGCATAGAAGCGTTCATGTTTTCTTCTCTTGTACTGTATTTTGCATATTTAACATTTTTAATCTGTATTCCATCTGGAACTTATTTTTATGAGATTAAATTCTAGCTAGTTTTCTCCAAATAGCAGATATGTCATCAACATTATGAATGATTCACCTTTTCCTACTAATATGAAATGTCACCAGCATCAAGTTACAAAGTCTTAACATATACTTAGGTGTTTGGCATTTTCTTATCTGTTCCATTCATTTATCTGTCTTTTCAGCTGTTAGTCAACGAAAAATTTGAAGAAGTTTAAGGTACATTTTAATAACTGGAAGGTATTCTATAAAATTTTTTTTTCAAGTTTTCATTTTAGTTCCAGTTTGTTAACATACACCGTTGTATTAAGTTCAGGTGTACAGGGCAGCCCCAGTGGCGCAGCGGTTTAGCGCCGCCTGCAGCCCGGGGCGTGATCCTGGAGACCCTGGATCCAGTCCCATGTCAGGCTCTCTGTATGATGCCTGCTTCTCCCTCTCCCTCTGCCTGTGTCTCTGCCTCTCTCTCTCTGTCTCTATGAATAAATAAATAAAATCTTACAAAAAAAAAAGTTCAGGTGTACAATATAGTGAGTGATTGCAAAATTTTTCTTAATTTTATCACAATGAAAAGAACAGAGACCGCACGTATAATAAGCTCAGAATTTCTAAAACCATAACGTTTCTATTGCGTCATGGAATACTGATAAACACGGGAAGAGTACACATTTTCAGAAAAATGAGACTTCCTATTCACAGTCAGAACCATCTACCCATTTCCAAATCTCCTTCCAAGGTCCCTCAGTAAATAATATAGGTACAAACTGTACACAGATAGAAGTCAGATACTGCCCTGTATCCAAAGTAATTCTGGGAATTACTTCTCTCAGCATGCTCTCTTTAATAACATTGGTATAGGATGTCCATTAAAAACAAACTACTACATATACGTAATTTCATTTCTTTTTTTAAGATTTTAGTTATTCCGAGACACAGACAGAGAGGCAGAGACATAGGCAGAGGGAGACACAGGCTCCGTGCCAGGAACCCGACTGGGGTTCCCAGGACCCAGGATCACAACCTGAAACAAAGGCAGATGCTCACCCACTCAGCCACCCAGGCATCCCCTTAATTTCCTTTCTACTACTGTTGAAAATCCGTTAAATCACATCAAAACTGTCTGTAAAGCGCTCCCTACGGAGATACGAAGGGGTCCAAAGGCAGCTGAAGACGTTTTGTTGCTCAGTGGGCCGGAGTAGACCCCAGGTAAGGTTCCACGACCTAGGTACGTGCTGCGGGGCCACCAGAAGAAAGACGGCCAAGCGCCCTGGGTGGTCACCCAGGGCTCAGCTCTCCAGACTCAGGCCAGCAAGGTGAGTGCCTCTCCCCGACCTCCTTGCCTCCTCCCCGCCAGCTGCAAAGTCCCTATCACCTGTTCCTCTGGTCTCCCAGCAACAGAATCCCCTGCCACTTTTGCTTTGTGGATCTTTCTGAGACCTGTCTGGGATGTGGTACCCAGGGCCCAGGTTGGCGAGTTTGGTACCACTCAGATGCCGCGGGCTGGGCGGCCCTCCGCCGCCCGATCTTGAAGCCCAAGGGCAGCTCGCCCCTCTTACCCGTGAAGCTAAACATGGTCTTCATCGCAAAGCTTTCAGGCTTCAGACACAGGTTTTCGCCGCCTCTACAGCTCAACACTTAGTGCTGGAGATAAGCCAAGCCGGCCTCGCGGCAACGTCCCAGCAACTGAGCACCGGGGTCCAAAATCTCTCTCTGCAGAACAAATGTACCCCGGCAATGCAGCTAAACACAAATGCGCCTGCGCACCTCAGAAACTGGCGTCACTCGCCTGCTCACAAGGAGCCCATGGCCAAGAGTGCCCAAAGCGCATGTGCCAGGAGGCCCAAGCCTCTCAAATCTCCGCGGCCCCTTGAGCTGGGCTGGCTTCCCCTCAAACGTTGCCGGGATGGCTGAGCATTATGGGACATTTGCAAAAGACTCTGGGGTGTGGAAAAGCAGTCTTCCGGGCCCCTGAGTGGCTCAGTGGTTGAGCGTATGCTTTCAGCTCAAGTCCTGATCCTGGATTTTGGGATCAAGTCCCGCACAAGACTCCCCCGCAGGGACACTGCTTCTCCCTCTCCCTGAGTTTCTCATGAATAAATAAATGAAATCTCAAGGAAAAAAAAAAAACGTAGTATTTACATACGACTAGGGCTAGAGTGCATGAAAGCACGTTCCCCCAGAATACTTCCCTAACGAATGCTCTCCCTCAGTTTATTCCTCTTCCACATCCCTCGGGACCCCTGTCAGTCTCCATGGAATGCAGCGGATGCAGCCAACAGAAAACTGTTCTCATGGTCAGACTTGGCAATGTGTATCATCAAGTGCAAGCTCACAAGGGGAGAACAATTCACATTCCCTAGATGAAATGAAAACCCGTTTCTGCATGCCTCCTAATCCTCCCATTTGGCCCAGCCTTACGTTTACATTTTCTTTATTTTTAGTTTTTGCTGCTATTCCCCAATTGAACCTTTAATCAATCCAAGATTTAGTTTGCAGTGTGGTGCAACATTTAAGTTTTGTTTTTTTGTTTTGTTTTTTTTGTTTTTTTTTCTGAGAGAGAGAGAGGTACAGAGGGTGAGGGAGAGAGACGGAGGAACAGGAGCTAAAATCAACAAACACGAAAAATAAAAATAAACAGAGGCTTAACCAACTGAGCCACACAGGCTCCCGCGCCCCAACATTTAAGAACTCTTTAAAAAAAATAGCTATTTGCTTCTAAATAACCCATCTTTTCTCACCTAGCTTAAAATGCCACTTTATCATAAATTCTGTTATGGTTTTCTTTTTCTGGGTTTTACACTGGATTCAATTGACCAGTTGCCTTGTATCAATCAGTACTCTAGTATTTTAACTGCTTTATACATATGCTTTAGTATCCAATGCAGGTCCATAGTTCCCCTTCTTAATCTTCTCCTTCAGTATTCTCTTGGCGATATTTACCTCTATGCTACTGGAGATATATTTTTAATCATTATGCCAAATTTAAAGAATTCATGGAGAGAATTTGTAATTAGGTTAAGAGAATTAATGTTAACAGAATCAATCTCCCTGAATCAGTGTATTTAGATGTATGTTATGTCTTTGTGCCTAAGTCTTATTTGACATCCCTCCTTAGCTTCCAGGAGGTTTTTTTTTTCCCTTATGTAAATCCTGCATACACTTCGTGATGTATTTATATCCTGGCTTTTTCTTTTTTCTAATGAAGTGATATATTTTCTGATTATAACTTCTAAGTGGTCACTCTTTTGATATCTGTATATTTATTTGGTAATGAGAATAAAGCACATTTTAAACTACATGCTTGTTAACAAAAGTTGGCAGTTTCTCGTAGATACTCAGGGAAGGCACGAATTGGATGGGAAAGATTTCACCAGAAAGATATACATCGAAGAATGGTATGATGTGGTTGAAAAAAAAAATCAAGTAAAATACAAACAGGATAGGCTGTTCATATTTATGTGTATGTGATACACACACACACACACACACACACACAGAGGCTGTATACGAATGTCTACAGAAACTCCTTTGAATGTGGTGGTAATTGATCCATTAATTAATTACAACTGGACTACAGGCGATATTCTGGGTGAGGCAGATAGAAAAAAGCAGGAGCAAACCCATGACAACAGCTAATACAAAACTAGCTACCCCTAAACTCACCAGATTCCTATTACATTTGTTAATGATTTTAAGGATTAACCAAAGTAGGAGCTGCCCCTGACTGGCTTAGTTGATAGAATATGCAACTCTTGGTCTTGGGGTTGGGAGTTTAAGCCTCCTGTTGGGACTATAGCCTGCTTAGAAAAGGGAGGGGGTGGGGGCTTAGTCAGGCATCTGCCTTCAGCTCAGATCAGGATCTGAGGGTCCTGGGATCAAGCCCCATATCAGGCTACCTGGTCTGTGGGGAAACTGCCTCTCCCTCTCCCTTTGTTGCTCCTTATCCTTGTTTTTTCTCTCTCTGTCAAATAGATCTCTCTCTCTCTCTCTCTCTGTCAAATAGATCAGTAAAATCTTTTAAAAAAAAAAGAAAGAAAGAAATTGACCAACAAAACCTAACAGAAGCCACTGT
The DNA here is from genome assembly GCF_003254725.2 of Canis lupus dingo. Lineage (NCBI taxonomy): Eukaryota > Metazoa > Chordata > Mammalia > Carnivora > Canidae > Canis > Canis lupus. Next base: position 4,348,108 of record NC_064244.1, on the reverse strand, counting down.
TGGCACAAGATGCACCAGCAAAATTGGGAAGTTTGGTGTCTGTTTTTACAGCAAGACAAACGCATAGATAGAAGTGTAGGCACTTATTTCAGAGGCCATTTAATGCCATTTTGTGCATGTAGGTCGCATGATTTGACAAGAAGTAGTTTGGAATGAGCAACCTAGAAACTAAGGGGGTCTGCATCTTCAGAAACTGCTGCTGGAATGAGCTACAGAACTCTGGAGACCACTAGGGTCCCTTCTGAGAGGGTGGCTAGTTCCAGGGCAGATCATGTTCATTGGTGGAGGAGCAATGAACAAAAACAAAGGAACAACAACAAGAAACCATTTCTTGGCCCTATTCAGCTTAGCTAGACCAAATGGTATTGGTGCGTGTGAATGATTGCAACTATGAGCATCAAGCATTTGTCTCTTACAGGTGCCAGCTAGAAAATTATCTTTTGTCCCCTTAGAATTCCCCAGGGTGACTTATGAGACCAGTAGAGGCTCTGTGTAGTGACAATTGACTAGAAGACTGACATTTCCTAACGCAACCTGCGATGAGAGGCAACGGCATTACTAGGCTATAAGGAGACAGGAACTCCACACCAGGACTCCAGGTAAGTTGAACAATTTGGTTGACTGTAGTGTTTTTGTATAGATCAGAGATACTCAAAGAGTATATGGTAGTCCAACTCTGAGCTTCTTTGTTCCTTGGTCGAATGCTAAGTGGATCCCCCAAAGACTTTCTCACAATCACCTGAAACCTAAGATTTCCAATTCCCAGACTTCTGTGGAAAACCATTTCGGATCTAGAACAGACATCCTCTAGAAAGTTCCTGATTAGAACTCCCATCCCCATGAGTCTCATGTATGTCCTGGTTCAACTTTGCTGCATACTCATTTGGTAGTTATACCAATGAAAATAACAAAGTGTTAGAGTAATGTATCTTTTATGATGAAAAGCAACTGAGATATGAATGCTTTACCAAATCCCTTAGCTCAGGTTTTCCAATTCTACTTCAGGGCTGTCATGTCTCCTCCTTTTAAGAGTTGCCAAGAAATTCACCACACACTTTCCATAGGGGCACCTGGCTGGCTCAGTCCATTAAAAGGCTTCGTTAAGGGAATCCCTGGGTGGCTCAGCGGTTTAGTACCTGCCTTTGGCACAGGGCGAGATCCTGGAGTCCCGGGATCGAGTCCCACGTCAGGCTCCCTGCATGGAGCCTGCTTCTCTCTCTGCCTGGGTCTCTGCCTCTCTCTCTCTCCTCTGTGTCTTTCATGAATAAATAAATAAGATCTTATAAAAATAAGGCTTCTTTAGCTCAGGTCAGGATTCAGGGGCCTTGGGGTTGCCCTGCCTCCAGCTCTCTGCTCAGCAGGGAGTCTACTTCTCCCCCTTCCTCTGTCTCCACCCCTATTTGTGTTCTCTCACACTCAAATAAATAAAAATCTTTTAAAAACAACCAACAGTTTTTCATAACTGTTTATTCATTCCTTTGGATATCTCTTCCCTTGCAGTCCACTCTATCTACCGAGGAAAACTGAATTTATGTCGTAATTAAACTATGATGAGAATTTGAGGGCTCCAGTGTGTTGAGGATGATCTGGGCCATGGTCTACTAAAAATCCCTGACCTGGGAGAACCACCTCAAAGGGACCACAAAATTAAATCAGAAACGTGTACTGAAAACCTGTATTCTGGCATTGTGGGAGTCAGTGAGGGAACAACAAACATGACATTGCGGTGTTCATGGAGTAGAGGCGAGTTTAATGCCACATTTAGGGTGAGCACAAAGGGCCTACGGAGTCATGTAAAAATAAGGGTAGTGACTCAGGGATGGATGCACAGGAAGAAGCAATATCAAAGCTAAAACTTAACGAGTAGGGGTTAGCCAGTGAGAGGGAGAGAAGCACATTCCAAAAAGAAGGGATAGTGTATCAGTGAGGATCCAAACAAGAGACAAACCACTTAGTAATTTCAACAGGGAACGTTTAATATAAAAAATGATGAACTATAACAGGAGATCAACTATAAAGATGAGAAAAGAAATCCAAATACCCTAAGGTGCAAGATTACCCAAGAAAGGTTACCCAAATGGGTAAATCCCAAGGCTGGGATTCAGGTCTCATTGAAGGAGATGTCGGAACTGCAGTCAGAGTTGCCCGGCCAAAGCTAGTCCGTGCTACTCAGCATGCAAACAGGAACTACCCTTCAGGAGTGCAGGGAGTCCTGTCTGATAAATGGATGTATAGGGAGGGTCAGGGAACAATGAGCCCACCGTCCAGCAGAGCAGTGCAAGGCCTCCAGTGTATCATATGCACATGCAGAAGGATGCAACAAACCCCGTAGGGATACAGCAGAGTTAAGACTAAGGACTGGATGCAGAGAGTGAGTAGGGTGTCAACAGCATTTGCTAGGGGCATGGTATCCATTTTAGAAAGGTCACTGGCTGAGGCCCGGACTGCATGCTCTGGAGTGCACAGCTGGGAAGACTACTTCTGATGCTGGTGAAGCGGGGGTGGCAAGGGAGGAAGAGAAAGGAAGGAGATAGGAAGAAGAGAAGAAGAAGGAAAGGAGGAGGAGAAGGAGACGGAGAACACAAAGACGATGAAGATGAAGATGAAGATGAAAGAAGACGAAGAAGAAGAAGAAGGGAAGCAAACCGGAACATGGGCCAGGGCCAGCACTCAATCTCCAGGCTAACAGGAACAACCCTCTGGGACACAAATGAGTTGAGGTTGGTAATTGGATGCGCAGAGGAAGTCAGACATACAGGACTCAAACTTCTCTGCCATCCATCGTGCTTCAATCACACCTTCTTTAGCAACTTTGGACCCCCCCTCCCAAGTTAGCTCTTCTGTGGTACTGTCTTCAGACTTCTCTGTCCCACCTTCTCATTACTATCTCATCATTTAGTAATTCTTTATATTTACTTCCACTGTTTAAAATACTATGTCATATCTGTCTTCCGATTGGACCCAGACTAATATAGAGGCCAGGGAGTTGCACTCTTTGGATTTGTCTTCTAGAGGATCTACCATAGAGAGCACAGTTGAACTGCAGCTCAAAATATAGACAGCTGCTACATTTTCATATCCACTGTAGCACTCACACCAAGGCCTTGTGTCTCTGCTAGGCTGTGTCCAGCCAATGACTTAGCACAGAAGGAATACTAAAACCAAGTCATTTCTGTCTCCCGTAGGACCCCTCTACAGGCAAGCTTCTGATGGGGACTCAAGATCAGAAAACCCCGAGGGCCTGTGCTCTGATTCTCCAACAGGGGCTTGCCCTGAGATCCACGGTACAACTTTTCCCCACCACTGACACCATGAATAGCATAGGGTCTACTGGATCCTGTGACCAAAGCAGTGAGGACTCCTAAGCACAGCCTGCACCTGCTGCACAATTCATCTGCTCTGAGACCACTGAAGTATTGCATTCCTTAGTTTCACCAAGGTGTATGGATGAAACGAGTACTCAATGTAGGACAAGGTTTCCCAACCTTGTACCATGGACATGGTGGATTGTTGTGGAGGCCTCTCTTGGGTATGTTTACCAGCACTCCTGACATCGACCCACTAGATGCCAGCAACATCCTCAGTTGTGAGGATCGGAAATGTCTCCGGACGAATCTATTGTTAGCAGTGTCTATAGCTAATAATACTGCATTGTATACTTAAACTTTGCTAAGAGGGTAGAGCTTATGTTAAGTGTTCTTACCAATTAATTGATTAATTAATTAATGAGACCAGGAAGAGACTTTGGGAGGTGATGGGTAGGACTATGGCTTTAAGGCATTGATGATTTCACAGAGGTCTATACTTATCCACAAACTCACTGAATTCGATACATTAAGTATGTACAGCTTTTGACATGTCAAAAAACAGGTCTCCAGACACTGCCAAATGCTCCCTGAGGAGCAGAATTCTTCTCCCACCACCCCACCCCCAACGCATTGAGAATTAGTGGCGTAAAATATGCTACCTCCAGAACCCAAAGAGGTCTCCCAGTTTCTGTCTTTGTGAAAAGGTATTCAAAATGTGGCAATTTTTCTTTCACTCCTGCGAGAATATCCTGGCATGCCCACTGGATGCCTCAAAACTTCACGGATATGTCAATTCATGCCGTCTTACCAAGGGCCCAAAGCGTTATAGCCTCTTACTGATCCTCATGTCAAATTAGCATGGTGTCAATATGATAGGCCAATGAGATATTCTGGGGATGTTCAAATGGTCTAGCTCCATGAGTTAATAAAACGCTGAGGCAAATTAAATGAATGAACACTTTGCCTATACTCTATGAATATGAACTATTTCTGATTCACTAGCGGACTAGAAAAGAATGCATTTGCCAAATCAGTGGTGACACATACCATGTACCTGACGTCTTATCAATCTGTTCTGGAAGCAATAAGAGGCGCACAATAACTATGACTGGAATTACTCTTTGTTTAAGTTGACAGTAACTACAGATATTTGCCACAATCTATCCTGTCTCTGAATGGGCCAGACTAGTGAATCAAGCAGAAATGTGATAGAGCTCACCAGCCTTTCATCCTTTAGCACTATCCCACTGCACCTCTGCTAGGATGCAGGGTTGTTTTTGGTATACCCTACCAAATGAAGGCTTGGAGACAGTTTCAGAGGTTTCTGCTTGGACTCTCTAAATTTTTTTTTCTCAGTTATATTTCCTTATTCAGGAGAGACACAGAAAGAAAGGCAGAGACATAGGCAGAGGGAGAAGCAGGCTCCCTGCTGGGAGCCCTATGTGGGGCTCAATTCCCGGACTCTGGCATCAAGCTCTGAGCTAAAAAAGAAAAAACTCACAATTTCAACAAGAAACACTTTTAGCTACTGTAAAATCATACAGAAAAAAAAAACTATTGCAAATGACATCAATCTATATTACAAAGGATTCTGAATTATACTATACAATGTTCTTCACCTTGTCCTGTCAGAGTAATTGTTTTCTACCTAACCGATCACATGCTGACATTTTTCACTATACTTATACTCTTCTTATTAAGTTAAACTTTCCGCCTTGAGAAATTGTTACCACTCTTTACCAAATACTAAGATTCACAAAAAAAAAACCTTACCTTTTAGCGTAGTCAACTGCATTTATATTTGCTTTTTCTACTAAAAATGCCACCATTTTCTCTTTTTTTTCATTTATAGCAAGTAAAAGCGGTGTGAGGCCATCCTGTAGGAGTGCAAACAAAATTTATAATTTACAAAATTACATATTTGGATAATGAATCGTAAAAATTCTGAACGATCCTGTAACTTAAACATGTAACATAGAAAGTAAATAAAATTAGCCCTTTCGTTCTCAGCCCTCCATGGTTTCACCAGCTGCTCCTTCTTTTTAAAATACTGCTTTCTCACGGAGCGTGGGTGGCTCAGTTGGTCAAGCATCTGCCTTCAGCTCATCAGCTCAGGTCATGATCCCAGGGTCTCAGGATGGAGTCCCACCTTGGGCTCCCTCTGCAGCAAAGAGTCAGCTTCTCCCTCTCCCTCTGCCCCTCCCCTCCACTCGTGCTCTCTCTCCTGCTTGCTCGCTCTCTGTCTCTCTCAAAAACATAAAGTCTTTTTAAAAACTAAAATAAAAATAATAGAATAGACCTCCTCTTCCTCTTCAACAGATTACCTGCAGTCATTCCACAAACTCGCTTCAAACATTGCCTGGCTCCAAGAATCTTTGCTTCTCTCACAATATATATCATGGTATACCCTAGTTATTTTATTCTGCACCATCTAAACCAAAAGATTCTAGAGGGGAGGGGTTATTTTTTATCTCTGTATCTCCACTCTCTAAAACATAGTAGTAAATATTTAAAGTATCGTTACTGATTTTAATGGATATCTCCGGAGTAGTGTTTCTTCAATTATATTCCAAAGAACACATGATTTGCAAGAGATACTGTGCCCCAAAAGAAAGATTCAATGATCATCTATGTTTATGAAACATTACAAAACTGCACTATACATCTAGCACAAATGAACCCCATTTACATTTGCTTATCCCCATTTGACAATTCCTTCTTTTGTAGCAAACATTAATACTTGAGAAACAAGAGTTCCCAGGGATATAGTTTTAAGAACTTTCCAATAAAGGTAAGGGTTTTCTCCAGGTTGTACAAACTTGCTGGATTCTCATCTATCAATGGTATGGGGATCCCAGATGTCAACATAAAACACTCCAGCTCCAAATGAGTCACTAAGGAGATGGACTCTGAATGAAAAGAGCTAGGTTTCAGGGCAGCTGGGTTGTGCAGGCAGTTGAGGGACGTTTGGTTTTGTCTCAGGTGTGATCTCAGGGTCGTGGGATCCAGCCCCACATTGGATTCGGGGCTCCCCTGGCACTGAGCACCAAGTCTGTTTAAGACACTCTCTCTCCCTCTCCCTCTCCACCTCCCCCACCCCCACAAGCCTGTGCATGTGTGTGCTGTCTCTCTAAAATGCATAAAGAAACCTTTTAAAAATTAAAAAGAAAAGTAAATAAATAAAAATAAAAGAAAGAAGCTTCAAATGAATTTTGACCACTTAATACTAAATAATCTTTGGTTAAGGTGGGCCCACAATGAGATGAGCACTCGGTGTTATTCTTTATGTGGGCAAATTGAACTCCAATAAAAAATTGTGGGTTTTTTTGTTTAAAATAAAAAATAAGAACAATAAAATATTAAAAATAAATAACTAAATAAATAGTCCTTGGACTTTCTCCTATTATACCATGATAAAGTTTTATCTTAACTGTTAGAAAGCTCAGTATGAGATTTTTCTCATTTTTACCCTTTTATTCAAATTCATTTCCATATAACATACTATTAGTTTCAGAGGTAGAAGTCAGTGGTTCCTCAGTCTTATGTAACACCCAGGACTCATTCCATCATGTGCCCTCCTTAATGTCCATCACCCAGTTATCCCATCCTTCCACTCCACCCCTCCAGTGACCTTCAGTTTGGCTCCTATGATTAAGAGTCTCTTAGGCTTTGTCTCCCTCAGTCTCTCTGGTTTAAGTTTTTCTCTTCTTCCCCTTCTCCTCTGTCTTGTTTCTTAAGTTCCACATATGAATGAGATCATATGATAATTGTCTTTCTCTGACTGACTCAGGGTATTATGCTAAGTGAAATAAGTCAATGAGATTTTATTCTCTACTATACTCATTCTGAGAACCTAATGCACATCTACTTCTAAAAAAACCTGTTTGTATTCTAGTTTCTATTATCATTGCTATTTATGATTATTTTATAATTTAGACTAAGTGTAAATCAGAAATAAAAATGTCATGACTTACCAATAAAAATTCTAATACTGAATGAGCACTGGGTGTTTACATGTTGGGAAACTGAGATTAAGTAAAAACTATTATTCAAAAATTCTAATACTGCTTTATACGGATTATTTTTAGTATAATAAAAGCTACTATATAAATTGCGTATTTAGGGAATAATACCAAGGAGAAAGAGAATACTGTCTGAAATATGCATAATCTATCCAAGTAGAACCAGGATTAACTTCACATGGCTTGCAGATATTCCAAAAGGTACATGATTACTGTACATATATAGAAAAAATGTTTGTGAAAAAAAACGACTTTCAATTCTTAACTTAGAAAATTCATCCCGAGGCCCTGGGTGACTCAGAGGGTGAACATCATGATCCCAGGGTCCTGGGATCGAGCCCATATCAGGGTCCCCATAGAGAGCCTGCTTCCCCCTGTGCCTAGCTCTCTGCCTCTCTCTGTGTGTCTCTCATCAATTACTGAATAAAGTAATGAAAAAAATAAGCTGACAAAGAAACAGAAAATTCAATCCCAATCCTAAGAAATTAACATAAAATACAAAATATATATTACAAATTAAATATGGAGTGTCTTGAAAATCTTGAAATCTTTGTCAACATATACCATAAAACAGTAATTGTAAACTCAGTGCTTATGGAGGCAAAGCAGGTGACACGAGTCAGTGAAGAACCTAGGCGGGGACACGAGCAAACTGGAGACACATGCCTCCTATAAAGGGACAGCCTCTGCACAGCATACCAAACAGCAGCATGGGCTCAAGGTACCAGAAGTGATCTGTAAGAAAAGCTCAAAATCCAGAGTTCTACATGCGTGCCATAATTTTAAATGTTAGCTCAACTGACAGTGGAAACTAAATACATCCGGGGGCCACATTTAGTCTATAGCCTACTTGTGTTTTTCTATTTGCTGTGACTGTTTCCAATGGCCGTGCGTAAAACAAACACTTGGACATCAAACCTTTCCTAAAGCATCAGGATCATGTTTTACCAACAAATTAGGCCCCACCTTCTAAGGAAAATTGCTGTGAAGACTCATTAACACCTACTGTCAGAATTTTCCAATGCTTGTTTCAACTACAATCTATTTGTATTTACTTCCCTCACATTGCTAACCGAACAGACAGGAGTTCAGAGGAATGCTGAAGCAAAGTTATTAAAACAATTACCATCTGTATTGTCACTAACTACATGCTGAATGTTTAACACAGTAGTGATTATGCACTATGCCAGGGCCCTATGAATTTGAAAGACATCCTAAGATAGTCTATCGCACAGCTTCAACTAAAAAAGAAGGTTCACGGATTTCTACTGCTGCAATTGGGAAAACCCTGCTTGTAATAATCAGAATGGTAGCAAAACACGTAAAATCTTTAAAGGGTCAGACTCTACTTATTAAAAGACTACTCATAAAGACTTCCCATCTGGGTGCCGGTGAATGACTGATAGTTGGAAGAAAAGGTAATTATTTTTCAAGCCAACGAGATGACCAATAATTTTCATCTGTAATTCTCAAAGAGATACAGACAGATGAAAGGCTAATGTTGGAGAGAGTGGAAGGAAGTAGCCAGTATCCAACTTCAGTTAAATCTCTTCCAGAGATTTAATATTTTTACATCTCTAAATTTGTATATGTATACCTACCCATTCAGTAGTTGTTAGCCAAGAGTTGTAACAGAATCTCAAAACCCTATTTCCAAATTTCTGCGTACACACGTTATTGGATTCACTCCATCGAAATCTTCACGGGACAGTTTAGGCTTGTAAATTCTTTTAAAGTTCCCTAGTTGACTGTGATTCACCAGCACAAGTCTAGCTGAGAACTAGTACAGTACACAACCATGCCAGTCTCCTCTTTCACCTATGTGGCCAATTCTCCCTATCACTTGAGGATTCAGCCAAAAACAGAAATGAGTCACTTATCAAACCTGCATTCAATTTCCATGGCTAGAGGTAGAACAAGGACTAGTAAACTCAAAATGCAACTTGATTCCATTATTTACACACTCCTTACATCCTTCCCATCAAGACATTCTAGATTTGCAAGCAGAGTTTAGACTCGTATCTAAGTGGCTATAGCTGCAAAATACTATACTGTGTTCTTTCCTCTGCTTGTCCACTTTTTGTTTTTTTTTTAAGATTTCTATTGATTTATTCATGAGAGATGAAAGAGAGAGAGAGAGAGAGAGAAAGAGAGAGAGACAGGCAGAGACACAGGCAGAGGGAGAAGCAGGCTCCTCCATTCAAGGAGTGCCATGTGGGACTCGATTCGGGAGACCACGGGATCATGCCCTGAGCCGAAGGCATATGCTCAATCACTGAGCCACACAGGCGTCCCTTTTTGTGCCCATTCAACCACCTGTTTACTGCCAATCTGATGTCCTTAGAGTCCTCCTAGAATTGATCTCTATATAAGTTTACAACACACTCACTGGTTCGTAAAGTAAGAATTATTATCCCTGAAAATTGAAGACTCCTTACCTAAACATAAACACTAAGAAAAACAAACACAATCCCAAAACCTTGTCTTGATATTTCCCCTCACTTGCCAAATTTCTAAATCGCTCTGCATGTTCCTGACTGCTTTCTCCTTTGCCCCTCTTTTGTCCCTCTTAAGTCAAGGCTGATAAAAGACAAACTCTGACCGTGTTAATCAATCACTTTTTGATCAAATAGGAACTTCTCAACAGCAGCAAGATTTGATATTGTAAAATACACTTGTTTTGTGTTTTAAGACAAAGCCTATTTCCAAGGCAAATTTTGCTTTCCTCTGTTGTTTGACACTAAATAAGAAAACAAACTGGGTGAGAAAACATTTTTGAAAATAAAGTTTCAGAACACATTCTGTGTTCTCATAAATATTTGCCATAAATACATAAAAGAAACTTGCCTTCTCTAATGCTTCTTTAGAGGTATCATTATTTAGGGGCAACTGAGTGGCTCAGTCCATTGAGCATCTGACTCTTGGTCTTAACTCAGGTGATGATCAGAGTTATAAGATCCAGCGCTGCGACAGACTCAGCGCAAAGTCTACTTCAGATTCTTACTCTCTTTCTTTTCCCTCTGCCCCCACAACACCCCCTGCTTGTACATGCTCACTCCCCCGCAAAAAATAAAATCTCACGGCTGAGTAATATTCCATTGTGGACATATACCACAGATTACTCAACAATTAGAAACAAAAAATACCCACCATCTGCTTCAACATGGATGCAACTGGAGGGTATTATGCTGAGTGAAGTAAGGCAATCGGAGAAGGACAAACATTACATGGTCTCATTCATACGGGGAATAGAAAAGAGTGAAAGGGAATAAAGGGGAAAGCAGAGAAAACGAGTGGGAAATATCAGTGAGGGGGACAGAACATGAGAGACTCCTAACTCTGGGAACCAAACAAGGGATGGTGGAAAGGGAGGTGGGTGGGGGGTTGGGGTGACTGGGTGACGGGCACCAAGGGGGGGGCACTTGACGGGATGAGCACTGGGTCCTGTGCTCTTTCTTGGCAAACTGAACTCCAACTAAAAAAATTTAAAAAGAAAAAACTAAAAGATAAAATAAGTACATAAACCCCAGAGTGTGAGGTGAAAAAATAAATAAATAAAAAAGCTTAATTAAAAAAAGGAAGGCAGGAAGGAAGAAGTATTATGGTAAGCCTGGGGGGCTCAGTGGGTGAAGCATCTCTCTCTGGTTATGGTCACGATCCCACTCCTGACATCAAGCCCCGTGCATCAGGCTACCTGGCTCAGTGGGAAGGCCTCTTCTTCCCCTACCTCTGCCTTTCCTCCCTACTCATGTTTGCTCTCTCTCATATAAATACAATCTTCAAAAATAAAAAGTGTTATTTAAAGCAAAAGCTTAGACAGTTATTTCAAAATATTTTCATCCAGGAAATGTTTGAGCTTCCAAATATGAAAAATCGACCCTATCTATGGCACACAACAGTGTTTCTGCAAGGGCAGCGACTGAAGGTAATGCACGTCAAAGAAAGCACAGGGAGACTGGCAAGTGTGGTCATCACCAGCTCCCCATGCACACCTACCACCCCACTGAGGAACTACATAGGCTGAGCAGGAGCTACTCTCCGGAATGGGAGGCCTCACCGTGGTACATGGCTGGCAGAGTGGCTACCAGCACAAGCAGATACCACCTGTAGGATGTCATGACCTGATCCCCCTGCTCTCATCTTCTGAACCTTAGGGCCTAGAGTGCCCAAGGCCTATTACAACCTGCTGCTTTCTCCTCCCATTTACATTCACCCAAGCTACTCCTCTGGGTCACGGTCTCCTACTCATCCCCAGAAGCATCCATTTCCTAAGCCCCTGCACAGCTTTCGGCCTCCATCAACACCACACTCCCCTCTAGGCCTTCAATCCTTTGTGGGCTCTGAGGGCACCATCTACTCCCAGGCACAAAGGGGAAGATTTTCTTTCTGGGGTGGAAGGGTAGCTAGCAGACAGAATGTTTCCTTACTATATGCATTACTTTTCTCTTTCCCTCCCTCTGCCTTGGTTTTGGAGTTGTTTCCATGATGACAGGACCTGCTGTATAAAATTCAGTGTCGATGTCTTCATATATATATGTGCTATAGTACAAATATATCTACATATACATGTTGAAAAACCTTTTGCAGCTACATTTATTTATTTATTTACTGATTGATTTACTGATTTATTTATTTATTTATTTATTTATTTATTTATTTATTTATTTATAATGTGAAATACGTTGTAAAAAAAACTTGACCTGTACCTTGTTTTTGGCCTCTATATCTCCTTTATTCAAAAGCAGCTTGCGTGCTATTGAGATATTTCCCTCATAGGCCGCATAATGGAGAGCGGTGTTGTCCTTGAAATCCTTAGTATTTACATCAGCACCTTTTCTGAGAAGAATATCTACACATGCCTCTTCTTGGCATTGTACAGCCTGTCAGCATTATAACGAGAAACAGAATGTAAATTCTGGGAACTGAAAGGAAACATGCCACAAGTTTCACCAATGAGTTATGTTTAATTGCAACAAATGTTCATTCCAAGGACTTCAATCCAATCCACCTCAGGCAGACATAGGTGTGACCACCCACCTTCACGAGAGCTGTCCTGTTTTCTCCATCACGGAGGTTTAGCTGGCATTGAGAAAGTACCAGGATCTTCACCATATCTACACTCCCAATGGCACACGCCAAGTGGAGAGCCGTCCTGTAAGCATGAAAGGACTTGTCAGGAAATTACAGTGTACCTTTCCAAAACATTCAAATTAATTCACAGAATTGTAAATGTTAAATACTGTATTATTCTCATGACTCCAAAACAAAGATTTAGTTTTCTTTGGAAGAAAGTACAATATTTATTAGTGATTCTTCACCGCTCTATTAAAAGAGCAGCCTATCTGTTTAGGAAGAGCATGACCTCAGGAGGCAGCTCAACCTGGGTTTGATTCCCACTTTAACTCTGTCGCTTCACAGTGACCATTTAGCCTTATCGCAATTTCCTCATCCACAAAATGGGCATAAAAATAGTTGTCTCAGGTCGCCTGTCTGGCTCACTCTGAAGAGCATGTCACTCGATCTCGGGAGCCAGGGGTTCGAGACCCCTGTTGGTTATAGAGGTTACAAAACAATAGTAATAATAAATAAAATAAAAGGTACTTATCTCACAAGACCTCTTGTCGTGATCCTTAAATGAGGATCCATGCAAAGTTTTAGAATACTAGTTCCTAGCACAAATATTATTATAGCTATTACTACAACTTACAAAGACCCACTACAATTAGGGAAAACAATCCAATTATGCCCACTTTGCAGCTACGTTTAAGGATGAGCAAGAATACTCTATTTCAATGATTCCAAGATGCTCATTTTGTCACCTTTTAATATCTCTGACATCGGAATCCAATTTCTAATTCAAAATGTCTTAAAACTATAACTGGCATGATTTCTAAAAATTTCTTCTTGGTACATAAATAGTGGGGCATCATACAATCTACGGTGTGTCTTAAGTGAAATAATAGTGACATATACAACAGGTCTGTTGCACTTCTAGTCCTATGCTTGGAATTACATTGTTCAAGAGCTAAAATAATTTTCAGTAGTTGAAAGCATTATGAGAAGAGAGGACTAAAAGAGCCAAAGAATTTTTTTAAAGCAACCCTTACTTTAAGTTTCAAGGGATTTTAAGTCAAAAGAAACTCAGGATTCAAATAAACGGGGAGAGTTCTTTTATTTTTGGGGGGGTGGTGGGAAGCTCATTTTACTAAGCATTTTAATTAATAGAAAATGTTTAGATTCATAGAAATCAAGTATTTTCAATTACCAATATTAGTATTTAGTATTATTGCAATGTCAAAAGGGCAGGTAAAGGTAATCTTTTACAATTTCTGATTCAGAAATGTTTTCCTTTGACAGGAAGTTCCAAGGAAAAGTTTCACGTGAGATTAAGTCCTAATACTTCCATTTAAAATTTCTCACCTAGGGGCACCCGGGTGGCTCAGTTGACTGAGTGTCCAACTTTTGGTTTTAGCTCGGGATGATCTCACGGTCATGAAGACAGACGCCCACATTAGGCTCCATGCTCAGGGTGGATTTTGCTTGAGATCCACGCTTTCCTTCTATTCCTCCCCTCCCATGACCTTCTCTTTTTCTTTTTACAATAAATACATCTTTTATCATTTACAAAATAAAATAAAATCTCTCATCTTAGGAGTGCCTGGCTTGCTCAGTCTGTAGAGCATGTGTCCTTAAATGTCCAGCCCCATGATGGGTAGAGAGATTACTTAAAAATGAAAGCCTTAAAACCTAAATACATAAAATTTCTCATCTTGCTCATACTGGGCAACATGGAGTCTTCTTTTTTAAGATTTTATTTATTCATGAGAGACACAGACAGAAAGCACAGACATAGGGAGAAGCAGGTGCCTCACGGGGAGACCAATGTGGGACTCGATCCCAGAACTCTGGGATCACTCCCTGAGCCAAAGACAGATGCTCAACCACTGAGTCACCCAGGAGTCCCTGAAGTCTTTTTAAAATTGAAAAGATCCTGAGTAGACTATGTCTGCTACATAACTTGTGTTCAGGTTTGTCTGAGAAATAAATGGACTGAAAGAATACATAAATTTATTTGGAGAATATAAATAATAGTGAAAGGGAATAGAAGGGAAGGGGAAAAATGGGTAGGAAATATCAGAAAGGGAGACAGAACATGAAGACTCCTACCGCTGGGAAACAAACTAGGGGTGGTGGAAGGGGAGGAGGGTGGGGGTGAATGGGTGACGGGCACTGAGGGGGGCACTTGACGGGATGAGCACTGGGTGTTATTCTGTATGTTGGCAAATTGAACACCAATAAAAAATAAATTTATTATTAAAAAATTCATTTGGAGAGCTCTGTAGTTTTTAAAGATTTATCTATTTCTTGGAAAAAGAGAGAATGCAGGAGTGCGGTGAAGGGCAGAGGGGCAGAGAGATAGGGAGACAATCTCAAGCAGCCTCCCCATTGAACATGGAGCCCAACAGGGTGCTCAACCCCACAATCCTAACATCATGACCAGAGCCAAAATCAAGAGTCTGATGCTCAACAAACAGCCACCAAGGCACCAAGAAAGTTCAATATTTTTAAAGAAAACTTTTGTGAAGTAAACTAATATTTTTGAAATAGCAATAAAATGTGTATTTGCTATTTTTTAATTTTTTTTCAGAAGAGGGATACAACAAAAATTCTATAAGGTTTTGCAATACCATTTGTATTTTTTATTTTTTATTTTTATAAGGATTTAACCAAAATAAAATCATTAACCGTTCACTTATTAGATGTTATAAAGCTGCACATAATAAAAACATATGTATAGGTCATCCCCCGTGGCGCAGCGGTTGAGCACCGCCTGCAGCCTGGGGTGTGATCCTGGAGACCCAGGATCGAGTCCCACGTCGGGTTCCCTGTAATGGAGCCTGCTTCTCCCTCTGCCTGTGTCTCTGCCTCTCTCTCTGTGTGTGTCTCTCGTGAATAAATAAATAAAATCCTTAAAAAAATAAATAAAAATAAATAAAACCGTATGTATATATTTAATGTATGCATAATACAACCTACAATACAGATAAAAATATTCCCCTTAGTTCTGAAGAGGCTAACGGTTGTTAGAAAATACCAATCCTCTCCCATCAATTTTTTTTGAATAGGAAGAGGGGCGCTTAGGTGACTCAATCAGTTAGGCATCTGCCTTTGGCTCAAGTGTAGGGGTCCTGGGATCGAGCCCTACATCATCAGGCTCCCTGCTCCATGGGTTTCTGCTTGTTGTCCCCCTGCCCCTCCCTGCTGCTTGTTTGCCTGGTCTCTCTCTCAAATGAATCGATAAAATCTCTTTAAAGTAAATAAGTAGAAACTATTTTTTGTCTACACAAGATTCATATTCTTGTTCTCCTGGATTAGTTCATTGATAATAAACCTTTCTTAGAATTTTTATGTATCTTTCCTATAGAAATCACAGATTTTAAGAAAATGAAAAATCCACTTAGAATCCAAATGTTTGAAGATAACTAATTTTATATTTGCACATCTTTTTGGCTAACTCAAAACCATTGTCTGCTTATATGTTTGTATCATCAAAACAATTTTTCACTCATTTAATGATCCAAAGTACAGCTTTGCATGTTAATGTGTATCAATTATCTCTGCCACATTCAGTGGTCACATAGTAGTCCAGCCTCTGGATACACTGCCATTTACGAATACAGGCCATTAAGTGACTCCTTAATACACTGCTATTGTAAATAGTGCTGAGAATAGCATATTGTATATTATTTATTTCTAATTATTTCCTAAAGATATTTTACATCAATAAGCTTCATGGCTCAAGGAAATACTTATTTTTCAATGTGGTACATAACCACCAAACTATCTGAAAAGTCCAAAACAACTTAAATTTTAAGTAGTATAAGTAACATCATTCCTTATCTTCACAAAGCTTGAGATGGAAAATGGGATTTTATGCCTCTTTTTAAAATATTTTATTTATTTGAAATTAAGAACACCAGCAGAGGGGAGGGGGAAAGAGAAAAGCAGACTCTCCACTGAGCAGGGAGCCTCACCAGGGGCTAAGCTCCAGGACCCAGAGATCATGACCCTGAGAGGAGGTCAGAAGAGGCCAACTGACTCAGCCATCCAGGGGCCCCTATCTCATTCCTGTAATAACTTCCCTGTAAAACGAAGATGTTCTTTTTCTCCAAAACATATGTTGTAAATATTTTGCAAGTACATTCTCTTTTATTTTGCTAATATTACTTTCTGATTCAGAGGCGTTTTTTTTTGTGTCTGTGGCTGAATCAAACTCCAGAATTTTTGCTTTTAATGTCATGAGCCCCTCTACTGCTCGCCCCGACTCCTCCCGCCCGCCTCAAAAGCCCTGTTACCTGTTCTTCCTGTCCCTTTTATTTAAGTCATGTAAACCAAAAACCAGCAACTGCTGTATCTCCTGCATTTTTTCTGTATCGCCCTCAATCACAGCTCTGTGGATTCCCCGGAGATCTTGATATCTGATGTGGTATCCGGGACCGGGGCTGTGGAAGCTGTCAACAGTCATAGTCATAGGCGGCGACCTGACCCTCAGAGGCCTGAGGTTGAAGCCGAAGCGCAGCAGGCCCCACCCATTCCGCGCTGTAGATCTCTTTTTCATAATGAAGCCGACAGGCTTCAGTGACACAGGTTTCACCGCCTCTAGTGCGATACACTCCCGCGCCAGCAATAAGGCAAGTGGGCCTCGCCTCAATGTCTCAGGGACTAAGCCCAACGACTTAGAATCTTCCTACGCAGAACCAGTGTAACCTAGCAACGCTGCTAAATGCGAATGCGCCTGCGCACCTCAGAAGCTGGCATCCCTGCGCATGCGCACAGAGGGCAGTGGCCAAGGGTGCCCAAAGCATATATGCGAGGAGGCCCAAGCCTCTCAAATCTCTGAGATCCCCTGTGAGCTGGCTGGCTTCCCTTTAGAAGTTGGTGGGATGACTGAGAATTTGGGGACATTTGCAAAATCCTCTGGGGTGTGGAAATGTAGTCTTCTGGGCCTGTGAGTGGCTCAGTGGTTGAGCATCTGCCTTTGGCTTCGGTCATGATCCGGGGTTCCTGGGATCAAGTCTTGCATCGCACACCCCACAGGGAGCCTGCTTCTCCCTCTGCCTATGTCTTGCCTCTCTCTCTCTCTCTCTCTCTCTCTCTCTCTCTCTCTCTCTCTGTGACTATCATAAATAATAAAAATTTTTAAAATTTAAAATAAAAAAATAACATCACTCATTGAGCCCTGCACCACGCAGGGGGCTGATCAGCTCCCCCAAGTGCCCACACCTGAAAGTCAGCACAAAGGCCCCTCCACCAGAAGAATTGATATCAATCAATTAATAACCAAATTCATAACCAAATTTAAGACATACTTAGATAATAATACACTTATACTTGGTGACTTCAATCTAGCGCTTTCTACATTTGATAGGTCTTCTAAACACAACACCTCCAAAGAAACGAGAGCTTTAAATGATACACTGGACCAGATGGATTTCACAGATATCTACAGAACTTTACATCCAAACTCAACTGAAAACACATTCTTCTCAAGTGCACATGGAACTTTCTCCAGAATAGACCACATACTGGGTCACAAAACAGGTCTGAACCGATACCAAAAGATTGGGATCGTCCCCTGCGTATTCTCAGACCATAATGCCTTAAAATTAGAACTAAATCACAACAAGAAATTTGGAAGGACGTCAAACACGTGCAGGTTAAGAACCCTCTTGCTAAAAGATGAAAGGGGAAACCAGGAAATTAAGGAAGAATTAAAAAGATTCATGGAAACTAATGAGAATGAACATACAACAGTTCAAAATCTTTGGGATGCAGCAAAACCAGTCCTGAGGGGGAAATACATCGCAATACAAGCAGCCATTCAAAAACTGGAAAGAACTCAAATACAAAAGCTAACCTTACACCTAAAGGAGCTAGAGAAACTCAAATAAACCCAAGGAATTTACTGCTCAGCAGACTTGTCTTGCAAAAAGTATTAAAAGCAGCGTGCTGAGTTCTTAAGGAATATGACAAAGTGAAATCAATTAAAGCAATGTTATAAAGGATGGGGAAAAAAGGAATTGAATATATTCTCCTATAAGGCAACTGCACTACCTGTGAAAAGGTGTAATGTTATTTCAGAGTGGACCTGGATTAGTTATAAATGAATATAACAAACTGTAGGGCAAGCACAAAAAATTCTTTTAAAGAAGTATATGGACAGGGTTGTCTGGGGGCTCGGTTGGTTCAAGCGTCTACCTTCAGCTCACGTCATGACCCCAAAGTCCTGCAATAGAGCCCTGCATTGGGCTCAGTGGGGAGTCTGATTATCCTTCTCTCCTGCTCCTCCCCCTGCTCCTTCTCTCTCTCTCTCTCTCTCTCTCTCTCAAAACTAAAATCTTTAAAAAGAAAACAGTATATGAATATGCTAAGAAAGAATGGAATCCCATAAAATGTTAAACTAAAAGCAGAGACGGAAGAGAAAGAGAGGGTGATAAAAATATAAAAAAGAACAACTGTAATGAGTGGAAATCAGTTGCCAACATGGTGAATATTAACCCAACTACAGCAACAATTACCTAAAATGTGGATGGTCTAAATATGCCAATTAAAACAAGAGACTGGAGGTGCCTGGATGGCTCAGTGATTGAATACATCCTGCCAGCCCTTTCTGGCCTACCAGGTCTCTGTGGAGAGGTCTGCTGTTAACCTAATACTTCTCCCCATAAAGGTTAGGGATTTCTTACCTCTCTGTTTTAAGGATCTTCTCTTTATCTTTGGAATTTGGAAGTTTCACTCTTAAATGCCGAGGTGTTGAACGGTTTTTATTGATTTTAGCGGGGGATCTCTCTATCTCCTGGATCTGAATGCCTGTTTCCCTCCCCAAGTTAGGGAAGTTCTCAGGTATGATTTGTTCAAATACGCTTTCTGGTCCTCTGTCCTTTTTGGCACCCTCTGGAACCCCCATTAAATGTAGATTTTTTCTTCTCAGGCTGTCATTTATTTCCCTTAACCTTGCCTCATGGTCTTTTGTTTTTCTCTTTTTTTCCTCAGCTTCCTACCTTGACATCAACTTGTCTTCTATGTCACTCACTTGTTCTTCTACCTCATTAAACCTTGTCGTTAGGACCTCCAGTTTGGATTGCATCTCATTTAATTGATTTTTAATTTCTGCCTGCTTAGATCTAAATTCTACAGTCATGAAGTCTCTTGATTCCTTTATGCTTTTTTCCAGAGCTTTTATATATATATATATATATATATATTTTAATTCATGATGGAGAGAGGCAGAGACACAGAAGGAGGGAGAAGCAGGCTCCACGCTGGGAGCCCGACATGGGACTCGATCCCGAGACTCCAGGATTGCGCCCTGGGCCAAAGGCAGTCGCCAAACCGCTGAGCCACCCAGGGATCCCCCACCAGTAGCTTTCTAATTGTGCTTCTGATTGGGCTTTCTGACATCAAATTGTAATCCAAATTCTGTAACTCTGTGGGAGAGAGTACTGTTTCTGATTCTTCCTTTTGTGGTGAATAATTTCTTCTACTCATTTTGCTTAGTGCAGAGTGGCTAAAAACAAGTTGTACTGGAAAAAGGAATGAAAAAAAAGAGAGTGAGAGAAAGGGGAAAACAAAGAAAGAACAAAAAAAAACAAAAAAAAAATTAAAGCAAACAAAAAAAAAACAAAAAACCCGAAAAACAAAAAACAAAAAACAAAAAAAGGGAGGGGTATCCTCTGATTCTATATACTGTAAGTCCCTCGACTTCCCCCCTGGAGTTTTCCAGCGCTGCTGGGTCAAGAACTTGCTCTTCTCTGTCCTTCCAGCTGGCTTTCTGGGGGAGGGGCCTGCTGTGGATTCTCAGGTGTGTGCAGCTGGAGGGGCTGCCTGCCCGCTGCCAGGTGCACGGCTCAGTGTGAGCTGTTTATCCTGTGAGGCCCCTGCTCCCTGGTGGCCCCACTTCATCCCAGGCACAAGGTGGCACAGGAGGAACAAGCCTGGCGGCGGCCAGCTCTCCAGCCCTGGAGGGCGCTCCCCGCAGGGCCTCCCGCCGTCTCCCAGTCCGGGGCCGGGGCCGGGGTCCCCGCCCTGCACAGCTCGAGGCCGCGGGGCCGCCGCCCTGAGTCCTCCCGGCCTCCGCCTGTCCCGGGGGGAGCGCCGGATCTTGGGCTGTGTCCCCGGCGCACCGGCCCCGGGCCTGTGCTGCTGGAATCGCTCCCGGGGCCGCGCAGCCTCCTCCGCGCGGAGCCACCGCCGGGGCTGCTCCCGGGGCCCCGCGTGCGCGCTGCAGCCCTTTAGGGAGCTGGCGGCGGTGTGTGGCGCCCTCGCCCCCGGGGCGCACCTCCTCTGTTAGTGCCCCTGGGAGCCTGAGGCATCCCCGCCCTCCTGGGATCCTGCCGAGCTCCCCGAGAGCGCCTTTCCTTCCGGGAAGATTGGGGAAGCTCCCGCTTCTCCTCTCCGGGGCAGGGCCTTCCTGTCCTGGGGGCGCTCGCCACAAGGCCTTTGCCCGGCTCCTCGCGGGGCCCCTCCCCCTGGAAGCTTTTCTATTTATTCATTTTTCCGTCTTCCTGCCTTGATAGAAGCGCGAACTCTTCTCACTGTAGCATTCCAGCTGTTCTCCCTTTAAATCTCAGGCTAGGGATCCCTGGGTGGCGCAGCAGTTTGGCGCCTGCCTTTGGCCCAGGGCGTGATCCTGGAGACCCGGGATCGAGTCCCACGTCGGGCTCCCGGTGCGTGGAGCCTGCTTCTCCCTCTGCCTGTGTCTCTGCCTCTCTCTCTCTCACTGTGTGCCTATCATAAATAAATAAAATAAAATAAATCTCAGGCTAAATTCATAGGTTTTCAGGATGATTTGAAAGTTATCTAGGTAAGTTGGTGGGGCCAGGTGACTTGGGGACCCTATTCTTCCACTATCTAGCCCTGCCCCTCCTACTCCGAGGTACTTGAAGATTTACACTGTCCATCACATAGGCCAAACAGGTTCCACAAACCAACAAACAGGAAAACAGAATCCCATTGTTTTTGTGCTCAAAAATATAAAATGTTCTATCCTGAGTTATGAAACAGGTAAAATCTACGTTGTCATTGACACAACTAGTAAGAGAGTATTTTTTTTAATTTTTATTTATTTATGATAGTCAGAGAGAGAGAGAGAGAGAGACAGAGACACAGGCAGAGGGAGAAGCAGGCTCCACACAGGGTGCCCAAAGCGGGACTCGATCCTTGGACTGGAATCACACCCTGAGCCAAAGGCAGACGCTCAACTGCTGAGCCACCCAGACATTCCCACAACTGAAGACTTTTTAAATAAGTCTTAAGATTCTTGTGATTCAACCAATATTTTAGATAAACTATTAGAGTGTTTTCAAACTTTCATAAAAGCATGGCCATTTAAGGATGTAACCAACTTCAAACAGAGATTACCCCAAAGCAGAGTCTCATACTCTTCATTTCGTTGTAGTGAAGGAAAAATTATTATTTATTATTTATTATTATTATTATTATTATTAATTATTATTGCCTAAGATTTCCCTGATATTTCTTTGGAGACCTCTGCTAGGAGCTATTTCAACAAACAGCATTTTCCCTTTGGCTACAGCTGCGATAGCCTGGGTGAAAGCAATTCGCTCTCAAGCAGTCCGGGACTTATATTTGCCAGTAGCAAAATGTCAGTCGGGAGTTGTTTATCTTGTGACTGTTGCAATCAGTTCTATTTCTGACTCCTTCATCACCAAAGCCCAATACACTCTTCAACATCTTTGAGTATTAGATCCATCATAGAACTGCGATAAGTAGCTGGAACTGATAAGATATGCAGAAATATGTTCCTTTTCTCAAACTGCTGAGCCAGCTTTTCACAACATTTGCCCACAGGTTTTGCTTCTCCTGACGACACAGGAGCTAGAATTGTTAAAGGCTACAATGCACACCTTTATGGAAAGACAGACGAGCACCTCTGAGATATCCTCTGTAGGAATGTTTCCAACCACCACCATTTTCCCTCCAATCACCTCTGCTTGTAACCTGCTCTGACAGAGGATCAGCTTCACAGCATCTTCAAGGGAAATGACTCCTGTGGCGTGGATAGCAGCAACATCTCCTACTGAGGAACCCAATATGGCATCAGGCGCAATGCCCCAGGATTTCAGGAGAGTTGTCAAAGCTACTTGGAGCATACAAAGGAGGATGGGTTATTTCAGGATTTGAAGAATTCTCATGGCTATTCTCTATTAATTCAAGGAGAGTTATGGGCTGATACAGGAGAAACAACTTGACAATTTCTGAGGATTTTTCCCTGAGCACTGGCTCACAGTTGGGCAGGACCTTATCCATCCATTGGTAATAGCGTCCATTTCCACAGAACACGAATATCAGCTGAGGGGGACCCCAAGTTTGAACTGTTCCCTCCTTGGCTGCGGATTGTAGTTGTTGCCTGAGATGCTCTGAGGATGTGATTACAAATGTTTTCCTATACAGGGAGCTTGTATGGCTCCTTCTGCAAGATGCTATGAAGGCCAGATTCTGCAGTGATACTTAAACACTTTGGCCCAGAAAATGAGTCATGTCTTTCATTGGGAGCTGGAGGGATTTCCTGAACCTGCAGGCTATAAAAATATTTCATATTCCTCCCATGTTTCTGGGATAGCTGCTTCAACTGTCTAATGACAACATGAACGTTGGTTCACCCAAATTGGTTCCACCCAAATTCAAAACTGCTTACCCTAGCTTCTCTGCCAAATTCTTGGGATTCTTCCCAAGACTCTAGTCTTGCTGGAATGGACAGATTCAACCTCCTAGTGTTTATGCTATTTACACTGTCTAAATAGCACAAAGATGGAAGGATATTCACTTGGTACATCATCAGAAGAAACTTAATGAGGCCATTGTCCACTGGAGATTCAGTGAGGGCCACTGCTGCCTTTCACTGACCAAACTTCAGAGCAGGAGTCCCCTGTTGCTTGTTTCTTCCAATGGTGTTTGCCAAGATCTCCACTTCAGTGGCATCCCCAGCAGACATTCTCAGGCTGTGAGCCTTGATGTACTACACTCTTAATGGGTCAACATGACTCAAAGAGATGCTCTGTAGAAGCCTCTCCTGCTGCCTCTGAGATGGTCTAGTGATGAGAGTAGGTGATCTTGATTCACAGCAATGGCATTAATGACTCCCAGACTGTGGTATGGCCTTTCTAGTCCTTGATAAAAGAATTAATAAAAATATTTCAGCTTTTATTTTAAAAATTAATTGTAAAGATAACAGTGATTGATGATAAATAATGTAAGTTTTTAATGACTATCAATATAAGTAACTGTGCTAACTCAGGATCACTAAAACATGGTTCTTGACTTCTCCCTCCTTTACTAGCTAGCACAATGATTCACAAATTTTGGAGTGAATTTAAAAATCAGGGAAAGTTGAGAGTGACATCACCAAAATAGCGATGTAGGAGACCTCCATCTCTTCACAATGATGAACAATTAGACAGCCATCCATGAACAAAAATAGCTCTGGTAGAGCTTGGGAGTCTTCTTAAGAAACTTTAGCAACACAGTGGAACAAAAAAAATTGAGAATAAGTGCACAAGAAGAGAAGAATATTTCATTTTGCCTGCAGCATCTTACCACTCAAGTTGGCACCGCTCAGTGCCAAGAGGGAACTCCCAGGCCAGAAAGAATTCCACTTAACAGAAAAGGAAAAGCAGAATGAGTGACCAGCTTCCCCAGCCATTCAGAGTACCACACAAAGGTCCCACTCCAGTTTCATCCCACCCAGAGACCAATGAAGGTGAGATAGAAAGAGATGGATAGAAGCAAAAGAGAAACACAAGAGTCACTAAGAACAGCCATTGTAGCACAACCTGTTTCAGCGACATGCAGCACGTTTTGCCACTGAAGAAATCAATGGTCAACTTAGCCTCCATGCAACCTCTGTAGTTTTCACTAGCTTGTACCCCACAGGTATTGATATCTGCTGATGTCAGTTGACTGAGTCTCTTCCCACTACTTCCCCTCCCTGGCTCTCAGAAGAGCCTGGAAACTGCACCAGCAGCCAGCCCAGGCCTCTGCAGGTGCATAGATGTAAAGTATAAAATGCCAGCCTAGACCCCCACTGCTGACCCCATCACCATGTGTCTGCTTGGGGCTTACCCATCTAGCTGTGCACTTGCCCACTGCCAGCCTGATAACTGGGCTCCACTGCAGTGTGCATGCCTTGGAGTAAGATTGTGAAAGCATAGGAGAGGGCACCAATAGCCAGGGCTTCTGCAATTGTTTATGGGCCCAGATAAGGCCCTGTTTTCTGTCACTGGCCTATGCCAGAGCTAGCTCCTCCAGGTGTATACCCACACACCCCAGGTATGACTCCTGACAACAGTCGACACTGCCTTGCACCCATGGCAATACCCAGCAGCCACAGTAGTGCAGGCCAGTGAGCCTGTGTTTGGGCCTGTGCTTTGCTGCTATCTGGACTCCACCACAACACTATGTGCCCAGCTTGCACATGACACTACACAGGTACCTGCAGCTAGACCCTGCAGCCAAATATGTCACTACAAGCTCTGGCTACCACCACTACCTGCCTGGTCCCTAGACATTGTACCTGGAGGTCCACTGAGGACCCCCAACTGCCCTTGAAGATACTATGGACCCTTTGAATGCTCACCAAAGATCACAGATATGTAGATTCTGTGGACCCCAGTGGCCAGAGCCAAAGACACCCATTGCCACTCATACCCCTACATTTGGTGCCCTGCATCAGCATGCCCCTACTCTGAAGTAAAAATCTTACCTTACCAAAGTCAGGTTATAAAGTTCAAAAGAGGTGACTTCTTCAAATGCAAATGCACAGATCTAACAAAGGCTATTGGAATCACAAAAAATGAGGGAAACAACTCCACCAAAGGAATAGAGTAAACCTCCCATAACTGGCCCCAAAGAAATGGAGATCCAAGAATTGCTCAACAAATAATTCAAAACAGTTCTTCTAAAGATGCTCAAGAAGGTATAAGAAAACACATATAAACAATTGAACAATACCAAGAAGACAATACAAGAAGAAAATGAGAAGTTCAACAAAGAGATAGAAAACATTTTTTTTTTTTTATAAAAACACTAAACAGAAATTTTGGACCTAAAGAATACAGTAATTGAATAATTACTGTAGAAAACAGTATTGAATACTGCAAATAGTGAAGAATACAGCTATTGAATAATTCAATAGAGACCTTAAATATCAGATTGACAAAGCAGAATAAAGAATAAGTGAGGTAAAAGATATATCAATTTAAAGTATCCAAATAAGGGAGCCAAAAGGAAAAAGAAGGCAAAGGAATAAAGAAAACCTATGAAAATTATGGGACACCATGATAAACAAAACAAAGAACGATGGAAGTATCACTGGAGTCACAGAAGGAGGAGAGAAAAGGGGGTGAAGAGTTTATTTTAAAGAAATAATGGCTGAGCACTTCCCAAATCTGGGGAGAGATTTGGACATCCAAGTTCATGAAACTAAGAAGTCACCACGAAATTTCAACCCAAACTGATCTTCAACAAGACATATTATAATGAAGCTGACTAAATCAAAGACAAGGAACGAATTTCAAAAGCAACAAGAAAAAAAAAATCTCTCATTCAAGGTAAGTTCCATAAGGCTAAAGCAGATTTCTGAGCAGAGATCTTGCAGGCCAGGAGATAATAGAATGATATATTCGAAATCCTGCAAAAAAAAAAAAAAAAAAAAAAAAAAAAAAAAAACCAAAAACTGCCAACCAGGAATACTTAACTTGCCAAAGCTGTCTTCAGAAATGAAGGCAAAATAAAGACTTCTTCTAACAAACAAAAACTGAGGGAAGTTACCATCACTAAAGCTGCCTTACAAGAAATGCTGAAAGGAGTGCTTGCAGCTGAATTGAATGGTTGATAATTAGTCATATGAGAACACCTGAAAATATACAACACATTGGTAAAGATAAACATACGCTCAGATTCAGAATACTCACACTCCAATATGGTGTTATGTTAACCACTTAACTCTAGTTCAACAGTTAAAGGAGAAAACTGTTTAAAGATGGTTACAGCTACAATGATTTATTAATGAATACACAATATAAAAAGGGGCATACTGTGATATCAAAAATATAAAAGGGGAGAAAAGTATAGAGTTTTAATTTGTGACTGTAGGTTGCTATGAGTATGAAACAGACTGTTATACATATAAGATGTTTCATGTAAGCCTCATGGTAACCAAAAAGTAGAAACCTACAATAGATTCATGAATGATAAACCAAAGAGAATCAAAGCATACAACTAGAGAAAATCACCTATTCAGAAAGGAATGCAGCAAAAGAGGAAGAAAGGTTTAAGGGAACTATAAAAAGCATCCAGGAAACAATAAGATGGTGTAAATATGTCCTTATCTATCAGTAATTACTCAAAATGAATATGCATTGATTTCTCCTGTGGAAAGACATAGAGTGACTGAATGGATAAAATATGTAAGATTCAAATATACGCTTCCTATTGGAGACTCACTTCAGCTTTAATATACGTAGGCTAAAAGTGAACAGATGGAAAAAGATATTCTATGCAAGTTGAAACCAAGAGAGAGCAGAGGTAGCTATACTTACATTAGATAAAATAGACTTTAAGCCAAAAATAGTAACAAAAGACAAAGAAGTTCATTATATAATGATACGAGTCAATTGATCAAGAAGAACTAATAATCATCTATATATATATATATATACACATCTATATATATATATATACACATCTATATATATATATAGATGTGCCTAACATGAGAGCACCTAAATATATTAAGCAAATACTAATAGATCTGAATCAGGGGCACCTGGCTGGCACAGTTGGTAAAGCATCCAGCTCTTGATTTCAGTTCAGGTCATGATCAGGGTCATGAGATCAAACTCCATGACAGTTCCTTGCTCCATGACAGTTCCTTAAGCTCCAGAGTTGCTTAAATCTTTCCCTTTGCCTTTGCCCCTCCCCACTCCCCACCCCGACTCTCTCTCTAAAATAAATATATAATTTTTTGTAAAGGTCTGAAGGAAGAAAAAACAAAAATACTATAATAGTGGAAGGCTTCGATACCCTACTTTCAACAATGGATAGATCGTCTAGACAGAAAATCAACAAGTAAATGTTGGGGGAAAAGGGAAATAATAAAGATCAGAACAGAAATAAATAAAACAGAGACCAGAAAAATAATAGAAAGAAATAACAAAACTAAACAAAACTTTGGCTACACTAAGAAGAAAATAGAAGAAAACTCAAATAAATAAAACCAGAAATAATATTGTATTTCTTCCTGATTCAGTTTTGGGAGATTGTGTTTCTAGGGTTATCCATTTCTTCTAGGTTGTCCCATTTGTTGGCATATAATTGTTCACAGCAGTCTCTTATAATATTTTGTATTTCTGTGGTGCCACATGCTACTTTTTCTCCTCCATTTCTGATTTTATTTATTTAGGTACTTTCTCTCTTTTTTTTTTTTTTGGTCACAAAATACCTCAAATAGACAAAGCAACCTGGAGAAAGACAAACAAAGCTGGAGGTATCACAAGTTCGGTTTTCAAGATATACTATAAAACTGTAGTGATAAAAACATTATGGTACTGGCACAAAAACAGACACATAGATCAATGGAACAGAAGGAAGCTCAGAAAAAAAAACCTATGCTAATTAGGTCAACTAATCTATGATAAAAGAGGCAAGAGTACAAAATGGAGAACAATCTCTTCAATAAATGGTATTAGGAAAACAGGACAGCTATATGTAAAAGAAAAAAACTGGACCACTTCCAAAACCAAATACAAAAATAAACTCAGATTGGGTTAAAGACCTAAATGTGAGGACTGAAACCATAAAAATCCTAGAAAAAAACATAGGCAATAATTTCTGATATCAGTCATATCAACATTTTTTAAGATACATCTCCTAGGGCAAGGGAAACAAAAGCAAAAATCAACTATTGGGACTACATCAAAAGAAAAACTTTTGCACAGCACCGTAAATCATAAACAAAACAAAAAGACAACCTGTCTGGAATAAGAGAAGATATTTCCAAGAGATATATCCAATAATTGTTTAATACCTAAAATTATATAGAATTTATACAACTCAACCTCTCTTCCAAAAGAAAAAAATACAATTAGAAAATGGGCAGAGGATCTGTAATGGAAGAATACAGATGACTAAAGACCCATGTAAGAAGCCAAGATTACTTATCATCAGGGAAATGCAAATCAAAACCATAATGACATATCACCCTATACTTGAGAATGGCTACAATAAAAAACATCAGACGTAACAAGTGTTGGCAAGAAGGTCTAGAAGAAAAAGGAACCCTTGTGTACTGTTGCTGAGAGTGTGCGTTATTACAGCCACTGTCAAAAACAATATGAAGTTTCCTCAAAAAATTAAAAGTAGAAATACCGTGTGGCCCAGTAATTCCACTATTGAGTATTTACCCAAGAAAATGAAAACACTAATTTGAAAAGATATATACACCCCTATATTTATTGCAGCAGTATTGACAGTAGCCAAGATATGGAAGCAACCTACATGTATATCAATAGCCAAATGTATCAGTAAGAAATAAGCAATGGAATTTTATTCAGCCTTAAGAAGAATGAGATCATGTCATTTGCAACAATATGGATGGACCTAGTTGGTATTATGCTAAGTGAATTGTCATACTGAGAAATAGAAATGTGGAATCCAAATTCCTCAAATGAATAAAAAGAGAAAATGCAGAATCAGACCTATAAATACAGAGAATAAACTGATGGTTGTGAGAGGAGTAGGGGTGAAGAGATTGGCAAAAACATGGAGAGTGGAAGATATAGACTTCTAGTTATAGAATAAGTCATGGAAATAAAAGGCACAGCATAGGGAATATAGTCAGTGTTATTGTAATTGTATTGTATAGTGAAACGTGGTAGCCACAGGGGTGCCTCTGTGGCTCAGTTGCTTAAGCATCTGTCATTGGCTCAGGTCATGATCTCAGAGTCATGGGATCAGATTCTGGATCAGGCTCCATGCTCAGCTCATGGTCTCTTAAATAAGTAAAATCCTTTTGTTTTTAAAGTTGCTTAAAAAAAATGGTAGCTACATTTGTGGTGAGCATAGTATAATGAATAGAGAAATTGAATGCCTATGTTGTGTACCTGAAATTAGTGTAATGTGTTAACTATACTCAAATAGAAAAATCTTTTAACTCAATAAAATAAAAAATGAAAAAAAGAGATATTATAACTGACACCACAGGCATACAAGTATCACAAGAGATTACTGTAAACAATTATATGGCAACAATTGGAAACCTAAAAAAAATATTCATAGAAACATATAACCTATAAACACTGAATCATGAAGAAATAGAAAATATGAACAGACCAATAATGAGACAAGACATTGAATCAGTAATCAAAAACCTCTCAACAGGGGTGCCTGGGTGGCTCAGTTGTTCAGCATCTGCCTTTGGCTTGGGTCATGGTCCTGGGGTCCTGGGATCGAGTTTTGCCTCAGGCTCCCTACAGGGAGCCTGCTTCTCCTTCTGCCTATGTCTCTGTCTCTCTCATGAATAGATATAAATATAAAATAAAATAAAACAGGGGATCGCTGGGTGGCGCAGCGGTTTAGCGCCTGCCTTTGGCCCAGGGCATGATCCTGGAGACCCGGGATCGAATCCCACATCGGGCTCCCGGTGCATGGAGCCTGCTTCTCCCTCTGCCTGTGTCTCTACCTTTCTCTCTCTCTCTCTCTCTCTCTCTCTCTCTCTCTCTGACTATCATAAAAAAATAATAATAAAAAAATAAAATAAAATAAAATATAAAATAATCTCTCAACAATGAAAAGACTAGGATCAGATGGTTACATTGGTTGAATTCTATCAAACATGAAAGAAGTATTAGCAACAATCCTTATTAAACTCTTCCAATAAAATGGAGAGGAAGGAACACTCCTGAATTCACTTTACATGGCCAGCATTATCCTGATATCAAAGCCAGATAAGGACATTACAGGGAAAAAAACAAACAAACCCAAAACCACAGATCAATAGATGTAAAAATTCTCAATAAATATTAGCAATCCAAAATCAACAACACAATAAAAGTATCATACACTATTTGTCCATGGTTCAATATATGCAAATAAACAAAAATAATAATAGATAACATCTTTAATAGAATAAGAGATTAAAATAATATGATAACCTCAGTCGATGCATAAAAGGAATTGACAGAATTGAAAATCCATTCATTCTTAGAACTTCAAGAAATTAGGGAGAGAAAGAAACATATTGCAACACAATAAAAAGTATATAGGACTCCCCCCGGGGGTGGCCACAGGGGTTGGGGGGCGGCTGCGGGGCGTGCCCGTCGTCCTCGGCTTGGGGAGTCTGCTCCCTGGAGGCTGGAGGCTGGCATCGCCTGTCATCCCCTCTCAGGGCCTCTGCTCAGGGAGGCTGCTCCCCGGAGGCTGGAGGGTAGAGGCTGGGAGCGCCTGTCGTCCTGGTCGCGGCCTCCACTCAGGTAGGCTGCTCCCTGGAGTCTGGAGGCTGGCATCGCCCGTCATCCGCTCTCAGGGCCTCTGCTCAGGGAGGCTACTCCCTGGAGGTTGGAGATTGGAGGCTGTGAGCGCCCGTCGTCCTGGTCACGGCCTCCACTGGGGGAGGCTGCTCCCTGGAGGCCGGCACTGCTGTCATCCCCCCTCAGGGCCTCCGCTTGGGGAGGCTGCCTACCATTCCTCTCAGGGCGTCCACTTGTTGAGGCTGCGCCCTGGAGGCTGGAGGGTGGTACCACCCGTCATCCCTCTCAGGGCCTCTGCTTGGGGTGGCTGTTCCCTGGAGGCTGGAGGCTGGCACTGCCCGTCATCCCCCTCAGGGCCTCTGCTTGGGGAGGCTGCTCCCTGGAGGCTGGAGGGTGGCACCGCTTGTCATCCCCCCTCAGGCCAGCCATTCGGGGAGGCTCCTCCCTGGAGGCTGGAGACCTAGTGGCTGCATGTGCCTTTACATCCACAGAAGGCGCTCAGCAGCCTAAAAAAGACGGGTCATCCTGCCGCCAGGCTCTGTAAAGCTTTTGTCGCCACTGAATGTGTTGATCTGCACTGGCAGGAAAACGGTTTCTTTCTCCATTTGTCCGCGTCCATCTGGGAGACAACGTGGGCCTCTGTGCCTCCCCTCCCAGACACGCTGTCCGTCCCCCCCCGGATGCTGTTCCCACCGGATGTTTTGCTGTACAACGGAGGTGTTACATCCTTCATGCAGTGTTTCCACGTCTGGAGCTAACAGGAGTCAATGTAGAAGGTCTGGAGGGGCTTGAAGAGCAAGAGTCGTGGGATCCCTGGGTGGCTCAGCGGTTTGGCACCTGCCTTGGACCCATCGTGTGGGTTGAGTCCCGCATCGGGTCCCCCCACGGAGCCTGCTTCTCCCTCTGCCTGTGTCTCTGCCTCTCTCTCTCTCTGTGTCTCTCACGAATAAACAACAACAGAAAAGAGCAAGAGTCGTGAGGGATGGTAATGCCACTGCCCACAGGTAAGCGCAGTTGGTCGTCTTTACCGAGTGACGGGCGGCGGCTGGCGGGTGCCGCCCGGGATGCCGGAGCGTCGAGGTCGAGGCCTTTGTCTCTCCCCGCTTCCTGCCGCCAGCACCCAGTGAAAGCAATTTAAATAAGGAAACCGCTTTTAAGACATTGAGAACATTCCAGATCATTCACAGTTGACTGCAGATCTTAAACACCCCTCCAACCCCCGGGGCTCTTGTCTTCCCTGGGTGGAAGTGTGTGAGACCTAGTGTTTCCCTGTACTTGGTGGATCGCTGTGCACACCGTGAACATCCACCCAGGCCTCCCTCTGTGGGTGGCCGGCATGACTAGACCAGGCTGCAGAGCTCCGTGGCCATGTCCCTCATTCGACATGCCAGATCGGTCTGTTTGTTTTAATACACGTGCATAAAAATCCACTTTATTATTTTTAAGACAACATTTTTTGGGGGGAATAATCTCAAATCTCAGGCACATTTCCAGAAAAGAGGAATGGAATGAGCATGCCTTATGTGGCATCCAGCTTTACCCCATTTGCTTTATGACCTGAGCTCACACTCACTTGTGCTCCTTGCCCTGTTACACATGCACACATGGGAGGTTTTTGTGAGGGCGCGGGGCCCTTCTCCTTCGTGTTCCGAACGTGTGGGTACCCAGGGCTCTGTGGCCTCTAAACCAACCGTGCACAGCATGTGTCCTGTCTGCCACCCGCAGCCAGTTTGTCAGTTGTGATCAAGTGTCTTGTGCTGTGTTCCTTTTGGTGCAGACTCCAGGTTGGGGTCACGTTTGGCACTTGGTCACCATGTCGCCTGGTTCCTAAGTTCGTCGTTTTATGTGCGTCCTGTGTTTCCGTGTGGACACAGTGTCATCCGGGTCACTCTTCCCCCATTGACATGTGCTTGGTTTGGTGGGTTGTTTTTCCTGGAGTGAGTGGTGTGGTAATAATCTCTACTGCACACTCCTCTTTCTATGCGTGATTATTGAGTCTGTGAATATCCATATGTGGTGTTGACAGACACTATTCACCAACTCAGATTTTAGTGACTTTCCACATTTTCCACAGTGGAAATGATGACTCAGCGCCATTGGTTTCACTCAAATTCCAAGATTACCTGTAGGTTGCACACATGTAGTTTTGTTTGGTGTTAGTATCTGTAGGATGGTTAGGTTTTATTTACCAAGTGATGTTTTCATCTTTCTCCCAGTTTTCAGATTGTGCTGTTGCATCTCTTTCTTCATTGAATGGCTGCTAATTAGTTGTCCGCTTGGACTTTCTAAGCAGATAAATTGTAATTGGTAATTTTATTTTTCCCTTCCATACTTTTATTATTTTTTTCTTTTTTTGGTCTTATTACATTTAGGGTAAGTAGTGTGGTGTTAATACTAAAATAATCACAGGCGGACTTAAGGTAAACAAGCTTTTGCAAAAGAAACAAATACCTCTTTAATCTCAATTTACAGATTATGTAAAAAAAATTAGGTATGCTGTTGAAGGGAATCCGGTATCTATGAATAGGCTCTGCCTTTGTCCTTCGCTATCTTTTGAGTGAAATAGTAAATATTCTGGTATCAAGCCTTTCCTCTGTCTCCCAGTTAGGTGTGTTATTTTGATATGCAGCAGGATTCATTTGGCTAATATCTTGCGATGTTTGCATTTTCGTGCATGGGGAGGACTGGTTTTAGGTTGAACACACTTGGTTCACATGTTTCTATCCACGTTTCAGTCTAGGAAGGGGATGTTGTCGTTCCTTCCTGGCTGTCCTGCCCTGGCGCCCGCCACATGCAGGCACCATGAGCTCTGTTTGCACACGCATCCTGCGTGTGCGCGTGGCTCCATGGAGACACGACCCAGCTGCGTCTCGCCACCGTCCCTCCCCGGTGGCATGTCCCTCACCACCGGCCGCTGTGCCGTGTCCCCTCCTTGACTTTTATTCCTTCTCCTGTTGCCATTGCCTTCGGGAGTGCGTGTGCTCATGTCTGCGGGAATGCTATTAGAGGCCTTGCTGACCCCATGGCTTGCTCCCATGTAAAATGTGATTTTCCTGAGCATTGGCCTCAGAATTCACGAGCTTTCTCCCTAGACACACTGCCCTCTCTGCCGGGTCGGTGGCCCCACCTGCCCTCCACCTCCCGAGGTCAGGCATCCCTGCCACCACTGGCCGCTTTGTGATTTCTTGAGGACGTGTCCTTGTGTCTCCGTGGGGTGCTCTCATCCTTGTTGCTGGTCTCCTCTGCTCTCCTGCTCATGCCGCTCGGTGCTCTGTGGGCTCCCCCACCCTCAAGCTGTGGCTTTTCCTTTATTTGGGGGGAATCTTTCTTTTTCCTCTATGCTGTCTGGTTTTCCTTCCGAGGTCCCGTGGGGAACATGTTGGGACTCCGGGACGTGCTCGTCATGTCTCTCAACTTTCGTCAAAGCCTCGCATTCTGTGAAGGTTTGTGCACATTCCCAGGAGTGTCCTCGCCCTGTTCAGCGGCTGCCTCGCTGCTGTGCGTCCACCTGTGTGCCCAGCCTGTTCCACTGTGTCCCATCCCTGTGGCACCTGCACACCACGCTCCCCAGGGCTGCGTTCGTGTACATGGGCTGCTTCTCTGCGACGTGTCCTGTGGCTTGAGCGGGTGCCCTTCCTCCACAGCGGGGTGATCATCGATCATCTGTTTTTGTTCCTGAAATCCAGTTGTCCTGACAGCGGGTATGTTTATGGCTATGAGAGTTCGTGCCTGGGAATTGGGGGAGGGTAGAGCCTACCACCCTATGTAGTGTGCTGGTCACTGGTCGTGTCCCTGCCTTGGGGGACAGCAGCTAAGGGGCCACTGTGCTGCGTATTCTGTGTGGGGTCCCCTGGCACCCCCCATGACCTAGTGTGGCACCGCTGTCAGGGGAATGGGCCCACGTGTTCGAAACCCGTGGAAATGAGAAACGAGAAAAGTTTTCTCGTTTCAGCATCTGGCTGCACTGGTCCTTGCTCTCAGCGGTCCCGTCTGTGAGGCCTGGGACTGCACCGGGCGCTGAACCCACCGCTCCTAGGGGCACGGGGCTGGGCCTGTGAGCCATTGGCCACAGCGTCGTCATCCCCTAGTCAGTATACCAGCTGCTTCTCTGTATGCTGGTTAAAGTTGTCTCATCTACCACGTGTCATTGACCCATGTCCACGGAGCTCAGGCCTGGACGGCTTCCCAAGTGCTCACATGTTCCCTGCGAGGCGCTCTGTGGCCTTCTTGTGCTCGGTGCATTCTGACCGTGAAACCACCAGTAAATACGAAGCGCAGAGCATGCCGTGAAAGGACCGAGGCTGGAGCTGGGGCCCAACGAGGTCTGTGCAAGGATTGCATGGGATGCAGGCCCCACACCCTCCTTGCTCTGCACACACGCACCCCTGCCGGCCTGTTAACCGCAGGGCTTGGAGGAGTCAGAGGAGAGCGAATGCGCTCATGGATCCCAAGATGAGGGGGCGCTGTGGTCGCCCAGGACCCTCCTGCTCTGGGACACGGTGTCCCTGGTGTGAGCCTCCTGCATGGTCTCCTTCCCGCTCCTGGAGCGATGCTTTGGTGGCCCATCCATCCCACCTCACCCCTGTCCTTCAGGAAATGCTCCAGGCTTCTGCAGAACCAATTGGTCTCGTCATGGCTCCAGCGCCGTCCTTCAAGATCCATTAAGACGCGTTTAACACGACATAGGTCAGGGGAGTAGACTCACACACACAGCTGCATCCACCTGCTGGTGACAGAGACCCTCCCACCATCCTCCCACCATCCGTCAACATTGAGATGACGTGATGCGATGCTTCGTGTCCACATAGAGAAACCTGTGTGTGCCCGTGTGTGTGTGTACACATGACTACAGATGTGCGCAGATGTGCATGCATGTGTGTGGGTATGCACACGCATGTGTGTCCATGGGTGTATGTGGGCACAACGCAGGTTTATCTATGCACACGTGTGCATGTATCTGAGCACGTAGGTGTGCATATGTATATTCACACAGTACACACGTGCATATGTATATTCACACATGCACGTGGGTGCATGCACACTGATATGTACATGCTTTGTGTGCACATATGTTGGTAATATCAATGTAGGCACGCACATGTACACGTGGGTGCGTACATATGTAGGTGTATGTGTGTGTGTGGGTGTGTGCACACGCAGATGTGCACATGCCTTGTGCTCATGTACGTTGGTACACATCCATACAGGCGCACACATGCACACACGTGGGCGTGTACATATGTAGGTGCGCACCCATGGACGTCTGTGCATGTCTGTGTGCACCCATCTTGCTTTGCATGAATACACACGTGTTTTCTCACAGTGGGTCATCCCTTGGTAATCTTTGTTGGGAAGTGTGATGTGAATGGTCCTGTGTCTCCTAATGGGGTGCTTTCTTGCTCCTGCTATATGGCTCACATCCTTGCCCCAACCCCACCTTCTGTCCCGTCCCCCCTGCTTTGCCCCACCACACACTCCTCCTGGGTGATCTGTCATCATGTCACCCCCACGAACGCTAATGTCCCTCAGGGCGAGGTGACAACTGTGTCTTTCCTGAACCCTTTCCTGTCAGCTCTTCCCCACACAGACCCTTTCCTTCCTGCCTGCCTACAGACCACCCCAGTAAATTGTGACCTTGTCGTTGTCTCTTCTGGACTTTTTCTTCTCCTTTCCCAGAACTCTGGGCACATGTTTGGTTGCAAATATGCATAGTTCTGACCGCTATAGTAGGCAGCCATTAAACAGTAATTATGATTTATGTATCCTTATAGAATTAATGAGGCCATTGGGGGAAAAATATAACAAAAGCATCTCTAAGAGGAAACAATTTGAGGAATTTAAGATTGGCTCTTGCGATCTCGATTTCTAGATGTTTATTATCTCCTTTGTTAGGAGGAACTGAGGCAGGTCGGGGTCTCTATTAGCCCTACAGGTGCAGCCTCTGCAGGCACATCTGTTGCCCGAGTAGGGAGGACCGTAAATACTGGAGAACTGTACATGTTAAATTAAGGAGGTGACCTGAAACAGTTGTGAAATGCGGGGAGGACATGCTGATCTTGCGTGTCACATCAGTGACAGATTGTTTCAGAGGAGTGGCCACAGACATGTGGCCTGCCAAGCACAGTGCAGTGTAAGTAGGTGTTGGGAAGGGTTGTCTGCACCTGTCGTGAATCAGGATTCTCTTGGTGGACAGCTGTGGGTCCCCAGTGAGCCGATCATGACAGCAGTGTCTGTGGTCCTTCTGCTCTGGGATGGCAGAGGGGGGTGCCCATGCTGAGGCTCTGTTTTGCTCATTTTCTCCACCTTGGTTGCATGATGGTGACTGGCATGTGGGACTTGACCCATGCCCAGGTCTTCTCTGCCCTCACCACGTGTCCCGCTCCACGTGCGGCTCCAGGTGGCTGCAGGGATGGTGTCCCTTGCTGTCCCAGCTCGCAGCTGATGAAAACCTGCCCCCCTGAGCATTTAACCATGTGTTGGCTCCTGGGCCACAGGCTCTGGAGGGTTCCAGACCCCAGGAAGCATCCCAGTGGGGCACTGGTTCTCGCCCCATGGGCTGGTGCTGCACCCATGAGGTAGGTGAGCGGACTGACTCAGTTGTGACTGAGTCTTTTTTTATAATAAATTTATGTTTTATTGGTGTTCAATTTACCAGCATACAGAATAACACCCAGTGCTCATCCCGTCACGTGCCCCCCTCAGTGCCCATCACACATCACCCCCACCCCCCACCCGCCTCCCCTTCCACCGCCCCTAGATCGTTTCCCAGAGTTAGGAGTCTTTATGTTCTGTCTCCCTTTCTGATATTTCCCACACATTTCTTCTCCCTTCCCTTACATTCCCTTTCACTATTATTTATATTCCCCAAATGAATGAGAACATATAATGTTTGTCCTTCTCCGATTGACTTACTTAACTCAGCAAAATACCCTCCAGTTCCATCCACTGGGTATTTGAAAATGGTGGGTATTTGTCGTTTCTAATGCCTGAGTAATATTCCATGGTATACATAAACCACATCTTCTTTATCCATTCATCTTTCGATGGACACCGAGGCTCCTTCCACAGTTTGGCTATTGTGGACATTGCTGCTATAAACATCGGGGTGCAGGTGTCCCGGCGTTTCATTGCATCTGTATCTTTGGGGTAAATCCCCAGCAGTGCAATTGCTGGGTCGTAGGGCAGGTCTATTTTAACTCTTTGAGGAACCTCCACACAGTTTTCCAGAGTGGCTGCACCAGTTCACATTCCCACCAACAGTGTAAGAAGGTTCCCTTTTCTCCGCATCCTCTCCAACATTTGTGGTTTCCTGCCTTGTTAATTTTCCCCATTCTCCCTGGTGTGAGGTGGTATCTCATTGTGGTTTTGATTTGTATTTCCCTGATAGCAAATGATGCAGAGCATTTTCTCATGTGCATGTTGGCCATGGTCTATGTCTTCCTCTGTGAGAATTCTCTTCATGTCTTTTGCCCATTTCATGATTGGATTGTTTCTTTGCTGTTGAGTTTAAGAAGTTCTTTATAGATCTTGGAAACTAGCCCTTTATCTGATACGTCATTTGCAAAAATCTTCTCCCATTCTGTAGGGTGTCTTTTAGTTATGTTGATGGTATCCTTTGCTGTGCAAAAGCTTCTTATCTTGATGAAGTCCCAAGAGTTCATTTTTGCTTTGTTTCTTTTGCCTTCGTGGATGTATCTTGCAAGAAGTTACTGTGGCCAAGTTCAAAAAGGGTGTTGCCTGTGTTCTCCTCTAGGATTTTGATGGAATCTTGTCTCACATTTAGATCTTTCATCCATTTTGAGTTTATCTTTGTGTATGGTGAAAGAGAGTGGTCTAGTTTCATTCTTCTGCATGTGGATGTCCAATTTTCCCAGCACCATTTATTGAAGAGACTGTCTTTCTTCCAGTGGATAGTCTTTCCTCCTTTATCAAATATTAGTTGACCATGAAGTTGAGGGTCCACTTCTGGGTTCTCTATTCTGTTCCATTGATCTATGTGTCTGTTTTTGTGCCAGTACCACACTGTCTTGATGACCACAGCTTTGTAGTACAACCTGAAATCTTGCATTGTGATGCCCCCAGATATGGTTTTCTTTTTTAAAATTCCCCTGGCTATTCAGGGTCTTTTCTGATTCCACACAAATCTTAAAATAATGTGTTCTAACTCTCTGAAGAAAGTCCATGGAATTTTGATAGGGATTGCATTAAACGTGTAAATTGCCCTGGGTAACATTGACATTTTCACAATATTAATTCTGCCAATCCATGAGCACGGAATATTTTTCCATCTCTTTGTGTCTTCCTCAATTTCTTTCAGAAGTGTTCTATAGTTTTTAGGGTATAGATCCTTTACCTCTTTGGTTAGGTTTATTCCTAGGTATCTTATGCTTTTTGGTGCAGTTGTAAATGGGATTGACTCCTTAATTTCTCTTTCTTCAGTCTCATTGTTCGTGTATAGAAATGCCACTCACTTCTGGGCATTGATTTTGTATCCTGCCACACTGCCAAATTGCTGTATGGGTTCTAGCAATCTTGGTGTGGAGGCTTTTGGGTTTTCTATGTAGAGTATCATGTCATCGGTGAAGAGGGAGAGTTTGACTTCTTCTTTGCCAATTTGAATGCCTTTTATTTCTTTTTGTTGTCTGATTGCTGACGCTAGGACTTCCAGTACTATGTTGAATAGCAGTGGTGAGAGTGGACATCCCTGTCTTGTTCCTAATCTTAACGTAACAGCTCCCAGTGCTTTCCCATTGAGAATGATATTTGCTGTGGCCTTTTCATAGATGGCTTTTAAGATGTTGAAGAATGTTTCCTCTATCCCTACACTCTGAAGCATTTTGATCAGGAATGGATGCTGTATTTTGTCAAATGCTTTCTCTGCATCTATTGGAAGGGTCATATGATTCTTGGTTTCTCTCTTGCTGATATGATGAATCACATTGATTGTTTTAGGAGTGTTGACCCAGTCTTGCATCCTGGGGATAAATCCCACTGGGTTATGGTGAATAATCTTTTTAATGTACTGTTGTATCCTTTTGGCTAGTATCTTGTTGAGAATTTTTGCATTCATGTTCATCAGGGATATTGGTCTATTACTCTCCTTTTTGGTGGCATCTTTGTCTGGTTTTGGAATTAAGGTGATGCTGGCCTCATAGAACGAGTTTGGAAGTACTCCATCCCTTTCTCTCTTTCCAAACAGCTTTAGTAGAATAGGTATGTTTTCTTCTTTAAACGTTTGATAGAATTCTCCAGGGAAGCCATCTGGCCCTGGACTTTTGTGTCTTGGGAGGTTTTTGATGACTGCTTCAATTTCCTCCCTGGTTATTGGCCTGTTCATGTTTTCTATTTCTTCCTGTTCCAGTTTTGGTAGTTTGTGGCTTTCCAGAAATGCGTCCATTTCTTCTAGATTGCCTAATTTATTGGCGTATAGCTGTTCATAATATGTTTTTAAAATCGTTTGTATTTCCTTGGTGTTGGTGGTGATCTCTCCTTTCTCATTCATGATTTTATTGAGTCTTCTCTCTCTTCTTTTTAATAAGGCTGGCTAATGGTTTATCTATCTTATTAATTCTTTCAAAGAACCAACCAACTCCTGGTTTTGTTGATCTGTTCCACAGTTCTTCTGGTCTCGATTTCATTGAGTTCTGCTCGAATCGTTATTAACTCTTTTTTTGCTAGGTGTAGGATCTATTTGCTGTTTTTTCCTCTAGCTCCTTTAGGTGTAAGGTTAGCTTTTGTATTTGAGTTCTTTCCAGTTTTTGGATGGATGCTTGTATTGTGATGTATTTCCCACTCACGACTACTTTTGCTGTATCCCAAAGATTTTGAATGGTTGTATCTTCAATCTCTTTACTTTCCATGAATCTTTTTAATTCTTCGTTAATTTCCTGGTTGACCCTTTCATCTTTTAGCAGGATGGTCCTTAACCTCCACGTGTTTGAGGTCCTTCCAAACTTCTTGTTGTGATTTAGTTCCAATTTTAAGGCATTATGGTCTGAGAATATGCAGGGGACGATCTCAGTCTTTTGGTATCGGTTCAGATCTGATTGTGACCCAGTATGTGGTCTATTCTGGAGAAAGTTCCATGTGCACTTGAGAAGAATGTGTATTCAGTTGCATTTGGATATAAAGTTCTGTAGATATCTGTGAAATCCATCTGGTCCAGTGTATCATTTAAAGCTCTCGTTTCTTTGGAGATGTTGTGCTTAGAAGACCTATTGAGGGTAGAAAGAGCTAGATTGAAGTCACCATGTATAAGTGTATTATTATCTAAGCATGTCTTCACTTTGGGTATTAATTGGTTTAAATATTTAGCAGCTCCCACATTCGGGGCATATATAGTGAGGATTGTTAAGTCCTCTTGTTGGATAGATCCTTTAAGTATGATATAGTGTCCCTCTTCATCTCTCACTACAGTCTTCGGGGTAAATTTTAGTTTATCTGATATAAGGATGGCTACCCCTGCTTTCTTTTGAGGACCATTTGAATGGTAAGTGGTTCTCCAACCTTTTATTTTCAGGCTGTAGGTGTCCTTGTGTCTCAAACGAGTATCTTGTAGACAGCAAATAGATGGGTCCTGCTTTTTTATCCAGTCTGACACCCTGCGCCTTTTGATGGGGTCATTAAGCCCATTCACGTTCAGAGTTACTATTGAAAGATATGAGTTTAGTGTCATCATGATACCTATCCAGTCCTTGTTTTTGTGGATTGTTCCATTGGACTTCTTAAAGGGGAATTTTAAGAGTCCCCCTTAAAGTTTCTTGCAGAGCTGGCTTGGTGGTCACATATTTCAGTTCCTGCCTGTCTTGGAAGCTCTTTGTCTCTCCTTCTATTCTGAATGAGAGCCTTGCTGGATAGAGTATTCTTGGTTGCATGTTTTTCTCATTTAGGACCCTGAATATATCCTGCCAGCCCTTTCTGGCCTGCCACGTCTCTGTGGAGAGGTCTGCTGTTAATCTAATATTTCTCTCCATATACATTAGGGATCTCTTGTCTCTTGCTGCTTTAAGGATCTTCTCCTTATCTTTGGAATTTGCAATCTTCACCATTAAATGTCTAGGTGCTGAATGGTTTTTATTGATTTTAGGGGGGGTGGTGGCTCTATTTCTTGGATCTGAATGCATGTTTCCGTTCCCAGATTAGGAAAGTTTTCAGCTAGGATTTGTTCAAATATATATTGTGGACATCTGTCCCTTTTGGCGCCCTCGGCCGCCTCGGGTGCTCTTAATCGGCACCCAATTAAACATAGATTTTTCTTCCTCAGGCTGTCACTTATTTCCTTTAGCCTATCTTCATGATCCTTTAATTGTTTGTCTGTTTTTTCCTCAGTTTCCCTCTGCCATCAACTTGTCTTCTATGTCACTCACAGGTTCTTCCACCTCGTTAATCCTGCTCATTAGGACCTCTAGTTGGATTGCATCTCATTTAATTGATTTTTAATTTCTGCCTGATTAGATCTAAATTCTGCAGTCATGAAGTCTCTTGAGTCCTTTGTGCTTTTTTTCTAGAGCCACCAGTAGCTTTATAATAGTGCTTCTGAATTGGCTTTCTGACATTGAATTGTAATCCAAATTTTGTAAGTCTGTGGGAGAGAGGATTGGTTCTGATTCTTTGTTTTGAGGTGAGGTTTTACTTCTAGTCATTTTGCTCAGTGCAGAGTGGTCAAAAACAAGTTGTACTGGGAAAAGGAGAAGAAGAGAGAAGAGAAAAAAAAGAAAAGAAAAAAAAGAGAAAAAAAGGAAAAAAAGAAGGGGAGAAGCAAACAGAAATCAGAAAACAAAAAAACAAGGGGGAGTATCCTCTGATTCTGTATACTATAAATCCCTCGACTTCCCCTGGAACTTTCCAGTGCTGCGTGGTCAATAATTTGTTTTTCCCCTGTTGGTGTAGCTGGTGTTCTGCGGGAGGGGCCCGCTGTGCTGATTTTCAGGTGTTAGCACTTGGGAGAGCTGCTCAGCCCCCTGCCTGGTGCAGGGCTCAGTGAAAGATGTTTAAGTATTTATCCGGTGAGGCCACTGTGAAGCTCAGTGGAGGTTGTTT
Source organism: Canis lupus dingo (assembly GCF_003254725.2). Classification (NCBI taxonomy): domain Eukaryota; kingdom Metazoa; phylum Chordata; class Mammalia; order Carnivora; family Canidae; genus Canis; species Canis lupus. The sequence goes on along the minus strand of NC_064244.1, from coordinate 4,305,193 downwards.
ATCCTGTGAGGTCCCAGGAGGAACAACAACATTGGCAGCCGCCAGCTCTGGAGCCCTGGATTCAGCTCCTGCAGTAACTACAGAGCTGTCAGTCTGCGGGGGCCTGGAGGCTCCGGGGCGGGGCCGCTGATCTGCTCACCTTGGGGCAGGAGTGTCCTTGCTGTCCTGTGTCCTCCTGGCTTCTGCCTGTCCTGGGGGGAGGCCGGAACCTGGGCTGTGTCCCTGGCGCCCTGTGCTCCCGAGCCTGTGCTGCTGGATTCGTGCTCCTGGGGCCGCGTAGCCGCTTCCCTGCAGAGCCTCTGCCGGAGCCGACGCCGAGCTGCTCCTGGCCGCACAGCCCCCCTCCGCGCGGAGCTGCAGCCGAGCCCCTCCGAGATGCTCCCGGGTCCAGCAGCGAGCGTGCTCCAGGCCTTTAGGGGCTCGGCTGCAGGGTGTGGCACGCTCTCCCCAGGGTGCAGGTGCTGTTAGTGTCCCTGGGAGCCTGAGGGCATCCCCGCCCTCCTGGGATCCTGCTCCAACTCCCTGGGAGCCCCTTTCTGCCCGGGAAGGTTGGTGCAGCTCCTGCTTCTCCGGGACGGGGCTCTCCTGTCCTGGGGACACTTGCCCCGGCCTCAGCCCGGCTCCTTGCGGGGCCCCTCCCCCTTGGATGCCTTTGTTTCTTTATTTCTTTTTTTTCTCCCATCTTCCTACCTTGATAGAAGCGTGAACACTTCTCACTGTAGCATTCCAGGTGTTCTCTCTTTAAATCTCAGGCCGAATTCGTAGATTTTCAGGATGATTTGAAGGTTATCTAGGTAATTTGGTGGGGACAGGTGACTTGGGGATCTTACTCTCCTGAAGTTCTTTTGATAGAAAACCTTTCTTGATTTTTTAACTACAAATTTAATTTCTTTAGATATAATGGCATTCAGGATATCAATTTCTTGTTGAATGAGCTTTGTTAATTTCTGTTTTTCAGGCCATTTATCCATTTTATCCAAGTTGTTGAATTTATGACCATAAATTTGTTCAAAAACCTCCTTAGTATCCTGTTAACATCTGTAGAATTTACCCGATATTGGAAATTTGGGTCTTCTCTCTTTTTTTCCTGATTACTCAGGGTAGATATTAGTCTCTTTTTCTTCTTGATTTTGTAAAACAGCCAGATATTGGGTTTATTGGTTTCTGCTATTTTGTTTGTTTTCTATTGATTTCTGTTTTGGATCATTTCTTCTGCTCCCTTTGTGTTTTATTTGCTCTTTTTTTTTTTTTTTAGGTTTCTTCCCTAATTTGAAATAATTGATTTGAGACCCTGATTATTATAGGTGTGTAGTGATCTGTACATTTCCCTGTACATGCTATTTTAGCTGTATCCCGCACAATTTGATATGCTTTGTTTTTATTTTCAGTCAGTTCAAAATAGTTTTTAATTTCCATTTTGATTACTTTTTTGACACATAACTTACTAATTGGTCAATAATGTTAGTGTTGAAAGCATTATTCAAGTTTCTATATCCTAAAGGATTTTCTATGTACTTACGGGATCAATTACGGAGGGAGACATCATGAAATCTCTGACTTTAATTGTGAGTTTGTCTATTTCTCCTTGGAGTCTAACAGTTTTTGCCTTATGTATTTTGTTAGGCCCATAAATGTTTAGGATTGTTATGTCTTTTTAATGAATGGCTTCTTTATCACTATGAAATAACCTACTTTATGCATAGTAATAATCTTTACTCAGGAATCTAGTTTTTCTGTAATTAATATAAAAACTATAGCTTTCTTTTGACTAGTGTTAGCATGGTATCTCTTTTGGGATACAACTTTCCATGGATCTTTTACAGTTTTGCACTTTTGAAAAAAAAAGTTATAACATTTACTTAACAAGCATTTATTTGTAGTGTGCTGATATCCAGGAAAGGATAAAACACAAATGTTTTCTGTCTTTTAAACCTGTCTATCACAATATATAGAGAGTTTGTTATATATAAGCATATTTGTTTCATATATATGAATAAATGTCACATACCTTCTACGTAACTCTGAAAATTAGAAAATGGGGGAGTCAATGTAAAATTCCACTTGTTTTTTGTCAGAATTTAAATTGTCCCAGATCCTTGCAATGACCATAATATCAACTGAATAGAAGTTGAAATATTTTTAAGATTTGCAAATGAGTTTTCTTTGCATTTGATTTAAGTGCCTTTTGAATTGTTGCTTCTGCCCTGGGGGCTGAGGGTGGCAGGTGAGTCTGTGCACAAGCCCCTGAAGAGTAGGTTTTCTGTTCTTTATAGCCATCTGGTTCTCTTGGAAGTAAACTTTGGTTTTCCCAGTCAGACCTTTTTGGAGGCTTGCCTCTCTGGTACACCAGTTGGGGTGCTTGGTGTGGGACACAAATCTCTTCCTCTTCAGAGACAAGTCTATATTATGCAATCTTTCCCAATTGAGGGTCTACTGGGCCTGGGCTGGGGTTTCTTGCAAGACTTGGTCTCTGCCTCTTCTATCTGTCTCAATGTGCTGTTCAGCTAGCTTTCAAAGTGCTTTGCAGAGGGAATTTTTTCATTTGTAGCTGTAGATTTCTTGTGTTTGGGGGAAGAGGTGAATTCGGGATCCTCAATCTTGAGCCCTCTTCCATTTTTGCACTTCTTGTTTCAGCTTTTGTTCTGGATTATTTATTTGAAAATTCATATTGCAGACCAAACACAGCCATTAATAAAAAATCAAATTATAACAAGTTAGTTTTTTTCTTAAGATTTTATCTTTTTACTCATGAGAAACATAGAGGAGAGGCAGAGACCCAGGCAGAGGGAGAAGCAGGCTCCCCACGGGGAGCCTGATGTGAGACTCGATCCCAGCCCCTGGGATCACCACCTCAAAGGCAGAAGCTCAACCATTAAGCCACCCAGGTGCCCAAAGTTAGTAAATATTAAAACATTTTGCTTTGGGCAATAAAACTTTATTTGCAGAGTGTTTTAAATCAATAACCTTCATTTTTTTAAGATGAAGAAATGAGTTACTTTAAGTCAAACTGTCAAAAAACTCTACCTTGTACAACTGCGTATGAAAGCAGTGCTGGGAAACTGATGTGAAGAGACTGCTTCTGTACGATTCAACTTTCTAGTCCGTTTTATTTTTAAAACCGTGCTGCTGCTGCACAATTCCATGGGAGCTGAGTCTGGAAAAAGAGTATAAAATCTCAGACTGGAAATAACTTCAGACAGCGGCAGGTGTCCTGGGGCTCCTGCTTTGCAGGTGAAGCCCAAGTTCTCAAAGCACCAAATAGGCCCGTTTTACTTCTTTAGGCCAAAGATTTAGAAGGATCTTGTCTGTGCAGTGTCCTGGAGGGAATTACACAGGTCGGGGAGCAAGAGAGAGGGCGCGGTCTGGACCTTCCTGCTTTTTGGGGCCGCTCGGTTGCCAAAATTCGCCTCAGCTTCGATACAGCCCGGAGAAACTCAGCTCAGGGTCTGGCTGGGTGCGCAGGGAGGAGGGTCCCTGGCGGGGGCGGGGCGGGGCGGGGCGGGGCCGCGGGGGACAAGGCGTTAACCGCCTGCGGAGCGGTTTTGCCCTCCTCCGTCCGGGTCAGTACTGCAGCCTCAGGGCGAAGAGGCCTGGCCTTTCTCCCCCAATGTCAATTCGTAAAATAGCAGGGCTGGAGTCTGGAGGGTTTGCGGGCTTCCGCCTCGTGGGAAGTCTGGGAGGCTCAGAACTTCCAACTCTTCCACCTCAGAGCCCGCTTGGCCCGGGCAGAACCACCCAGGAAGCCGGCGGCCCGCAGCCTCGGCAGGTACTCGCACTGAGCAGGGGAGGCGCGTGCGGTTCTTCCCTCGTCAGACTGGGAGAGCTTTCCTTGGGGTCTCTGGCAGAGGCGTCCACTTTTCCTCTCTCAGGGGCGGTTGTGCCTCTGATGGGGCCAACTCGAGGGCAGATCGTAGCTTTCCTGCCCTGGGCCGCCCACCCCCATTTCGTTGTGTCCTGTGTCATTAAAGGCTTTGAAATGAATCTTTGAAGAAAGACCAGACAACGTTGGTCTCTGTAGTAGATGACTGATAAAGTCAGGCAGATTTGTGACGATACACACCTTCTAGCATGGGTAGTGATGTGGGAAACAAAGGCGGAAGGAAATGTAGGTAAACTTAAATGTGCGTCTAACCTGCAGCCCATTGACCAATACTTGAGGCGGGTGGAGCGTGGTTTCTCCCGGAAGCTCCTACTTAAGGTTAAGGCCTTGCTAGAGGGAAAAACAACCTTGGTTTGACAATAGCAAAAGGTCCTGTATTGTGTCTTCTTTAGCATATAAAGATCCTTTTGAAGCTTCCTTCATCTTTACTTCCCCCAACCCCAAAGCGTATAATCATCTGCTCCTCAAAATCCAGGGGCAGCAGGAACAGCTCTTTCTGCCCACGGTGGGTCCCTGCTTTAATGAAACCACCATTTTGCACTGAAGACGACTCAAGAATGCTTTCTTGGCCTTGGGCAGGGGACCCCACCAACCTCACCTACCTTCAGAAACTACATCAGGAGGGATAAATGAAGAAACTCTGTAAAACAATCCTTAACTGTTTTCTTGTAAAGGCTAGCTAGCGTTTACTCCATGTAAGCTTTATTTGTGCGCCCCTGTGAACTTCATGGATCTATTTATGAGATTGTTTTGTAGCACCCGGTGAGTGTCTTTTCCTTAATTGTTTTTCTGAAGCGGCCGGCGTCCCTGCCTTCCTGTTACCACAGGTAAATTTAACCTGTGTCTGCCTTCAGTGGACGGGCACATTTGTGCGTTAAAATCCATTTACCCTTGTTTCCTCAAGAGTATCATCCCAGCATTTTCCTTCTATACCGATAAATGCATTTTGCTTTCTTTTGGGTCATGTCCATCAGCCTATGTATTAGTTTCCGAGGGCTGCCCCCCAAAGTCCTACAAACAACAGAAATCTATGCTCTTCTACTTTTGGAGGCTGAAGTCTGAAAAGCGTGGGTAGTGTTGGTTCCTCCTGGAGGCTCTGAGGGAGAATTTGAGGCGTGTTTCTCTACTAACTTCTGGAGGCTGATGCCAGTCGTAGGTGTCCATCCCTCAGTTTGCAGAATCATTGCTCCAAGTCTTTGCCTTCACGTGGTGTTCTCTCCTGTGTGCTCCTGTGTGTTACCTAGGTCTGGTGGTTTGTTGTTGTTGTTTTTTCTTCCAATAGACCACTCAGGAATTGGGGCCAGCCCTAATCCAGTTTGAATTCTTCTTAACTTGATTACATCCACAAAGACCTGATTTCCAAATAAGGTCACGTTCACAGATTCTGGACATATGTTTTGGGGAGAGGACATAATTCAGTCTATGACGGCATACAAACATACTACTTTTCTCATCAAAAAAATCTTCCTCTTGCACATATTCCCTTCCTCCAGTAATATACTATTTCTTTACTCCCTTTTGTAGCACAATTGCCCGAGTGCCTACATTCATATTCACTGTCTCCACTTCTTTGACAATTCTCTTTTTAACTTAGATCAGTCAGGCATTCCCCTCCATCACTCTTGAAATTGTTGCAAATGACCCAACCGCATGTTGCTCAATCTAGTGGTTAATTCTTAGTCCTCATCTTACCTGATGCAGTTCATCACTCAGACATAAGTTTTTCTCACTGTATTTTCAGTAAATCCCCTCTTGGTTCTATCTTCTGGCTCATTGGTCACTCATTCTTTTTTTCTTTTTTTAATTTTTTTCCTTTTAAGTTTATTTATTCATGATAGTCACACGGAGAGAGAGAGAGAGGCAGAGACACAGGCAGAGGGAGAAGCAGGCTCCATGCACCGGGAGCCTGATGGTCACTCATTCTTAAGTCTTGTTTCCTGGTCCTTCTCTCTCAGAGCTGATGAATGCCTTTGATACTCTTCAGTTCTGTAAATTGAATTTTGGTTTCTGAGTCATTTACTGCATTAACTTTACTTGAAGCATTATTTCACAATTAATATGAGAAAAACATAAAAGTCTTTTCCAACAGGGGACTTTGGCTATTATTCTTTAATGTATACATTTATTATTATCAACAGTTTCCAAAAGAGCATTGCATTCTTCCTTCAAATGAATTTTTAGTGACATGGCATCACATCTTTCCCCATACTTCTTTGACTATGATTTTAAAATTATGTTTGGTAATTATGTTTTCAATTAACTGCAGTGTTTCTAAAATAATAAAATGGTTTTATAGTTTGTGAATAAAATAAAAATTTTCATGTTGTAAGAAGATATTTTTGCTCTATCATTCATGACCAAGTTAAAGAAAAATGTCTTGACAAGTTGTACAAAATGTCATAGAATTTTAGTTTTTAAGGATTTTGTTTGCTTCGCTTTTCTCATGTATTTGAGGCATTGTATCCATGTTTTTATATATATATATATATATATATATATATATATATACACACACACACATATATATAATATAACATATATATTTTTTAATTGGATTTTTTTGGTAAGCTCTCAAAAATGTGTATGATTCTTCTCCAGCTGTGTCATCTATTGATTAAAATCCTAATACATGAAAAAATAAATAAATAAATAAAATCCTAATACATGGAGGCACCTGAGTGGCTCAGTCAGTTAAGTGTCTACCTTTGGCTCTGATTGAGCCTTGCATTGGACTCCCTGCTCAGTGGATGGGGAGTCTGCCTGCCCCCCACACCTCATGCTTTCTCTCCCTATTTTTCTTTCTCTGTCAAATAAATCTTTAAAAAAATTCCTAATACATGTTCACAAACAGAAATATTTGCATTTTGGAAATCCACAATTATATCAATATATATATATATCATTATAGTTTGGATTTTTTTAAAGTATGTATGTATGTATGTAATCTCGACACCCATCATGAGGCTGGAACTTATTGATATATAACTATATCTATATAGAGATTTTGTATTTTGCAGAAACAGGATGCCATTGACTTTTGCCATGGTTTCTGCCAAATAAAAAAATGCCTATTATCATTCTCGTAAAATTTTTTAGATGACCCTCTCTACACTAGGTACTACTCCAAACATGAAATTGTGTTTATTATGTTATCAACATATACAGGCCTATATTTTCCCATTTTTCATAGGTTTGCTAAGTTTTAAAATTCTTTCAAATCTGACATTAACTCTTAGTACTTACTGATGGTATTGTGCATTTCACTTTATTCATGTTCAAGAATCTGTGATAAATACTGCTAATCTTTGCATCATTTTTATTCTTTGGCTATACTCTGCAATTAAGAAAAGATATAGAATCCTTTGAGAAGAGATGTTATTAAAACCTGATGGAAATTTAATTCTTCCTCCTTTTAGGTTATATGCTCTTTCTTTCTGAAATCTTTCAGATATTTTCTCTGAGATTTTTGCATTTTGTTCTGTGTTTAAATGTGTTTTGCTGTTTATCTGTTCCTTTTTTGGTATTTTGTGAACCCTATCGATCTGTGGTTTCCACTACTCTTAAATCTGAGAAATTTATTATTTCTTCAAATATTTCCTCCTGTCCATGTTTTCCTTCTCACTGGATCTTCTATTATGTGATTTTTGGCATTTATATAATTCTTCTACAGATCTCTTATTTTATTTTTCGTTTCTATTTCTTTAACCTTTTCTGCTGCTTTCTGGCAGAACACCTCAATCTGATCTTCCATTTTCCTAATTTTTCTTCAACAGTATTATTCTGTGATCAGTTATGTTGTTTATTACATTTTTCATTTGTAATATTTCTACACAGGTCTTTAAAAAATACTGTGTGCCTGTTTTATATTGCTAATATTCTGAGTGTGTGTGTGTGTTTGTGTGTATTTTTGGTTTCTCTTTATAATAGTTTTCTAGTTTGGGCTTTTTAAAAAGTTTTTATGCGTGCACTGAGGGGCGCACTTGATGGGATGAGAACTGGGTGTTATATGTTGACAAATCAAACTCCAATAAAAAAATACAAAAAAAGTTTGTATGTATATAATCTCTATACCCAACATGAGGCTGGAACCCTGCAATCAAGAGTTGCATGCTCTTCTGACTAAACCAGCCAGGTGCCCTGTACTTTATTTATCTTTTTCTTCCAGATGTTATTTTTCTTTTGCAAAGCTTGTATCTTTCAGGTGTCAAGTTATTTTCACCAGGGAGCTCATGTGCCCTTGGAAGTGTTAGCTACTCTTATCTATTATTATGAAATGGTCAAAAGCCAGGCCCCAGTCTATGTCCTTCCCATCATGTTCAGGGAAATTATATGTGTGTATTTATTTCCCTGGGTTATCCATAACAAAATACTACAAAATAAGTGGCTTAAAACAATAGTAATTTATTCTCTCACACTTCAAGAGTCTAGGAGTCTGAAAAGAAAGTGTTTGCAGTGCTTATGCTTCTTCTAAAGTTTCTAGGGAAGAATTTCCCTTGCTTCTTCCTAGCAAGGATGCTGGCAATCTTTAACATTCCTTGGCTTGTAGCTGCATTACTCTAGCCTATGCCTCTGTCATTAGGTGACATTTACCCCTGTCTATGGTGTCTTTATATAATTTCTTTTTTTAAAGATTTAATTGAGAGAGAGAGAGAGAGAGAGAGTAAGCACATGGAAGGGGAAGGGGCAGAGGGAGAGGGTGAGAGTTCCCCCAGCAGACTCTATGCTGAGTACGGAGCCTGACATGGGTCTTGATCTCATGACCCTAAGATCAGGTCCAAAACCAAAATCAAGAGTCAAATGCTTAACTAACTGCACCACTGAGGTGCCCTTACATGGCTTTCTTATAATGACACCAGCCATTGGATTTAGAGCCCATTGTAATCTAGTATGACAATAAATCTTAACTTGGTTTCATCTGCAGAGATTGTATTTTTAACTATGGTCATATTCACAGGTTCCAGGGGTTAGAACTAGAACATATATTTTTGGGCGGGACACAGTTCAACCCACAAACAACAAGATGTCTAAGTGAGGAGAGCTTCAGGCAACAGGGAACGAATGCTATTCTACATTAATTTTGTCAGTCTATGAGACAACTCCCATGGTCAAGCATATAGTTTAATTTTTTAAACAAATTTATTTTTTATTGGTGTTCAATTTACCAACATACAGAATAACACCCAGTGCTCATCCCAGAATAACACCCAGTGCTCATCCCGTCAAGTGCCCCCCTCAGTGCCCATCACCCATTCACCCCCACCCCCCCGCCCTCCTCCTCTTCCACCACCCCTAGTTCATTTCCCAGAGTTAGGAGTCTTTATATTCTGTCTCCCTTTCTGATTTTCCTACCCATTTCTTCTCCCTTCCCTTATATTCCCTTTCACTATTATTTATATTCCCCAAATGAATGAGAACATATAATGTTTGTCCTTCTCCGATTGACTCATTGCACTCAACATAATACCCTCCAGTTCCATCCACATGGAAGCAAATGGTGGGTATTTGTCATTTCAAATGCCTGACTAATATTCCATTGTATACATAAACCACATCTTCTTATCCATTGATCTTTCCATGGACACCGAGGCTCCTTCCACAGTTTGGCTATTGTGGACATTGCTGCTAGAAACATCGGGGTGCAGGTGTCCCGGCGTTTCATTGCATCTGTATCTTTGGGGTAAATCCCCAGCAGTGCAATTGCTGGGTCATAGGGCAGGTCTATTTTTAACTGTTTGCGGAACCTCCACACAGTTTTCCAGAGTGGCCTGCACCAGTTCACATTCCGACCAAGCGTGCAAGAGGGTTCCCTTTTCTCTGCATCCTCTCCAACATTGGTGGTTTCCAGCCTTGTTAATTTTCCCCATTCTCACTGGTGTGAGGTGGTATCTCATTGTGGTTCTGATTTGTATTTCCCTGATGGCCAGTGATGCAGGGCATTTGCTCATGTGCTTGTTGGCCATGTCTATGTCTTCCTCTGTGAGATTTCTGTTCATGTCTTTTGCCCATTTCATGATTGGATTGTTTGTTTCTTTGGTGTTGAGCTTAATAAGTTCTTTATAAATCTTGGAAATTAGCCCTTCATCTGATACGTCATTTGCAAAAATCTTCTCCCATTCTGTAGGTTGTCTTTGAGTTTTGTTGACTGTATCCTTTGCTGTGCAAAAGCTTCTTATCTTGATGAAGTCCCAATAGTTCATTTTTGCTTTTGTTTCTTTTGCCTTCGTGGATGTATCTTGCAAGAAGTTACTGTGGCCAAGTTCAAAAAGGGTGTTGCCTGTGTTCTCCTCCAGGATTTTGATGGAATCTTGTCTCCCATTTAGATCTTTCATCCATTTTGAGTTTATCTTTGTGTATGGTGCAAGAGAGTGGTCTAGTTTCATTCTTCTGCATGTGGATGTCCAATTTTCCCAGGACCATTTATTGAAGAGACTGTCTTTCTTCCAGTGGATAGTCTGTCCTCCTTTATCGAATATTAGTTGACCATAAAGTTGAGGGTCCACTTCTGGATTCTCTATTCTGTTCCATTGATCTATGTGTCTGTTTTTATGCCAGTACCACACTGTCTTGATGACCACAGCTTTGTAGTACAACCTGAAATCTGACATTGTGATGCCCCCCAGATATGATTTTCTTTTTTAAAATTCCCCTGGTTATTCTGGGTCTTTTCTGATTCCACACAAATCTTAAAATAATGTGTTCTAACTCTCTGAAGAAAGTCCATGGAATTTTGATAGGGATTGCATTAAACGTGTAAATTGCCCTGGGTAACATTGACATTTTCACAATATTAATTCTGCCAATCCATGAGCATGGACTATTTTTCCATCTCTTTGTGTCTTCCTCAATTTCTTTCAGAAGTGTTCTATAGTTTTTAGGGTAAAGATCCTTTACTCTTTGGTTAGGTTTATTCCTAGGTGTCTTATGCTTTTGGGTGCAATTGTAAATGGGATTGACTCCTTAATTTCTCTTTCTTCAGTCTCATTGTTAGTGTATAGAAATGCCACTGATTTCTGGGCATTGATTTTGTATCCTGCCACGCTATCAAATTGCTGTATGAGTTCTAGCAATCTTGGGGTGGAGGCTTTGGGGTTTTCTATGTAGAGTATCATGTCATCAGTGATGAGGGAGAGTTTGACTTCTTCTTTGCCAATTTGAATGCCTTTAATGTCTTTTTGTTGTCTGATTGCTGAGGCTAGGACTTCCAGGACTATGTTGAATAGCAGTGGTGAGAGTGGACATCCCTGTCTTGTTCCTGATCTTCGGGGAAAGGCTCCCAGTGCTTCCCCATTGAGAATGATATTTGCTGTGGGCTTTTCATAGATGGCTTTTAAGATGTTGAGGAATGTTCCCTCTATCCCTACACTCTGAAGTGTTTTGATCAGGTATGGATGCCGTATTTTGTCAAATGCTTTCTCTGTATCTAATGAGAGGATCATATGGTTCTTGGTTTTTCTCTAGCTGATATGATGAATCACATTGATTGTTTTACGAGTGTTGAACCAGCCTCGTGTCCCAGGGATAAATCCTACTTGGTCATGGTGAATAATTTTCTTAATGTGTTGTTGGATCCTATTGGCTAGTATCTTGTTGAGAATTTTTGCATCCATGTTCATCAGGGATATTGGTATGTAATTCTCCTTTTTGGTGGGGTCTTTGTCTGGTTTTGGAATTAAGGTGATGCTGGCCTCATAGAACGACTTTGGAAGTACTCCATCCCTTTCTATCTTTCCAAACACCTTTAGTAGAATAGGTATGATTTCTTCTTTAAACCTTTGATAGAATTCCCCTGGGAAGCCATCTGGCCCTGGACTCTGGTGCCTTGGGAGGTTTTTGATGACTGCTTCAATTTCCTCCCTGGTTATTGGCCTGTTCAGGTTTTCTATTTCTTCCTGTTCCAGTTTTGGTAGTTTGTGGCTTTCCAGGAATGTGTCCATTTCTTCTAGATTGCCTAATTTATTGGCGTATAGCTGTTCATAATATGTTTTTAAAATCGTTTGTATTTCCTTGGTGTTGGTAGTGATCTCTCCTTTCTCATTCATGATTTTATTAATTGGAGTCTTCTCTCTCTTCTTTTTAATAAGGCTGGCTAATGGTTTATCTATCTTATTAATTCTTTCAAAGAACCAACTCCTGATTTTGTTGAGTTGTTCCACAGTTCTTCTGGTCTCGATTTCATTGAGTTCTGCTCGAATCTTAATTAACTCACTTCTTCTGGTGTTTTTTTCTCTAGCTCCTTTATGTGTAAGGTTAGCTTTTGTATTTGAGTTCTTTCCAGTTTTTGAATGGGTGCTTGTATTGCGATGTATTTCCCCCTTAGGACTGCTTTTGCTGCATCCCAAAGATTTTGAATGGTTGTATCTTCATTCTCATTAGTTTCCATGAATCTTTTTAATTCTTCGTTAATTTCCTGGTTGACCCTTTCATCTTTTAGCAGGATGGTCCTTAACCTCCACGTGTTTGAGGTCCTTCCAAACTTCTTGTTGTGATTTAGTTCTAATTTCAAGGCGTTATGGTCTGAGAATATGCAGGGGACGATCCCAATCTTTTGGTATCGGTTCAGACCCAATTTGTGACCCAGTATGTGGTCTATTCTGGAGAAAGTTCCATGTGCACTTGAGAAGAATGTGTATTCAGTTGCGTTTGGACCTAAGGTGCTGTAGATATGTGTGAAATCCATCTGGTCCAGTGTATCATTTAAAGCTCTCATTTCTTTGGAGATGTTGTGCTTAGAAACCTATCGAGGGTAGAAAGAGCTAGATTGAAGTCACCAAGTATAAGTGTATTATTATCTAAGTATTTCTTCACTTTGGGTATTAATTGGTTTAAATATTTGGCAGCTCCCACATTCGGGGATGTTAAGTCCTCTTGTTGGATAGATCCTTTAAGTATGATATAGTGTCCCTCTTCATCTCTCACTACAGTCTTCGGGGTAAATTTTAGTTTATCTGATATAAGGATGGCTACCCCTGCTTTCTTTTGAGGACCATTTGAATGGTAAGTGGTTCTCCAACCTTTTATTTTCAGGCTGTAGGTGTCCTTGTGTCTCAAACGAGTATCTTGTAGACAGCAAATAGGTGGGTCCTGCTTTTTTATCCAGTCTGACACCCTGCGCCTTTTGATGGGGTCATTAAGCCCATTCACGTTCACAGTTACTATTGAGAGATAAGAGTTTAGTGTCATCATGATATCTATTCAGTCTTTGTTTTTGTGGATTGTTCCACTGAACTTCTTCTTAAAGGGAAATTTTAAGAGTCCCCCTTAAAATTTCTTGCAGAGCTGGTTTGGAGGTCACATATTCTTTCAGTTCCTGCCTGTCTTGGAAGCTCTTTATCTCTCCTTCCACTTTGAATGAGAGCCTTGCTGGATAAAGTATTCTTGGTTGCATGTTTTTCTCATTTAGGACCCTGAATATACCCTGCCAGCCCTTTCTGGCCTGCCAGGTCTCTGTGGAGAGGTCTGATGTTACCCTAATACTCCTCCCCATAAAAGTCAGGGATTTCTTGTCTCTTGCTGCTTTAAGGATCTTCTCTTTATCTTTGGAATTTGCAAGCTTCACTATTAAATGTTGAGGTGTTGGACGGTTTTTATTGATTTTAGGGGGGTGGGTCTCTCTGTTTCCTGGATCTGAATGTCTGTTTCCCTTCCCAGATTAGGAAAGTTTTCAGCTATGATTTGTTCAAATACATATTCTGGCCCTCTGTCTCTTTCGGTGCCCTCGGCAACCCCAATTAAACGTAGGTTTTTCTTCCTCAGGCTGTCGTTCATTTCCCTTAATCTGTCTTCATGGTCTTTTAATTGTTTGTCTCTTTTTTCCTCAGTTTCCCTCTTTGCCATCAACTTGTCTTCTGTGTCACTCACTCGTTCTTCCACCTCGTTAACCCTCGTGGTTAGGACTTCTAGTTTGGAGCCGCGCAGCCCCCTCCGCACTGAGCCTCTTCCTCTGCTGGAGCCGCTGCCGGAGCCCCCCCGAGCTGCTCCCGCCCCGCAGCCCCCTCCGCCAAGCCGCCCCCGAGCCCCCCCGAGCTGCTCCGGGTCCCGCCGCCCGCGCTGCAGCCCTTAGGGAGCTCGGCGCACTCTCCCGGGGCGCAGGTGTCTGTTAGTGTCCCCGGGAGCCCGAGGGCATCCCCGCCCTCCTGGGTCCTGCTCCCCCTCCTTGCGAGGCCTTTCTGCCCGGGAAGGTTGGTGCAGCTCCTGCCCCTCCGGGACGGGGCTCTCCTGTCCTGGGGACACTCGCTCCGGCCTCAGCCCGGCTCCTCGCTGGCCCCTCCCCCTTGGAGGCCTTTTGTTTCTTTATTTCTTTTTCCCCGTCTTCCTACCTTGATAGAAGCGCGAACTCTTCTCACTGTAGCATTCCAGGTGTTCTCTCTTTAAATCCCAGGCCGAATTCGTAGATTTTCAGGATGATTTGAAGGTTATCTAGGTAATTTGGTGGGGACAGGTGACTTGGGGACCCTACTCTTCCGCCGTCTTGCCCCTCCACAAGCATATAGTTTAGAACTCTTTGGGAGAAGGCATTGTCTTGAGTCTTAATTAGCTTTGGAGAGAGAGAGGAGTAGAAGAATGAAAGCCTAAGACATGTCCAGTCTATACTTTTTATCTCAGCCTGACTTTAGTGCTGCCTTGATATTACTCTGTTGATATCTTGGGCCTCTGGTATTATTCCTATAGAAATAATGATAAAGGCCATATATTATCTCAAAAAATGGGGGAAAGGTAAGAATAAAATTTTAAACTTTTCTATAGAAATTATCTCATTCCTGTCACCGTCTCTGTCTCTTCAGCCTCCATCCTAAGTGCCCATACCTAAATCAGCCTTCAGTCACTTGTAGGGTTTCTCACAGTTTTTTTGTTTGTTTGTTTGTTTCCTTGTTTTTACATTTTTTGTTGGTATTTATTGTTAGGAAAATTATTCTCTCCATTTTGTAATTTCTGTAGAGCTGATTTTGGGACTCACTCATCTTCATGGCAGTTGATAATCCTGCCATATTTTTTATCTGAAATCTTTGTTTTATTTTACAGGGAAGAATATAATTTTTTCATCTATAATTTGGAAGCGAAGTAAAATAACAAAATGAAGCCAGCAAAATCTCTGTTAGCCTCTAGTAATAAATTGGCAAATGTTCCAGAGTCAACTTACAAAAAGGGAGTATTGAATTTACCAATGTCACCTAAACCAAAGGAAAAACATAGTGCAAAATTAGGACGTGATAAATTTGAACCAATGGTCTTAGGATCTCCACCAACAGGGGGATCCCTTGTAAGGTATGCTTTGCCCAATCTGTCAAGTAAGACAAAGGAGTTAATAGCAGAAGATGAATCGATCAGGAAAATTACCAAACATCTGAAGATGGTAAGACACTTCTTGGTCCTTGTTGTTTGGGGTCCCCATGACCAGCACCAGGCTTAGTGATTTGTTACAAAGGTACACTAGACTCAATACAGTCCTATTGATGGCTAAGATTTATTATAGTGAAAGGATACAAAGCAAAATCAGGAAAAGGAAAAGGCTTGTGGGGTGAAGTCTGGAGGAAACTAGGTTTAAGATTCCTCTTCCTTTAAAGTCATAGAGGATGTGCTTAGTTCCTCCAACAACACATTATGACAATACATGTGCAATGTCTATTGGAGAGGCTCATTAGAGACTCAGTGCCCAGAGGTTTATTGGAGGTTGCTCATCTAGGTACTTTGCCTAGCATGTATCAAAATTTCAGACTCCCTGAAGGAAAGCAGGTGTTTAGCATAAACAACATTGTTTGTACAAACATTTTAGGGATAAGGAGCCACTGTTATCAGCGAATGGTGGAAATACTCCTAAAATCCAAGTACTGAGACACTAGTCCAACGTCAGCTTGCAAGCAGACCTTTCTAACGATAGGTCTTTCTAAGCCTCATTCCTGCTGTGTTAATTCTTCTCAGCACTTTAGAAACTTCAGCTCTTAGTGTGGGGCCTGGGGGAAATCTTTTCTCTGAGTTTCTCTATGTGCAACGATCCAGAAATGAATTGGGGACACACAAAATATCAAATGAGAACAATGGGGAGTAGCACAAATATAAAAAGAATATAGTTTGTCAGATTTCCAAAATTAAGTTTGTTTAAAGTTTGAGGAGTTACCTCAGAGAATTTCTGTGAAAATTCTTTTGCTCTCTTGTTTCATTTTTGTTTCACCCTCTTCAATGAAGAAAGTTCAGTCAGTCAGATTCTGAGGAATACTTTGGTGGTAAGTGGAGTTGATGCTTCAGCTATTCACAGTCTTTCACATGCCTGTCAACACAGAAATGGGAGTCATAGGGACTTTCTCCATTGCTAGGGAATAGAGTTGAGGACAGTTTACCATCATTTCTTTAGGGTGATATGAGATGGAAAATGTAAGTTTATCACATTAGCAGAAATAAATCTTAGTGCTAAGAAGGTCCTAATGTGTTTGATTAAATGTCTTTTTGCATTTAATATACTAATTTTAAACTATTAAAATACTTAATTTGCTTTGATTTACTCACAGATTGTTTCCACTTTAGAAGAAACCTATGGATTTAGCATTCAAAATGGAGAAAAATCATTTATGAAGCCTGAACATGAAGAATTAAGTTTGTCTGTAAGTATATGTAACCCTAAGGTAGAGACATTTAACACTGGAAAGGGTTAAGGTTTTCTTTTGGATGACATTTCTGTTCTCAGAATGAATTTCCCATCAGTGAAAATGATGCAGTTAGGGAACTTGAAAGTAGAGTACTGATTTTTTTTACCTTCTGCCAATACTTATCTTAAATCTTAATTAAGGAATATCTATATTTTAAACCCACATTCTTGTTAATGCTTATTATATTTAATTTTCAAATATTTGGTTACTTGTTGGTTTGAGATGTATATTCTTTATTATGTTAAAGAATTCTATTTTTATTTTGCTAAATAAAAGTTATTGAGTTTTAGAAAGTGTCTGGTATATACTGAAGTTAACTATTAAGGTGATTAAGTATGTACTTCTCCTTTAATCTATTGAAGAGATGAATTATTTTACATATTTCATAATATTCAGCCATACTTTAATACTTGTAGAGTATTATTTTTCTATTTTATAGTTACTTTTGTTACTTAGGGATTGAGTTTGTCTTAATGTAATGAAACACCTATGTTGAGTCTTTCAATTCATGAACATGATATGTCTCTCCATTATTTAGCTCTTGATTGATTTCTTTTATCATCATTTTGTAATTTTCATCATACATATCCTATACATGGTTTGTTAGATTTATGCATTTATAGTTCAATGGTTTTTGGAATGATTTTTAATGGCATTGTTTTTAATTTTATTCTCCACGTTTGTTAGTAGTATATAGAGATAGGATCGATGTTTTGTATGTTGATCTTATATCTTGCAATCTTATTTAATATACTTTTTGATTCTAGTGTTCCTATAGATTACTAGGAATTTTCTACATGGACAATTATCATCAAATAGAGACAATTTTACTTCTTCCTGACTAGTCTTAATGCTTTTTTATTTCCTTCTCTCTCTCTCTTTTTTTTTTTTTTGGCATATGTTTTTATTGGAGTTCGATTTGCCAACATATAGCATAACACCCAGTGCTCATCCTGCCAAGTGCATCCCTCAGTTCCCATCACCCAGTCACCCCCTCCTCCTACCCACCTCCCTTTCCACTACCCCTTGTTCATTTCCCAGAATTAGGAGTCTCTCATGTTCGGTCACCCTCACTGATATTTCCCACTCATTTTCTCTCCTTTTCCCTTTATTCCCTTTCTCTATTTTTTATATTCCCCAAATGAATGAGACCATAAAATGTTTGTCCTTCTCCAATTGACTTACTTAACTCAGCATAATACCCTCCAGTTTATCCACGTCAAAGGAAATGGTGGGTATTCGTCATTTCTAATGGCTGAGTAATATTCCATTGTATACATAGACCACAGCTTCTTTATTCATTTATCTTTGGGTGGACACCAACTCCTTCCACAGTTTGGGTATTATGGACATCACTGCTATAAACATTGGGGTGCAGGTGTCCTGCCATTTCACAACATCCGTATCTTTGGGGTAAATCCCCAACAGTGCAATTGCTGGGTCGTAGGGCAGATCTATTTTTAACTCTTTGAGGAACCCCCTCCACCCAGTTTTCCAGAGTGGCTGCACCAGTTCACATTCCCACCAACAGTGCAAGAGGGTTCCCCTTTCTCCACATCCTCTCCAACATTTGTTGTTTCCTGTTTTGTTAATTTTCCCCATTCTCACTGGTGGGAGGTGGTATCTCATTGTGGTTTTGATTTGTATTTCCCTGATGGCCAGTGATGCGGAGCATTTTCTCATGTGCTTGTTGGCCATGTCTATGTCTTCCTCTGTGAGATTTCTGTTCATGTCTTTTGCCCATTTCATGATTGGATTGTTTCTTTGCTGCTGAGTTTAATAAGTTCTCTATAGATCTTGGATACTAGCCCTTTATCTGATATGTCATTTGCAAATATCTTCTCCCATTCTGTAGGTTGTCTTTTAGTTTTGTTGACTGTTTCTTTTGCTGTGCAGAAGCTTTTTATCCTGATGAAGTCCCAATAGTTCATTTTTGCTTTTTTTTCTCTTCCCCTCATGGATGTATCTTGTAAGAAGTTGCTCTGGCCAAGTTCAAAAAGGGCGTTGCCTGTGTTTTCCTCTAGGACTTTTATGGTTTCTTGTCTCACATTTAGATCTTTCATCCATTTTGAGTTTATCTTTGTGTATGGTGCAAGAGAATGGTCTAGTCTCATTCTTCTGCATGTGGCTGTCCAATTTTCCCAGCACCATTTATTAAAGAGACTATCCTTTTTCCAGTGGGTAGTTCTTCCTGCTTTGTCAAGGATTCATTGTCCAGAGTTGAGGGTCCATTTCTGGGTTCTCTATTCTGTTTCATTGATCTATGTGTCTGTTTTTGTGTGAGTACCATACTGTCTTGATGATCACAACTTTGTAGTACAACTTGAAATCCGGCATTGGTTTTCTTTTTCAATATTCCCCTTGCTATTTGGGGTCTTTTCTGATTCCACACAAATCTTAAGATGATTTGTTCCAACTCTCTGAAGAAAGTCCATGGTATTTTGATAGGGATTGCATTGAATGTGTAAATTGCCCTGGGTGGCATTGACATTTTCACAATATTAATTCTTCCAATCCATGAGCATGAAATATTTTTCCTTCTCTTTCTGTATTCCTCAATTTCTTTCAGAAAGGTTCTGTAGTTTGCAGGGTATATATCCTTTACCTCTTTGCTTAAGTTTATTCCCAAGTATCTTAAGGTTTTGGGTGCAATTGTAAATGGGATTGACTCCTTAATTTCTCTTTCTTCAGTCTCATTGTTAGTGTATAGAAATGCCCCTGATTCTGGGCATTGATTTTGTATCCTGCCACACTGCCAAATTGCTGTATGGGTTCTAGTAATCTTGGTGTGGAGTCTTTTGGGTTTTCTATGTAGAGTATCATGTCATCTGTGAAGAGGGAGAGTTTCAATTCTTCTTTGCCAATTTGAATGCCTTTTATTTCTTTTTGTTGCCTGATTGCTGAGGCTAGGACTTCTAGTACTATGTTGAACAACAGTGGTGAGAGTGGACATCCCTGTCTTGTTCCTGATCTTAGGGGAAAGGTTCCCAGTGTTTCCTCATTGAGAATGATATTTGCTGTGAGCTTTTCGTAGATGGCTTTTAAGATGATAAGGAATGTTACCTGTATCCTTACACTCTGAAGAGTTTTGATCAGGAATGGATGCTGTATTTTGTCAGATGCTTTCTCTGCATCTCTTGAGAGGATCATATGGTTCTTGTTTTTCACTTGTTGATATGATCTATCACATTGATTGCTTTACGAGTATTGAACCAGCCTTATATCTGGGAAAAATCCCACTGGGTCATGGTGAATAATCTTCTTAATATACTGTTGGATCCTATTGGCTAGTATCTTCTTGAGAATTTTTGCATCTGTGTTTATCAGGGGTATTGGTCTATAATTCTCTTTTTTGGTGGGGTCTTTGTCTAGTTTTAGAATTAAGGTGATGCTGGCCTCAGAGAATGAGTTTAGAAGTATTCCACCCCTTTCTATCTTTCAGAACAGCTTTAGTAGAATAGGTATTGTTTCTTCTTTAAAAGTTTGATAGAATTCCCTTGGGAAACCATCTGGCCCTGGACTTTGGTGTTTTGGGAGGTTTTTGATGACTGGTTCAATTTCCTCCCTAGCTATTGGCCTGTTCAGGTTTCTATTTCTTCCTGTTCCAGTTTTGGAGGTTGTGGTTTTCCAGAAATGCATCCATTTCTTCTAGATTGCCTAATGTATTAGTGTATAGCTGCTCATAATAAGTTTTTTAAATGTTTGTATTTCCTTAGTATTGGTTGTGATCTCTCCTTTTTATTTTTATTTTATTTTTTTAAAGATTTTATTTATTCATTCATAGAGAGAGAGAGAGAGAGAGAGAGGTAGAGGTAGAGACTCAGGCAGCGGGAGAAGCAGGCTCCATGCAGAGAGCCCGACATGGGACTCCATCCAGGGTCTCCAGGATCACGCCCTGAGCTCCAGGCAGCGCTAAACCGCTGCACCACTGGGGCTGCCCTGATCTCTCTGTTTTAATTTGAGATTTTATTAGAGTCTTTTCTCTTTTGTTTTTAATAAGGCTGTCTAATGGTTTATCTATATTATTAATTATTTCAAGAACCAACTCCTGGTTTTGTTGATCTGTTTCACAATTCTTCTGGTCTCGATTTCATTGAGTTCTGCTCAAATCTTTATTAACTGTCTTTTTCTGCTTGGGTTAGGTTTTTTCTAGTTCCTTTAGGTGCGAGGTTAGCTTGTGTATTTGAGTTCTTTCCAGTTTTTTGAGGGATGCTTTTAATGCAATGTATTTCCCTCTTAGGACTGCTTTTGCTGTATCCCAAAGATTTTGAATGGTTGTATCTTCATTCTCATTAGTTTTCATGAATCTTTTTACTTCTTCTCTATTTTCCTGGTTGACCCTTTCATCTTTTAGCAGGATGCTCTTTAACTGCCACGTGTTTGAGTTTCTTCCGAATTTCTTCCTGTGATTGAGTTCAAGTTTCAAAGCATTATGGTCTGAAAATATGCAGGGGACAGTCCCAATCTTTTGATATTGGTTGAGACCTGATTTGTGATACAGTATGTGGTCTATTCTGTACAACGTTCCATGTGCACTTGGGAAAAATGTGTATTCAGTTGCATTTGGATGTAAAGTTCTGTAAGTATCTGTGAAATCCATCTGGTCGAGTGTATCATTTAAAGGTCTTGTTTCTTTGGAGATGTTGTGCTTGAAGATCTGTCATTTGCAGAAAGTGCCATGTTGAAGTCTCCCAGTATTAGTGTATTATTATCTAAGTATGACTTTACTTTGGTTATTTATTTATTTCTAAAGATTACATTCATTTACTCATGAGAGACAGAGAGAGAGGCAGAGACTCAGGAAGAGGGAGAAACAGGCTCCACGCAGGGAGCCTGACATGAGACTAGATCTTGGGTCTCCAGGATCATGCCCTGGGCTGAAGGCGGCGCTAAACCACTGAGCCACCTGGGCTGCCCCTTTACTTTGGTTATTAATTGATTGATATACTTGGCAGCTCCCACATTAGGGGAATAAATATTCATGATTGTTAGGCCCTCTTGCTGGGTAGATCCTTTAAGTATGATATAGTGTCTCTCTTCATCTCTTACTATACAGTCTTTGGGATAAACTTTAATTTGTCTGATATGAGGACCATTTGAATGGTAAATGGTTATCCACCCCTTCAATTTTAGGCTGGAGGTGTCCTTAGGTCTAAAATGAGTCTCTTGTAGACAGCAAATAGATGAGTCTTGCTTTTTTTTTCCAGTCTGAAACCTGTGTCTTTTGGTGGGATTATTAAGCCCATTCACGTTCAGGCTTACTATTGAAATATATGAATTTAGTGTCATCATATTACCTATTCAGTCCCTGTTTTTGTGGATTATTTCTTTGGGCTTCCTCTTTCTTTTACAGAGTCCCCCTTAATATTTCTTGCAGAGCTGGTCTGGTGGTCACATATTCTTTCAGTTTCTCCTTATCTTGGAAGCTCTTTATCTCTCCTTCTATTCTGAATGAGGGCCTTGCTGGATAGAGTATTCTTGGCTGCATGTTCTTTGCATTTAGGATCCTGAATATATCCTTCCAGCCCTTTCTGCTCTGCCAGGTTTCTGTGGAGAGGTCTGCTGTCAATCTAATATTTCTCCCCATATAAGTTAGGGATCTCTTGTCTCTTGCTGCTTTAGGACTTTCTCTTATCTTTGGAATTTGCAGGTTTCAGTATTAAATGTTGAGATGTTGAACAATTTTTATTGATTATAGGTGGGGGACCTCTCTATCTCCTGGATCTAAATGCCTGTTTCCCTCGTCAGATTAGGGAAGTTCTCAGCTATGATTTGTTCAAATATGCTTTCTGGTCCTCTGTCCCTCTAAGCACCCTCTGGAATCCCAGGTATACATATAGTTTTCCTTCTGAGGCTGTCTTGTATTTCCCTTAACCTTTCCTCATGGTCTTTTAATTGTTTTCCTCTTTTTTCCTCAGCTTCCTTCTTTGCCATCAACTTGTCTTCTATATCACTCACTCTTTCTGCTACCTCATTAACCCTCATCGTTAGGACCTCCAGTTTGGATTGCATCTCATTTAATTGATTTTTTATTTTAGCCTGATTAGATCTAAATTCTGTAGTCATGAAGTCTCTTGATTCCTTTATGCTTTTTTCCAGAGCCACTAGTAGCTTTATAATTGTGCCTCTGAATTCCCTTTCTGATATTGAATTGTAATCCAAATTCTTTAACTCTATGGGAGAGAGTTCTGTTTCTCATTCTTTCTTTTGTGGTGAGTTCTTCTTTCTAGTCATTTTTCTCAGTGCAGAGTGGCTGTATGAGTGGGATTCGTTAAGAATATCAACCACAACCTGATAAGTAAATTACTCTCAAGATGTTAGAAGCGAAAACCCTTCTATCTGTAGCATTCCAGCTGTTCTCTCTTTATTTTTTTTTTCAGCTGTTCTCTCTTTAAATCTAAGGTCAATTTTATAGGGTTCCAGGATAATTTGAAAGTCATCTAGGTAAGTTGATGGGGACAGGTTCCCTGGGGACCCTATCCTCACCATCTTGCCTCACCCGTTTTATTTCCTTCTCTTATGCTAACTATGGCTTCCAGTATTATATTTAATGATAGTAATGAGAGCAGATATCATTGACTCATTATGACTGCTACTTCCAGACAGGAATGGAAGTTCAGTTCTCTGCTTCATTTCACCAGCACCACTATGGTGGGAGAATTGGAGGGCCAGTTTTCACTGCCACATTTTTTGAGTCCTATTGACACATATGGGTAGTGATGCAGTTTTTTTCTAGGTATTTGGCTCAAGGAGGATAGGTATTGTCAGAAAGTTTTGGGGTTATTCTAGAGACCCTTTTCACAGTCCTTGGGTCTGTCTGCTTGCTTTCTTTTCTTTTCTTTTCTTTTCTTTCTTTCTTTCTTTCTTTCTTTCCTTCTTTCTCTCAAAATATTTTATTTATTTGTGAGAGAGAGTATGAGTAGGGCAGAGAGAGTAGGAGAAGCAGACTTCCCACTGAGCAGGGGGCCTGATGCAGAGTGCATCCCAGGACTCTGGGATGATGATCTGAATGAAGGTAGATGTTTAATTAACTGAGCCACCCGGGTGCCCCTCTTTGCCTTTTCTTAAGGCTTCTTTTTTTTTTTAAGTCTGTGCTTATTGGAAGTTCCAGGTTCCAGTGCTCCCTCTATTTTATATGTAGGGAAAATGAAAACCTAAGGGATTAATTTATTCCTCAAATTTTGAAAACTCTGCCTTTCTCTTTCTATGTTTCAGAATTTTCCTGTGTTCTTTTGTTGGTTTGTTGTGTTGTAGAAGAGAGGATTAGAGGAATGAGCCTATTCAATTATAGCCAGAACTCGAAGTCCAAATTTATTTTTAGTTCCGATTCAGTTCTGAGTTTTCTGATATCTCCTTTATCTTAGATCAGCTTTCTTCTTATGAATAGTCATTGTATTTTCTATCTTCTTTCAAACTTTATTTTCAAACTATGACTGTTTATTTACTCTTCCTCTTTGTAGCAGCATATAGTTGAATCTTTTTTTAATCCAATCTGACAATATCTGTCTTTTAAGGTTTAGTTCATTTGCATTTAATTGATTAATTAAATGTATTATCATGTAATTAATTTATTATAATGAAACAATGAAATAATGTGAATTGAGTTTACTTTCCTGCTATTTGCTTTCTTTTTGTCCTATATCTCTTTGATCCTTTACTCTTTTCTGTTTTATTTTGGGTTAATTGTGTATTTTTTAGCATTTCACATTATTTCTTTTCTTGTTTTTTTAGCAATTTGTTTTTGTGCTTGCTCTAGGAATTCATTATTATTTAAATTTATCACAATCTATCTTGACTTAATATTATACACTTCATTTCTCATGTGAGAACTTTATAACAGTTCAATAACATTTACCTCACTTATATATATTTTTGCTATTATTGTTATAGTTTCCCTTTTTTTCTGAATGCTTTAAATATTTTATTTTTGGATTTCAGCAGTTTGATATAAGTTATGCCTAGCTGAGGCTTTCTATGTATATATTTTTAAAGATTTTATTTATTTATTAATGAGACACACAGAGAAAGAGAGAGGTAGAGACACAGGCAGAAGGAGAAGCAGGCTCCATGCAGAGAGCTTGATGTGGGATTCAATCCCAGATCCCGGGATCACGCTGTGAGCCAAAGGCAGATGCTCAACCACTGAGCCACCCAGGCATCCCCGCTTTCTGCTTATTTGTTCTGCTTAGAGTCCATCAAGCTGAATCTGTGAGTTGAATTTTTTCAACAACTTTGGAAATTTTCATTCATTATTTCTTTAGATATTTTACTGACTCTCTGCTCCTTTTTTATGAGACTCGAATTATACATATATTAGACTGCTTGATACTATATTAAGAAGTCACTCATACTCTTCATTCATTTCAGTGTTTTCTCTTTCTGTGTTTCAGTTTCACCAATCCTTTCTGTGGTTTCTGATCTGATGTTAAGTTATATCCAAGTAAATTTTTGTTTAAATATAATATTCACATTTAGGATTATCTTTTGATTACTTTTATATTTCTCTTGCTATTATCCTTCACTTAGTCTACTTATCTTTTCATGAAAATTCTTTGTATTAGTAACAGAATTGTAAAAATTTTTGTCTGCTAATCAGTGTGTTTGCTTCTACTATTTTTCTTTTTATTATGAATATGTTTTGTAATTTTTAAAAACTAGATCCCAAGCATTATATTTAGAAAAACATTGGAAACTGTGGTAAAGTGTTTATTTTCTAGAGAATGCTTACTGTTTCCTTTCTGGCATTTAGCGTGGAAAGCTAATAATTCTCATTCCTTTAAGAATTGATTTGAGCAGGAATTGATCCATATTTTAATTAAGTTGAGTTCTTGTCTGATTTGTCTAACCCATAATCTCTCCTATTGCTCCTTCCCCTGAGGGGTGGATTTCTTTGACATTGCCAGTATTTTAGCTGGCAAGAGTTTGAACTCTGATTTGAAATAGTTTTGGTTTAATCCTGGCAGAGCTTCAAAATACAATTACCACAAGAACATGCCAAATGAGAGTCCTCTGTTTCTGAGTTCCTGCTTTTTATAGTTGTGTAATTGCCAATCAAACCATAAAACATTTTCATTATCCCTCAAAGCCTCCTTGTACTGCATTTACAGTCAATTCTTTCCTACCTTGACTCCAGATAACCACTGATCAATCACTATACTAATGCCTTTTCTAGAGTGCTATATATATAAAATCTTATAAACGTAGCCTTATATATCTAGTCTTCCCCACTTTATTGTAATGTTTTTGAGCTTCATCCATGTTGTTCTATGTATCAGTAGTTTATTTTGTTGTGAAGAGTATTCCATTGTATGGCTATACCACAGTTCATTTATCCATTCATTAGTTAATAAACATTTAGGTCATTGGATCCAGTACCTATTTTGGCTGTTATGAATGCAGTTTCTATGAACATTTGTGTGCAAGTCTTTGTCAGGACATACGTGTTTATTCATCTTGGATAATTGCTTTGGAATAGCATTGGCAAGTTATAAGTATATATTTAATTTTTAAAAGAGATTTTATCTATTCATGACAGAGAGAGAGAGAGAGAGAGAGAGAGAGAGAGAGAGAGGCATAAACACAGGCAGAGGGAGAAGACGGCTCTATACAGGGAGCCTGACAAAGGACTCGATCCCGGGTCTCCAGGATCACACCCCAGGCTGAAGGTGGCACTAAACCACTGGGCCATTGGGGCTTCCCAGTATATATTTAATTTTATGAGCAACAGCCAAATTACTTCTCAATGTGGAAAAATCATTTTATATTCCTACCAGCTGTCTGTGAGAGTTCCAGTGGCTGTATATCCTTACCAAAATTGGTATTTCCAGATTTTTTTATTCTCACCATTCCTAAGATTAAAATGCCATTTTTTTGGCAAAATTCATATAGGGAGCAGTTTGGTAGAAGAAAAATTATTGGGTTGAGTGATTTGCTTTGGGGACTTTTCTCATTCCAGTCTGTCTACTAGCCTAAATGGCTCAGCTGGTTTTTCTTCATCCTCTAAGTTCTGTTTGTCAATGGTAGGCCTGCTTTTTGGCTTGGCTGACTTGGCATACTTCACACATACTGGGCCAAGTGCTCTTCTTTCTCCACTATGCTCCCAGAAGGTATGGATATGGCTTTGGTTCTTTGGTTATCTACAAAATGTTCTGTGGAATTCAGTTCATCAATTTTTTCTCATATCTTCTCTTTTTCAATATCCTTAAGGAAAATCATGATAATTATATAATTTCATATATTTTTCCTTTCTGTATTTTAACACCAAAATGAAGAACTCGCATAATTTTTCACATCATAACCATAAGTGGCATTTCTGCTTCCCTTTTTAAAGATATTTTTAGAAGTGCTGCCCAGCAATTTCTTTTTATCTCATTGGCCTGATTGGGACACATGGCTACCCTTATTGGTAAAGAAGGTTGGAAAATTTATTATTATTATTATTATTTATTATTATTATTATTATTATTTTAAAGATTTTATTTATTTGAGAGAAAGAGAACATGAGTGGGGGGAAAGGGCAGGAGAGGGAGAAGCAGGCTCCCCACTGAGTAGGGCACCCAATAGAGGGCTCTACCAGGACCCCAGGATCATGACCTGAGCTGAAGGCAGATGTTTAGCCAATTGAGCCACCTAGGCACACTTTATTATTATTACTACTAACTATGCACATTGGCATCCCTAATAAAATTGAGGTCCTGTTAGTAGGCAACTAAGACTCTCTATTATAATATTATAAGACTATTAGATACTTGTCTTAAAGCACTGTTATCATAATTTTTTATGATTTTGATATCCATGTAGATCTTTTCAAATAATCTGGCATCCCAGTTCATTAGGTTTCTTTCCTCCAATGTTTGTCTTTTAGCACATCTCGGCAACTAACTGACAAGGTGATATCCTCTAGTCTTTATCATAACCAGTAACTTTAACTTTTCTGTATTTAAGTTTCAATCATTTTAATCTCTGGTCACTACCTCTTATTTTTCCCACTTAGTCTGTCTAATATTCTGACTCCAAAAGTCCTTTGATTCCATTGGGAACTATAATTCATTGGTTTTACTGACTTTTAATGTCCCAAAGCTTCCTTGTGGTCTTACCTACCTTAAATTCCATGGCCCATTATTATTATTGCACCCATGCATATGTACTTTCTTTTTCTTCCATGCTATATTGATTTTATTTTGTTAAACTGTAGTCTTGATCAAATCAATCATCATCTCAATATTTGTGGTGTCTGAATATGAGTAGAAAAAAACCCCCAAGTATGCCTATCATCTCATTTATATTTATAATTAGTAACTCTATTTCGTTCATTTTCCCACTTTCCTGAATGACTAATTCAGTTTTTCTCCTCTCCTATATGGCTATGTCTTTATCATGACAAAAAAAAAGTGTATCAGCCTGTGAGTGTGTTTTAAAATACAACGTTGAATGAATATATTCCTCATGGAGAACATTCTGTGAGAATCCTAACTGTATATAAGCAACTGAGATTTGTTTATCATAGGTTGTTTCTGATTTACAAATCACTGCTCTACTAAAAAAGATTGTCATTGTGATATTTTAATCTGTCACTATTTTTTCCTCAAAGTGTTCACTTGCCCATTAAGTGAGGGTAAAAGACTATAGCTCTTGGCAAGTATAATTATATTCAGAAGTCATAATGAGCATTCATTTTTTAACACAAAGAGATATTTCTAAGGTATATATAGAGTGGCTACCTTTTTTTGGGTACTCATAAACTTCAGGAGTCTAAATCTGGGATGCTTAATTTTCTGCAACTGTGTAGAGGAAAATAAAAGACTTGAGATATATTTCATTCATAGGCATATATATTCCCCAGAATATACTCTCTTCCACTTTCTGGGAGAACTTGCTAGTATAGCATTTGAAGCATGATTTCAGGTCTTATATCTTTGAAGGGATGTAAATTATAGACAAAAAATATTTTCAAAAATAATTAAATATACTGAAATGTAGATGGGTATGCATATGGATTCCAAAATAAAAGTAACTTTGTTTTGTTATTCTTTTGAAAAGGTTGAGGATGATCTGAATTCATTCTTGATATGTTGCTCACAATTTGTAGCTCAGTTAGAAGAAGCAGCTAAGGAAGAACGTAATGTATGTATTCTGTGTAAACTATCAAGTATAAAATATTTAATGTTATAATGATTTAAATTCTTTGTAATGTTAATAAAAATTTTTGTATTAATAAATTTTATATTTATTAAAATCATTAGTTGTTATTAAGGGTAATTTTAGCAATACGATATTTAAAACTATATTGGCTGTTTGAACTTGAATGTGATTATCCATTTAGTAGTAGTATTCTAGATACAATGCTTTAAGGAGTTATAAAAGGCATTGGATAGTATTATTTATTTTTTCTATTCTTAAGGTAGGCATTTAGATCTGTGAATTTTACTTTACAGCATTGATTGGGTTATTAGTTTTTCATATTTACAAATGAAAATATATTGTGGTATTAATAGTATTTATATTGTTTAAAAAACATTTTAATTTAAACTCAATTTAGTTAACATATAGTGTATTATTAGTTTCAGGGGTAGAATTTAGCGATTCATCAGTTGCATATAAGACCCAGTGCTTATTACATCAAGTGCCTTCCTGAATACTCATCACTCAGTTACTCCATTCCTCACCCCCTCTCCTCCAGCAACCCTCAGTTTGTTTCCTACAGTTAAGAGTCTCTTAGGGTTTGCCTCTCTCTCTGTTTTTATTTTATTTTTCCTTCCCTTCCCCTACATTCAACTGTTTTGTTTCTTAAATTCTACATATGAGTGAAATCATATGGTATTTGTCTTTCTTTGATTGACTTATTTCACTTAGTATAATACCCTCTGGTTCCATCCAAATAAGATAATTTATATTATAAAATAATATAATTAATGAAAATTTCAAAAAATACATGAATAAAGAAGAAAACAAAAATGGCCATAATCCTATTTTCCCAAGATAACCCAACTATTATTCACATATTTTTGTTTCCCTTCCTGATTTTCCAAAGTTATAAAGATAAAGAAAAAAAAGAAATAATACTGGACATACTATTTGGTAATGCACTTTTATTATTTTTTACTTTTAGAAAATGGTATTTATTTTTTCATTTGTACACATATTATTTTTATTTTGTTAACGATTTATTTATTTATTTTGAGAGAGAGAGTAGGAGTAGGAGGAGGGACAGAGGGAGAAGGAGAGAGAATCTTAACAGATTCCCCACTGAGTACAGACTTGGGGACTCAATCTCATCTCCTGAGCCAAAACCAAGAGATGGATGCTTAACCAACTGAGTCACCTGGGCACCCCTGATGATAAGTGTATTATTGTAGAGCATTTGAAATTGAGAAAAGTATATAGGAAAACAAGTAACCTATAATTTAAATCTAGTATATATACACCATTGACATTTTAGAACATGTTTTCTAATATGCTGTGAGTATATATACACACACACATATATATACACATGCATATATATGCATTCACATGATGTATATGTCTGTATATGCACATTCATTTATATGTATATTGATAATATTTTTTCTAATTTTTTATTGTGGCAAAATACACAGAACATAACTTACTGTATTAACCATTTTTAAGTGTACAGTTCAGTGGTATTAAATACATTAATATTGTACAACAATCACCCTCATCCATCTCAGAACTCTTCATCTTGCAAAACTGAAACTGTATGCGTTAAACAATAAACTCCTTATGGCCCCTAGCCCCTGGTAACCACCATTCTACTCTGTTACTATGAGTTTGGCTGGCTGATTTTCTTTTTCTCTTTCTTTCCTTTCTTTCTTTTCTTTTCTTTTTCTTTCTTTCTTTCTTTCTTTCTTTCTTTCTTTCTTTCTTTCTTTCATTCAAGATCCACTTATAAGTGAGATCATGCAGTATTTGTCTTTTTGTGTCTGGCTTATTTCACTTAGCATAAGGTCTTCCAGATTTATCCCTGTTGTCACAAATGTCAGGATTTCCATCTTTTTGTGGTGGAATAATATTCCTGTGTGTGTGTCTTACAATTTCTTTATCCAATCATCCATCCAGAAACACTTAGGGTTTTTTTCCATATTTTTGTTATTGTGAATAATGCTGCAATGAACATGGGAGTGCATGTATTTCTTTGAGATACTAATTTGCTTTCTTTGGATATGTATCTGGAAGTAGGATTGCTAGATCATACGGCAGTTCTGTTTTTAAGTTTTATTTTTTTTACGTATAGAGGTTTTTTTTTTTTTTTTTTTTTTAGATTTATTTATTCATGAGAGACAGAGAGAGGCAGAGACACAGGCAGAGGGAGAAGCAGGCTCCATGCAGGGAGCCCAATGCGGGACTCCATCCTGGGTCTCCAGGATCATGCCCTGGGCCAAAGGCGGTGCTAAACCGCTGAGCCACAGGGGCTGCCCTGTTTCTAAGTTTTAGAGGAGTCTTCTTGCTGTTTTCCATGGTTGCTGTACCAATTTCCTTTCCCACCAATGGTGCATAGGATTCCTTTTCTCCAAATCATTGTCAACAATTGTTTTCTCTGGGACGCTT
The DNA here is from genome assembly GCF_003254725.2 of Canis lupus dingo. Classification (NCBI taxonomy): domain Eukaryota; kingdom Metazoa; phylum Chordata; class Mammalia; order Carnivora; family Canidae; genus Canis; species Canis lupus. The sequence goes on along the minus strand of NC_064244.1, from coordinate 4,274,107 downwards.
CCATGGCTCAGCGGTTAAGCACATCTGCCCTTGGCTCAGGTCGTGATCCTGGAGTCCTGGGACCGAGTCTCATATCGGGGTCCCTGAATGGAGCCTGCTTCTCCCTTTGCCTGTGTCTCTGCCTCTCTCTCTTTGTCTCTCATGGATAAATAAATAAAATATTAAAAAAAAAAAACAATTGTTTTCTCTTATCTTTTTGATAATAGCCATTCTAGCACGTGTGAGAGTATTTCATTGTGATTTTGATTTGCATTTGCTTGACAATGATTAGGGGTGTTGAGTACCTTTTCATGTTGTTGGCCATTTGTATGTCTTCCTTGGAAAAAAAAATCTTTTTTTTTACTATTGAGTTGTATTAGTTCCTTTTCTATTTTGGATATTAATCCCTTATCAAATATATGCTTTGCAAATATTTGCCTTGTTCTTAATCCTAGAGAAAAATCTATCAGTCTTTCTCCAGTAAATATGCTCTTTGTGTGGCCTGTTTATATGTGGACTTTTATGTTGAGTTAGTTTGCTTCTATTCTTAGTTTATTGATTTTTTTTTAATCAGGAAGGAGTGTTGATTTTTTGTCAAGATGATCATGTGGTTTTTGTCCTTCATTTTGTTTATGTGGTATATTAAATTGTTTCATATCATTACAAATAGTGAGTGAGCTAGGCTTATGTTCACACATAAATTCTATTTGATTTTACTGTGTGACCCTTTTAATGTGCTTTTTTTTTTTTTTGAAAGTAGGCTCCATACACAGTGTGGAGCCAAATGCTGGGCTTTGATCATTAGACAAGACCTGAGCTGAATGCTTCACCAACTGAGCCACTCAGGTGCTCCTTAATATGCTTTAAAATTCTGTTTGCTAGTATTTTATTTAGAATTTTTGCATCATTTTTTCATCATTATTAATCAGGAATATTGGTCTGTAGTTTTTTTATGTCTTTGTTTGGTTTTGATATCATAATGCTGACCTCATGGAGTTGGTTTACGAGTTTCCTCCTTTTTGATTCTTTGGAAGAGTTTGAGAAGGGTTGGTATTCTTTTTAAAATGATAGAATTCTCCAGTGAAGCCATCTGGTTTTGGGCTTTTATTTGTTAGGAGGTTTTTGATTACTGTTTCAATCTCTTTACTAGTTACAGGTCTGTTCAGAGTTCAGGCCTTGGTAGATTGTATGTTTCTAGGAATTTGTCCATTTCTTCTAAGTTATCCAAAAAATCTTTTATAGTCTTTGAGTGAGTGGACATCGATGTAATATCTCCTCTTTCATTTCCAATTTTAGTTATTTAAATGTTTTCTCTTTTTTTTCATTCTTAATCTACCCAAGGGTTTGTCACTTTTCAAAAATTACCTTTGGTATCATGTTTTCTAATTCTCCATTTCATTTATCTCTGCTCTAATATTTATGATCTCCTTTCTTCTGCAAACACTGAGTTAAAAAAATTTTTTTTTATTGTTCCTTTAGGTGAAAGGTTAGGCTGTTGGTTTGTGATTTTTTTAAGTGTAAACATTTACTACCATAAACTTTTTGTACTGATTTGCTGAATTCATAGTTTTGGTATTTTGTGTTTTGTTTCCATTTACCTTCAGATATTTTCTAAATTCCTTTATGATTTTTTCTTTGATCTGTGGGTTGTTGAAGAGCATGTTGTTTAATTTTCACATAGTTGTGGATTTTTTTTTAAATTTTTTATATATTTATAATAGTCACAGAGAGAGAGAGAGAGAGAGAGAGAGGCGGAGACACAGGCAGAGGGAGAAGCAGGCTCCATGCACCGGGAGCCTGATGTGGGATTTGATCCCGGGTCTCCAGGATCGCGCCCTGGGCCAAAGGCAGGCATCAAACCGCTGCGCCACCCAGGGATCCCTGGATTTTTTTTCTTTCTGCTACTGATTTCTAGTTTTACCCCATTGTATTTGAAAATTTGCTTTGTGTGATTTTGATCTTAAAATTGTTAAAACTTGTTTTGTGTCCTAACATGTTGAAAAATGTTCTATATATGCTTGAGGAGAACATGTATTTTGCTGTTGTTGGGTGGGATATTCTCATAGGTTTGTTAGGTCTATCTATTTTACAGTATTATTAAGCCCTAATTGATATGTTGTCTAATTGTTCTTGACATAACTGAAAGTAGGGATATTGAAATATTCTATTATTGTGTTGCTGTCTGTTTCTCCCTTTGGTTCTGTTAGTGTTTGCTTCATATATTTGGATGCTTTAATGTCAGGTGCATGTATATTTATAATTTTATATCTTCCTAATGAGTTGACCCTTTTATCATTTTATAGTATCCTTTGTTTTCTTTTTTTGGTAGTTTTGTCTTAATTTCTATTTTGTCTAAGAATGGCCACCCCTGCTATCTTTAGGTTCCTTTTTCTGTGGAATATCTTCTTCTAGCCCTCTATTCTGAGCCTGTGTGAGTCCTAAGACTTAAGGAGAGCCTCTTATAGGCAACATATAGTTGGATTTTTTTTTTAATTTTGTATTCTGTGTCTTCTCATTGGTGTGTTTAATCCACTTACACTTAATGTAATTACTGGTAGGAAAGGCTTACTATTGCCATTATTTTAATGATTTCTGTTTGGTAGCTTTGGGTTCCTCTTTTTCTCTCTTGGTATCTTCTTTTGTGTTTTGTTGATTTTTTTTTTTTGTAGTGACATATTTTGATTCCCTTATTGTTTCCCTTTTTGTATATTCTGTAGATATTTCCTTTGTGGTTACCATTGCAATTATATAAAATTTATTCAAGTTATAACAATTTATTTTAATTTGATAATAACTTTATTGCACGTGAGAACTCTACATCCCTGCCCCTCCTATTTTATGTTACTAATGACATAAATTACCTCATTTTACATTGCATAGTAATATATAATTTAGATTTATAATTTTCATCTTTAAAAAATTCTGTACCAGATTTATACAGGGTTTATTCACCTACTTTATAGTACAGGATATTTGTTAATATATTTACCTTTATCAGGGAATTTTATATTTTTCATATGGTTTTGTGTTGATGTTTAATGTCTTTTTCTTTTAACTTTCAGGACTTTTAGGACTCCCTTCAGAATTTCTTGTACGGAAGGTCTAGTGGTGATGATTTCCTTTCAGCAGTTCTTTTTATCTGAGAAAGTCTTGATTTCTCCCTCATATTTGAAGGACAGTTTTGCCAGATTATAGTATTTTTGTTTGGCAGTTTTTCTTTCAGTGCATTGACTATATCAACCTCCTCCTTGTAGCCCATAATCTTAATGGTTAGAAACATGCTGATGATCTGATGAGAATTTTCTTGTATGTTACTCTCTTGCTGTTGACAAGGTTCTTTGTGACTATTTTTTTTAAAGATTTTATTTTATTTATTCATGAGAGACAGAGAGACAGAGAGAGAGAGGCAGAGACACAGGCAAAGGGAGAAGCAGGGCTCCATGCAGGCAGCCTGATGCGGGACTCAATCCTGGGTCTCCAGGATCAGGCCCTGCACCAAAGGTGGCGGTAAACCACTGAGCCACCTGGGCTGCCCTTCTCTGTGACTTGTGACAGTTTGATCTCAGTGTAGATCTCCTCAGATATTTTCCTAGTTAGAGTTTGTCAAGTTATTTGAATTCATATGTCTGTTTTTCTCCTTAGACTTGGGAAACTTTCAGTCATTATTTCTTCAGATAAGTCTCATGCTCCTTTCTTTTTTCTTACTTCTTCAATTCTCATATATTTTTTTTCTGTTCCATGCTATCTTCTTTTTTTTTTCTTTTGCCTTGATTATTTTGAAGGTCTTGTCTTCCAGTTTACCGATTCTTTCTTCTACCTGGTCAAGTCTGTCGTTGAGGTGCTATAATGAATTTTTCAATTCAATTATTGTATTCTTTAGTTTCTGAATTTCTGTGTAGTTTTTCTTCATAGTTTTAATTTTTTTAAGATTGTATTTATTTATTCATGAGAGACACAGAGAGAGGCAGAGACATAGACAGAAGGAGAAACAGGCTCCTCACAGGAAGCCCAAAGCAGATCTGAATCCCCAGACCAGGATCACGCCAGGAGGGGAAGGCAGATACTCAACCACTGAGATACCCAGGCTGCCCCATAGCTTTTATTTTTTTAATATTCTCATGTTCATGTATTGCTTTCCTGATTTCCTTTGTTTTTATTTTTAAAGATTTTATTTATTCATGAGAGACACACAAAGAGAGACAGAGACACAGGCAGAGGGAGAAGTAGGTTCCTTACAGGAAGCCCAATTTGGAACTCGATCCTGGAACTCTGGGATCGCAACCTGAGCCGAAGGCAGATGCTCAACTGCCAAACCACCCAGGCATCCCTTCCTGATTTCCTTTGGTTGTTTATTTATGCTCTCTTTTAGCTCATTAAGTATCCTTATCATGACAATTTTGAATTTTTTGGCAATTCGTATATTTCTGCTGCTTTAGTTTCTGGAGATATAATTTTTTCTTTTAAATGTGCTAAGATTCCCCTTTCCTTTGTATGTCTTACTACTTTTTTGTTTTTCAGATTTGGCATCTGAAGCATCAGCCAACTCTTCTAGAGTTTGTGGTCTGATTTTCTATAGGGAAGACTTTCTCCATTTAGTGTGCCTGGATTCTGGAGACCTCTTAAGTCTTTTTTGAGTAGATGTTCCATCTGGGTTTATGCATGAGGCTTGTAGGTTTCTACTCAGGTACTCCCCCTAGTGCCTCTCTGATACTATTATAAATTTCAGTACCGGAGCTCCACCTAATGTCTGCTTTTGTTACTGCAAACACTGGTGCATGGTGTACTCTGTTTTTAGTTCTGAGATTCTCAATCTGGCATCCTTTTGCTATCAGTACTTGGATAGAGGCAAGAGGGAAACTGGCCTCTTGGACAACCCCGTGCCGCAATTGTCAGAATGTTGGATGTGTGTTTTACTCCTTTCCATACCCAAGGGGAAAATAAGAGTTGAGGGACTTCTTCCTAATTGTACTGCATTGTGTGAGAATAGGGAGAGGCTCTGGGCAGTTAATCTTGAGAGTATCAATTTTTTTTTATTGGACTTTGATGTAGTTGATTTTGTCCTTGTCTAAGGTACAGGAAACTTTTAACTATTTTTTGGATTTCTCAGAAGCATTTGGGTTGTTTGATGTTAAAACCCTATTTTTCTAGAGGAAGGGGGATTTTAGGCTTCATATTCACCATCTTGCTCATAAAATATTATTTCTTTAATGAGGAATGGTATTAGAAACCAAGATCTGTTAGTTAATTTTGCCCAGTGATCCTGGACTGTCTTTGCTTTTCTACCGTTTCAACAGATAGAACTGGGAAATGTATGTAGGTATGCACACATATACATATACATAGTTCATATACTCTTATCCCTATATATAATTAAAGTGAACATATACATGAATATATACATGAATAGATATATTTAGAAATCTGGAATTCTCACAGACACCTTGAATTCCAGTCTCTCACTTCAGGACTTATTCTTGCTTTCATTTCATGTGTATATGTCCTTTCCACAGTGAGATTCTAACTCTTAACATCAATACAGTTACTCTTTTGCTCAAACCTATACTACTTCAAAGATCATTTAAGAATTTCTTCTCCTTTATCAATACAAAAACAAACTTACTAAAAAGATTTTCAAAAGATTTCTTTTGAACTACCCATCCCTCTGACACTTAGCAGCATTCTTGTCCAAGACTGAGTACAAGGTATCTATTAAATTTTGTGTTATCGAGTTTCTTGGATTAGCTCTTTTTTCTTTTTCCTTTACTAGTTTCTTCAGTTTTAAGTTTTTTAAAATTTTTATTTATTTATGATAGTCACACAGAGAGAGAGAGAGAGAGAGGCAGAGACACAGGCAGAGGGAGAAGCAGGCTCCATGCACCGGGAGCCCGACGTGGGATTCGATCCCGGGTCTCCAGGATCATGCCCTGGGCCAAAGGCAGGCGCTAAACCGCTGTGCCACCCAGGGATCCCTCCAGTTTAAGTTTAAAAGCAAAAACCTTAACTCAAAAATATATGCATACCTCCTTTTTCGTTGTAGCATTATTCACAATACTTAACATATGGATATATACATCAATAGATGAATAGATAAAGAAGATGGGCATATGTATACAGTGGAATATTAATTTGGTTATGAAAAGAATGAGATCTCACCATTTGTGACAGCATGGATGGGCTTAATGTTTTATACTAAGTGAAATATGTCAGAGAATGACAAATATATGATTTCACTCATATGGAACGAAACAAATGAACAAAATAATTATGGACAAAGCCATAAATATGGAGAACAAACTAGAGAGTTTGGTTGTTGGAGATGATGGGAGTGGGCCAAAAGTAAAGGGAAGTGAGACATTCAGGCTTTAAATTATGTAATGAATAAGTCAGAGGGAAGAAAGGTACAGCATAGGGAATGTAGTCAGTGATATTGTAATAGCATTGTATGGTGACAGATAGTAGCTACATTTGCATTGAACACAGCATGATGTATAAATTTGTCAAATCACTATGTTGTACACCTGAAACTAATGTAACATTGTGTGTCAATTATACTTCAATAAAAAAAAGAGGGATGCCTGGGTAGCTCAGTGGTTGAGCATCTGCCTTTCACTCAGGACATGATCCTGGGGTCCTGGGATCAAGTCCCACATTGGGTTCCCCACAGGGAGACTGCTTCTCCCTCTGCCTATGTCTCTGCCTCTTTCTCTCTGTCTCTCATGAATAAATAAGTAAAATCTTAGGAAAAAAACCCTAAAAACCTTCTGCACAGTAAACCATCAACAAGATGAAAAGATAACCTCTGGAATGGGTGAAAATGTTTGTAAAGCATATATCTGATAAGGGGTTAATATCCAAAATATATACCAAATTTATACAATTCTCTGTGGGGGGGGGTGCGGGGGGGAGACCCAAACAATCCAATTAAAAAATGGGACAGAAGAACATTTTTTTCCAAAGAAGACATTCAAATGGCCAATGTGTATATGGAATGGTGTTCAGTGTCACTGATCATTAGGGAAATGCAAATCAAAACCACAATGAGATATCACCCCATACTTATTAGAATGACTATCATAAAATAGATAAGAGAACACATGCTTGCAAGGATATGAAGAAATGGCAACTCTTGTTTTTTTTTTTTTTTTTTTTTTTTTCCTATTTTATTTTATTTTATTTTTTTTTTGTTTTTTTTTTTTATTTATTTTTAATTTTTTTTTAATTGGTGTTCAATTTACTAACATACAGAATAACACCCAGTGCCCGTCACCCATTCACTCCCACCCCCCGCCCTCCTCCCCTTCCACCACCCCTAGTTCGTTTCTCAGAGTTAGCAGTCTTTACGTTCTGTCTCCCTTTCTGATATTTCCCACACATTTCTTCCCCCTTCCCTTATATTCCCTTTCACTATTATTTATATTCCCCAAATGAATGAGAACATATAATGTTTGTCCTTCTCCGACTGACTTACTTCACTCAGCATAATACCCTCCAGTTCCATCCACGTTGAAGCAAATGGTGGGTATTTGTCATTTCTAATAGCTGAGTAATATTCCATTGTATACATAAACCACATCTTCTTTATCCATTCATCTTTCGTTGGACACCGAGGCTCCTTCCACAGTTTGGCTATCGTGGCCATTGCTGCTATAAACATCGGGGTGCAGGTGTCCTGGCGTTTCATTGCATTTGTATCTTTGGGGTAAATCCCCAATAGTGCAATTGCTGGGTCGTAGGGCAGGTATATTTTTAACTGTTTGAGGAACCTCCACACAGTTTTCCAGAGTGGCTGCACCAGTTCACATTCCCACCAACAGTGTATGAGGGTTCCCTTTTCTCCACATCCTCTCCAACATTTGTTGTTTCCTGCCTTGTTAATTTTCCCCATTCTCACTGGTGTGAGGTGGTATCTCATCGTGGTTTTGATTTGTATTTCCCTGATGGCCAGTGATGCAGAGCATTTTCTCATGTGCATGTTGGCCATGTCTATGTCTTCCTCTGTGAGATTTCTGTTCATGTCTTTTGCCCATTTCATGATTGGATTGTTTGTTTCTTTGGTGTTGAGTTTAAGAAGTTCTTTATAGATCTTGGAAACTAGCCCTTTATCTGATATGTCATTTGCAAATATCTTCTCCCATTCTGTAGTTTGTCTTTGAGTTTTGTTGACTGTATCCTTTGCTGTGCAAAAGCTTCTTATCTTGATGAAGTCCCAATAGTTCATTTTTGCTTTTGTTTCTTTTGCCTTCGTGGATGTATCTTGCAAGAAGTTACTATGGCCGAGTTCAAAAAGGGTGTTGCCTGTGTTTTTCTCTAGGATTTTGATGGAATCTTGTCTCACATTTAGATCTTTCATCCATTTTGAGTTTATCTTTGTGTATGGTGCAAGAGAGTGGTCTAGTTTCATTCTTCTGCATGTGGATGTCCAATTTTCCCAGCACCATTTATTGAAGAGACTGTCTTTCTTCCAATGGATAGTCTTTCCTCCTTTATCGAATATTAGTTGAAATGGCAACTCTTGTATATGACTGGTGGCAATGTAAATTTCCACTAAGGAAAAAATACAGAATTTCTCAAAAATCTAGAAATGTAACTACAGCATGTTCTAGAAATTTCACTTCTGGGTATATATCAAAAGGAAATGAAATCATCTTGAAGAGATAATGCACCCCTATGGTTATTGCAGCATTATTCACAAAAGCCAAAGACACGGAAACAACTTAAATGTCCCTCAGTTAATGAATGGATAAAGAAAATGTGGTATCTATATATTCAATGGAGTATTACTCTTACATAAAGAAGAAGGAAATTCTGCCATATGCAGCAGTATGGATGGACCTTGAGCACATTGCGCTAAGGGGAATAAGTCAAACAAGGAAAGACAAAGTATGATCTGACTTATATGTAAAAAAACTGGATTGAGAACAGATTGGTGGTAGGCAGAGGTGGTGGGGAGATGAGAGGTGGGAGAAATGAGTGATGATGATCAAAAGATAGAAGCTTTTAGTATAAGATAAATAAGTTCTGGGGATATAATGCACTGCATGGTGACTACAAAAATAGAATAAAAACTAAAAAATAAAGGTAAAGGATAGACAAATATATGGTAACTTAAAGCTAGCATGGCTTTATTATTGTTAGACAAATTTGAAGGTAAGGCAAATAAAATTAGAGATGAGTGTCCATACAAGAATCAAAGGTTTGGTTCACCAGGAATATATAACAGTCCTTATGTTCAGCTCCATAATAATACAGCATGAGGTGGGTGGTAGAGTGCTGTCCAGCAAGATGTGGTATACGTGTTGAACCAACTGTGGTGCTATGTTCCCAGTTACTAGAGTTACACAGGTCCAGGAATCAAAAAGGTTAGATTTGCCTCCTCTTCTCATCACTCCCAGTGATCTACTTTGGTAATATTAATTTCCAGGCCCTGCAAGACTAGGTACTGTGGGATTAGAGGCTACCATCCTACAGAGGTGGATTTTTTTTTTTACATGATGTACAATAATAGTTTCATTGAACCTCAAACAACTGTCCGATCCAAGTTCAGAAATTCATTCTAGCTTCTAATTGAAGTACATCATGTTTCTTTGCCTGACAGCTGTGTCTGGCTGTAGAGGTCCCACAGGACTGGCAGACTGGGACTGCTGCAGAGCTAATATTCCCAGAATGGATGAATAAGTATCCTTCATGGGCATGTATGAAGTATTCTTACACATGCTCTAAAATGGTCCCTCATGAGATTAAGCCTCAGTTTCTCCTAGTCACAACTCATGTGTATGGTCTATACACCATTCTTTGTTCGATTTCTTTATCTCTCACCATGTTTTTTGAGTTTGCCTTACAAACCACTTGCACACAATTCTTGGTATCTGCTTTTGGGGGAACTCAAACCAAGATATTTCCCCAACTCGATATAAGAGGCTATGTTAGAATATGTTATTCTTGAACCTACAGCTTATATAGACATTTAGATAAAGGTAAATTATAGGGCAATTTTACTTGTAAGCAGATGTAAAAAATCCTAAACAAAGCATAGCTAGTTGAATCCAATAATTTATTTTGTCTTTTTGTATGAATTGACCATTTGGTTATGATGAAATAGTGTTTCATTTGTCTATGGTAATATTTCTCATCCTATAGTCTGTTGTCTGATATTGATACAGTTCCTCCAGTTTTTTTTTTTTTTGATGATTAGTGTTGTTATGATACTTCTTCTACTTAACTTATTTATATATTTATATTTAAAATGTGTTTCCTATAGAGAAAGCTTTTTAAAAAAAATTTTTTTTAAAAAGAAAAAAAAAAGAAAAAATTTAAGTATGATGATATCTGCCTTTAATTGGAGTGTTTTGACCAGATGCATAGTATAATTGTTAACATGTTAGGGTATAAGACTTCCATTTTTGCCTTTTTTTTTTTTTTTTTTGGTACATACAGCAGTATGCCATTTGTTCCTCTGTCTTGCCCTGCCTTAATTAATTTTTTTATTTTTAATTTTTTAAAAAGATTTATTTATTTGAGGGGGGTGGTAGGGACAGAAAGAGAGGGAGAGAGACAATTTTAAACAAACTCCCTGTTCAGTGTAGAGTCTGTTCCTAAGGTAACTACTAATAAAAAATTAAAAAATATACAGAAAAGGAAAATGAATCAAAACAGTATGCTAAATTAAACCAAATAAAACGAATTAATAAAAGAAATGAGTTTCTAAAATAGCATGATATACAGAAAAATAAGATACCAGCAGAAATAAATCCTTCCAGGTAGGTAGTTACATTAAATATAGATTAAGTGGAGCCTGAGTGGCTCAGTCAATTAAGTGTCTGCCTTCAGCTCAGGTCTTGATCCCAGCCTCTTGGGATCAAGCCTGGCATCAGGCTCCTCCTTGCTCAGCAGGGTTTCTGCTTCTCCCTCTCCCTCTGCCCCTACCCTCTTGTGCTCATTCTCTTATAAAATACAAAAAAAAAAATTTTATTTATAAATAAATAAGTAAATAAATATAGATTAAATTTTGCAATAAAAACCAGAGACTGGCGTTTCAATTCCAATTTGAGGAATCTCTATCCTGTTTTCCATAATAGCTGCACCAACTTACATTCCCACCAACAGTATACGAAAGTTCTCTTTCTCTACATCCTTGTCAACATTAGTTATTGCTTGTCTTTTTGCTACTAGCCATTCTGACAGGTGTGAGGTGATATGTTGTTGTGGTTTCAATTTTCATTTCTCTGATAATTAGTGATTTTGAGTATCTTTTCATGTATCTATTGGCTATCTATATGTCTTCTTTGGAAAACTGTTTAGGTCTCTGCCATTTTTTTTATTGGATTGTGTTTTGTTTTTTCTTTATCTTTTCTTTCTTCTTTCTTTCTTTTTTTTTTTTTTTGATTTTGAGTTATATAGTTCTTTGTATATTTTGGATGTTAACCCCTAATGAGATATATCATTTGCAAATGTCTCCTCCCATTCAGTAGATTGCTTTTTTTGTTTTGTTGATAGTTCATTTGCTATGCAAAAGCTTATTTTGATGTAATCCTAATAGTTTATTTTGCTTTTTTTCTCTTTCCTTAGGAGACCTATCTAGAAAAAATTTGCCATGGTCAGTATCAGAAAAAAAGTATCTGTGTTCTCTTCTAGGATTTTTATGGTTTTAGGTATTTAATCCATTTTTTGTGTGTGGTGTAGAAAGTGGTCCAGTTTCATCCTTTTGCGTATCACTGTCCAGTTTTCCTAGCACCATTAATTGAAGAGAGTGTCTTTTTCCTATTGTATATTCTTGCCTTCTTTGTTGTAGATTAATTGACCACGTAAGCATAGATTTATTTCTGGATTTTCTATTTTGTTCCATTGATCTATGAGTGATTTTGTACCAGTATCATACTGTTTTCATTACTACAGATTTGTAGTATATCTTGAAATCTGGAATTGTGATACCTCCAGCTTTGTTTTTCTTTCTCAAGATCGCTTTAGCTATTTGTGATCTTTTGTGGTTCTATACAAATTTTAGGATTGTTTGTTCTAGTTCTGTGAAAATGCGATTGCTATTTTGATAGGGATTGCATTAAATCTGTAGATTGCCTTGGGTAGTATGGACATTTTAACCGTATTAGTTCTTTAAATCCATAAGTGTGGAATAGCTTTCTATTTGTGTCATACTTTTCTTTCATCAGTGTTTTATGGCTTTCGGAGTACAGGTCTTTCACCACCTTTGTTAAATTTATTCCCAGGTATTTAATTTGTGTGTGTGTGTGTGTGTGTGTGTAATTGTAGATAGAATTGTTCTCTTAATTCTCCTTCTGCTAATTTCTTATTAGTGTATAGAAATGCAACATATTTCTAAATATTAATTTTGTATTCTGCAATGTTACTGAATTCATTTATTATTTCTAATAGTTCTAATAGTTTAGGGTTTTCTATGTATAGCATTATGCCATTTGCATAATGACAGTTTAACTTCTTCCTTACCAATATGGATACCTTTTATTTGTTTTTCTTGCCTGATTTATGCTTGAATAAATGTGGTGAGAGTGAGAATTGATGTCCTGTCTTGTTCCTGACCTTTGGGGAAAAGCTCTAATTTTTTCCCCTTTGAGTATGATGTTAACTGTGCGTGTGTGTGTTTGTGTGTGTGTGTGTGTGTGTGTGTTTATATGGCCTTTGTTATGTTGGTGTATGTTTCTGCTAAACCCATTTCTTTAGAATTTTTATCATGAATGGCTATTGAATTTTTTCAAATGCTGCTTCTGCATCTATTGAGATGATCATATGGTTTTTAATCCTTTTTGTTGATGTGATGTATCACATTGATTTGTAAATATTAAACCATCCTCGCACTCCCAGAATAAATCTCTTTTTTAAAAGATTTTATTTATTTGAGAGACAGTGAGCATGTGTGCATGAATGGGAGGAGGGGCAAAGAGAGAGGAAGAGGGACAAACAGACTCCCTGCCAAGTGAGGAGGATGACACAGGGCTTGATCACAGGGCTTGATCCCAGGATTCGGAGATTGTAACCTGAGCCAAAGTCAGACACTTAACTCACTGAGCCACCCAGGCACCCCAGAATAAATGCCTCTGGTTTGTGGTGAATGCATTTTGAATGTAGTTTACTTGTATTTTGCTGAGGATTTTTGCACCTATGTTCGTTGGTGATATTGGCCTATTATTTTCTTTTTTTCATGGTGTCTTTGTCTGATTTTGGTGTTAGGGTAAATCTGGCTTTGTAGAATGAATTTGGAAACTCCTTCCGTTTTTTGAAATAGTTTGAGACTAGGCATTAACTCTTTAAATGCTTGGTGGAATTCACCTATGAATCCATCTGGTCCTGGATTTATTTTTATTTATTTATTAATTATTATTTTTAAAGATATATTTATTTTAGAGAGTGAGAGACATAAGCAGGGGGAGGGGCAGAGGGAGAAAGACAGAGAGAAAGGAGGCAAACTTCCTACTGAGCAGGGAACCTGATGTGGGGCTCAATCTCAGGACCCTGAGATTATGACCTGAGCCAAAATGGAGTCAGACACTTAACTGACTGGTCACCCAGGTGCCACTGGGCTTTTATTTTTTGGCAGTTTTTTGATTACTAATTCAATTTCATTACTAATAATTGGTCTTCAGATTTTCTGTCTCTGCCTGATTCAATTTTAGAAGACTGTATATTTCTAGGATTTTATCCATTTCTTTTGAGAAATGGATAATTGGCCCTCTATATGTTTGCTGACATGTAATTTTTCATAGTATTCTCTTATATTTTGTTGTATTTCTGTGGTGTAAGTTGATTCTGCTCTTTTGTTTCTGATTTTATTTATTTGAATTTTTCTTTTTTTCTTGATGAGTCTGGCTAAGGGTTTATCAATTTTGTTTATCTTTTTAAAGAACCAGCTCTTGGTTTCATTCATTGGTCTTTTCCTTTTTAAAAAGTCTATGCTATTTATTTGTATTCTGATCGTTATTAATTTTTCTTCTTTCTATTCACCTTAGGCTTTTTTGGTTCTTTTTCTGGTTCATTTAGGTGTAAGATTAGATTGCTTATTTGAATTTTTCTTGTTTCTTGAGGTAAGCTTGTGTTGCTATGGATCTCCCTCTTAATACTACTTTTGCTGTGTCCCAAAGATTTTAGACAGTTGTATTTTCATCTGTCTCCATATATTTTTCAATTTTTTCTTTGATTTCTTCATTGACCCTCAGTTTATTGTGTATTGTTTAGATTCTATGTGTTTGTGTTCTTTTCATTTTTTTCTTCTGATATTTAGTTTCATACCATTGTGATTGAAAAGGATGCATAGTATGATTTTAGTTTTTCTTTAATTTATTGAAACTTGTTTTGTGCCTAACATATAATCTATTCTTAGGAATGTTCCATGTGCACTTGAGATAACTGTGCAGAAGCTCTTTTTTTTAATAATTTATTTTTTATTGGTGTTCAATTTGCCAACATACAGAATAACACCCAGTGCTCATCCCGTCAAGTGCCCCCCCAGTGCCTGTCATGCAATCACCCCCACCCCCTGCCCTCCTCCCCTTCCACCACCCCTAGTTCATTTCCCAGAGTTAGGAGTCTTCCATATTCTGTCTCCCTTTCTGATATTTCCTACCAATTTCTTCTCCCATCCCTTCTATTCCCTTTCACTATTATTTATATTCCCCAAATGAATGAAAACATATAATGTTTGTCCTTCTCTGATTGACTCATTTCACTCAACATAATACCCTCCAGTTCCATCCACGTTGAAGCAAATGGTGGGTATTTGTCATTTCTAATGGCTGAGTAATATTCCATTGTATACATAGACCACATCTTCTTTATCCATCCATCTTTCGATGGACACCGAGGCTCCTTCCACAGTTTGGCTATTGTGGACATTGCTGCTAGAAACATCGGGGTGCAGGTGACCCGGCGTTTCACTGCATCTGAATCTTTGGGGTAAATCCCCAGCAGTGCAATTGCTGGGTCGTAGGGCAGATCTATTTTTAACTCTTTGAGGAACCTCCACACAGTTTTCCAGAGTGGCTGCACCAGTTCACAATCCCACCAACAGTGCAAGACGGTTCCCCTTTCTCCACATCCTCTCCAACATTTGTGGTTTCCTGTCTTGTTAATTTTCCCCATTCTCACTGGTGTGAGGTGGTATCTCATTGTGGTTTTGATTTGTATTTCCCTGATGGCAAGTGATGCAGAGCGTTTCCTAATGTGCTTGTTGGCCCTGTTGATGTCTTCCTCTGTGAGATTTCTGCTCATGTCTTTTGCCCATTTCATGATTGGATTGTTTGTTTCTTTGGTGTTGAGTTTAATAAGTTCTTTATAGATCTTGGAAACTAGCCCTTTATCTGATACGTCATTTGCAAATATCTTCTTCCATTCTGTAGGTTGTCTTTTAGTTTTGTAGACTGTATCCTTTGCTGTGCAAAAGCTTCTTATCTTGATGAAATCCCAATAGTTCATTTTTGCTTTTGTTTCTTTTGCCTTCGTGGATGGATCTTACAAGAAGTTACTGTGGCCAAGTTCAAAAAGGGTGTTGTCTGTGTTCTCCTCTAGGATTTTGATGGAATCTTGTCTCACATCTAGATTTTTCATCCATTTTGAGTTTATCTTTGTGTATGGTGCAAGAAAGTGGTCTAGTTTCATTCTTCTGCATGTGGATGTCCAATTTTCCCAGCACCATTTATTGAAGAGGCTGTCTTTTTTCCAGTGGATAGTCTTTACTCCTTTGTCAAATATTAGTTGACCATAAAGTTGAGGGTCCACTTCTGGATTCTCTATTCTGTTCCATTGATCTATGTGTCTGCTTTTGTGCCAGTACCACACTGTCTTGATGACCACAGCTTTTTAGTACAACCTGAAATCTGGCATTGTGATGCCCCCAGATATGGTTTTCTTTTTTTTACAGTCCCCTGGCTATTCAGGGTCTTTTCTGATTCCACACAAATCTTAAAATAATTTGTTCTAACTCTCTGAAGAAAGTCCATTGTATTGATAGGGATTGCATTAAACGTGTAAATTGCCCTGGATAACATTAATATTTTCACAATATTAATTGTTCCAATCCATGAGCATGGAATATTTTTCCATCTCTTTGTGTCTTCCTCAATTTCTTCCAGAAGTGTTCTGTAGTTTTTAGGGTATAGATCCTTTACCTCTTTGGTTAGGTTAATTCCTAGGTATCTTATGCTTTTGGGTGCAATTGTAATGGGATTGAAATTTCTCTTTCCTCTGTGTCATTGTTAGTGTATAGAAATGCCACTGACTTCTGGGCATTGATTTTGTATCCTGCCACACTGCCAAATTGCTGTATGAGTTCTAGCAATCTTGGGGTGGAGACTTTTGGGTTTTCTATGTAGAGTATCATGTCATCGGCGAAGAGGGAGAGTTTGACTTCTTTGCCAATTTCAATTCCTTTTATTTCATTTTGTTGCCTGATTGCTGAGGCTAGGACTTCCAGGACTATGTTGAATAGCAGTGGTGAGAGTGGACATCCCTGTCTTGTTCCTGATCTTAGGGGAAAGGCTCCCAGTGCTTCCCCATTGAGAATGATATTTGCTGTGGGCTTTTCATAGATGGCTTTTAAAATGTTGAGGAATATTCCCTCTATCCCTACACTCTGAAGAGTTTTGATCAGGAATGGATGCTGTGCTTTGTCAAATGCTTTCTCTGCATCTCTTGAGAGAATCATATAGTTCTTGTTTTTTCTCTAGCTGATATGATGAATCACATTGATTGTTTTACAAGTGTTGAACCAATCCTGCATCCCAGGGATAAATCCTACTTGGTCATGGTGAATAATCTTCTTAATGTACTGTTGGATCCTATTGGATAGTATCTTGTTGAGAATTTTTGCATCTGTGTTCATCAGGGATATTGTTCTTAATTTTCCTTTTTGGTGGAGTCTTTGTCTGGTTTTGGAATTAAGGTGATACTGGCCTCATAGGACGAGTTTGGAAGTATTCCATCTCTTTCTATCCTTCAGAACAGCTTTAGTAGAATAGGTATGGTTTCTTCTTTAAACGTTTGATAGAATTCCCCTGGGAAGCCATCTGGCCCTGGACTTTTGTGTCTTGGGAGGTTTTTGATGACTGCTTCAATTTCCTCCCTGGTTATTGGCCTATTCAAGTTTTCTATTTCTTCCAGTTCCAATTTTGGTAGTTTGTGGCTTTCCAGAAATGTGTCCATTTCTTCTAGATTGCCTAATTTATTGGCGCATAGTTAGTTGTTCATTATATGCTTTTAAAATCGTTTGTATTTCCTTGGTGTTGGTAGTGATCTCTCCTTTCTCATTCATGATTTTATTAATTTGAGTCTTCCTTCTCTTCTTTTTAATAAGGCTGGCTAATGGTTTATCTATCTTATTAATTCTTTCAAAGAACCATCTCTCCTGGTTTTGTTGATCTGTTCCACAGTTTTTCTGGTCTCTATTTCATTGAGTTCTGCTCGAATCTTTATTAACTCTCTTCTTTTCTGGGTGTAGGATCTATTTGCTGTTTTTTCCTCTAGCTCCTTTAGGTGTAAGTTTAGCTTTGTATTTGAGTTCTTTCCAGTTTTTGGATGGCTGCTTGTATCGCAATGTATTTCCCCCTCAGGACCGCTTTTGCTGTATCCCAAAGATTTTGAATGGTTGTATCTTCATTCTCATTAGTTTCCGTGAATCTTTTTACATCTTCCTTAATTTCCTGGTTGACCCTTTCATCTTTTAGCAGGATGGTCCTTAACCTCCACGTGCTTGAAATCCTTCTAAACTTCTTGTTGTGATTTAGTTCTAATTTCAAGGCATTATGGTCTGAGAATATGCAGGGGACGATCCCAATCTTTTGGTATCAGTTAAAACCTGATTTGTGACCCAGTATGTGGTCTATTCTGGAGAAAGTTCCATGTGCACTTGAGAAGAATCTGTATTTAGTTGTGTTTGGAGGTAAAGTTCTGTAGATATGTGTGAAATCCATCTGGTCCAGTGTATCATTTAAAGGTCTTGTTTCTTTGGAGATGTTGTGCTTAGAAGACCTGTCATTTGTAGAAAGTGCTACATTCAAGTCACCAAGTATAATTGTATTATTATCTAAGTATGTCTTAACTTTGGTTATTAATTGATATATTTGGCAGCTCCCATATTCGGTGCATATATATTGATGATTGTTGATTCCTCTTGTTGGATAGATCCTTTAAGTATGATATAGTGTCCCTCTTCATCTCTCACTACAGTCTTTGAGGTAAATTTTAGTTTATCTGATGTAAGGATGGCTACCCCTGCTTTCTTTTGAGAACCATTTAAATGGTAAATGGTTCTGCAACCTTTATTTTGTATTGCATCTCATTTAACTGACTTTTAATTTCTGCCTGATTAGATCTAAATTCTGCAGTCATGCAGTCTCTTGAATCCTTTATGCTTTTTTTCTAGAGCCACCAGTAGCTTTATTATAGTGCTTCTGAATTGGCTTTCTGACATTTAATTGTAATCCAGACTTTGTAACTGTGGGAGAGAGGACTGGTTCTGATTCTTTATTTTGAGGTGAAGTTTTCCTTCTAGTCATTTTGCTCAGTGCAGTGTAGCCAAAAACAAGTTGTATTGGGAAAAGGCGCAAAAGACAGAAGAGAAAGAAGAAAAGAAAAAGAAAAGAAAAGAAAGAAAAAGAGAAGAAAAAAGAAAAAAAGGCGGGGGCGAAGCAAACAAATCAAAAAACAAAAAACAAGGGGGAGTATCCTCTGATCTGTATACTGTAAATCCCTTGACTTCCCCTGGAACTTTCCAGTGCTGCTTGGTAAATAATTTGTTTTTCCCCTGTTGGTGTAGCTGGTCTTCTGGGGGAGGGGCCTGCTGTGCTGATTTTCAGGTGTTAGCACTTGGGGGAGCTGCTCAGCCCCCTGCCTGGTGCAGGGCTCAGTGAAAGATGTTTAAGCTGTTTATCCTGTGAGGCCACTGTGAGGCTCAGTGGGGGTTGTTTACCCTGTGAGGCCCCAGGAGGAACAACCACAGTGGCGGCGGCCAGCTCTGGAGCCCTGGAGTCAGCCCCCATAGTAACTACAGAGCTGTCAGTCTGCGGGAGCCTGGATGCTCTGGGGGCGGGGCCGCTGATCTGCTCAATTCGGGGTCGCTGGGCGGCAGGAGTGTCCTTGCTGTCCTGTGCCCTCCTGGCTTCTGCCTGTCCCGGGGGGAGCTCTGGATCCTGGGCTTGTCCCGGGTGCCCTGGGGTCCCGGGCCTGCGCCGCTGGATTCCCGCTCCCCCGGGGCCGCACAGCCCCCTCTACACGGAGCCTCTGCCGGAGCAGCCTCCAGAGCTGCTCCCGGGTCCAGCCCTCAGCAGGCTGCAGCCCTTTAGGGAGCTGGCGGCGGGGTGTGGAGCCTTCTCCCAGGGGCACAGGTGCTCTGTTAGTGTCCCTGGGAGCCTGAGGGCATCCCCGCCCTCCTGGGATCCTGCTCCAACTCCCTGCCAGCACCTTTCCATCTGGAAAGATTGTTAAAACACCTGCTTCTCCAGGACGGGGCTTTCCTGCCCTGGGGACACTCAGCCTTAGCCCGGCTCCTCGCGGAGCCCCTCCCTCTTGGATGCCTTTTGTTTATTTCTTTTATCCCCCACCCCCGCTGTCTTCCTACCTTGATAGAAGCGTGAACACTTCTCACTGTAGCATTCCACCTGTTCTCTATTTAAATCTTAGGCCAAATTCGTAGGTTTTCAGGATGATTTGAAGGTTATCTAGGTACTTTGGTGGGGACAGGTGACTTGGGGACCCTACTCTTCCACCATCTTGCCCCGCCTCTTTACAAACACAGGGAGGTTAAGGACCATTCTGCTAAAAGATGAAAGGGTCAACCAGGAAATTAGAGATGAATTAAAAAGATTTATGCAATCTAATGAGAATGGAGATACAACCGTTCAAAATCTTTGGGATGCTGCAAAAGCAGTCCTATCGGGGAAATACATCGCAATACAAGCATCCCTCAAAAAATTGGAGAAAAGCTCAAAAAGGCAAGCTAACCTTGCACCCAGAGGAACTGGAGAAAGAACAGCAAATAAAATCTACACCCAGCAGAAGAAGAGAGTTAATAAAGATTTGAGCAGAACTCAATGAAATAGAGACTGGAAGAACTTGGGAACACATCAACAAAACCAGGAGTTGGTTCCATGAAAGAATTAATAAGATAGATAAACCATTAGCCAGCCTTATTAAAAACAAAAGAGAAAAGACTCTAATTAATAAAGTCATGAATTAAAAAGGAGAGCTCACAACCAATACCAAGGAAATACAAACAATTTTAAAAACTTTTTATGAGCAGCCATATGCCAATAAATTAGGCAATCTAGAAGAAATGGATGCATTTCTGGAAAACCACAACCTCCAAAACTGGAACAGGAAGAAATAGAAAACGTGAACAGGCCAATAGCCAGGGAGGAAATTGAAGCAGTCATCAAAACCCTCCCAAGACACAAAAGTTCAGGGCCAGATTGCTTCCCAGAGGAATTATATGGAACGTTTAAAGAGGAAACAATACCTATTCTACTAAAGCTGTTCTAAAAGAAAGGGTGGAATACTTCCAAACTCATTCTATGAGGCCAGCATCACCTTAATTCCAAAACCAGTCAAAGACCCCACCAAAAAAGAGAATTATAGACCAATATCCCTGATGAACACAGATGCAAAAATTCTCAACAAGATACTAGCCAATAGGATCCAACAATACATTAAGAAGATTATTCACCATGACCAAATTGGATTTATCCCCAGGATGCAAGGCTCGTTCAAGACTTGTAAAGCAATCAGTGTGATTGATCATATCAGCAAGAGAAAGAACAAGAACCATATGATCCTCTCAATAGATGCAGAGAAAGCTTTTGACCAAATACAGCATCGATTCCTGATCAAAACTCTTCAGAGTGTAGGGATAGAGGGAACATTCCTCAGCATCTTAAAAGCCATCTACGAAAAGCCCACAGCAAATATTAATTGATATATTTGGCAGCTCCCATATTCGGGGGCATATATATTGATGAATGTTAAGTCCTCTTCTTGGATAGATTCTTTAAGTATGATATAGTGTCCCTCTTCATCTCTCACTACATGAGGGAGAAGCATATTCCTTGCTGACTGGGGAACCTGACTCAGTGCTTAATCCCAGGATCCCAAGATCATGACCTGAGCTAAAGGCAGACACAACTGACTGAGCCACCCAGGTGCCCCATATTTTATGTATGTTAGTCTCTCTTGCTTATAAAAAAATTTAAAATTTTATTTTTCTAAAGCTGACTTCTTTCAGTATATATTCTGAATGTTTAAGGAGTACTGACTCTCCTAAAGCAAGCTTCTAGTTTACTTGGTTTCTTTATATACTTATTTTATTTTCTTAAAGATTTTTATTTTGGAGAGAGACAACACGATCAAGCGGAGTAGGCAGAGGGAGAGAGAATCTCAAGAAGACACTCCCCTACCAGCTGCTCAGGGAGCCCGATGTGGGGCTTGATCTCATGACCCATGGGCTCATGTATACTTGACTTACTTGATTCTATTGACATATGTTGCACATTTGTACTTTACCTGTTTTATGATTTTTGCCTGTCTTTCAAATAAAAGTCTAATCTTTTTTTTGAGGTTTAGCTGATTTCTATCCTGTTTTTTTCTCTCTCAAAATATAATTCATATTTTGGAATTGTGGACTGCTCCCATGTTATTTAACATTATCTTTGTACATTTCATGTTTGGTGTATTAGTAGCAAACTTAGTGAAGGGACTATCGTCTCGTGTACTTTTTGTATTACAAGATCTACGAATCTGATAGTTCTAATTTGGATTACTGTGGATTTTCATAATGTTGATTTCCTTTTAAATAGCATTTTAGTTAACCTTTTGGATTATTTGATTCAGGTGGAAAACTTGACAGGCTTGTTAGTCTTCCCATAGTCTTTGTTGACTTAGCAGCAGCAACCAAAGCAGTTTTCTCTTAGCGTCTTAGAGTCCCCTTATGTGCAATGTTAAACGGAGGTTACACGTACTGACCTCAATCCAGTTTTGTCAATTTTGATCAAATTATATAAGCTCTCTGAGACTCAATTTATTTATTTGAAAATAGTGACAATATCTTTTTGGGTTACCGTCAGAATAAAAAGAATTGTAAGGTAGTGGAGTGACATAATAGCTATTTAATAAAATGGTAACTCTTTTTATCATAAGCATTTGTTCTTTGAGTAATGTCTCCTCTTTATGTTCATTTAGTTTTCACACATACAGCAGTGAGTTACATCAATAAAGAGGTATAACTTCAGTCATTTGTAATACCTTTAAAGTTTTTCCTTTTTATCTTCACAATAGAAGCTGCTTATTCACTGATGAATCGATTGAATGTCATGTTGAAAATATTTGAAAAACAGTCAAATATGTTGGAGAGGTAAGTTTTTAAAATATCTCCTTTTCTTAATTATGAAAATGAGTACACATTTATTTTAGAAAAATTGGAAACATAAAGAAGATATGACCACTGTTAAAAAAATTTAGTGTTCTATGTCAATTTTTGTGATATGTGTAATTTTGAAATTTAAAATTATAATCATGCAGAATATAAAATTTATAGTCACAAAGGAAAACAGTATGTCAGTTTCTCAAAAAAATTAAAAACGCAATTACCATATGATCTAGGAATTTCATATCTGAGTATACCCTGCAAAATTGAAGCCAGGGTCTCAAAAGATATTTATACACCCATGTTTACTATAGCATTATTTAAAATAGCAAATGGTGGAAGTAACCCAAGTTTCCCAAAACAGATAACATATAAAGAAAATGTGGGGATCCCTGGGTCACTCAGTGGTTTAGTGCCTGCCTTCAGCCTTGTGCCTGATTCTGGAGTCCCGGGATCGAGTCCCACATCAGGCTCCATGCAGGGAGCCTGCTTCTCCCTCTGCCAGTGTCTCTGCCTCTCTCTCTCTCTCTCTCTCTCTCTCTCTCTGTGTCTCTCATTAATTAATAAATAAAATCTTTTAAAAAAGAAAAGAAAAAGTGAATATTACTGAGTCTTAAAAAGGAAGGAAATTCTGCCATGTGGTACAACATGAGTGAACCTTGAGGATGTTATGCTAAGTAAAATAAGCCAGTCACAAGAAGACAAAGTTATATGATTTCACTTATATAAGGTACCTATAATAGTCACTGTGGATTACCCACAATTCTTTCAGGTGGCTAAGGTTATATTAGTTACAAAACTGGTATATTGAAAAAGCATGTCTTGTAGAATGAAATCACAAATCAACTTTCATTTGGACACTTTGTGTTCATTTATGTTTGCTAATTGGGGCTTATTTTCTGCCTACTCCTGGATAAAACCTAGTGTAAACTTTTTTTGATCACTCTCAAATAATAATTAAATTTAATTCAAAAGCACTGTGCTATTTGGTAAATTAAAATTCCTTGTCAAATATTATAGTCAGTATTTTAATATTTTGATTTTTATTCTAACGTAGGACTTCTCTCCCTTTCCCCCACACAGTATACCAGCTGGAGCCTTCTGGGGGTTATGACTAACTTTTCTCTTTTACTACCTTCTTTCCAACTAACTAGTTGTAGTTTCTGTTCTCCATGTGTTTGGGAAGGGAGGGAATAAAAGACTTCTATCCAGAATATGTAAACAACTCTTATACCTCAATAATAAAAAGATAAATAGCCCAAATTAAAATTGGGTAAATAATCTAAATATATATTTTCTGAAGCAAGATATACCAATGGTCAATAGGCACATGAAAGTTCAACATCATTAGTCATTAGGGAATTTCAAATCACAACTGCAGTGTTATATCACTTCACTCCCATTAAGATAGCTATGAGAAAACAAGATGACAATAACAATTGTTGGCAAGGATGTAGAGGAATTGGGACCCTCATACATTGCTGATAGGAATTAAAGTGGTGTGTGTATTAAAACCAGTTTGTTGGTTCTTCAAAATGTTAAACACAAAGCCAAAATATTACCCAGAAATTCTATTCCTAGGTTTATACCAAGTGATTGAAAACATATACAAGCAAAAACTTGTACATGGAGGATGTTCACTGTAGCATTATTCATAATAGCCTCGAAGTGGAAACGATCTAAATGCCCATAAACTGATGAATAGATAAAATGTGTACATCTCTACAATGGAATCATATTTGGCAATAAAAAGGAATATGATACTGATATATGCTACAACATGGATGAACCTTGAAAACGTTATGCTAAGTGTAAGAAACCAGTTTCAAAAGACCACATATTATATAATTTTATTCAAATGAAATATCCAAAATAGGCCAATCTATAGAGACAGAAGGTAGATGAGTGCCTGCCAGGATTGAGGCAGCGCTGTTCCCAGAGCGTGGAGACTGTTGATGGGTACAGGGTTTCTTTTTGAGGTAATTTAAAATGTTCTAAAACTAAGTCATTATCATAGATGCCTAACTTGGTGAATATATTAAAAGTCACTGAGTTATATACTTTAAATGAATGAATTGCATGGTATGTTAATTATATCTTAAAGCTTTACAAATTTGGATTATAATAACTCATTTATCAAAAAAAAAATATATCATTTACCCATGCCTTAGAACAATGTTCAGCAAACTACAGCCCATAAATTAAATCTTGCCATACCCATTTAGGTACCTATCATCTCTGCTTTTGCAGAGTTGGGGTAGTGACAGATCATCTGGCCTTCAAAGTCTAAAATATTTTCTATCTGGCTCTTTATTAAAAAAAGTTTGACAAATCCTGCTATGGAATAAGGAATGGTACTTAAAAGGCATGAAGTATATATGTGTTTACCAATATAAATAAATCTCAGACATTGTATTAAGTGAAAATAAATTTAAGACAACATATACATTGATGTCATTTATATGAAAAAGAAAACAAAACAGTAATCTAAATCACCAACAAAAACGATAGAATCAAATAGGTACATGTAGTATTTAATAATGCATCAAGTTCTGAAAAGACACAACAATCTAATAATATCTTGAGATAGAGAATTGGATTTTTGGAAGGGTAGTCCAAGTGTACTGTAACCTCCTTTGTATTATCTTAAACTGTTTCAAAGAAAATATATGTTATATAAGTAAAAATATGAATGTAAAAGGATAATACATTATAGATATTTTTGGTTTGTTTTTCAGAGCTGTGGGTGATCAAGGTTTGTTAGAGGCTGTAAGTATAGCATTATCAGTTTGAAATTGCACTTTGCCCTTGATAATATTAGTAGACTCTAGAAATTGTTGTCAGGATGCACAATCTTTTTTTTTTTAATTTTTATTTATTTATGATAGTCACAGAGAGAGAGAGAGGTGCAGAGACACAGGCAGAGGGAGAAGCAGGCTCCATGCACCGGGAGCCCGATGTGGGATTCGATCCTGGGTCTCCAGGATCGCGCCCTGGGCCCTTAAAGGCAGGCGCCAAACCGCTGCGCCACCCAGGGATCCCAGGATGCACAATCTTAAAGACTCAATACTTTGTCAGTTTATTCAAGACATGTCTGTGTATATGTGAGCTGGAAAGTTTAGTCTTTTTTGATTTTACTAGACCTTGTTATTTCTGAGAAACAATTCACTTCTGAAATATTGAACTGTAATACCCCATAGTCTTCTAAATTTCCATTCATTGTTACTTCTAGTTCATTTGCCTCTCTCTCAGCCCCATTATAGTTCATTATGCAGACTAATACCACTGATTCATTATTTTCACGAGTTAATTAAGACTTTCTTACTTTAATAATTAAGTGCCCAATAATTTCTTTACGTTGAAATGTATGTTTTTCATTATTATTACTAAAATTATAATATTTGCTTTTAGAAATATAAACAAATGGAAAGTGATTTTCAAGTGTTATTAGAGGAGAAGTCGGTGCTGGAAAATGAACTACAAAAGCTGAAGAATGAGGTTAGTTTAATTTCAGTGTCTGAAAATGGTAGAGTACCTACCTTATTATTGTAAGATAGAAATCAAAGATACATTTAAATGTTTTATAATACATTTTTGATATTAATAGTTAAAAGCTGTGCTTTAAAAAATAAAATTATGCTATTTTCTAAGTTATTATATTAGCTATTAAAACAAAAAAGATGCTATGAAAAACAGACATAAAATATAAACATTCCAAGAGACATTTTAAGGCCAAATATTTATTAAATATAGATAGAGTCCCAATAATTTATTTTTGCTTTTGTTTGCCTTGCCTCAGGAGAAATACCTAGTAAGAAGTTGGTATAGTCTGTTATTGCTTGTGTTCTCCTCTAGGGTTTTGATGGTTTCATGTCTCTTCATGTCTTTAATCGATTTTGAAATTGCTTTTGTGTATGGTGTAAGAAAGTGGTCCAGTTTCATTCTTTTTCATGTTGTTGTCCAGGTTTCCTAACACTGTTTGTTGAGAAGACTGTCTTTTTTTTACAGTAGATATTCTTCCCTGCTTTGTTGATGATTAATTGAATGTGTAGTTGTGGGTTCCCTTCTGGGTTTTCTATTCTGTTCCATTGACCTAGTTTTCTATTTTGTGTCAGTACCATACTGTCTTGATCACTACAGCTTTGAAATATAACTTGAAGTCTGGAATTGTGATGTGTCCAGCTTTGCTTTGCTTTTTCAAGGTTGCTTTGTCTATTTGGGATCTTTTGTGGTTCCATACAAATTTAGAATTGTTCTAAGTCTGTGAAAAATGCTGTTGGTATTTTGATAGGTGTTGCATTAAATATATAGAATGCTTTGGGTAATATAGACACTTGAACAATGTTTTTGTAATCAACGAGCATGGAATCTTTCCATTTCTTCGTGGCATATTCAATCATATTCAATATCTTTCATAAGTGTTCTATAGTTTTCAGAGTGCAGATCTTTTTTTTTTTTAAAGATTTTATTCATTTATTCATGACAGGCACAGAGAGACTGGCAGAGACACCGGCAGAGGGAGAAGCAGGGTCCCTGTGGGGAGCCCACTGTAGGGCCTGATCCCAGAACTCCAAGATCATGTCCCGAGCCAAAGGCAGACGCCCAACCACTGAGCCACCCAGGTGTCCCAAAAGTGCAGATCTTTTACCTCTTTGGTTAGGTTTATTCCTAGGTATCTCATGGTTTTTGGTGCAATTGTAAATGGGATCGATTCCTTAACTTCTCTTTTTGCTGCTTCATTACTGACATATAGAAATGCAACAGATTTCTGTATATTGATCTTGTATGTTACAACTTTACCAAATTTGTGTATCAGTTCTAGCAACTTTTTGGTGGAGTCTTTCAGGTTTTCTATATAAGAGTATCATGTCATCTGCCAATAGTGAAAGTTTGACTTCTTCCTTGTTGATTTGGATACCTTTTATTTCTTTTTGTTGTCTGATTGCTGTAGCTAGGATTTCCCATATTATGTTAAATAACAGTGGTGAGAGTAGACGTCCTTGTCTTGTTCCTGACTGTAGAAAGAAAGCTCTGATTTTTTTCCCCATTAAGGATGATATTAGCTGTGGGTTTTTTGTGTATGGCCTTTATGATGTTGAGGTTGACTTGTGTTTCCTCTATCCCTACCTTTTTTTTTTTTCTATCCTTACTTTGTTGATGGTTTTTATCATGAACAGATGTTGTACTTTCCAAAATGCTTTTTCCTCATTTATTGAAAGGATCATATGGTTTATCTTTTCTTTTGTTAATGTGGTGTATCACATTGACTAATTTGTGAATATTGAACCATCCTTGCAACTCAGGAATAAATCCCACTTGATGGTGTTGAATGGTCTTTTTTAATGTGCTGTTGGATTCAGCTTGTTAGGATTTTATTGAGAATTTTTGCATTCTTGTTCATCTAGGATATTGGCCTGTAGTTTTCTTTGTTACTGGAGTCTTTATTAGGTTTTGGTATCAGGGTAATGCTGGACTCATAGAATGAATTTGGAAGTTTTCCGTCCTTTTCTATTTTTTTGAATAGTTTGGAAAGAATAGGTATTAATTCTTCTTTAAATGTTTGGTAGAATTTGCCTTTGAAGCCATCTGGCCCTGGACTTTTATTTCTTCGGAGTTTTATTTATTTATTTATTTATTTATTTATTTATTTATTTATTATTTTTTAATTACTGATTCAATTTCTTGGCTGGTCATTGGTTTGCTCAATTTTATATTTATTCTTGTTTCAATTTTGGTAGTTTATATGTTTCTAGCAATTTATCTATTTCTTCCAGGTTTGTTGACATACAGTTTTTCATAATATTATCTTATGGTTATGAGTTTAGTGCCATTGTATTACCTGCAAAGTTGGTGTTTCTGGAGATTTTTCCACTCAAAGAGTCCCTTTTAATATTTCTTGCAGGACTGGTTTAGTGGTCATGAACTCCTTTGGGTTTTGTTTTTCTGGGAAACTCTTTATCTCTCCTATTCTGAATGATAGCCTTGCTGGATGGAATATTTTGGCTGCAGATTTTTCCCTTTCAGCACTTAGTATATATCATGCCACTCCCTTCTTGCCAATTTTTTTTTTTAAATCTCCTTCTAGCCTATGGGTTTTCCCTTGTAAGTTAGAGACTTCTTTTGTCTTGCTGATTTTTAAAGATTGTTTTTCTTTATCCTTATATTTTACAAAGTAAATTACAATAAGTCTTGGCGTTATTGGCCTGCTTTTGTTGATTTTGATGGGAATTCTTTGTGCCTCACGGATCTGGATCTGTTTCCTTCCCTAGATTAGAGATATTTTCATATATGATTTCCTCAAATAAATTTTCTGTCTCCTTTTCTCTCTCCTCTTCTTCTGAGACTCCCATAATATGAATGTTATTATGTTTTATGGAGTCAATAAATTCCTTAAGTCTGTTCTCATGTTCCACATAATTCTTCTCTTTTGTTTAGCTTCATTATTTTCCATTATTTTATCTTCTATATCACTTTTAAAAAATATTTTATTTATTTATTTATTTAGAGAGAGAGAGAGAGAAAGAAGGAGAGAGAGCACAAGCAGGGGGAGTGGCAAGGGAGAGGGAGAAGCAGACTCCCTGTCAAGCGGGGAGCCTGATGTGGGACTTGATCCCAGGAACCTGGGATCATGACCAGAGCCAAACACAGATGCTTAACTGACTGAGCCACCCAGAGCTCCTATCTTCTATACCACTTATTTGTTCTTCTGCTTCATTAAATCCAATCTGTTTCCAATCTTGGTTATTTCATTTTTCATTTCTGATTGATTTCTTTTTGACTCTTATCTCTGTGGTAAGGGCCTCCCTGAAGTCTTCTGGCTTTTCTCAGGCATAGTATCTTTATGCTTGTTGCTCTAAATTCTCCATCAGGTGTGTTATATATATCTGTTTTGCTTAGATCTCTGGCCATGACCTTATCTTGTTCTTTCATTTGGGATGAATTCCTCCATCTTGGCATTTTCTCTAAGTCTCTGCCTTCTTCTCTGTGTTAGAAAAGCCAGTTATATTTCCTGCTCCTGAGAGATAATGGCTTTATGAGGAAGAGGTCATATAGTGTCCAGGGCCTGGCATTTCAAGGAAGTGTCTCTGGTGTGTGCTGCATGTGTTTTCTGCTCTATTTTGGCTGCTCTATCCTTCAGGCCAGTCATCTGAAGAGGCTCTCCTCACCTGCAGTCATCAGTGTTTGGTCCTTGACCAGAATGTGGTGACTTTTATTTATTTCTTTTTCTTATTTTTTAATTTGTTTTTATTGAAGTTCGATTTGCCAATATATAGCATAACACCCAGTGCTCATCCCATCAAGTGCCCTCAGTGCCTTTCACCCACTTACCCCAACCCCCCCTCACCTCTCCTTCTGCCACCCTTTGTTTGTTTCCTAGAGTTAGGAGTCTCTCATGGTTTGTCTCCCTCTCTAATTTTCCCCCTATTTTGATAGGGATTGCATTGAACATGTAAATTGCCCTGGGTAGCATAGATATTTTTACAATATTTATTCTTCCAGTCCATGAGCATGGAATGTTTTTCCATCTCTTATTTCTTTTTGTTGTCTTATTGCTGAGGCTGGGACTTCTAGTACTATGTTGAACAACTGTGGTGAGAGTGGACATCCCTGTCATGTTCCTGATCTTAGGGGAAAGGCTCTCAGTTTTTACCCATTGAGAATGATATTTGCTGTGGGCTTTTCATAGATGGCTTTTAAGATATTGAGGAAAGTCCTCTCTGTCCCTACATTCTGAAGAGTTTTGATCAAGAATGCATGCTGCATTTTTTCACATGCTTTCTCTACATCTATTGAGAGTATCATATGGTTCTAATGTGGTGACTTTTAATGAGGCATGCTCTGGTCTGCTTGTTATTTGAGAGCTGATACTACTTCTGGTAGAACTGAAGCCCTGAGAAACTCTCTGATTGGGAGAAGGGGTTTCTGCTGGTCTTCTCGGGGAGAGGCCAGCTCTGCGGAGACTGAGGCAAGCTTGATGGAGAAGGGCAGTAGTGCCGTAACACAGGGGTGTAGTATTTGGTGTAAACAGGTTAGGCAGCTGGTGTTGGTGTAGTGCTACTTACCTCAGGTGGTTCCATATTTATGCTGAGGGTTGGGGGAAAGAAATGGTGCTGGCCAGCTCCTTTATCCCTAGAGAGGCATTGCTGGGAATGCTGCCCCCAGGCATTCTTCAGATTGCTGTTTCCACACCATCTGTCCCTGGGTTATTTGCCTCCCTTTTCTCTAGGAGTAGGGCAATACTCTCTGGGCTCTATACCAGTCAATCCTGGTCACCTTTCAAACGCCTCACCAGCACTTGTTATTGTGTTTTTGATTTTAGCCATTCTGACCTGTGTGAGATGATATCTCATTGTGGTTTTGATTTGCATTTGCCTGATGATGAATGATGGTAAGCATCTTTTCATGTGTCTTCTGGCCATCTGTGTGTCTTCTTTGGAATATTGTCTATTTAGGTGTATTCACTCAATTTTCATAAAAGCTACATTTGATTCCTATCCTTGTGTGCCAAATCTTAATCAGTAGTTTCCTAGATGTCACATAAAGGTTTTATTTACTCTTTTTGCAAGCAGAAGAAACTGACTCTACCTAAAGCAAAACATTTATTGGGTGGATATTAAGATAATTCAAAGAATTGAAAGAAAAGTGAACAATATGTTTGGTGAGGGATAGAACCAGGAAAGCTCTTAGAATCAAAAATAATAGAAGTTTAGAGACAGCTACTGCTTCTATCTTTTCAGAGAATTTTTAGAGTGAGAGCTTATGGGTATTTCCCCTCCATCCCTTTGGATACTGACTCTGGAAATACTTGGCTCTAACCTCTTCCTTTCCATAGTAGTCAATTTTTAGGTGATTGGATCTTATTGACTTTGCTTATTAGGTCAAATGTTACCAGGACAGTTTGAGATGAGGGAGGTGCAGAACCGTCCTAGAATGTGGTGTTGTTTCTTAACAAAAGGGAAGAAGAAATACTGGGCACAAATATCTGGTGTCTACTGTACTTAATAGTTTTTCCCTGATTACTTAAATTATCTATTTTGTTACTCCAGATATCAGTTGATAAGTATTTTAGTTTTTGTAGGCCATACAGCCTATGTTGCATCTTAAGTCCCCTTCCATAGTATGAAAATAGTCATAAATAAATGAGCATGGCTATGTTGCAATAAAACTTTATTTACAAAAAAGGCCACAAGGCACATTTGGCCTATGGTTTACTGTTTCCTTATTTATTTCATTTTGGCTAACACCTGGCTCTCTATAATAGCTTCCTAAATAGGATCTCCTAGGCGTGTATATTTTGGTATGCTGTTTCTAGAAAATCTCACTGCTTAAAGATTTGTTTCTGCTTTCTGTTCTGTCCCATTAGCCTTGTCTAGTCCTAAGCTAATGCCTGAGGTCCTTAATGACTAGAGATTTATAACAGGTCTTGATATTTTATAAGGCAAGTCAACCCACCTTGCAATTTATAAGAATTTATTTACTTTTGGTCTTTCCATTTGCTTATAAATCTTAGAGTTAATTTGTCAAATTATGCAATTGTGCTGAATCTGTACACCAAATGATAGAGATTTACATCTAGGATATCATGATACACCTATTTGTTTATAAATATTAATTGCTTCCATTTTTGACGATTTTCTTTAATCCTTACATTGTCTATGATAACCTTCATAAAATTCATTTTGTTAATCTTTGATATTTCTTTGTTATTTTAATTGCTGTCTTTTAAAAGATATTTTAAAACTATCATTGAGAATTGTAATAAATTTTTGTGTATTTAATTTTGCACCCACAAACCTGTCTATACTGTCATAATGATTATCTTTTTATTTCCTACTTGCAAAGTCAAAGTATGTATGAATTATAATAGCCTAAATTTTCTTGCTTTCCAATTTGTGATGCTATTTCTTTTTCCTGCCTGTTGCACTAGTAAAGACCTCTGGAATGATACTGAATAGACATGATGAGAGTATGTATTTTTCATTTGTTCCTGATTTTAAGGGGAATTTCTTGGTTCTGTGGTCAGCCAGCATGCCTGTGCCTGCCTCTCTCTAGGTTAAAGTATTTTTCTTCTTTTCATAATTTGCTAAGTTTTTTTCATACTCCATAAAATTCTTTCAGCTTCTGCCTACTGTACAATTCTGAAGCCAATTCTGCATTTTAAGTTGTATGTTACAAAAGTACCCCACTTCCAGGTAACAAAATCTTTATACTTTTGTATTTGCTGCTCAATTGGTTGCTTTATTGGTTGCTTTACAGTAAAGTGCTTACAGTATTGTTTTAAATTATTACAGTTTATATTCAAGTAATATGAAATCACTTAAGAACCGGGGTGGCTCAGTAGGTTAAGTGTCCAACTTTTGATTTCCACTGAGGTCATGATCTCAGGGTTGTGAGATCCAGCCCCACCTTGGGCTCTGTACTGAGATAAAGTTTGCTTGAGATTGTCTCTCCCTCTGCCTCTGGCCCTGCTCACACTATCTCTGTGTAAAATAAATAAATAAATAAAATCTTAAAAAAATGCAATCACTAAGAGCCTTAAGATAATGTACTTTTATTTGTCCTTTTCCAGCCTTTGTGCTATCATTTTCATACATCTTACAACCTATGATATAAATGGGACAACACATTTTCATTATTTTAGCTGTAAACTATTACCTTTTATATAATAAGAAAAAGTCTTTATATTTTCTCATTTAATTATCATTTCTGTTGGTCTTAAGTTTGTATATTTTCTTATTTCTATCTAGTATCATTTTTCCTTGTGCTTGAAGGATTCTTCATAATTTTTTTATGTTCAGGTCTGCAGCTGATGTATTTTTTCAAATCTTTGACTTCTGAAAAAAATTTTTTTCCTTCAGTTTTGAAAGATATTTTCTCTGGATAGAGAAATCTAGGTTTGACTGTCTCTTTTTCTTCTAGTATTTAAAGATGTTTCTCTTTTGTCTTCTGACTTGCTTTGTTTCTAAAAAGAAATCTGCTGTCCATTTTATCCTTGTATATAATCTACTCTCCTCCTCTGTCTTCTAAGATTTTTATCCATATTACTGCTTTTAATAATTTTATTATATGTCTTGGAGGTAGTCTTCCTTATTTTTTTGTGGATTTGTGGGTATAAGGTTTTGTCAAGTTTGAAAATGAAATTTGGCTGTTATTTCTTCAAATATTTACTTTCTTTCCTTTCCTCCATCATGTACTGCAATTACAAGCATATTTGTCACTTAAAGTTTTTTCACAATTCACTGATGGCCTCTTCACTATTTTTAGGCTTTTTCCTTTTCATTTTTAAAGTATTTTTTGATTGTCAGTATATATTAGGCTTTTCCAATGTATATTAGGGTATTCTGTATAGGGAATATATCCCAAAACTCATATTGAAACTAGAAAGTTATTTGGGGACCTTAACAATTTTCATTAAAAATTCATTATTATACTTATTTTTCATATTTTATGAAGAAATAAAATAAACTTTTTGTTTAACTCATGAGAACTGCCACTAGTGAATTTGTGTCTGTTGGGAGTTGTGTTCTAAAACAGGAAATAAACACCTAATGCATGCCTTAATAGGTCTCTTAATAAGGCCATCCAAAAGTTTCAATAATCTAATTGCTAAGTTTTTTCTCAATTTCTTGTATAAAATAATCTGGTACTACATAGTAGTTCAAGAATACTTTAAAATATATAGTTAGTTCTGCTATATTTGCTTTGAAATGCAAATTTATTCCAATACAATTTAAACATAATATGAATTTTTTCATGTGTTTATGTACAATTTCATCTGCAAAGAGTACTAGGTAAAATTGACTATATACCCTATCTTGAATCACCATGTTTGTAGTGTACCACACCAGTCCACAATCTGTTACAGTTTTTCATCCAATTTCAGATAACCCTTCTACCAAAACTGCCCAATAACAAGTTGCAACCTATTTAGTGCTCATTTGCACAAATAAGCTTCAAGTCTTCCTCAAGATAAAGAGCTAGCTATATTTATCATACTATGTGTTTCTTAAATCATTTAACTGTGTAAAACAGAACTGTTTTTTATGTTTCTCTTTTTAAAAAATGTACCATTGGCCATGTTTTTTGGATGCTGAGCACTTCACTTCATTTTTCACCTATGTCCTGAAGTGTTTAGTGCATGATTTTCATAGTGAGATGATTTTTAGGAAGGCATAAGTTATATTATAGAACTGGCTGTGATTTGTCAGGGGAATTTAATTTTTTTGATATGTATTAGCTTATATACAATTTATATTCAGTTGATCATGATAAGAAACATTCTGACTGTATCTTTAATTTTCTTTTGCTTCTGTTTAGATAACTTTCCTTGAAACATCAAGTGTAGTGAAATGTTTCCTTGAAACATCAAGTGTAGTAAAATTAAAAACCTTGTAATGTATATTATGTTTTATTTCCCTCTAATTTATTATCTCATTAACTATTTATTTTTGGCTTCTATAAAATTACACAGAAGACAAAGTCTACATATGATCAGACAAAGAAAACTATAAAAACTGAGAAGAAAAAAGACAAAGGAAAACCTGAAAATTCAGAAGAGTAAGACATAAAGCTACATGTTAATATTTTTCCTTATTAATGTGTATTTTCTTTTTATACAATTTGAGGTCACCTAAATATAACTTATTAACATTTTCTAAAAAATATAATACTACATTAAACATATTTTTATAAGCTGACTGGGATATGATGATGGATGAGGGCTAAGAAGGGAAGAACAAAGAACTAAAGGTGAATTAGAAGAAGAGAATGAAGCATAAGGTATTCAGGAACAAGTAAACAATTACATCTGAAAATCATTTTAGGAACAAAAGGATTTACATTGTTTCCTTGATGGTTTGGCTAATGGTTTGTGGTTTGCAAATTAACTCCTCAGTCTGGGTTCTTTTTTTTTTTTTTTTTTTTTTACTATACTTCTTGATTATACTTATTTTATAAAATCAATTATTTTTATCCATGTGGATTATTGTAACGTGGTCATATTAAGTGAACATTTTCTCTAGAAATATAAAATATTTTTTTGCATTTTGAATTTATTTTAGTCAAACCCTAATATATAATTTTAAAAAGAATGTGAATTCAATCTTTATAGAGTTTCACACATTCTGAAAAGAAATTCAGTGGACAAACAGCCTTGTCCTTTGTCTCAGAAAAAGAAAGATGACCACTATTTTTTTCCTTTTGCTTATTTGTTTTGTTTCTTAAATTCCACATATGAGTACAATCTTACGGTATTTGTCTTTCTCTGACTTATTTCACTTAGTGTAATATTCTCTAGCTCCATCCACATTGTTACAAACGGTAAGATTTCATTTTTTTTAATGGCTGAGTAGGGACACCTGGGTGGCTCAGCCATTGAGTGTCTGCCTTTGGCTAAGGGTGTGATCCCAGAGTCTCAAGATCGAGTCCCACATTGGGCTGCCTGCATTGGAGCCTCCCTCTGCCTATGTCTCTGCCTCTATCTGTCTATCATCAATAAGTAAATAAAATCTTTAAAAAATGGCTGAGTAATATTCCAGTGCATATTCCAGTGTGTGTGTGTGTGTGTGTGTGTGTGTAAATGTTGAATAATATTTCTCAAGCTAATTTCTCATTGATACGATTAAAGTGTGGAAGTGAGATAAAGTAAGGATTTTCAAAGTACATTGATCATTTTTTTCCTCTCTGGTCATCTTGGGTTTTTATTTAAATTCTAGTTAGTTAATATATAATGTAATATTAGTTTCAGGAGTACAATACAGTGATTCAACACTTCCATACAACACCCAGTACTCATTACAAGTGCACTTGTATATATGTATATACAAACACATCACATCTTCTTTATCCATTCATCAGTCAATGGACACTTGGGCTGTTTCCATAATTTAGCCATTTGTAGATAATGCTGCTACAAACAATGTATCAGTTTGAATTAGTATTTTTGTATTCTTTAGGCAATATCTAGCAGTGAAATTGCTGAATTGTAGCAATTGTTGTATTTTTAACTTTTTGAGGAACCTCCATACTGTTTTCCAGAGTGGCTGCATCAGTTTGCATTTCTACCAATAGCGTAAGAGAATTCCCCTTTCTCCATACCCTTGCCAACACCTGTTGTTTCTTGTGTTGTTGGCAAACGAAGAAACAGACATTTAACTATAGAGAACAAACTGATGGTTACCAGAGGGGAGGTGGGGGGAGGGTTGGGTTAAATAGGTGATAGGAATTAAGGAGTGCACTGTGATGAGCACTGGATGATGTATGGAAGTGTTGAATTACTGTATTATACTCCTGAAACTAATATTACATTGTACATTAACTAACTGGAATTTAAATGAAAACTTAAGATGACCAGAGAGGAAAAAATGATCAATGTACTTTGAGACTCCTTGCTTTATCTCACTCCCATATTTTAATCATACCAATGAAAAATTAGTTTAAGAAATGTTATTCAATTATTTATCATTTATATGGATTTATGATTCTTAAAAATATGAATTTTTTGGAGAAATGTTATTTAAAAATGGTTTAAGTACTATTCAAGAAAGCAAAGTAGTCATGCAATTTAAAATATCATGATGCATTTAAAACCCTTTTTAATAACAGGAAGAAGTCTGTAGTCAAAGAGCTTAAAATAAAAGGAGATTTGACTCAAGTCCAGGTAACACACATTCTCTCTATGGATATAAGTTTAATTTAGTATATGCTGTGATAATTATATGTGTAAACATTAGTATGCATGTGAAATAGGGATGTGTGTCTGTATGCATGTATATTTGTGTGTATGTATGTATTAAAGTTTTTTTTATTAAAGTTATTTCTAAGATACTTCTTTTTTGTTGGTTGACTTTTCTCAGTAAGTTTCAGAAAATAATATGGTAAATACAAACATGTTTACTGTCAAGATTATGAAACTTACCATAGTTTACTCAACAACAGGAAATATCATGGAGGAAAGAACATATTGGGAGTCATAACAGGATCTTACGAAGTTCTGTGACTATGGACAAGTCCCTTTAACTTACTTGAGCTTTATATTTTCTATCACTAAAATGGGCAAAACAGTATCTTTTCTATCTCAGAAAGGTAGAAGAGGTGTAAGAATCAAATAAGAAAAAGCGTTTCAGTAATTGTGAACTATAGAGCCCACTCTTTTTTATGTGATGCAATGAAAGGTAAGTAAACTTTATTTCTTCTTGGCTTTGGAATACTTTTTTTTTTTTTGCTATAAGTTTACTTTTTAAAGTAACCACCAGAGCATTATACTACTCATTTCAGTGAGTGGCTGGGGTAAGTATCCCACAAATGTGAACCTGAGTGGTTTAAGGGTCAGGTAACAAATTAGTGAAGAAAATGAAAGTACTACACTTGAGATTTTGAATATAAAATAAAATATTCCACTTTATGGTATTAGTTTTCAATTTCTGCATAACAAGTTACCATAAATTTTTCAGTTTTTAAAACAACTTGTATTGTCTCACAGTTTGAGTGTGTTAGGAGGCTGTGCTGGCTTAGCCATGTCCTGTGCTCACTAAATGCAATCAAGGTGTTGGGCAGACTCTATTCTAGTAACTTATTGTATCCCTTATCCATAGGGATACATTCCAAGGCCCTCAGGAGATCCCTGAAACTGTGGGTAGTTCCAAACCCTGTATATTCTGTGCTTTTTCATATATATATATATATATATATATATATATATATATATATATATACCGATGATAAAGTTTAATATTTATGATAAATTTAGTAACAAGTTAATACAGTAAGTTACTTTTATTTAAGAATAACAATAATAAAAGAACAATTATAATAATATACTGCAATAAAAGTTATATGAATGTGATTTCTCTGAAAATCTTATTGTACTGTACTCCTCCATCTTCTTATGATGATGTGAGATGATAAATGCATACATAATGAGATAAAGTGAGGTAGGCATTTTGCTGTAGCATTCAGCTACTTACTATTCATCTTCTGACTATTAGTCAACTGCTTTCAGACTGTGGTTGAGCATAGGTAACTGAAATTGCAGAAAGCAAAACCAAGGATGAGGGGAGACTACTGTATTCCATTTTTAGAAGAGGAAACTCAGAGATATTAAGTAACTTGACCAGATTTGAAGAGTTATAAGATGCATTCTGGTTGGATTGGATAGCCCAGGGATCCTCTCTATTTTTTGGTGAGGCTAAAATGACTAACAGCATAAATTCAAATGTGAACTCCCCATTTATTGTTTCTTTTCAAGGATCATCAACTTTTAAAATTTACAGAAAATTCACTTAGTTTTTTCTATGTGCAATGCCAAGAAGTCTTTTTGTTAAAACTACTTACTACTTACCTTTTAAGTATTAAGGATATGAAGTCTTTAATACAAATATAAACTATAATTGCATTCTATATGTACTTGAATAAATTATAGTTGAACATATCATAATATAGAAGGTGCAGACTTGATAAAAAATATTGAATTTTTAAAATCTAAGTTTTCTAAGGAATTTATTTTAAAAAATTGAGATGTAATTGACAAAACATATTAATTTCAAAACTATAGTATGTTAGCACATAGTTGAGGCATAATGTCCCTGACTAATTCCACCAAAATAAATACAATATGAAAGGAGAATTATGATGTAGTAACTGAGAATATGGTGTTAGAAAATGGGAAGTATTTCTATTTAGAAATAAGATGTATAAAGACAAAGACTTGAGGGAACAGAGGCTATTCAGAGGAATTCAAGTGCTTGAATATGATAGGATTTTTGGATTAAGGAGAAGAGTAGTAGTAAGCCTGATAGAGGCCATATATGGATCACATTAATAATTTGTATTTTGAGTAAGAAATGGGGATTTATTGAAGAATATTAAGAGTGATCCATTTGGTATTTTTAATTAAGATTACTCTGCCAGCTTTATGAAAGATAAAATTTTGGGGTAGAGATTGGATTTTGCAGTCAGGAAGAACAGTTAGAGTGTTTTGAAATTAACTCAGTGATAAATTAGTTAATTTTAAGTTATATGAATTTATTAAGATGGAATTGTAAACAGTATTTCTTATAATCTAAATTTTAGTATTGTCAAATGGGAAGATTTAATTTTATAAAAATATTGATCCTTTCTAATTAATATAACAAATGTAATGCATTTCTAGTCAGAATTTAAGAAGGACTTTTTAAAATAAGTGAGACGTAATTTGAAGATTATATAGAACTTGACTGTAAAAGCATTTAGGAGCCTTTTTTTTTAATGGTAGTTCTTTTACCACTTTTCCAATTCCTTTTGAGATTATTGGTGGTGCATCTACTTTGGTAATTTATATTTTAATATAGATTCATCCATTTTTAATGGGTTTTCAAAGACATTGGTTAGAATTTTACATTATGCTATCTTAGGATTCCTTTTATTTTCTTTTTTCTATATCTCTTATTCCATTTATTTTTCATTTATAAAAGTTTTTATTTTTTGTTGCTTTCCTTTCAATCAGGTTTGTCAGGGGATTATATATTGCTGGTGCTTTCAACTAACTGATTTTAGGTTTTATTTAATGGTTCTATTTTACTTTTTGCTGTTACTGTTTTCTACTTTAATCTTTATTAATTTATTCTCCCTCTTTTTCTTCATTTTTAATTCCTTTTCAGATCTGCCTTAGTTGTTATATGTAATTTATTTACTTTTGTGTTTGTTTAATAACAATAAACACTATCCAAGCTATACATTTTTCATCAAATATTGAATTTTATAGGTGTTACAAGTTTTTTTTTGGTTGTTGTTTCAAAAACGTGTTTTTAGTTTACCTTTTCATTTTCGGTTTACCTTTTTCTGGAATTAACATCAGAAAATAAGACCAAAAAATCTATACTATCTGGGAGCTTTAAAGGTTTTCTTTGTGGTCAAATGTAGATTTTTGTTTCAGCTTTCTATTATTTTATAACTAGCTGCACCAACATTTAGAGGATTAGCACATCAATAATTATTTCTCTTTGATTTTGGGGTTGGCTGGGTCCAGTGGGATGATTCCTCTGTTCTGTGTTGTATCAGCTGGGTCACTGATGTGCATCATTCAGCTGTGGAACATTCAAGATGGCTTCCTCAGATGTCTGGTGGTTGGTGGAATGGCTAGGGACTGAATCTTTCTCATGGCATTACTCATCATTTAGCAGTCAAGCCCAAGCATCCTTCCAATGGCAGCTGGAATCTAAGAGGTCAAACAAAAGTAGGAGCTGCCAGACCTCTTATGATCTGAGCTCAGGAGCCTGAGAACATAATTTCCATGACATTTTATTGGTTAGGGGCTAGCCCAGACTCAAAAGAAGGAAAATAGTCAGTCTTGATGAGAGAAGTAGAATATATACATGAAGTAGGACAAATTATAGAATGTCATTTTTGGAAATAGTCTGTGATAATCTTTCCTCTAGTCATATGTTAATATTTCTTCCACAGGCAAAATGTACTCACACCTTCCTTCTAAAATTTCATTACATTTTAGTTTTATCTAAAGTCTAGGATCTTTTCATCTGTACCAAGTCTAGATACGGCACCAGATCTGAATGTGGGGTCTTGGCACAGCTCTTCTTGGTCTGGAGATCTGTTATCTAAAGTGGCAAGTTATCCCTACCCCATCCCTCCAACACATACTTAACACATAGTATTGAGAAAAGGATAGGATGATTGCAATAGACTCTATTATTCAAATAGGGGGAAAACAGAAGGCACATAATTGAGAGCAGTCCTGAAATCCAACTAGACACACGGTACCAGTTCTGAGTTTCAGGGTGGGGTATGGGGTATGTACTTTGAGGTCTAGTTTTGCTCCCTGGGAATGATTTCCTAATCCAAAATTAAGTAATTCTTATTTTGCAGTGGTATATAGATTCTACTCTCTGAATCATCAATTTCTTTTCCATAAGAATGGCCCACATTTGCCGCTGAATAGCTCACTCAGCCTGCTTCCTGCTCCTCTATTATTCGGGACCTTGAGCTGTCTTTTCGTTTTGAAATGTCTCTGTTCTTTTTAGTCTAACATGGTGGTGTTTCTCCTAAAACATTGTTTTCTGTATGTTACTGTGATTCATTCTTTTACCTTAAAGCTATGTCCATAATTCTTTCTGAGATAGACTTATTTTTACTTACAGTATGTTAGGCTTCTACAGGACAATACCTTCAAGATTATTCAACTTCTTTTGTATGATTAGGAGGATCCACAAAGTATATTTAAGTCTTTCTGAGGTCTAAATAGAGAGTCTTATAGTCACATTCTTGATCTGACTTTGACTCTGAAGCTACATTTCAGTGTAGTACTATGACTTTGATCTTTGCCTTAAAGTAATTTCTTACTTTGAGAACTTCTTTTGTGGGCTGGAGTTACTGTCGTGAATCTCCTGATGTTTTCTAATTTCTGCTTTAAAATTGAACCATTCTTTCTTTAGTTTATTTCTCTTGCAATAACTTTATTGCATTTCAGTAGTATAAGCCAAATAGTATTTTTAGCATTTGGGCTGGTAATTTCCTTAGCCAGATCCACAGGTTTGTTAGGTATGTTTTTAACCCTGCAAGTTACTTTAGGCCTAAGCTTTTTTTTTTTTTTTTTTCTTGAATTGTTCTATAACTATATAACAGAGTCCTTACCCTGGTTTTTCAGCTCCTTATATGAGTTTTCCAGACTGGCAAGAGCAAAACCCATAAAACTTGTTAGAGATGTGGAGTTGAAAGTCTTGGTAGTTTTTCCATCACATTCTTTAAGGAAGTCATAAGGTAGCCAATGTTCACAAGGAAGAGTGGCATACAGTGGGAGAAATTGTTCATGGTCAATTATGGAAATAATCCAACACGGTATTCCATTCTTGTAAATGTTCTGACATAAAATAATACATATTTTCTATTGCTAAGAATACTAGTTAAGTTTTCCTAAATAACAAAGTACTCTAAAACTTGGTGATTTAAAACAGCAGATATTCATTATTTCTCTTAGTGACTGGTTAAGTGTTCTTTCTTGGAAGGCTTGTCTTGGGTTGGATGATCTTAGGTAGCTTTATTCATGTATATGAAGTCTCAGCTGGAACATCTGTGACAGAT
The DNA here is from genome assembly GCF_003254725.2 of Canis lupus dingo. NCBI lineage: Eukaryota > Metazoa > Chordata > Mammalia > Carnivora > Canidae > Canis > Canis lupus. The sequence goes on along the minus strand of NC_064244.1, from coordinate 4,231,686 downwards.
GGAACTTCTTTCTAGTCTCTAAGCCTCGAGGAGGCCAGCCCTGGATAGTTTACAGAAGGATTGATTCCCAGTAGCAAGAGCAAACAAAGCTAGAAACAAAGCTGGAAAACTTACTGAGGCCTCATAAGCTCAGACCTCAGATACTGCCATATGCATAGTCTCCTATTGGCCAAAGCAAGTCACAGGCCAGCCTAATTTTAAAGAGGAGGAAATGGACTCCACATTTGAGGGGAGCTACCATAAAGAATTTATGGCCATTGTCGTCTACCATAAATGGAGTACATATTTTCTTTCCCTTTCTCTCCTTTACTTTTCTCTATCTAAAATTCAATCAAATCTAGATTTGTTTTATTTAACTCTCTTAAATAGGCTAAGCTACTATATAAAGAGACCCATACAATTCAACAGTTAAACATGACAGAATGTGATTTTTCTCTAATGGAAAATTTGGGTAGAGGGTTTCAGGTAGCATAGTAGTTTGATGCCATTTGGGAACAAGTCTTCTTACTTCTTACCTCTATTTTTCACTGAAGTATAGAAATTTTACCAGATCTTAATTTTTTTATTTAATCAACTAAGTTTTATTTTCCTACCTATTTCATTATTATTTATCTTTCTTTTTTTCTTTTACCCTTATGAAACTAATATTCAAATATTATGATTCCTAGATCTATTTTTTAAATTTTCTGTATTTTTCGTCTTGGTGTCTATTTGTGTATTTGTTCTGTGCTTTGAACTATTTTATTTACTTGACAGTAGTTCTAAATATATTCTCAAAATTAGTCTTTCTCATGTTCACTTCCTCTTGACTTTTCAAAATTGTTTTTATTTTAATTCTAATATAATTATCATACAGTCTTATATTAATTTCAGGTGTACAATATAGTGATTCAACAATTCTATACATTATTCAATGCTCATCATGATAAGTAAACTCCTTAAAACCCCATCACCTATTTCACCCATGCCCTCACTCACCTCCTCATTCATACCCATCTGTTTGTTCTCTATAGTTAAAAGTCTCTTTCTTGGTTTGCCTCTCTCTCACTCTCTCTTTTCACCTTTGTTCATCTGTTTTGTTTCTTAAATTCTACATACAAGTGAAATCATACAGTATTTGTCATTCTCTGAGTTATTATGCTTAGCATTATACTCTCTAGCTTCATCCATGTTTTTGGAAATGGAAAGATTCTGTTCTTTTCTTATGGCTGAATAATATTCCTGTGGGGTGTGTGTGTGTGTGTGTGTGTGTGTGTGTATGTGTGTGTATCTTGTATGCTCATTCATCTATTGATGGATACTTGAATGCTTCAGTGATTAAGTTTCTATAAATAATGCTGAAATAAACATAGAGGTTCATGGAGCCCTTTGAGTTAGTGTTTTTAAAATTTTCAGGTAAATACCTGGTAGTGGGGTTACTCGTCCTAGGGTAGTTTTGTTTCTAACTTTATGAGGAATCTCCATACTGTTTTCCACAGGGGCTGTAGATTGCATTCCCACCAACACTGTACCAGTGTTCCTTTTTCTCCCCATTCTCACCAATACCTGTTGTTTCTTGTGTTTTTGATTTTGGTCATTCTGAGAGGTGTGAGGGTAGTATCTCAGTGTAGTTTTGATTTGTATTTCCCTGATGATGAGTGATGTTAAGCATCTTTTCATGTTTCTGTTGGCCATCTTGATGTCTTCTTTGGAGAAATGTCTGTTCATATTTTCTCCCCATTTTTAAATTGGATTATTTGTTTTCTAGGTATTGATTTGTATGAAGTCCCTATTTATTTTGAATACTAGCCTTTTATTGGATATATCACTTGCAAATATCTTCTCCTATCCTATAGTTTGCCTTTTAGTTTTATTAATTATTTCCCTCACTGTGCAGAAACTTTTTGATGTAGTCCTGACAGTTTATTATTTGCTTTTATTTCCCTTGCCTCGGGAGATACATCTACAAACATTTTGCTGTGGCTAATGTCAGAGAAATTAAAGCCTGTGATCTCTTTAGGATTTTTATGGTCTCAGGTCCTACATTTAGGGCTTTAATCCATTTTGAGTTTATTTTTGTGTATGCTGTGAGAAAGTGGTCTAATTTCATTCTTTTGCATGTTGCTGCCAGTTTTTCCAACACCATTTGTTGGAGAGAATATCTTTCCTATTGCATATTGTTTCCTCCTTTGTCAAAGAATAATTGATTGTGTAAGCATGGGGCCTATTTCTGTGTTTTCCATTCTGTTCCACTGAGCTGCGTGTCTATTTTTGTGCCAATACCATACTGTTTTGATTACTATGGCTTTGTAATAGAATTTGAAGTCTGGGATTGTGATACCTCCAGCTTTGCTCTTCAATTTCAAGATTGTTTTGCCTTTTGAGGTCTTTTGTGGTTCCATACAGATTTTAGGGTTGTTCCAGTTCTGTGATAAATACTATTGGTATTTTGATAGGGATTGCCCTAAGTCTGTAGAATACTTTGGGTAGTATAGACATGTTCACAATATTTATTTTTCCAATCTATAAACATGGAATGTCTTTCCATTTCTGTGAGTCATCGTCAATGTCTTTCATCAATGTTTTCTACTCTTCAGAGTACAGGTCTTTCACCTCTTTGGTTAAATTTATTCCTAGGTATCTTATGTTTTTGGTGTAATTGTGAATGGGATTTTCTCAATTTCTCTTTCTACTGCTTCATTATTAGTGTATAGAAATTCTACAGAATTTTGTACATTTTGTATCCTACAATTTTACTAAATTCAGTTATTAGTTCTAGTATTTTTTGTGGGGTTTTTTGAATTTTCTGTATGTCATCTGCAAATAGTGAAAATTTATTCTTCTTTACCAATTTTGATGCCTTTTATTTCTTTTTGTTATCTGATTGCTTTAGCTAGGATTTCTAGTACAATGTTGAATAAAAGTGATGAGAGTGGATATTCTTATCTTGTTCTTGACCTTAGGGAAAAAGCTCTCAGTTATTCATTGTTCAGTATGATGTTGGCTGTAGGTTTTTCATATAAGGCCTTAATTATATAATTATATTGAGGCATGTTCCCATTAAACTGCTTTGTTGAGGTTTTTTTTTTAAATCACAAGGATGTTATACTTTGTCAAATGCTTTTTCTGCATTTATTGAAATGATCATATGGTTTTTATCATATCTCTTATTGATGTCATGCATTAAGCAAATATTGCATCAACTGCACTGCAGGAATAAATCCCACTTGATTGTGGTGAATGATGTTTCTAACAAACTATTGGATTTGGTTTGCTAGTATTTTGTTGAGTTTTGCTTTTGTGTTCATCAGAGATATTGGGTGATAGTTCTCTTTTTTGTGATGTCTTTATCTGGTTTTGGTATCAGGGTAATGCTTGCCTCATAGAATGAATTTGTTAAAAAACCAGATGACAGCCTTATAGGATTTCCCTTCTATGTAACAGTCTTTTCTCTTGCTTAAAAAAAAATTTCTCTTTATCACTACCTTTTGATTAGCATGTGTCTTAGTGTGGACCTCCTCGGGTTGATTTTGTTGGGGGATATCTGTGCCTCTGGATCTGGATATCTAATTCTTTACCAGATTAGGGATGTTTTCAGCTATTATTTCTTCAAACAAATTTTCTGCCCCATTTTTGTCTCCTTCTGAGATCTCTGTACTGTAAATATTATGCTTGATGAAGTCACTAAGTTTCTTAAGTCTGTTCTTATTTTGCATATTTTTTTCTCTCACTTACTTTGCTTTATTGGTTTCCATTATTCTGTCTCCCAGGTCATTGATTTGTTCCTCTGATTCCTCTAGCCTGCTATTTATTCTATCATGTGTATTTTTAATTTTAGTTATCATATTCTTGTTCTCTTATTGTTTTCTTATTTTCTTTGTTATGGGTCTCACTGATGTCTTTTTTTTTTTTAAGTTTTTTTTTAATTTATTTATGATAGTCACAGAGAGAGAGAGAGAAGCAGAGACATAGGCAGAGGGAGAAGCAGGCTCCATGCACTGGGAGCCTGATGTGGGATTCGATCTTGGGTCTCCAGGATCACGCCCTGAGCCAAAGGCAGGCGCCAAACCGCTGCGCCACCCAGGGATCCCCTCTCACTGATGTCTTATACTCTTTTCTCAAGCCCACGGAGTATCATTATAATCATTGCTTTAAGTCCTCTATTAAACATAACACATCTGTTTCACTTAGGTCTCTTGTGGTGATTTTATCCCGATCTTTAATCTAGGACATATTCCTCAATGTCCTCGCTTTGCCTAACTGTTTCTCTGTGTTAGGATAGTCAGTTCCATCTCTTACTCTTGAAAGTAATGGGTGGGCAAACTTTTAACAAGGGCTGTAGCTGTCATCTTCCTACAGAGATGTGCAATTTAACAATATGCCCTTGTCCTCTGCAGGAAGTCAGTAGACATAACGTTGGCATGGTTTGTGCTGGTTTTCTAGGGAGGAGACCCCCAGTTTTAGGACTGAGGCAGCCTCCACTGGATGGAGGAGGGCAAACAGTGTAGGGAGGTTAGGTAGTGAATGCCAGTGCCTGGCTGGTTCCCACTTGTGGCTATGTGATTATGCTGTGGGATAGGGAAGGAAATGGCACCTACCAGCAAATTTTCCCTGGAGAAGTTTCTCAGTGAAGTCTGAGGTTACTAACTAACTTTCCCTCCTGTATGCTCTAGGTATTTTTGAAACTGCTGCTTTTAAGCTGTATCTTCTTGGCAGTTTGTTGTGCTTTCTCTTTAAGGCTGGGGACTTAGCTTCCTAATGCCCTCCAGATTTTCCCAGAGTGGAGCCACTGATTCTTGAAAGTTCTAGGGTTTAAGTCCTGCTGGTTGTAAGAACTTGTGAAATCCGGCTTCTCTGATATTCAAAGCCAAGTGCTATGGGGGATTCATCTTTCCTGTTCAGGGTCTCCATTGTGATATTGTTTCTCAGCCCTCTCTGTACCCACAGACCTCTTTATCCCATGGATAGCCCACTATCCATTTAGGTCCCTACAGCATCTCCACCCTTCCTACTCTCTTCAATGTATCCTTTTCTCCACGTTTAGTTGTGGAGTTTGTTCTGCCAGTCTTTGGGTCTTTTTTTCTGGGTTATTTGTACTGATGCATTATCTAGTTATACCTGTGGGGTGAGGTGAGTTCAGAATCCTACTCTGCCATCTTCCCAGGAAGCTCAATAGTGTCTTGTCTTTCAACATTTTAAGTTCAAAATCATGTTTTTTAAAAAATTATCCCAAGAGATCTTAGTTTATGGCTATAATTGCATCCACCAGAGCTCTCTGAATTCTAATGTTTTTTTTGTAGTTATTTTCTGTGTGTCCCTTTAGGTCTGTCTTACTGAGGATGCCTCCTTGGACTACTCAACTTGGTCTTCCTATTTGAAGTTACTTAGTTCCAATAGATGACTTATTATATTTCTGTGCCTGTTTATGAATGTGACTTTCCTTAGCACATCATAGTCCTATATAGAGATCTCTTGAACAGTAACTAAAAGATTTGCTTTTGTCCTCATTATTATCAATTTCTGTTTTTATGGATGCTGTGTCCTCTCAAATTTCAAAGAGAATAAAAAATATAGATTTAAAACTTCTATTTCTTAAATAATACTTTCAGAAGAGAAACATATACACTTTGAAGATGGTTTTCCATTTTCGCTTTGAGTTCATATTTTTCTGATGAGAAGTAATCATTGAAATCATTTCTATCTGTGTAATTTGGCATTCTCTTTGTCTACTTTTAAGATTTTCCTTTTTTTTAACTTGGTTTTCAACATTTCACTCTGATGTGTGTGTGGGCCTGATTATATCATAATATATATACATATATATTATATAAGTTGATATATATAATCAGTTTAGGGTTTGCTGAACATCTTGAGTATGAGGATTTCACCAATTTTGAGAAATTTTCAGCTATTTTTTCAACTACTTTTTCTATCACTTTCTTTCTCTCTTTTCCTTATGGGAATGTGATTACATGTTAGATATATGATAGTATCGCAAATATTCCTCAGTCCCTCCTCATTTCTAAAATCATTCTTTTCTTGTCTTTAGATAGGTATTTTCTTTTTTTTTTTTTAAGATTTTATTTATTCATGAGAGACACAGAGACAGGCAGAGACACAGGCAGAGGGAGAAGCAGGCTCCACGCAGGGAGCCTGATGTGGGACTTGATCCAGGGACTCCAGGATCACGCCCTGAGTCAAAGGCAGATGTTCAACCACTGAGCCACTCAGGCATCCCTAGATAGGTATTTTCTACTGATGTATCTTCAAATGGTCTCTTTCTGCTATCTTATCCAATTTGCTAGGCGAGAAGCCAGGAGACAAGAATCTTACATGGAACTCCTTTCTTCTTCCAAGAATCACCTTCTCTCAAGAATCTACTTATTCTTGGTTGCTTTCCAGTGTTGATATTTGTATTTTGTTCAGGGTTTGTAGTTTTTATGTGTGGCAGGGTCTGTCCAATAGGAACTTGCTTTGCTATACCAGAAACAGAGCTGGGGATTTTAGATATGATATGATTCCTCAAACTGTCACTCATCTGATGGCGAATTGTTGAGACATTTCACGTATAGCAGAATCCATTCATTCTTAAAAAGTCAGAACTATATTATTTTCTGTTAAGAGTAGAGTTGCTTTTTTTCATAAAATTTGAAATGTTTATACTTAAATATTTCAGGCCTTGAGAAAAGGAAAAATGAAGTATTTAATTTATTGTAGTAATGATTTACCAGCTTCAAAGTCAGTTTTCCTGTGCAAAATCAATAGGAAGCTACAGCTGCAGAAATTATCCACCATTATGCCTGAGAAATGTGCAAGTCACTGTGTGTGCTCCAGTCATCATCTTGGTGATCTGTGGACTTTAGAAAGATAATAATTGTAACAATGAATTTATAGAAACAAATACTGAAATTAATGCATTTTCCCCCTTATATTACATTGTAGAAAGTAGCACATGCTCTGGAAATTGAGAACAAAGTCCTTCAGGAACAACTGAACCAGGCTTTACAGGTAAATGACATTATGTTCTTTTAAAATTGTTACCAAGTGAAGGAAATACCTGTAAGTAACTTTTAAATGAATAAATTTAACCTTGAAAACTAATAGGTCTGTATATTATACTATTTTGCCAGATTTAAAGTATATTCATTTTATGTACTAGGAATATATTAATAAAACTTACTATTCATTCTTCTTCAAAACAATAAAATAGAAAATTAAGCTTTCATCATCAAATAAAATAAATATATTTCAAACTGATACACTCTTATATGTAAAACAATGCAAGTATTCCAACTCAATTAAACTAGGATGTTGTTTTTTACTGCTCTTTATCAAATTCTTGTTAAATGATTAAATGGAAATGGAAAAAGTTAGAAACATTTTCATAAGTGGGTACACAAAAGAGTAATTATTTGCATACTAACTTGCCTTTGGAAAAATGCAAGATAATACAAAAATTTATTAAAGATATAATTCCAAAATGTGGCTGAGGACAAAGTAGATATAAGAAAAGCAATGAAAGAGGCTGGGAAAATGGCAGAATAGGAGGATCGTACACACATCTCCTTTTGCAGCTATAGCTGAATAGCACTCATATCAGCATAAATAACCTGGAATAAAAACCTGAAGGCTGGAAGAACAAATGCCACAATTAAAGGTAGAGAAGAGACCACCTCAAAGAGGGTAGAAAGGGTGAGGACATGGCAGGGAGCTAAATTTGCTTGCAGGAGGCAGGGACACTGTGGGTAAAGAGACTGAGGGAAGAGAAACAGACTGTTACACTGTGGATCCCACACGTAGAAGATGAATCCCCATAACATTAGGCTTTGGAAGCAAGAGGCTCCAAATTTTGTGAGTTCTTACAAGTAGCAGGACTTAAAGCCTGGAATTTAAAAAACTAGCAAGCTGGCTCTGAGAACGCCCAGAGTGTTTTAGGAAGCTGAGTCTTGTCCTTAATGAGACAGCACAATAAACAACCCGTGGAGATACAGAATAGAAGTGGCAGTTTGAAAAATTCATGGAGTATATGGGAGGGAGAGTTATTTACTCATCTCAGAACTCAGAGTGGTGAGAATCAAAAGGAAACCCCTCCAGGGACAAAGGAGGTGGAGGGTGTCATCTCCCTTCCCCACCTTCCAGCAAAAACATGGAGCCACCTGTAGGAACCAGAATTTACTACCTAACTTGCTTACACTAAGCTCCACCCTCTCACCCCTCAGCAGATCCAAACTTCCCAGTTACAGTTGCCTCAGTTCCAGGGCTGTAGGTCCCTTTCTCCAGAAGACTCATGCAGACTTCACAAATACCTCCGCTCTTCACCTACTTATTTTGGTCCTCTTGGTCCTGGCAGTGGTGGCAGGCTTTATGGAAGCTCAAGTGTAACCTTGTGAAAATTTTGTGCCCTTTATCCCTGGGATGCAAGGGTGGTTCAACATTCATAAAACAGACACTGTGATCACATCAATTAAAAAAAAAAAAAGACAAGAACCATATGATTCTCTCAATAGATGCAGAGAAAGCATTTGACAAAATACAGCATCCATTCTTGATTAAAACTCTTCAAAGTGTAGGGATAGAGGGAACATTCCTCAATATCATAAAAGCCATTTATGAAAAGCCCATAATGAATATCATTCTAATGGGGAAAAAACTGAAAACTTTTCCCCCAAGATCAGGAACAAGACAGGGATGTCCATTCTCACCACTATTGTTCAACATAGTACTAGAAGTCCCACCGTCAGCAATCAGACAACAAAAAGAAATAAAAGACATTCAAATTGGCAAAAAAGAAATCAAACGGTCCCTCTTCGCAGATGACATGACACTGTATACAGAAAAGCCAAAGACTCCACCCCAAAATTGCTAGAACTCAGCAATTCAGCAATGTGGCAGGATACAAAATCAATGCCCAGAAATCAGTGGCATTTCTATACACTAACAATGAGACTAAAGAACAAGGAATCAATCCCATTTACAATTGCAGCCCAAAACGTAAGATACTCAGGAATAAACTCAACCAAAGAGGTAAAGGATCTACTATCTAAAAACTACAAAACACTTCTGAAACCAATCGAGGAAGATGCAGCGAGATGGAAAAACATTCTGTGCTTATGGATTGGAGGAATAAATATTGTGAAAACGTTTGTGCTACCCAGGGCAATTTACACATTCAACGCCATCCCTATCAAAATACCATGGACTTTCTTCACAGAGTTGGAAAAAATAATCTTAAGATTTGTATGGAATCAGAAAAGACCCTGAAAAGCCAGAGGAATGCTGAAAAAGAAAACCAAAGCTGGGGGCATCACAATGCCTGACTTCAAGCTGTATTACAAAGCTGTGATCATCAAGACAGTGTAGTACTGGCACAAAAACTGACACATATGTTAATGGAACAGAATAGAGAACCCAGAAATGGACCCTCAACTCTATGGACAATGAATCTTTGACAAAGCAGGAAAGAATATCCACTGGAAAAAGGACAGTCTCTTCAATAAATGGTGTTGAGAAAATTGGACATCCACATGCAGAAGAATGAAGAAGAATTCTTACCAATAGTAAGAATATGGCGTAAGAGATAAACTCAAAATAGTTGAATGATCTAAATGTAAGAAAAGAATCCATCAAAATCCTAGAGGAGAACACAGGCAACAACTTTTTTGAACTTGGCCACAGCGTTTTTTTGCAAGACACATCTATGAAGGCAAGGGAAACGAAAGCAAAAATGAATTATTGGGACTTCATCAAGATAAAAAGCTTCTGCACAGCAAAGGAAAGAGTCCGCAAAACTAAAAGACAACCTACAGAATGGGAGAAGATATTCACAAATGACATATCAGATAAAGGGCTAGTATCCAAGATCTATAAAGAACTTCTCAAACTCATCACCCAAGAAATAATCCAGTTATGAAATGGGCAGAAGACATGAACAGACTTTCTCCAAAGAAGACCTATACATGACCAACAATCACATGAAAAAAATGCTCCACATAACTTGCCATCAGGGAAATACAAATCAAAACCATAATGAAGTACAACCTTACGCCAGTGAGAATGGCTAAAAATAACAAGACAGGAAACCACAAATGTCAGAGAAGATGTGGAGAAAGGGCAACCCTCTTGCACTGTTGGTGGGAATGTAGCTACTCTGGAAAATAGTGTGGAGGTTCCTCAAGAAGTTAAAAATAGAGCTACCCTATGACCCTGCAATTACACTACTGAATATTTACCCAAAGATACAAATGTAGTGATCCAAAGGGCATCTGCACACCAATGTTCATAGCAGGATGTCCACAATAGCCAAACTCTGGAAGAAGCTATGTTGTCCTTCAACAGAGGAATGAATAAAGAAGATGTGTTATATATAAATATACACAATGGAGCCATCAGAAAGGATAAATACTTACCATTTGCTTCACTGTGGATGGAACTGGAGGGTATTATGCTGAGTGAAATAAGCCAATCAGAGAAGGACAATCATCATATGGTTTCACTCTCATGCAGAATATAAGAAATAGTGAAAGGGACTATAAGGGAAAGGAGGTGAAACTGAGGGGGGAAAAATTAGAGAGGAAGACAAACCATAAGAGATTCCTAACTGGGAAACAAACGAAGGGTTGCAGAAGGGGAGATGGGTGGGGGAATAGGGTGACTGGATGTTGGGCACTAAAGAGGGCATGGGATAAGCACTGGATGTTCTACTATATGTTGGCAAATTGAATTTAAATTAAAAAAAATTGTGTGCTGTACCCATGCACTACAGGTCCCAGTAGCAGTGGGCAGGTCTCATTTTACAAGTAGACTGGAATGCACCTTGTAAAATGTGCTACACCACATCCGGGAACCAAATACTGTCAACAATAGGCAGATAATCTCTGCAGATGACTGGAGTGAAGGAAAAAGTGCCTACTACACAACAGCAGAGCACATGCAACACATAAGAGATACCCCCTGAGCATCAGTTTCTTGGGACAGGGACACTGCACTGCAGGCAGTACAGTATCTCTTCTTCATAAGTCCATTTTTAAGAGTAGGAGATGCAGTTGACTTTCCTAAGACACAGAAACAGAGGGGGTTAGGCAAAATGAGACAGGAATATATCTCAAATTAAAGAATAGGACAAAACCATATGAAGAGACCTAAGCAAAACAGATATGAGTATTATATCTCATAGGGAAATTAGAGTAATGATTAGAATGATCCTCACTGGACTTGAGAAAAGAGTATAAGACATCAGTGAGACTTAAGAAAGAGATTAAAGAAAAGAATCAAGCAGAGGAAAAAAACATGATAATTGAAGTTAAAAATACAGATGATGGAATAAATAGCAGGCTAGAGGAATCAGAGGAATAAATTAATGACCCAGAATACAAAATAATAGAAACTAATCAAGCTGAGCAAGTTAGAGAAAAAAATATGCAAAATGAGAATAGACTTAAGGAACTCAGCGACTCCATCAAGCATAATAATATTCACAGTATAAGGATCCCAGAGGAAGAACAGACAAATTTATTTGAAGAAATAATAGCTGAAAACTTCCCTGATCTGGGGAAGGAAACAAATATTCAGAGCCAGGAGGCACAGAGATCCCCCAACAAAATCAACCCAAGAAGGTCCACACCAAGACACATGGTAATCAAAATGGCAAAAAGTGTTGACAAGGAAAAAATTTTAAAAGCAAGAGAGGAGATGGGGAGATGCTAGAATAGGAGGACCTTAGACCACATCTCATGAATACAACTAGATAGCTATCACATTATCCTAAATCCCCCGAAATTAATCTGAAGACTGACAAGTTACACAACAAAAGGAAGAAGCCAAATGAAAGAAGATAGGAAGTGCAGAGATGTGCTTTGAGGGAGAAACAGAGCCTGGCTGTGGCAGAGGGGAAGGAGCTGTGGTCACTGAGAACTGCATTCTGTGGAATGCAAAGGATAATGTCTTCCCAAAGTCACTGGGTTGGAAAACAAAAGAGGCTGAATTTCGTGAGTTCTTGCAGCCAGCACAGCTTAAAACCTGCAGTTTTAAAGGTCAGCAAGCTTGGCTGGGATAGAGCCTAGAGGGCAGTGTGCTGCACTTGGAGGGAAGGCAGACAGACATCTTGGGGACATACAGCATGGAAACAGTGATCTGAAGAGTGTCTGGGGCACACAGTGAGGATTATTTGCTTTTCTCAGAACATGTCTCTGGGAGGCAGCATTCACTGAGATACCCTCTGGGAACAAAGAGCTGGTTGCTAGTTCCCTGCCCCATCCTTCAGCATAAATACAGAGCCACCTACAGGAAGTAGTGCAATGTGGACACTGGTAGCCTAATTGCTTACACTAAGCCTTACTCCCTTATACTCCTGTGGACCTGCCCTTCTCAGTCATGCTTACCTCAGTCACAGTGCAGTTGGCTCCTCCCCTAGAAGATCAGCACAAAGCCCTGTTGACACTATATCTCCCAACCAGTGAGATTTGCAGGACCTTAGTTCCAGCTGAGGTGGTGACAGGTCTCCTTTCACAAGCAGATCAGAGTATGCCTCATTAAAACTCACCACATTCAGGCTGGGGGCCAAAACTGCCAACAGTAAGCAAAGAAAGCTTCTGTGATGACTGACCTAAAGGGTAAAGTAGCCAGAACATAACAGCAGAGCATCTGCGACACATACTGTAGGCACTCCCTGAAGCTCTAGGCCCTGGGCACTACATGACCTCTTCCTCATATGGCCATTACTTTCAGGAGAGGGAAACATAACTGCATTTTCTAACACACAGGAGACAGAGTCTTAGAAAAAATAATACAGAGAAATTTATTCCAAATTAAAGAAGAACATAAGGTTGTGGCCAGAGATCTAAATGAAGTAGATATAGGTAACATGCCTGATGAAGAGTTTAAAGCAGTGATCATTAGGATACTCACTGGGTTTGAGAAAAGGAACACATCAGTGAGACCCTTACCACAGAGAGAAAAGTATTAATCAGAGATGAAAAGTGTAATAAGTGAGGTTAGAAAGATGCTTGATGCAATAAACAGTAGGCTGGAAGAAGCAGAGGAATAAGTGACTCAGAAGACAAAATAATAGCAATGATGCTGAACAAAAGAGAGAAAGAATTATGCAAAGTGAGAATAGACTTAGGGGACTCAGTAACTCCATCAAATGTTATAACATTCTAATTATAGGAGTTCCAGAAGAAGAGAGAGGAAAGGCAGTAGAAAATTTATTTGAAGAAATCATCACTGAAAACTGCCCAATCTAGGGAAGAAAACAATCACCCAGATTCAGGATGCATAGAGATTTTGTATCAAAATCAACAGAAGCAGGCTGATACCAAGACACATTGTAATTATATTTACAAAATGTAGTGATAAAGAAAAGAAAAATCTTAAAAGCAGCAGGACAAAAGAAATCCCTAACTTACATGGGAAAACCCATAAGGCTAGCAGGATATTTTTCGTAGAAACTTGGCAAGCTAGGGATACCTGAGTGGCTCAGCAGTTGAGTGTCTGCCTTTGGCTCAGGAAGTGGTCTCAGGTCCTGGGATCGAGTCTCACAACAGGCTCCCAATGGGGAGCCTACTTCTTCCTCTGCCTGTGTCTCTGCCTCTCTCTTTGTATCTCTCCTGTATAAATAAATTTTTAAAATTTTTAAAAAGAAAAAAAAAAAGAATCTTGGCAAACCAGAGGAGAGCAACATGCTATATTCAACATGCTGAATGGAAAAAATCAGCAGCCAGGAATACTCTGTCCAGGAAGACTATCATTCAGAATAGGAGGAGAGATAAAGAATTTCACAAGCAAAAACTAAGGGAGTTAATGATCACTAAGCCAGCTTTGCAAGAAATATTAAAGGGGACTCTCGGAACACCTGGGTGGCTCAGTGGTTGAGCACCTACCTTAGGCCCAGGGTGTGATCCTGGAGTCCTGGGATCAAGTCCTACAAAGGGTTCCATGCATGGAGCTTTCTTCTCTCTCTGCCTGTGTCTCTGCCTCTCTCTCTCTCTCTCTCTCTCTCTCTCTATCGCATGTCTCTCATGAAGAAATACATTAAAAAAAAATAAAGGGGACTATCAGTGGAAAGGAGGGATCAAAAGTGACACTGACACTATAAAGGCAGGAAACGCAAAAGGAGTAAAAATATTTCTATAAGGAATCAGTCACATAACTCAAAGAAAAAGGATGTAAAATATAACATATATAGCTAAAACATGGAGCATTGAGAAGAGAATGGAAAAGAACGAGTTCAAACTTAAATGACCATCAACTTAATATAGACTGCTATTTGCATGAGACATTATATACAAACCTAATGGTAGCCATATATCAAAACCCAACAAATATGCAAATAATAAAGACAAAGGAATCCAAATATATCACTAAAGAAAATCTGTAACCCAGAAAGACAAAGAATCCAAGAAAATCTTGAAACAACCACAAAACGAGTAATAAAATGACATAAATACATATCTATCAATAGTTACTTTGAATGTAAGTAGACTAAATCAAAGATACAGGGTGTCAGAATGGCTATAAAGACAAGACCCACGATACTATATGCTGCCTACAAGAGACCCATTTTAGACCTAGATATCTGCACTTTGAGTAGATGAAGAAATATTTATCATTCAAAAGAAAGAGTAGCAAGACTTATATCAGACAAAATAGACTTTAAAACAAAGACTAGCAAGAGACAATGGAGGACACTGTAATAAAGAGGAGAATCCAACAAGAAGATGCAACAATTTTAAATATTTATGCACCAATCATGGGAGCACCCAAATACATAAAATAATTAGTAACAAACATATAGGAACTAATCAATAATGGTACAATAATAGTAGAGAACTTAACACCCCTCTTACATCAATGGATAGATCGTCTAAGCAGAAAATCAACAGGCAAACAAGTTCTCTGAAAATCCCACAGCTTAATAGAGAATAATGGGGAGCTTTTTCTCTATGGTCAGGAACAAGACAAGGATGTCCATCAACTCTTGCCACTTTTATTCAGCATAGTAGTGGAAGTGTTATCCATAGCAATCAGAGGACAAAAAGAAATACGAGGTATCCAAATTGTCAAAGAAAAAGTTTTGCTTCCATCTGTTTGCAGATGACATGATACTATATATAGAAAACCTGAAAGATTCTACTAAAAAAATTCTGGAACTGACAGATGAATTCAGTAAGGTCACAGGATACAAAATCAATGTACAGAAATCTATTGCATTTCTACACACCAATAACTAATGAGGCAGTGGAAAAAGCAATTAAGAAAATAAAAATCTCTAGATACATCAAATGTTGGTGAGGATGTGTAGAAAATGGAACCCTGGTGCACTCATTGGTGGTGGAAATGCAAACTGGGGCAGCCATTGTGGAAGAGAGTATGGCAGTTCCTCAGAATATTTAAAATAGAATTACTCTGTGATCCAGGAATCACACTACTGGGTATTTTACACAAATAACACAAAAACACAAATTCAAAGGGATATATGAATCTCTCTTTTTATTGCAGCATTATTTATATTAGCCAAACTATGAAAGCACTCCAAATGTTCACTGATAGATTAATGGATAAAGAAGATGTTACATATATAATGCAATATTAGTCAGCCATAAAAAGGAACGGACTCTCCATTTGCAACATTGTGGATGGAGTTAGAGATTATAATGCTAAGCAAAATAAGCCAGTCAGAAAAAGACAGTTACAATTTCTCTCATGTGTGGAATTAAAGGAACAAAACAAATAGGGGCACCTGGGTGGCTCAGTCAGTTAAGCGTTTGCCTTTGGCTCAGTTGATGATCCAGGACCCTTGGATCTGCCCCATGTTGGGCTTTTTACCGAGTGGGGAGCCTGTTTGTCCCTCTCCCTCTAACTCTCCCCTTTGCTTGTGTTCTCTCTCTCTCTTTCTCAAATAAGTAAATCTTTAAAAAAAGAAAACAAAAGAAAAAAGAGAGACAAACCAAGAAACAGACTTTAGAGAATAGAGATCATTACCAGAGGGAAGGTGGGTGGGAAGATGTGTGAAATAGTTAAAGGGGATTAAGAGTATACTTATCTTGATTAGCACTGAGTAATATATGGTACTGTTAAATCACCATTTTGTACACCTGAAACTCATATAACACTGTACGTTAACTATATTGGAGTTAAAATGTAAAGAAATGAAAAGAAAAAAAAAGCAATAGGTTTCCTTTTTATCCAAAATAACCATTTAGAAACCATAATACAAATGATTGTATTTATTTGTTTATTTAACTTATTTAAATTTAATTAGTTAACATATAGTGTAGCATTAGTTTTTTTTTTAAAGATTTTGTTTATTTATTCATAGAGACACAGGAAGAGAGAGAGAGAGAGACAGAGAGAGAGGCAGAGACACAGACAGAGGGAGAAGCAGGCTCCATGCAGGAAGCCTGATGTGGGACTCAATCCTGGGTCTCCAGGATCACACCCCAGGCTGCAGGTGGCGCTAAACCGCTGCACCGCCGGGGCTGCCCAAGTGTAGCATTAGTTTTAATTGTAGAGTTCAGTTATTCATCTGTTGCATATAACACCCAGTGTTCATTACATGAAATGCCCTCTTTAATGCCCATTGCCAAGTTACCTCATCCCCCAACCAGCAACTGTTTTTTTCCCCATAGTTAAGAGTCTCTTATAGTTTGTCTCTGATTACATCTTATTTTGCCCCACCCTTCCCCTACGATCCTCTGTGCTGTTTCTTATATTCCATATATGAGTGAAACTATATGATAATTGTCTTTCTCTGATTTCACTTAGCATAATACCCTCCAGTTCTAACCACGTCATTGTAAATCGTAAGATTTCATCCTTTTTGTTGGCTGAGTAACATTCCATTTTGTGTATGTGTGTGTGTGTGTGTGTGTGTATCTCACATCTTTATCCATCTGTCAATGGACATCTTGGCTAGTTCCATTATTTGGCTATTGTGGACATTGCTGTAATAAACATTGGGGTACAAGTGCCCCTTCAGAATACAACGTTTGTATTCTTTGGGTAAATATCTAGTAGTGCAATTGTTGAATCATAGGGTAGCTCTGTAATTTAGGAACCTCCATACTCTTTTCCAGAGTGGCAGTACCAGCTTGCATTCCCACCAAACAGTGTAAGAGGGTGCCCTTCTCTCTACACCTTCACCAACATTTGTTGTTTCCAGACCTGTTAATTTCAGGCATTCTGACAGGTATAAAGTGGTATCTCATTGTGGTTTTGGCTTGTATTTCCCTGATGCTGAGTGATGTTGAACATTTTTTCATGTGTAGAGATGATTCTATTTATAATACTGGAGTAGCATATTTGACAAAATATAGTTATTTTATGAAGAAAAGCATACTTTACTGAGGGATATAGATGAACAGTGAAGAAATAGAAATTTATATTTTTGGTTTTGAAAGTTCAGTATCATAAACATTTCAAATTTCTATTTTTTCCATATGATACACAGATTCAAGGCAATTCTAGATATAAATGGAATTATTTTTTAGCTTAACAGAAGTATTACAGGTTATATTGAGATAAGAAAATGGTGACTATACAAAAGAATAAGGATTTGGTCATTCAAAAATTAACATGTAATATAACACTATAATAACACAGTAAAACAATGTGGTTCTGGATTTGGTTCTGAATAAAAAATCCAGAAACAGATTCAAGTGAATGTAATAATTTAGTATTTTATAAATTTAGTTATTGAAATTTTTTTATAGAAAGACAAAATGGTCACAAAAAGTAAACTATTCTGAAAAAGTATTTCTTAAGTAATAGTTTATGACATACACTAAGATAAGTTGCAGTTTGATGTAAGATCTAAAATTAATAAGTGAAGGTTTTAGAAGAAACACTGGGTAACAGTTATATGGTCTTGGCTAGAGCAAGGTTTTCTAAATATATTGCAAAGGAATATTGCAATATATTTAAAGTATATTAATATATTAAATATATTAAAATATGTTGCAATATATTTATAAATTTTGTACTGTACAAAAATCATGAGATATAAAGATGAATGAAAATTCTTTACAAAATGTTTTATATGAAGATCTTTTACAAATCTATAAGAAAATAGATACAAACAGGCAGGTCATAACTTAAAAACACACAAGGGCAATAAATGCATATGAATATATTCAGCTTCACTAGTTATCAAATGAATGCAATTAAAAATAACAGTGCAATAGACTTTTTGTTACCTACCATTTCAGTAAAAATCTTAGGATAGAGATGTCTAATATTTGTGGATAAGTGCTGAAATGAGTAATCTTTTACATGATACTATTACAATGAATTAATACTGTTCTCAAAGAAAATGTATAGCAAAAGTTTTGGGATAATATAGGCTTTTCATTGAATCATTGAACTTACAAAAATTATCAAGAAAAGAGTTTACAGTGATTTTGTACATGTATAATATAAAAAATTAAATAGCAAAAAATTTTACATTACCAATATATAGCCCTAATAAGAAATTTGCTAAATAAAAGTATACTATTAAATGTATTTTACTAGCAATTCTGATTTAGATGTACATTTATTGTCATTGAAACATAAGACATTATTTAATAAAAAGAACATATCATGTATGTATAGTAGGATCCCATATAGATGAAAATTTTAAAAATACATGCATGCACTGGTTTTATTTAGAAATAATGAAAAAGCATATATATCAAATGTTAACAGTGAGTTTTCTGTTTGTGGTAAGATTATTTGTGAACTTTATTTTTGTTGATCTAAGTAAAAAGTTATTAAAACTGGCATTTAAAAAATTATATTCCAGACTAAATAAATTATTTTTCACATTTTATTATTTGATATTATAGATATTAATTAGCCTGGTTATATTCTATCACCTTTTCTAATTATGCCTTTTATTAACTTTTAGTGTGCCTCTATAATAATTGGAGCTTTAAAAAAATAATAGAGGAACTTCCTGAGATATTAAAATAGCCCTCAAAGTGGAAGATATTTCTTCAGTTTTTAATTTTAATTATAGATTAGTTAAACTATGGATTGTACTTACTATATAATAAGTCACTAAAAATAAAGTTGAGAGATAATGTGGGCATGAGTATATTTTTATTCCTGAAAGTTGTAATATTGATAAAAAAATGTCACACATAATGCTTGATAAACTGTTACTTTTCTAAAAACAGGAAGCTGAAAGAGCTAAGCAGCAACTTAACTGTTTCCTAAATCAAGGGAAAGAATTACTTAAAAGTGAAGGGAAGACCAAGACAACAATGGAAATGGGTATTAGTAAAATAAAAGTCGAAGATTTAAATCATATACCATTGGAGAAAGAAACAAGGAAATCACTAGGTACAAATTCAGGTAGACAAAAGACAAATTTTAAAATCCAAGAACATCCACAGGTAAGGAAATTACCAAAATAGAAAAAACAGTAGAAGATAGAAAAACAGTAATATGTGCTATAAGAGTTTATCTCTTATATTGTTTATTTGTATATATTGTTAAAAATAAAAAAATATGCTCTATTTTTTTTTGCTTGGACTTTTTGCCTTTTACTTTTGGTAATAGCAATTCATTGTCTTGAATACAAATTTATAAATTAGATATATATTGGTTTTGAATGATGATTTAAGCTCCTGATATTTGAGAGCCAGAAAAAAAATAGTTCATAGACTAAAGATATTTTGCTTTAAACAAAATTAAATATAAATGAAAAACTATGGGAAAACATTTTCAAATTTTTCTTTTTACTGAAGTACAGTTGACATGCAACGTTGTATTAGTTCACATGTAAAACATAATGATTTGTTAAGTATGTATGTAATGTTTTGCTCACTGCAAGAGTAGCTATTTCCTGTTGGGGGAAAATTCTTTAAAAATCATTGATTTTTGTTTCTGTTGTGCAGAGGATTCAGAAGTTTTCTGTGAACATTCAGATTTATTAATCTATGGAAGAAAAAATTAGTCTATACATAAGCAACTTTATTGACAAGTAATGGAGAGAATTCAAGAAGTAAAGCAAAACTGTTGAGAACATACTTTAGCTTGTCCTTGTTCTAGCAGGATAGCTTTATCACTCATTTCTTAAATAGTATTTTATATTTTTTTTAGTATTTTATATTCTTGAGTGTCCTTCCATCTTGTTTGCAGGAGAGTTTATGTGTATTAGTGATAGCACAGTAAAACTGGCAAATGAGAGATGAATAAGGTAAAAGTAAAGGCCAATATTTTAGCTTTTCAAAAGAGACTGTCATCTTGCAGTACTTTTATTCTTAATTTAATCTTTTTTTGTATATATATATACATATATATATATATTTTAAAGTTTTTATTTAAATTCTAGTAAGTTAACATATAGTATAATGTTAATTTCAAGTGTACAATGTAGTGATTTAACCCTTACATATAATAGTGGTGCTCATTGTAACAAGTGCATCCTTAATCCCCAACACTTAACCCATTGTATATAATTTTAATTGTAAGTTACATCAGTTTCTTCTTGGAGAGATAAAAAATGGAAAAAAATGCTCTTAGTGAAAGAGAAATTATTATGGTTATTAGGATTTTTTGTTTGTTTTTTGCCCTGAATTGAATATAAAACCTTTTTTTTTTTTTTTTTTTTTTTAGAGATGCAGGTTTTTGTGAACTGGTTTAAGACAAAGATAAAATGTGGTAGTACAATTGAAAATGTACTAGTCAGGAGGGAAGGCAAGATGGCAGAAGAGTTGAGGACCTCATTTCATCTGGTCCTTTGAATTTAGCTAGATAACTATTGAATCATTCTGAACACCTATGAATTCAACATGAGATGTAAGGAAAGAATTACTGGAACTCTACAAATAGAAAAGCAACCACTTTTTGCAAGGTAGAAGGTGTAGAGAAGTGAGTCTGAGGGGATATTCAGAAGATAAACGGTGGGAGGAGAAAGCCTCCATAAGCAGGCTACTGGAAAGTGAAATAGCCCCTGAGCACAAAATTGGAACCTTTAGAAATCTGCTTCAGTGACAGATGTCCCTGCCTGAAAGGTGCTCAGGTGGTGAAGCACGGCAGAATCCCAGGTGGGACAGTGTGGTTTCAGGATCCCTGGGATCACAGAAAGAACAGGGTGCCTGAGGCAGCAGCATTATCAAGCATTGGAGTAGGGAAATCCTTACCCTATGGTCACTGCATGACCTTGAGAAAACCTCTTACTTTTCTGAGCCTGTTTCTTCACTTATAAAATGGGATGTTAGGGATGCTTTGAGGCATGCCATGCAATAATTACAAATTTTTCATACCTACTTCCAGGTTCTTAATTCTTTCCACCATCCAGTCCCCAAATTGCCTCAATCTGATATCCTAGTTGGGTATTCTACTGTCTTCACTCATAGGCTGTCACCTTGACCATGGCCCATCACCATAAGCCCTGCCTCCCAGCCCTTGACTCCTCTGGAGAGCTCTCCTTTCGTAAGGTCTAAGGTCGGCAAGCCCAGGAGGGGCTCTCAGCTGGGTTAGCCATAAACCCCAAACCACAGCATGACTGGGCAACTGCTCTCCATGCAGGGGCACCACAAAGAACAGAAATGGTCGACCCTTTGCCTTCCCCAGGTGGGGTAGCACAGGTGTCCATATGATTGGGCACTGGGCAACTGCTCTCTGTGTGGGGTTCCTGCAAATGGCAGGAATGCAGTAACCCTCTGTCTTCCCCAGGGAGGAATTTGCAGGTATATACCACAGGAGTCTGCAGAATTTGGCACACATCAAAGTGAAGACTGCTTATCCCTGAGGGTTTACTGAAGAGAGAGGGCTGTGATTTTTCAGCTCTGGGGCTCGATATCTGGGTTTGGCTATTTTTATTCTCATCCTATAAAGATATGCGGAAATACTCCAGGGAACAAAAGCCACATGGAGCAACCAGAAGCAGCTTACACTGAGCCCTGCCCCTTGGCAAGAGGCGGTGCAACTCTGCCCAGGCAAAGACACCGGAGTAACAGCACAGCACGCCCCTCCCTCAGAAGACCAGCTAGAATAACAGGCAAATACCAAGTTTATGGAACACAGAGGACTGCAAAACTCTAGCGCTTGGGGAAAATGGTATCTAGAATTAGTTCTTTTTTTTTTTTTTTCATGATTTGTTTATCTTTCAGTTTAAACTTTTCCATTTCTTTTTCTTTTTTCCTTTTCAACTAGTTTCTTATTTAATCAATGCTTTTTTAAGTCTTTTCTTAAACTTTCATCTTTACATCTATATTTTAGAGCTATATTCTTCATTTTTTGGCTTCCTTTCACTGTATTCAATTTTATTGTTGTATATATATTACTATTGTTTTCTTTACAATTTTTGGACTTAGTGTCTTCTAACAAACAGATCAAAATACACCCAGGACCAAGTGGATCACTCTGTTTTGTCCACCTGGGAGATTATATTCTCTCTAGGAAGAAGAGAAAAGGCCAGAAGGTATATATGAGAAATAGCAGCTGAGAACTTCCATAATCTGGAGATGGAAACAGACATTCAAGTCCAAGAGGTGGAGAGAACCCCCACTCAAAATCAATAAAAATAGATCAATACCCCCACATATAATAGTGACATTGCTTGAAAATTTCAGAGACAAAGAGAAAATCCTGAAACCAGCTCAAGACAAGAGCTAGTTAACCTATAGGGGAAGAAACATTAGGCTGGCAGCAGAACTATCTACAGAGACCTGGCAGGCCAGAAAAGGCTGGCATCATATATTCAGGGTACTGAATGTGAAAAACATGCAGCCAAGAATACTTTATCTGTCATTCAGAATGGAAGGAGAGATAAAGAGCTTCCAGGACAAACAGAAACTAAAGAATTTGTGATCACTAAACCAACCATGCAAGAAATATTACAGGGGAACCTTTAAGAGAGAGACCAAAAGTAACATAGACTAGAAAGAAACAGACAATATGCAGAAACAGGGATTTTACAGGTAATCCAATGGTAGTATATTCATATCTTTCCATAGTTACTCTGAATGTAAATGGGCTAAAGGCTCTAGTCAAAAGATACAGGGTGTAAGATTGGATAAAAGAGCAAAACCCATCCATATGCTATCTACAAGAGATTCATTATAGACCTAAAGACATCTCCAGATTGAAAGTGAGGAAGTGGAGAACCATGTACCATGATAATAGACATCAAAAGAAAGCTGGGGTAGTGATCTGATAGGAGTATCAAATAAGTTAGATTTTAAACCAAAGACTATAGTAAGGGATGAAGAGGACATTATATCATACTTAAAGGGTCTTTCCAACAAGAAGATTTATAATTGTTACTATAAATATTTATGCTCCTAACTTGGGAGAAGCCAATTATATAAACCAATTAATAACCAAATTAAATAAACACATTCATAATACAATAATAGTAGCGGACTTCAACATCCCACTTAGAGCAATGGACAGATCACCTAAGCAGAAGATCAACAAAGAAATGAGGGCTTTGAATGACACACTGGACCAGATGTAGTTCATGATATATACAGGTCATTCCATCCTAAAGCAATAGAATACCTATTCTTCTTGAGTGCACATGGAACATTCTCCAGAACAGATCATGTACTGGGTCACAAATTGAGTGTCAATCAGATTTGGATTATTCCCTGCATATTTTCAGACCAGAATGCTTTGAAACTTGAACTTCACAAGGGAATATTTGGAAGGAATTTAAATACATAGAGGTTAAAGAGCATCCTACTAAGGAATGCATAGGTCAACCAGGAAATTAATGAAGAATTAAAAAAATTCATGGAAACAAATGAAAATGAAAACACAACTGTTCAAAACCTTTGGGATACAGCAAAGGTGGTCCTAAGAAGGAAGTATTTAGCAATACAAGCCTTCCTCAAGAAACAAGAGAGTTCTAAAATACACAAGCTACTTTACATCTAGAGGAGCTGTAGAAACAATAGCAAATAAAGCCTAAACCAAGTAAGAGAGGAGAAATAATAAGGATTAGAGCATAACTCAATGAAATAGAAATCAGAAGAACAGTTTAACAGATCAAGGAAACTAGAAGCTGGTTCTTTGAAAGACTTTATAAGATTGATAACTCCCTAATCATAGTTATCAAAAAGAAACGAGAAAGGACTCAAATTAATAAAATCATGAATGAAAGAGATCATGACCAACATCAAGGAGATACAAACAATTTTAAGAACATATTATGAGCAACTGTATGCCAAAAGATTGACAATCTTGAAGAAGTGGGTGCATTCCTGGAAACTTATAAAATTCCAAAACTGAAACAGGAATAAATAGAAAACCTGAACAGACCCATAATCAGCAAGGAAATTGAAGCAGTCATCACAATATTCCAAGAAACAAGAGTCTGGGGGCAGATGGCTTCCCAGGGGAATTCCACCAAATATTTAAGGAAGAAATAATACCTGTTATTATTATATGTAAAGAAAACTGTTTCAAATAATAGAGATAGAAAACCTCCAAACTCATTCTATGAGTCCAGCATTACCTTGATCCCAAAAATCAAAGACCCCATCAAAAAGGAGAATTACAGATGAATATCCCTAATGAACATGGATGACAAAATACCAAGATACTAGCCAATAGAATCCAGCAGCACATTAAAAGGACCATTCACCACAACCAAGTGGGATTTATTTCTGGGCTGAAAGTGTGGTTCAACACTCACAAATCAATCAATGGGATACATCACATTATGAAAAGAAAGGAGAAGAACCACATGATCTTCTCAATTGTTGTAGAAAAAGCATTTGACAAAATACAGCATCCTTTCTTGATTAAAACTTTACAGTAGGGATAGAGGGAACATACATCAATATCATAAAAACTCTATACAAAAAGCCCACAGTGAATATCTTCTCAGTGGGGAAAAACTGAGAACTTTTCCCCTTAGGTAAGGAACATAGGGATACCTACTCTCTCTCACTACTATTGTTCAACATAGTACTGGACGTCCTAGCTTCAGCAGATAACAAAAATAAATAAAAGCCATTCAAATTGGCAAAGAAATCAGACTCTCACTCTTCCCAGATGACATGTTGCTTTATATGGAAAACCCAGAAGACTACACCCCAGAATTGCTAGAACTCATACCGCAATTTGGCAGCATGGCAGGATATAAACTCAATGCACAGAAATCAGTTGCATTTCTATACACTAATAGAAGAAAGAGAAATTAAAGAGTCGATCCCATTTAGAATTCACCAAATACCATAAGATACCTGGGAATAAACCTAACCAAAGATGTAAAAGATCTATACTCTAAAAACTACAGAACACTTAGGAAGGAAATTAAGGAAGACACAAAGAAATGGAAAAATGTTCCATGCTCATGGACTTGAAGAATAAATATTGCTAAAATGTCTATGCTTCCCAGAGGAATCTACACATTCAGAGCAATCTCTATCCAAATACAATCAAAATTTTGGCAGAGCTGGAACAAATAATCTTAAAATTTGTATGGAACCACAAAAGACCCTGAATAGAGAGAGGAATGTTGAAAAAGAAAACCAAAGCTGGTGTCAGCACAATGCCAGACTTCAAGCTATATTACAGAGCTGCAGTCATCAAGACAGTATGGTACTGGCATAAAAACAGACACAGAGATCAAAGGAAGAGAATAGAGAACCCAGAAATGGACCCTCAACTCTATGGTCAATGAATCTTTGACAAAGGAAAGAATATCCAGTGGGAAAAAGGCAGTGTCTTCAAAAAATCATGTTGGGAAAATTGAACAGCCACATGTGGAAGATGAAACTGAACCATTTTCATACACCATCCACAAAGATAAACTCAAAATGGATGAAAGACCTAAAGATGAGACAAATCCATCAAAATCCTAGAGGAGAACACAGGCAGAAATCTTTATGACCTCAGCCATAGCAAATTCCTGCCAGACACATCTATGAAGGCAAAGGAACCAAAAGCAAAAATGAACTATTGGGACTTCATCAAGATAAAAAGCTTCTGCACAGCAAAGGAAATAGTCAACAAAACTTGAGGCAACCTATGGAATGGGAGAAGATATTTGCAAATGACATATCAGATAAAGGGTAGTATCCAAGATATAAAGAACTAATCAAACTCAGCACCCAGAAAACAAATAATCCAGTCAAGAACTGGGCAGAAGACATGAACAGACATTTCTCCAAAGAAGACATACAAATGGCTAACAGACAAATGAAAAAAAATGCTCCACATCACTTGCCATCAGGGAAATACAAATCAAAATCACAATGATATACCACCTCACACCAGTCAGAATGGCTAAAATTAACAAGACAAGAAAGAACAAATATTGGTAAGGATGCAGAGAAATACTGTTATACTGTTGACAGGAATGCAATCTGGTACAGCCACTCAAAAGAGGAGTATGGACATTCCTCAAGAAGTTGAAAATAAAGCTGCCCTATGACCCTGCAATTGCACTATTGGGTATTTACCCCAAAGATACAAATTTAGTGATCTGAAGGGGCACATGCATCCCAATTTTCATAGAAGCAATGTCTATAATAACCAAACTGTGGAAAAAACTGAGAAGTTCATTAATAGATGAATGAATAAAGAAGTGACATAGGGATCCCTGGGTGGCGCAGCGGTTTGGCGCCTGCCTTTGGCCCAGGGCGCGATCCTGGAGACCCGGGATCGAATCCCACATCAGGCTCCCGGTGCATGGAGCCTGCTTCTCCCTCTGCCTATGTCTCTGCCTCTCTCTCTCTCTCTGTGACTATCATAAATAAATAAAAATTAAAAAAAATATTTAAAAAAAAGAAGTGACATACAAGGGAATATATAGATGAATATTTACCATTTACATCAACATGGATAGAACTGGAGGGTATTAAGTGGGGGGAAATAAGTCAATCAGAGAAAGACAATTATCATATAGTTTAACTCATATGTGGAATATAAAAAATGGCACAGAGAATCTAGAGAGAGAGAGAGAAAACTGAATGGGTTGTCATCAGGGAGAAAAACCATGAGAGATTCTTAACTGTAGGAAATATACTGAAGGTCATTGGAGGGGAGTTTGGTGGAGGGATTGGGTAACTGGTTGTTGGGCATTAAGGAGGGCACATGTGATGAGCACTGGATGTTGTATGCAACTGATAAATTATTGAACACTATTTGTATATCTCAAACTAATGATGTACTTGATATATGTTGGCTAATTGAATTTAAATAAAAATGTGCTAGTCATTCTATATCCTCTATCATTATAAAATATGCTGGCCATTTTATGTATATGTGATAGTCATTTACACAATAAGTAATGAGTAAGATATGTATTAGCATCCTCATTTTGAAGATGAAACTGGAGCTTAAAAAATTAACCATGTAACATCATAGTAATGTTGAATTAGACTTCAAACCAAGGTCTTTCTGGCTCCACAATCATCTCAGGATATCTTTGCTTCTCTATGTGGCTGCATTCACTTTGTGTTTTTTTATTTTTCTTAAGGTTTACCCCCTAAATCCAAAATAAAGATTGTCTTCTATGACAAGTTAATAGAAAATGTTAGGTTAAAGTGTAAGATGAAATTGAAAGAACAACTTCATTACCTGAAGAATTTTATCAGGTAACTTCATCATTTTTAACATGGGCAAGTGATTTTTATTCTTACTGGTTTTATAAATAAATCTATACACACCTCTCTTCTTATGTATTCAGTTTAACACTCATTATAAAAACATTTACTAAATGCTAGTTATTTACACTGATGCTGTATATAATATCATTTATTTGGATTGGCCTGTTCTGGTAAAAATGAAACAGGAATAATTCCTGAAGATTTTGATGAAATACAAGTTGTTCATAGTCACTGTCTCCATGTTCTTATAGTAATTCTTCACTTAACTGTAATCTTTTTCCGCCAACTGCTATATTAAAACTATTTTTGCCAAGGTCACAACAAATTACTTGATCTTATTCTGAAGGATGCTTTATAGTTTTATCTCATTTATCCTCTTAGCAACACTTGATCATTTTTGACCCTTTATTTCTTTTTAATGTAGTTTGCATTTTGTTTTATTTCTTTGTTTTATTTTCTGAAGGGTTCTTTTTTTCAAATTTAAGCTATATTAACAAAGAGTGTATTGTTAGTTTCAGAGGTAGAGTGAAGTGATTCATCAGTCTTGTATAACATCCAGTGCTTATTCCATCATGTGCCCTCCTTAATGTCCATTATCCAGCTACCCCACCCCCCATCCACCTTCCGCTCCAGCAACCCTCCTTTGTTGTTACCGGTGGTTAAGAGTCTCTTATTGTTTGTCCCCTTCTCTGATTTCATCTTGTTTCCTCCCACCTGCTGAGCTTGTTTCCCTTAGTAACCAGAATCACACTGTAGGTATTGTTCTTTGATGGAGATGTTCTCAGCCTAGTACGTTCTTTTTATCCATTATATATTCCAAATAATTAGTGTCACTATTTGGGTTGCTTTATTTTGTTATAATTATGCCCACTTTGTGCACAAACTTGAGCATGGGGGGTTGGAATTTGAGGGGAAGAGTGTCAGAGTCCTTATTGATCTGAGGTAAAGGTGTGTTGACTTGATATCAAGCAGTGGCTGGAAATGCATGTTGACTCAGAGGGAAGCTGGACTGAGGATTCAGGACCCACAGGCTGATGGCATCATGGCATTGTGTGTGATGGGGACATGGCTGGTTTTGCTTCTGGTCATGAATTCCTTTAACTTTTTTTTTTTTCTTGGAAATGCTATCTATCTTTCTATTCTGAATGAGAGCCTTGCTGGATAGTCTTCTTTGCTGCAGATTTTTCCTTTTAACACTTTGAATATATCATGCCCCTTTCTTCTGGCCTGTAAAGTTTCTGCTAAAAAATCCACTGATAGTCTTATGGGGTTTCCCTTATATGTAACTTTCTCTTGCTGCTTTAAAAATTTTCAATTTTAAATTTCTCTTTTTATCACTACTTTTGGCCATCTTACTTACTTTATGTAAGTCTTGGTGAAGACGTCTTTGAGTTGGTTTTGCTGGGGGCTCTGTGTGCCTCCTGGATTTGGATATTGTTTATTTCCCCAAATTCAGGAAGTTTTCAGCTATTATTTCTTCAAACGAATCTGCCCCCTTTTGTCTCTCTTTTCCTTCTGGGATCCCTACCATGTAACTGTTATTATGCTTGACGTGTCACTGAGTTCCCTGGGTCTATTCTCATTTTGTGTGTTTTTCTTCCCTCATATCTACTTAGCTTGATTACTTTTCATTACTCTGTCCTCCAGGTTGCTGAACCGTTATACTTCTTTTTGTTTACTACTTATTCCAGATAATCTATTTTTTATTTCACTTGGTGAGTTTATTGTTTCCAATTGTTTCTTTTTTAGATCTCATCTCTTTGTGGAAAGTCTCGTGGAAGTCCTGCACTCCTTTCTCAAATCAAGCAAGTATCTTTATGAGTGTTACTTTAAAATCACCATCAGGCATATTACTTATTTTCATTTTGTTTAGGTCTTTGCTATGATTTTGTTCCATTATTTCTTTTGGGACATATTCCTCTGTTTCCTCATTTTGTCTATTGCTGTGTCTGTTTATATGTGTTAGGAAAGTCAGCTTTGTCTCCCACACTTGAAAGTAGTGGCTTTATGAAGAAGACTCTTGTGCCCCACAGTGCACAGTTTCCTTTTGTCCAGAAAATGATGCTTCAGGGATGTCTCCTATGTGTGTTGCTATAGGGATGTCCTACTATTGTGGCCAAGCTGTATTTACCTTCAGTCCAGTCTGCCATGGTTCTCTGCCTGTTGTGGGTGCCTGTGGTGTTAATGGGCCAGTCCAGGGCTGCCTTGTGCTTGAGTTGAGTCAGACCAGGTGTTTGCCAAAGATGAAGTAGCACAAAATTGCAGGGTATTTTCTCTGTGTTGTCCTCTGAGTGGTTTTATTGATGGGTGGGGCCTGCAGTCAGACCAGCTGCCTACCTCCAGCCCACTGCTGGGTTTGCAGTCAGAATGGTGTGGTTATCTTCCTTTCTTCCTGGAGCAAGACTCACTTGGAGTGGTATTGACCCTTTTCTGGGATGCTTGCCCACTGCCAGGCTTGTAGCACTGCTTTGTTGGTTTTGCCAAGAGCATGTTGGAGGGGGGTGGATCCATTTCACTGTGGCCTCTTGTCTATGCCTGGCTACAGAGAGTCTGTTCTGCCAGTCTTTGTGTGGCTTCCTGGGTTATTTATGCTGATGTGAGTCTTCTACAGGTGGTCACATCAAGGAAAATGAGCCCAAGGTCCTCCTACTCTACCATCTTCCTAGCAGCTTCTCTGCATTTTGTTTTAGAGATAGAATAATTATTTGGTTTTCTCTATGTTTTTCTGGTACTATGTTTTGGTCTCCTCTTTGGTGTCTGTTCTTTAACTCTTGGTATTTCTCTGGGTCCTGGATTCTCTTTTTATTCCCCATATTCTTTCTGAGCATGTATTATATATTTTTATGGTTTCAAGTGAAAAATAAATCTTATCTGTGTAGTGTAGATATCACCTAATTTCCTGACCTATTATCTATCAGCCCAGCTGAATTTACCTACTAGATTGGTCCACAGCATCTAAAATTCATCATGTCCTAAAATAAACTAATTACTTTCTTCTTAGACTGCTGCTTCTCCTAGTAGTCACAATTTTCTGCCATCCTCATACATCTAATTGCTGAAACTAGAATCTTGGGAATAGTTTTTTTTGTCTGTTCGTTTTTTTTTTTCTCCCCTCATGGGAATCATTTTTTGTTTCCTCTGGTGTTTTTTTTTACTCGGTCCAATTATTAGCCCTAAAATTTTGTCCCTTTTTCCCAGTTTCATTAACAATTCCCAGGAAGCCACCAGGATTCTAAATGCTTTCCCTTTCTCCAGAGTTTAGTCTTTAGTCCAGTTTATATGTTGATGTCTAGTCATCTTTCAGATTGAAATCTATTTATGTGAGCCTTCTTGCCTAAAATCTTTAATGGTTCACATTATTCTTTGGTTGAAGTACAAATTACCAGTTGTGGGCTAAGGTTCTGTCAGATTTGATCCTTTCCTGAGATGCCAGCCTCATTTTTAATTAGCATTCCCCAGCCCATTCATTGCAGATGACTACATAAGCACACATGTGTGCTCATGCGTGTGCGCACATACACACACACATTTATGTTTCAGCTACACTGAATTTCCTTAAGTTAATGGAAGACACCATGTGTTCTGTTACCTTCATGGTTTTGTATAATATGTTCTCTTTGTTTTCAACACTATTTCTCCCTCCCTTGTTTCCTAAAATTCACCGGGTTAAAAAATGAATTAGTAACAAAAAAATCTCTGTTATCTTTTGGTGCATAATTAGTTACTCCACAACTTAGTGGCTTAGAAAACAAACATGCATTATTTCATAATATCTGTGAGTCAGGAGTCCAGAAAGAAGGCTTAGCTAAGTCCTCGGGTTCATGGTCTTTTACAAAGATGCAATCAAAGTGTTATTTAAAAAAAAAAAAAAAGAGCTGGGCAGTAAGAGGTAAAAACAGATTTTATTCGAAGTCACTGCAATAGGAGAAAAGAGACCTCAGTATACAACTGTGTTTAACTCCTAATACACCATGGGGAAGTAGAAATTTATAGCCAAAGAGTAGGCTGGTGGACAGTGGAAAATTCTAAGAGGAAACATTTGGGAATGTAAGGGAGATTCTGGCTGAACTAACCTAACAAGATCTTTGCTGAGGATAGGCCAGGGCAATCAGGTATCACCTAAGGGATAGTGGAGGATGAGGAATGTGATTAAGTATTGAGGGAGATCAATTATGGAGAATGGGGGACTGTTGCTAAATTGGCCAATCAAGGTTCTTACTAAAATTGTATTTTAAAAGGAAGTGCACAGATAGGCCTAGGAGAAGGTTCAGGAACCTAACTAACGTTTGATCAAGAAAATCTTTATTAGTTCTCTCTTGTGTTCAAGGAAAGGCGTGATGTTCTTTCTTTGTAACAATAAGTCCATTTCTTGTTTGGTCATCTTTCTTGTTTGGTTCATTAAGGACTAACTGAATCATCTGTTAGGACTTGGTAGTAAAGACTATTTGCTTGATAGTGCTAGCGGTAAGGCATTTACTGACAAAAGTTTTTATGAAAGCAAAAACAAAGATTAATAGTTAAGAACTTAGTTTCTGAATCTAGAGGGAAGCCAGTCAAGGTTTCTAGACATTGGGCTTTAGATGATGGAGTGAGGATGGCAATCCAATACTGCAATGGATTTCTTGGTGTGATTTGAATATCTGTGGTGATGGCATTGGGTATTCCAGTGAACTTTATAAGAGGTCCATACACCAGCAGGCATGACAGCTGCCCATTCACAATCTGGCATGAGTCTGTCATGGTGATTTTCTTGTAGTTTATATCAAATCATCCAGCTTCAGCTTGGAGACCTTCAGGAAGTGGGCAGTTCTTATTCTCAATGATTTCAAGTCTAAAGGCAGAAAAATTGGAAACATTAATTTGGAAAGTTGTAGCCAGATATTGGAGGAAACTAGAATTCAGGACTTAGTTCAGTTTAAAGGTAGATAATAAAAACTTAAAGACAATGAATAGGACTAGAATTAAATACCCACAAGGGTATGTTTTTTATTTAAAAAATAATTTATCTGTGATAATTCCTAGTTCTATCAAAGATAAAGTAAGACTGATTCATTTGCAAAATAAATCTAGTCTCATTAAAATTGGCCTAATTATTTATGTAAATGCAGCAAGAATAGTGATTGACCACATAGGTCTTTGCATTTGCTTTGCTGGAATTTTTCATAAGGAATTTCAGGTTGGACTTTTAAAAACCTCTTAAGGGGGATGCCTGGGTGGCTCAGTGGTTGAGCATCAGCCTTTGGCTCAGGTGGAGATCCTAAGGTCCTGGGATTGAGTCTCACATTGGGCTCCCTGCGGGGAGTCTGCTTCTCACTCTGCCTACATCTCTGCCTCTTTCTTTGTGCCTCTCATGAATAAATAAATACAATCTTTAAAAAAAATAATAATAATAAATAAAATAAAATAATAAAAGAAATAAAATAAAATACCTCTCAAGGCTAGGAAGCCAAGACAAGGATTCTCAATTAGGCTTCACAGGCAATGTTTATAGACTTGGATGAGTTCTTCTTTTCTAGAGGTCTCCAAGATATCCTGAGGTTCAGGAAGTGCCTGAAAGTGACTTTCCTTATTCACCTGTATGGTCAGAAACCATATAAGCAAGATACCAGGCAAGTTTTTGAAGGAGAGCTTTACTGGCTCCATAAAATCAACCTTAGTTCTTTAAAGTTGTCTGGTCATGACTGATTTTTTTATATCATTCTCAAATGTAACCTTCCAGTCAAAGTTTTGGTAACATAACCAATGTTTCCAATTGTGTTCTGTTTCAAAGAAAACAGATTATTTATGCAAATAACTATATTGCCATAGAGATAATACTCATTAAGAGTTTCCAAATTCAGAGGAATCAGATAGAAAAAAAGTAATTGCTTTGTCTTTGTTCACAAAGTATACTTCACCAAATTGTTGCAATTTATGGATAGCTTAAGAGAATAGAAAAGAATATTTCCTTAAATCTGGAAAAAAGTATTAAGGAAGTAGCTATGTTTCAGAGGATCATCGTAAAAAAAATCATTCTCATTAGTTGATTTAGCCCTAATCAATTCTTGTTCTACTTGATCTTGTGTTAGCAATTTATGAATCCATTAGCTTTTTTATTAGTTCTGGAAATTCTTATTAGTCCAGTGGCATGGTCTCAAAGTTATTCAAGTGGTACCATCATGGTGCATTCTTACCTGTAGCTGATTATAAACACTTTTGGAAAAGAATAAAAGTAAAACAGTAACTGCCTGTGAATGATAAGTGACAAAATGGTCAAGGTAAAAATCTAATGAGAATTCATTATAATGGAATTGACAAGGAAATTTGGTTATTTCTGTGACATAAAATATTTTAACATAATAAGCAGATAATGAAGGTACTGACAAATTTTTATGAACTTCAAGCAATTTCTGGAATACTGATATTAGTAACATATATTCCATACACATTTAGCCTAGAAAGGTTTATTCTCACTTACTTGACAATACTTTCCACATGATTTAGCATACTACATAAACATAATTAAACTTCCCTCTGAAGCCTGAACAGTTAAATTTTGCTTTTGTTTCCCTTATCTCTAGAGATGTGTCTATCAAGAAGTTGCTGTGGCTGGGATCAAAAAGGTGGCTGCCTGTGATCTTCTCTAGGATTTTGATGGATTTCTGTCTCATATTTAGGTCTTCCATCCATTTTGAATTTTTTAAAAAGATTTTATTTATTCATGAGAGACACACAGAGAGGCAGAGACACAGGCAGAGGGAGAAGCAGTCTCCATGCAGGCATCCGTATGTGGGACTTGATCCCAGGGCCCCAGGATCACGCTCTGAGCCAAAGGCAGATGCTGAACCGCTGAGCCACCCAGTAGTCCCATCCATTTTGAATTTATTTTTGTTTATGGCATAAGAAAGAATCCAGTTTCATTCTTCTGTATGTGGCTGTCCAATTTTTTTCAGCACCATTTATTGAAGAAGAAACTATCTCTTTTTCCATTGGATGATATTTTTTCCTGCTTTGTTGAAGATTTGTGACCATAGAATTGAGGGTCCATTTCTGCATTTTCTGATCTTTTCTATTGATCTATATGTCTGTTTTTATGCCAGTACCATGCCATTTTTATGATTGCAACTTTATAGTTTGGCTTGAAGTCTGCAATTGTGATGCCTCCAGCCTTGTTTTTTTTTTTTTTTTTTTTTTTCCAATATTCCTTTGGCTATTTGAGGTCTGTTCTGGTTCCATACAAATTTTAGGATTATTTGTTCCAGCTCTGTGAAAAATGCTCATGGTATTTTGATAAGGATTGCATTGAATGTACAGATTGCTTTGGGCATCATGGACATTTTAACATTTATTCTTCCAGTACCTGAGCATGGATTGTTTTTCCATTTCATTGTGTCTTTCTTAATTTCTTTCCTAAATGTTCTGTAGTTTTTAGAGTATAGATCCTTTACTTCTTTGGTTAGGTTTATTCCTAGGTATCTTATGGGCTTTGGTGCAATTGTAAATGGGATTGACTCTTTAATTTCTCTTTCTTCTGTTTCATTGTTAGTGTATAGAAATGCAACAGACTTCTATGCATTGATTTTTATATCCTGTGACTTTGAAGCAATTCATTTTTATAGCACATTTTGGTTTTTGGTTGGATTTATAGTTTTATAATTGTAAACAGCTATAGCATAAGCTTGTTTGACTAGTGAGCGTAGGCAGAAAAAATTGTACATCTGCATGTGTCAAAGCTGACAACTCTGAATTTATGCCTGCTTTTATTTAACAACAAATTAATAATGAGCTTTATTTACCAAATATTATTTCAAATCATATGAATCCAAAAAAATTAAAACCACTGAAACATTTGTGTTAGTTTTTGGAAGTTGTCTTAGAAGTACTTAATTTATGTCAGCACTCGTTTATCTCTAAGCAAATTTGAATAGAACTCCTTTAAGAGATTTTTTTTTTTTTTTTTTTTTTTTTTTTTTTAGTAATTTGGTGATACCATTTGGGGAAAAATTAACACACGTATATAATACACACACATATAAATGAGCATACAAATAGATGTAAAAAGAAATCTTATAGCTTTCATTAAAGTTTAAGCTTTGAGTCAGTAAAACATTGTAATACAAACTCAACTGGTTCATATGAAAGAGTTATCTCTCATCTTTTTTCCATTTTATGTTTTTATTCGAATTGTGTTTCTGGCAAATGCGACAAGCTAAGGTTACATGTTTGCCAATATTTGTGGAGAAGACTTTAGAGACTTTTTCTGCCCTGATACGTAATCTTATGGAGGTGTGAACTAAATTTTAGTTGAGTGACTAAGGAGATACTTAGTAGCTATCTGGCTCATTCAAGTGGACAAAGTACCAATTTTGTTTTCAAATAGCCTCTTTCTCTCTTTTTGGTCTGAAGTAGTTGCTTTTGGGGGTCTGAGTCTCTTGACCCATCTCTTCATTGGGGCTGTGGGAGCCTAGAGTTCAAGTGATTACAGGGAACTGAGGGGTTGAAGTGGGAAAGGGGTAGTCTGGAAAGGTAGGCAGAAGGATGAGGGAGGTTGGTTGTTGAAGAGGGGCATATTTTTTCAGGCTGTAGGTGTCCTTCTGTCTAAAATGAGTCTCTTGTAAAATGAGCAGCAAATAGATGGATCCTGCTTTTTTATCCAGTCTGAAACCCTGCGCCTTTTGATGGGGTCATTAAGCCCGTTCACGTTCAGAGTTACTATTGAAAGATATGAGTTTAGTGTCATCATGATATCTATTCAGTCCTTGTTTTTGTGGATTGTTCCACTGGAGGAGGGTGGGGGGTGGGGGTGAATGGGTGATGGGCACTGAGGGGGGCACTTGATGGGATGAGCACTGGGTGTTATTCTGTATGTTGGCAAATTGAACACCAATAAAAAATAAATTTATTATTAAAAGAAGAAGAAGAGGAGCACACCAAAGGATTCAAGAGAGCTGTAGTGAAAAAGAGGAAAGAGAAGCAGTAGTGAGGGGAAGATAAAGGTTTCAAAGGTTTTCAGTTGATTGAGAAGTTCCCATGTTCTTAATTAATGATACTTTTATACTTGAACCAAAAGCTTAGGACTCAAACATAGCTTTTGGTCCTTACAGATAAGTCTCTTACAAAGAGAGAAGTCTGGAACTCTAATCCAGCCTCCATTTATCTGAGACTCTAACCAGATTCTAGATATACTCAGAATTTTAAAAATCAAAATCTGTCCCTTCTAGCCTCAGTGGATATGATATTTGCATGGAACAATGGTTTAAGAGTTGGACTCATGAATGGACCCTGAATCAATCAGTCAGGAGTGAAGACAAAGACTTCAAAAATGTGTAAAAATTGAGGTTCTGATTGAGTGTTTTGGAGTCCAGTGATGAACCTGATCCTATCTGAGCCACAGCAACATGGTCAAAGAAAAACAAGAACTGGGCAGTAAAAAAAAATCTGGTAAAACCAGATTTTCAAAGAATCTTTATCAATGTTGGCCTTGGCTGCATTTGTCTCAAGACCTAACTGTTGGCAGATATACTTCTGGACTCAATATACACTCATGTAACTATTGTTAGGTCTCAGATATTTGCTGGATGTTGTTTGGAGACATCAGTTCCTGGCAGGGAGGTATCTCAATAAGGCTACTTACAACATAGAAGCAAGGGTAGAAACAAGGAGAAAGAGAGGGAAACCAACATGGACGGAGGATGGTAGAATCTAATCTCAGAAGTGATACTCTATCACTTTTGCCATATCTTGTTCATTTGAACTACAGGTAGTCACAAGGGCCAGCCCAAATACAAGGGAGGGGAATACAACAGGCATGAATACCAGGAAACACGGATCACTGGGAACTATTTTTGAGGCTGCCTACAAATAGATTGATATGAGATTGTGAAAAATCTTGAACTGAATGCTAAATTAAGAAGTTTGGTCTTCAATTGTCAGAAAGAAGAGACTTGCTTGGTATTGATCCTATAATTCATAAGATCTTACCTATATATTATAACTCTAAATATATTTCTTTTCTTTTGCTGATATAGCTAGATGTCTTAGATATTACAATGCCTTGTTTGGCTATGGAGATGTGATATTGCTAATATCAAAAGAGGGTGTTCTCAAGTGAGGTAGCATGCTCCCAGTGCTCTTAGGCCTGGCTTCATAGGGAAGCCAGTTTATCATCCTGTGCTACTGGTGATAGAAACTTGGAAAGGAGTGAAAGAAAAATATTTAGAACTCCTACTACTGGACATTAGATTACATTACACATGTCTGTCAGATATACATCTTAATAACATCCTTAAAAAAGTAGTCGCTCTTTGGTTTTGTACCTGTTTTTAAAGTTACTTATTGGGATAGTAGTCTCTCTCTTTTTTTTTTTTTTTTTAAAGATTTTATTTGCTTATTCATGAGAGACACAGAGATGGAAGCAGAGACACAGGCAGGGGGAAAAGCAGGCTCCATGCAGGGAGCCCAATGCGGAACTTGATCCTGGAACTTTGGGATCATGACCTGAACCAAAGACAGATGCTCAACCACTGAGTCACCCTGGTGCCCCAATAGTAGTCTTTTTTAAATTATAAGTTAGAGTAAGACCTATTATCATTTCTATGTGCCAGGAACTGAACATATTTTTCCATAAAACCCCTAGTAAATGGAGGATGATACTTTATAAATATGTTAGAATAAAATGAGATAATGTTTATCAAATGCTTTTGTATATCATGAAGCACTATGTGAATGTTAGGTTTTATCATCATTTAGTTCTAGTTATCTTCATAGTCCATCTGAAAACCTATGGTGGTATATTACTTAATATATAGACTAACTCTTGTCACATATAGGCCCATGATGGTAATGGCTCACATACCATAGAAACTTATTTCCTCATGTAAGTACTTCCAGGAAGTTCAGAGTCTGTGTTTGTGTTAGGGAGTCCTGCTTTCCAGGGTCATTCAGGTATCCTGGCATATGGAAGTTTTGCCATCTTACATTGGCTTCCTGGCCACATTGGGAATAGACATCTAGCTACCAGAAAAGAAGATGGGAGACCAAACATGAGGCAATGAGTCAGTTTTCATTGACCAGGCTTATGGCACACATCATTTTATCTCATAATTAATTTACCACATTTAACTACAGGAAGGATTGAGAAATGTAGACCAGTAATGTGCCTTAAGAAAAGAAAATTAGTTTGATGAACATTAGAAGTCTTTAACACAGATGGGTAAGGATAAGGCTAGCTAATCTCTGTATGAAAGAAGTTGAGCTAGGTAAAATTCAGGTCTGGGATAAAAATCTAGAATCAACAATATGCTACGGGAAAATATGTTATCTTCCCAAGGGGTAAGCTATTAATAAAATCACACTCTTGATGTCACCAGTTTTGATCATACACCCTAATAAGGAAATTTTGAGCATGCATTCTCAATATACTTTTGCAAATTTTTTAAATTAAAAAACACTGTCATATTAGTACACTATGTATTAGTACCATCATGTTAATATACTATTGGCATTTGAATTATAGGTGCATCAAAAAGAATATTAAAAAGATAATTATATAATAGATATGTTTAAAATAATTTTTATTTACTATAAATGTAAAACCTTTGCAGTCATTTAGAAATATAATTTTGGTAGTAGTTCATCTTCTACAATGTTTCTTCTAGTGCTAGGTATGATAATTTCTTAGCTTTTTTGACACCTTAATCTTACAAAGTTGTCATATTTAAAAACCTACTTTGAATGATACTTTTCTAAATAATTTAATGTGAACATTTAATGTTCATGTTTGTGTATTTAAATTTAGCATTCTTTATCACAGATCTCAAGCATCCCAAATGGAAGCCCAACTGACAAGAGGTAAAGCATTTAAAAATATTATTTCTCTAACTTTTATTGGAAAATCAGCAATTCTAAATTCAGTATAATAAAACAACTTGGTTTTTATCTTTACTTAAAATATTATACTCTTTGAAATTAATTTTATTTTTTAATTTTTTTTAATAATTTATTTTTTATTGGTGTTCAATTTGCCAACATACAGAATAACACCCATTGCTCATCCCTCCAAGTACCCCCCTCAGTGCCTGTCACCCATTCACCCCCACCCCCGCCCTCCTCCCCTTCCACCACCCCTAGTTCGTTTCCCGGAGTTAGGAGTCTTTCTGTTCTGTCTCCCTTTCTGATATTTCCACCCACTTCTTCTCCCTTCCCTTATATTCCCTTTCACTATTATTTATATTCCCCAAATGAATGGGACCATATAATGTTTGTTTTTCTCCGATTGACTTATTTCACTCAGCATAATACCCTCCAGTTCCATCCACATTGAAGCAAATGATGGGTATTTGTCATTTCTAATGGCTGAGTAATATTCCATTGTATACATAAACCACATCTTCTTATCCATTCATCTGTCGATGGACACCGAGGCTCCTTCCACAGTTTGGCTATTGTGGACATTGCTGCTAGAAACATCGGGGTGCAGGTGTCCCGGCGTTTCACTGCATCTGTATCTTTGGAGTAAATCCCCAGCAGTGCAATTGCTGGGTCGTAGGACAGGTCTATTTTTAACTCTTTGAGGAACCTCCACACAGTTTTCCAGAGTGGCTGCACCAGTTCACATTCCCACCAACAGTGTAAGAGGGTTCCCTTTTCTCCGCATCCTCTCCAACATTTGTGGTTTCCTGTCTTGTTAATTTTCCCCATTCTCACTGGTGTGAGGTGGTATCTCATTGTGGTTTTGATTTGTATTTCCCTGATGGCAAGTGATGCGGAGCATTTTCTCATGTGCGCGTTGGCCAGGTCTATGTCTTCCTCTGTGAGATTTCTGTTCATGTCTTTTGCCCATTTCATGATTGGATTGTTTGTTTCTTTGGTGTTGAGTTTAATAAGTTCTTTATAGATCTTGGAAACTAGCCCTTTATCTGATATGTCATTTGCAAATATCATCTCCCATTCTGTAGGTTGTCTTTTAGTTTTGTTGACTGTATCCTTTGCTGTGCAAAAGCTTCTTATCTTAAGTCCCAATAGTTCAATTTTGCTTTTGTTTCTTTTGCCTTCGTGGATGGATCTTGCAAGAAGTTGCTGTGGCCGAGTTCAAAAAGCGTGTTGCCTGTGTTCTTCTCTAGGATTTTGATGGAATCTTGTCTCACATTTAGATCTTTCATCCATTTTGAGTTTATCTTTGTGTATGGTGAGAGGGAGTGGTCTAGTTTCATTCTTCTGCATGTGGATGTCCAATTTTCCCAGGACCATTTATGAAGAGACTGTCTTTCTTCCAGTGGATAGTCTTTCCTCCTTTATTGAATATTAGTTGACCATAAAGTTGAGGGTCCACTTCTGGATTCTCTACTCTGTTCCATTGATCTATGTGTCTGTTTTTGTGCCAGTACCACACTGTTTTGATGATCATAGCTTTGTAATACAACTTGAGGCCCGGCATTGTGATGCCACCATATTTGGTTTACTTTTTCAACATTCCTTTGGTATTAAGAGTCTTTTGTGGTTCCATACATAATTTAGGATTATTTGTTCCAGTTCTGTAAAAAAAAGTTGATGGTGTTTTGATAGAGGTTGCATTGAATTTATAGATTGCTCTAGGTAACATAGACATCTTAACAATATTTTTTCTTCCAATCCATGAGTATGAAATGCTTTTCCATTCGTTGTGTCTTCCTCAATGTTTTTCATGAGTGTTCTATAGCTTTCAGAGTATAAATCCTTTACCTGTTTAGTTAGGTTTATTCCTAGGTATCTTACAGTTTTTGGTGCAATTGTAAATGGGATTGACTCCTTAATTTCTCTTTCTTTTGTCTCATTGTTAATATGTAGAAATGTAACTGATTTCTGTACATTGATTTTATATCCTGCCACATTGTCAAATTGCTGTATGAGTTCTAGCAATTTTGGGGTTTTCCACGTAGAATATCATGTCATTTCAGCAGTCAGTTTGAATTCAAAGTGCTCTCAGCAGCTTGGAAATGCAGCATAAGGCATTTTCCTTCAGGAAGAGGGGGAAACCTTTGGAACAATTTTGAAAAACAAAGATTATTAGTTCCCTCTCCCTCCTTAGTGCCTCCCAAGTTCCTGAGGTTTTGTTTTTTATCAGGTGTTTTCATTCAGTAATTAAAACTTTATATTTTTTCTGAATCATGTTCTACTTCCATCCAGATCTTTTGGCTGGAGGCCAAAGTGTGCAAGAAGGACAAAAGCACTTTTGCAGTAAAGCACTTTTATATATCTTAATCAGAAAGATACAAATGTTTAGGAATTGATCAGGACAAAATCTGAATTTTCAAAAATTTCAAAATGGATTTACATAACTTCCCGTCCCTTTTGTTCTGATCATTTATCCAGTGAGCAGCCTAGAAAAAAAAAATCAATTTCTTTGTGGGAACACATCCTTTTAAAAGTCAAACTGACTTACTAAAATGTGTATACTAGGAGACAGGTGAGCGATGTAGAGTCAGAGTATCAGTCCATTTTTGCAAACTACAATGAATCTAGCAAGTCAAACACAATAATCAACAACTAGAAAGGGAGTTGAGATTTTGTTAAAAGCATGCAGTGGCCACATTCCTTGAGATGTGCCCTCCCCCAACTTGTAGCTTTCATCAGGGAAAGTGAGGAATATAGTTAGTCTCTGTATACAGAGTAGATCAGCAGCTGAATTTAAGATGGTTTCGTCAGAGAACAAGCTCTTGTCTGTGGATATGTGATCTACATGGTGCAGTCTGCATACATGATGTTTTTGGAGTTTAGGACACCTCAAAGACAGGTGTCCTAAATCTGGAGCTGTCTCAGAGTCTGATTAAGTCTGCTTTTCATTCTTTAGAATAACCCATGCTGAGGCTGAAATAGTCCATAGCAGACAGTGTCAGGTTTCAGCTGAGTCAGGTCCAGGCAATTAGGATCTGTGAGTTAGCTTTTTTCTTTAATAATTATTTTTTTAATTAATAGCAAAGCTGAGATGCCGTGGAGAGAGCCCCATTACTAGTCCAAATGGCAATGAAGGTGTTACCAAACCTACTTTGTCAGTCTTAGAGTACAAAATGATTCACTCAAACATATGCACATCAGGCCAGAAAATCATCATCATCACTAACGATCAAATGTCTGATTTTACAAGAGCTTATTAACAACCAAAAAACCGCTGTTTAAAACACCAAAAGTGTATCTTTATTTAGAGATTGTCTCTCTTGCTCCTGGTGCCCTTCTTTTTCCAGAGCTTCTGATAGGCAAAAACAATTAATTATGGAATCTTGTCCTGTTTTCAATAGCCAAAGAATTTAAATTCCAAGCCACCATTGGCAGCAAAATCCCCTTAACACTTTTTCTTTGCAACTTTCCCTGATCATGATGCCAACTGTATTGGGGAATCCCCAAAGCCACCCTAGGGGTATACTGATTTGGGAAGACTTACAGGGCTCAGAACATAGTCATTATGATATTATAGTAAAAGTTTACAAAGCAGAATCACTAAAGGGAAAAGACACGTAGGGCAAAGTTTGGAAGACACTGGGTACAAACATCCAAGAGTCCTTTCTTTGTAGCAACACATGAGATGTTGTCTACTAGTTAAGGTCATTAGAGACTCAGTACCTAGAGATTTTACTGGTAGCTGGTCTTGTAGACACCCTGTTCCTACCGTGTACCAAAACCCCATATTCCCAGAAGGAAAGCAAATGTTCAGCATAAATGATATTGTACAGTTTGGGCACAATCAGCCACTTTTATCAATTCTAGGGATAATGGAAACCCTGGTAACTCCTGGATGCCACTCATGGGTCAATCTTGTAAACAGGCCTATGTTAAGGATAAAAGTCTTAGCCCTGCTATGTTCATTCTTTTTTTTTTTTTGTTTTGGTAATTCCTTTTTACACATCATGTAATATTGAGTATATAGTAAGTTTAGCAATACTTGAGGTCTTACTCTCTAGAGAGCCAGAAAGGACAGGGCTCCATTTCAGTTTGTCTTATCTGTGTAACTCTGTTAAGATCATTCCAAATTTTGTATCAGCTTGATAGTATTCCTCCCTTTGTTGCAAAAGAGGCCAACCATAAAGTCTCTTCTCTGTCCTGTTTTAAGTCCTTTTCAGGTTTTAGTATTGGCTTGACTCTCAGTCACAATTTCTCTAGGCTTTGCTGACCTAGCCTCTTTGACTTCCCTTAGTAAGGTACTGTAGCCACCTATTTATAAGTTTATTGCTCCAGATTTTTCTTTTATAGAGAAATCTTCCCATTTCAGGTTTCATTAGTCTGTGGACTATGCAACTATCCTACCTACTTAGAGGTTATGGTATCCCATATCTCTGGGGCTACCTGAGCTCTTGTCATTCTAGTTTGGTTAAGTAATTTGCCTCTCTGGGGCTTTTGTGACTATATATAATATGGCCACTGAGATTTTGGCCATTCCAACTCAATAGGTTGTCTGATATAAGGCTTCCAGGGGATTTATTTCTCACCTCAGTGGTGGCCCAATCAAACTAGTTCTATTTTCAAAGGCT
Organism: Canis lupus dingo; assembly: GCF_003254725.2. Lineage (NCBI taxonomy): Eukaryota > Metazoa > Chordata > Mammalia > Carnivora > Canidae > Canis > Canis lupus. Next base: position 4,187,678 of record NC_064244.1, on the reverse strand, counting down.
GTAATATCCAGACAAGTCATATACAACTAAATATACAATGTAATTTGTTACAATAAAATAGTATTTATTGAAAAAACCTTATAAGCAGAATAGAAGCAGAACACATGTAATATTCCAAGCTCTGTTTTGCACAGGGAAATGTTTGGGCTAGAGACAACTTGATGGATAATGGAAAGTGCTCTAGGGTAAGGATCCCAGTCACATACTAGTTTATATATTTATAGAGAAATTGGGAGGGGTGCAGAGAAAAATAGATGATTCTGTAACTGCAAAATTCCCTGATGAAGGGGCAGTAGATGTGTCAATAAAAGAGTGTGTGGAGGGAGTTCATAGTCCAATTTTGTAAGTATCAGTGAAAGATTTTGAGAATCTCTGCCAAGCTACTGGCTGGAGAAATGGAAATATCCAGGGCCATGCAAGAGAAAATATGTATATCACTCTCATTAACCAATAATTTGTTTTTCTAGTTTATTTCCTAGAATAGTTTCCCCTTTCTGTTTCATATAATTTCCTTATTTTATAGTTTAAGTCCTATTTTTAATTATTTCAGGAATAACAATAGCTATAAACATTTTCAGTGTAAGATATGTTTACACATTTACAAACTATTTCTAAGTAGACCAGCCTTATTTTCTCTAGGTGAAATAATCCTAAGTATCTTAACATTTCATTTTTCCAGGCTTTTAATCATTTGCATTTTTATCAAATCTTTTCAAAATTTTTTGAGTTCCTTTTTAGTTGAGGAGCCTGAAACTAATCACTATGAAGAATTTGACCAATAATAATATAATCTTTAAAACTATCAAGATATGATAGTTTTTGAATGTTAATTTTACATTCATTATATTGAAATTTTCTTCTAAAGTTAATTTTTAGAAACATTTAAGGTTGTACTACACACTTTGAATCCTAGCTCTTTTGTTTTCTTTATATATATAAATGCATTCTACATATTCTATTATTGAAGATAATATCAAATCCATTCTCCTCTATATTTCCATTATTCAGTGTATGTATCAATACTTAAAAGAGAGTTTTTTTTTTCCTAAGGGAGGAGGGAAATGCCTTGGGAATTGTGTTGACAATTTAGAAAATGGTTGGAGTTAAAGTTAATAAGGAAAGCTGAGAAATAGAAGGTGTTGGAATAGAAACAGACAACTCAGGACAGGTTGAGGAATCATCCATTTTGTCTGGATGACAATGTGTTAAAAGGGTGTCTAATGATATGCATAACAGATTTGCCTTTACATATCTATTTGCTTGGTGAAAAAAGGATAGAATGCTCAGATCTTCAGATTAACAAATACTTTTGCAAGCAAGAGTAGATGTATTCTTTATATCACTTCAGTGGCGTTGAAGACTGTCATGTAGAATGCTATCAACATTCTTATATCAAAGCTGTTGAAATACATGCTTATAAGTATACTATTATATTGTAAGTTTTTAGCACAGAGTGATGGCTAGAAAGAATCTTAATCACAAGTGAATGACAAATGATGCACATTTAGCAAGACTTATAAAATATATTTAGGTTGTTTTGATAATTTACCAAAGAATGGGGATAGGGCCGATCATTATTATTTTATGTGTGAATATAGGCTGACTTTCATAGACTTTATATTCTCTTCCTCCTTTCTTCTCTTCCTCCTCCTTCTGTTTTCCTCCTCCTTTTCCCTCCATTTCCTCTTCTTTTCTTTTATCATTCAAGCAAACATCTGGCCTTGAAAGTATGCCTGTCTCCACTTCTTAGAGCTGTCTGTTTGGTTGGTGTGAGCTTGAATACAGTACTGCTTGCATACATTTATAGTGTTTTTCATTTCCTGTCCCTTCCCTCAGGAGTATTATGGTGTTATGCAATGACTGTCCTTTATGATTGTAGAAGCCAGTATAAATGGGGAATGTTGCATGTGGGAGTATGGTCATAAACAAACTTTGTATTATAGTCTTTGTATTGTATTTAAGGCTTGTTCTCAAGATTGCCACATATTTTCTCTATTGTTATAGTAGGATCATTTGCCTCTATTGTTATAGTAGAATCAAATGATTAATGATATCTCCTCATAAATATTTCAAAATCTTTAAAAGTATTTTGCTTTCTACTTATAGCTATGTGGTAATAGTGGTAACATGAGTGGTCATGCAGCTACTAATAGCTGCAGGTATGTTTGTAAAAAAAAGCATCAATTTATATCATGTACTTGAACAGTTGTTATGCTTCAATGGCCTAAAAATGATGAGTCCTCTAGGATATATCTTCAAAAATGGTTTCCAGAAGAGTGTTAGGCTATTTTATAACTAGTCATTTTAAATTCAAATGCATAATAAAACTATTAAGTCATGTTTGAGGCTGAGATATCCTTGATTTATGACAAGCAGCCATCTTTTCTCCTTAACTTTAATATTGGAATCTGTTTTATAACTACTACAAAAGTCTTTCATAAATGATGTCTTTTTAACCATCAATTATCTTACACTTTTGTTCTAGAATTGTCTTCCATATGCCTCTTTTTTATAATTCAAACTCTGGTGTTGGAAATTCATCTCAAACCAACAGATTAGGATGAGTGAAATAGTTACATTGTAAAATTTTGCATCTGCATGACCAAAATTCAAATTATTTTAGGCACTGCAACAAACCTTAGGCAGATTATATTAACTGGAATAATAGCTGTATAAAGTGAAGAACCATCAAATTCTCTTGCATTTGATAGGACCAGAAAAGCTATGTCAAATTCTATAGAACATAGCTAGTTGGACCTTTAAATTATCATCTAAAGTGGAATGCTGGAACAAGCATAAATTGGGACTGTGTAGACAAACCATGACATATGGTTACCCTAGTCCTGGCCCCCTAATAAGCTGAGCCTGCCAACTGGTGAAGAATAATTACTTATTACCTTGAAGAAAACTAACTCAGAGCTTGGAAATTGACTCTGGTAGAAGACAGTGATCTTTTAATATTAAAACTGCTATAGAGAAATTTTTATTTTCATTCTGAAATGAAATTGTGGAAAAATAACTTTGGAATAAATGTGACTGAAGGGCATCTTCTAAAACATCTTGTGTTCTACTTTGTGTGACCAAATATTTTTTGTTCTGTGCCTGTTATGATCTTGAATAGCTCTTATGTTAAGTATTTTAAAAGTTATTTAATTCTGTATATCTATTTTAATTCCTAAAAGATATATTATCTTCAACTTGTTAACTAGTAGCAACTTCATATTTGTATTACCATTCATTAATGGATAATTATGATTGCCTATTTAATATTCTCATAGATTATTAAAATGATTCTTAAATTAAAAATTTAAAATGTTCTTCACATAATCTAATACCAGATATTTTGTAATTCTAAAGCTCAGAGAAGAAAAGAGCTAGCTCTGCTATTTCAGATCTTTCACAGATCCTAAACACTCAAGATGGTTCAGCTTTTTTAAGGAGTTCAAATGAAGTTTCAGCTGATAAAGACTTATCCTACACGCTTCCATTAAAGACCCATGAGAAACCATTAACAAGACTATTATCAAACAAGGAGATTGAAGATTTACTGTCTGGCAAAGCATCACTTCAAGGGAGTGAAACAGCTACAGCATCATTCATTTCACCCTCTGTTCTCACTAAAAGAAAGCCAATGGATAGTGACATCTCAAAGGTAAGATATAGTACAATAATTTGAAAGCTGTGTACTTTGAATTGCTAGACTCCTTTAATATTTTAAGTAAATGTTAAAACTCATTAATATTTTCTTATTTAAAGGTAATAAAATTTTATATTTTAATATAATCTGTTTTATATTTAGGATGTTTAAAGTAATATTTGAGAATCAGAGTGATATTTTTACATAAAAATTCTAAGCTGTATCAACAAAGAAGTTGTGGCTTAGATTAGAGTTTTAATGATAAAAGATACACAATTCCTAACTGAGATAGAGAAATTATCATTTCAGGTTCATCTAGAAAAATATTTTCAAATAGGTAATTGTGAAACATTGTTTTGAAATGATTTTATATTCCTTAAACAATGCCTAGAAAATTATCAGAATTGCTTTTGTTAAAACAGTATTTGACTAGGAAAATCTTTTTTTTTTAAAAATATTTTATTCATTTATTCATGAGACACATACAGAGAGAGGCAGAGACATAGGCAGAGGAAGAAGCAGGCTTTCTGCAGGGAGCTGATGTGTGATTCAACCCAGGACCCCAGGATCGCACTCTGAGCTGAAGGAAGATGCTCAACCACTGAGCTACCTAGGTGTCCCTGATTAGAAAACTCTTAAAGCAAAAATACTGGGAGAAAAGATGATAAAAGGGCTGTATATATTTGACATGTATCTACAATATATTTTTATCATAGAATTTATTAAAATGACCTTAAAAATAATTTCATAAGTCATTTGAGTTAGTCTAGAGATTGAATCAGACTAATATATAAATCTAAACTAGAATCATCATCATTATTAACATGATTTATTTGCAATTATTTATGAGGAGGATCACAATATAGCTTGGGTTCCCTCCACATACATGTTCCTAAATGCTTTTCAGATCCATTAATTGTTTTCATGCTTTTATTTGATGCATTCATACATAAAAGTAAAACATTTATCTAATGATGTTGTAGATATGAGTAAAAGTTCTTGCTCTGAAAGAAGGTAATTAGAGTTACAAGATATAAATTTGAAATTACTTATTATAACTTTTGTCATTAAGGCTGCTGTTGTAGAAGAGAAATTACAAAGTAAGACTGAAAGACAAGAAGCAAGAGAATTTCAAGGTAAAAAGATTTTTTGTTTTGTAAGATAAAAATGTGAATAATTGTGTGTTCCCATGGTATAATTTTAAATAAATGAAAAGAGAATATTATTAAATATGGAAATAACTCTCTGGACAGTCATCACATAATATAAAAACATATTGACTAGTATGTAAAAATTAATTCGGTGAGTGAACATTACATTACCCATAGTTTATTTCAACTAAGATCTGTGTAAAAGGGAAGTGATAGCTTTGCATTAATAAAATAACAGTATTTGGCATTATGAATTCTTAACATGATATAATGCCAAAAATTCATCAAGATACAACAAGAAAAAGATGCTTTGTGGTATAAATAATTAATATTTTAGCTAGATTCTTTAGATGTTTTATATAATATATTTTAAAATGGGGTGCCTGAGTGGCTCAGTTGGTTAAGTGTCTGACTCTGGATTTCAGCTCAGGTCATAATCTCAGGGTCCTGAGACTGAGTCTGCATGAGGCTCTGTGCTTGGGGTGGAGCCTGATTAAGATCCTCCCTCTGCCCCTCCCTCATCAACTTGAGCATACTTTCTGTCTTAAAAATAAATGTGTGTGTGTATATATATATATATATATATATATATATATATATATATATATAAATTAAAACAGTGATAAATTTGTTCTTCCTATCCAACATATATAATTTTAATAATCAATCTGTGTCTTTCTACATTGGCTGGAACTTTCAAAATAAAATTAAATGGTTGTGATGCAGAGTGCAAGAGAATTACTCTTCTATTGTACTTTGAGATAAGAGTACCTCTACTGTTTCACCTATGTTACCACGTTGAGATAATCATGCCTTATTATGAGGTAGTTTTTATTCAAAGTTTGTTAGAAACTTAAACCAATAGTTGGCCTGAATTTAACCAATCTACTAAAAATTTTATTGTGATAAAAATATATAACATAAAGTTTGCCATTTTAATCATCTTTTAAGTGTGCAATTCATTGGTATTAATGACATTCACAATGTTGTACAATCATCACTACCTCTATCTCCACAACTTTTCATCACCCCCAAGAGAAATTCATTAAGCAATAACTCCCATTCCTGCCTCTGTCCAGCCTCTGTAACCTCTAATTTTCTTTTTATTTCTAGCAACATGCCTAGTATATTTCATATAAATAAATCATACAACATTTGTCCTTTTGTATCTGGCCTATTTCACTTAGCATAATGTTTTCAAGTTTCATCCATGATGTGTTAGAACTTCATTCCTTTTTTATGGCTGAAAAATATTCCATTATATGTATATATCACATTTTGTTTATCCATTTACCTGCTGATGAACATTTGGATTGTTTCCATCTTTTGGCTATTATGAATAATGCTGCAATAAACATGGTGTCTGGTAACTTTATTTTTATTTCTTTTATATTTTTTAAAAATATTGATTGATTGATTGATTGAGAGAGAAGGGAGAGAGACAGAGCATGAGCAGGGGAGAGGAAGCCAACTCACCACTAGGCAGGGAGCCTGATGAGGTGCTTGATCCCAGGACTTTGAAATCATGACCTGAACCCAAGGCAGACAGAAACTTAACCTACTGAGCCACAGTAGTAACCTACTGAACCAGGTGCTCCTGGTTGCTGTTTAAATCTCTGTTTTCAATTATTTGGAGTAGGGGTGTAATTGCTGGAGCATATGAGAATTGTAATTTTGCTTTTTGAGAAACTGCCTGTTTTCCACAGTGACTGCACCACAAGAAGTATAGAGTATATACTGCCCTGTCCAGTAAAAAAATCTGTGTATTACTTTTGACTCCCCAAAAACTTAACTACTAATGGTTTACAGTTCACTAGAGCAGTACTGATAACACAGCCAATTAACACATAGTTTGTAATATATATATTACACTGTAATATATATGTATAAATGATATACTGTATTCTTACAACAAAACAAAAGAAATTGTTAAGCAAATCAGAGGGAAAAGAAAATAAATCTACAGTACACACATTTATTAAAAAATTCTGCATATAAGTGGACCCATGCAGTTCAAGCCATGTTATTCAAGGGCCAACTGTGAAAAATCTTATCATTTGCAAATAATGAAAATTTTAATTCTTTATTTCTTATTTGCATTTATTTCTTTGTCTTGTCTCATTGCTCTAGCTAGGACTTCCAGTACTGTGTTGAATATGAATACACTTGCCTTGTTCATGATCTTATGGTAAAAGCTTTACATTTTTCTTCAGAGTGTGTTAGCTGAAGGTTTGTCATAGGTTGACTTATGTACCTTCTATCTTTAAGCTTCTATACCTAAGCTGTTGATGGTTTTTATCATCAAAGGATGTTGTCTTTTGCTAAATGCTTTTCCTGCATCTATTAAAGTGATTACGATTTTTATTTTTAATTCTATTAAAAATAGAAATATTACAATTATTGTGATAATTGTGAAATTATTGTAATAATTGTGAAGTATCACAATTATTGATTTATGTAAAAAGAACTATCCCTGCATTTCAGGGGTAAATTGCACTTGGTCATAGTGTATAGTCCTGTTAATGAGTTCTTGAATTTGGTTTGCTAATATTCTGTTGTCAGTTTTTACATCTATATTCATTAGAAAAATTAGTCTGTAGTTTTCTTATACTGTCCATATCTGTCATTTGGAGTCAGGTAATACTAGACTCACACAATGAGTTTGGAAGTGTTCCTTCCTCTTCAAATTTTTGAAAGAGTTTGAGAATGATTGGAATTAGTTTTTGTTTAAATATTTTATATAATTCACCACTTACCATCTGGTTATGAGGTTTTAAGTGTTGGGAGGTTTTTGATTACTATTTTAGTATCCTTACTTGTTATTGGTCTCTCAGACTTTGTTTCTTCCTACTTCAGTCTTCATAGGTTGCATAATTCTAGGAACTTATTCATTTCTTCTTGTTATCTAATTTGTTGGCTTATACTTGTTCATAGTAGTAGTCTCTTATAATCTGTCAGTTGTAGTTTCTCTTGTTTCATTTTTGATATTATTTATTTATTATTTTTTTCTTAGTCTTGCTAAAAGTTTATTAATTTTGTTTATATTTTGGAAAAATCTATTCTTTGATTTTATCCATTATTTTTATGGTCTCTATTTAATCTATTTTATTTTTCTTCTTCTTATTTTAAAAATATTTTATTTAAAGTAAATTGTGAACATAAAGTATAACACCCAGTGCTCATCCCATCAAGTACCCTCCTTCGTGCCCATCACCCAGTTACCCAATCCCCTCCTCCTGTAGCCCTTTGTTTCTTTCCCAGAGTTAGGAGTCTCTTATGGTTTGTCTTCCTCCCTAATTTTTCCCCACTCAGTTTCCCTTCTTTCCCTTAGACTCCCTTTCACTATTTCTTATATACCAGACATGAGTGAAATCATATGATAATAGTCTTTCTCCAATTGACTTACTCAGCAATAATGCCCTCTAGTTCCATTCACATTGAAGCAGACGGTAGGTATTTGACCTTTCTAATGGCTGAGTAATATTCCATTGTATATATAGACCACATCTTCTTTATCCATCTGTTGAAGGATATCATGGCTCCTTACACAGTTTGGCTATTGTGGACATTGCTGCTATGAACATTGGGGTGCATGTGTCCTGCCGTTTCACTGCATCTGTATCTTTAGGGGTAAGTACCCAGTAGTTCAATTGCTGGATTGCAGGGTAGCTCTATTTTTAACTTCTTGAGGAACCTCCACACTGTTTTCCAGAGCAGCTGTACCAGTTTGCATTCCCACCAACAGTGTAAAATGGTTCCTCATTTTCCACATCCTTGCCAATATTTGTGATTTCCTGCTTTGTTAAATTTAGTCATTCTCACTAGTGTAAGATTATATCTCATTGTGGTTTTGATTTGTATTTCCCTGATTGCAAGTGATGCAGAGCATTTTTTTTTCATGTGCTTGTTGGTCATGTGTAGGTATTCTTTGGAGAAAGTCTGTTCATGTCTTCCGCCCATTTTATGACTGGATTGTTTATTTCATAGGTGATAAGTTTGATAAATTCTTTATAGATCTTGGATACTAGCCCTTTATCTGATAAATTCGCAAATATCTTCTCCCATTCTGTAGGTTGTCCTTTAGTTTTGCTGACTCTTTCCTTTGCTGTGCAGAAGCTTTTTATCTTGATGAAGTCCCAATAGTTCATTTTTGCTTTTGTTTCCCTTGCCTTCATAGATGTGTCTTGCAAAAAAATGCTGTGGCCAACTTCAAAAAAGTTTTTGCCTTTGTTCTCCTCTAGGATTTTGATGGATTCTTTTCTTACATTTAGATCATTCAACCATTTTGAGTTCATCTTAGTGTATGGTGTAAGAGAATAGTCTAGTTTCATTCTTCTGCATGTGGATGTCCAATTTTCTCAACACCATTTATTGAAGAGACTGTCCTTTTTCCAGTGGACATTCTTTCCTGCTTTGTCAAAGATTCATTGCCCATAGAGTTGAGGGTCCATTTCTGGGTTCTCTATTCTGTTCCATTGACATATGTGTCAGTTTTTGTGCCAGTACTACACTGTCTTGATGATCACAGCTTTGTAATACAGCTTGAAGTCAGGCATTGTGATGCCCCCAGCTTTGGTTTTCTTTTTCAGCATTCTTCTGGCTTTTCAGGGTCTTTTCTGATTCCATACAAATCTTAAGATTATTTTTTCCAACTCTGTGAAGAAAGTCCATGGTATTTTGATAGGGATGGCATTGAATGTGTAAATTGCCCTGGGTGGCATAGACATTTTCACAATATTTATTCTTCCAGTCCATGGACACGAAATGTTTTTCCATCTCTTTGCATCTTCCTCGATTGGTTTCAGAAGTGTTCTGTAGTTTTTAGGTAATAGATCCTTTACCTCTCAGGTTGAGTTGATATCTAAGTATCTTATGTTTTGGGCTGCAACTGTAAATGGGTTTGATTCCTCGTTCTTTAGTCTCATTGTTAGTGTATAGAAATGCCACTGATTTCTGGGCATTGATTTTGTATCCTGCCACATTGCTGAATTGCTGTATGAGTTCTAGCAATCTTGGGGTGGAGTCTTTTGGGTTTTCTATATAGAGTATCATGTCATCTGGGAAGAGGGACAGTTTGACTTCTTTGCCAATTTGAATGCCTTTTTGTTCTTTTTGTTGTCTGATTGCTGAAGCTGGGACTTCTAGTACTATGTTGAACAACAGTGGTGAGAATGGACATCCCTATCATGTTCCTGATCTTAGGGGAAAGATTTTCAGTTTTTTCCCCATTAGAATGATATTCGTTATGGGCTTTTCATAAATGGCTTTTATGATATTGAGAAGTGTTCCCTCTATCCCTACACTTTGAAGTTTTAATCAGGAATGGATGTTGTATTTTGTCAATTGCTTTCTCTGCATCTATTGAGAGGATGATATGGTTCTCATCTTTTCTTTTGTTGATGTGATCTATCACATTGCTTTATGAATGTTGAACCACTCTTACATCCCAGGAATAAATCCCACTTGGTTGTGGTGAATAATCCTCTCAATATTACTGTTGGATCCTCATGGCTAGTATCTTGGAGATAATTTTTGCCTTCATGTTTATCAGGGATATTGGTGTGTAATTCTCCTTTTTTGGTGGGGTTTTTGTCTGGTTTTGGGATCAAGGTAATATTGACCTCATAGAACGAGTTTGGAAGTATTCCTTCCATTTCTACCTTTTGAAACAGCTTTAGTAGAATAAGTATTATTTCTTCTTTAAATGTTTGGTAGAATTTCCCTGGGAAGCCAAGTGACCCTGAACTCTTGTTTCTTGGGAGTGTTTTGATGACTGTTTCAATTTCCTCACTGGTTGGTTATTGGCCTTTTTACTAAACATTAAGAATGTTTTCTATTTCTTCCTGTTTCAGTTTTGGTGATTTATAGGTTTCCAGTAATGCATCCATTTCTTCCAGATTGCCTTTTTTTTTTTTGCCATTTAGTTGCTTATAATACATTTTCAAAATCGTTTGTATTTCCTTGCAATTGGTTGTGATCTCTTTTGTTCATGATTTTATTAATTTGAATCTTTTTTCTTTTTAATAAGTCTGGCTAGGAGTTTATCTGTCTTATTTTTTTTTATTTTTTATTTTTTTTGAAAAACCAGCTCCTGGTTTCATTGATCTGTTGTACAGGTCTTCTGGTCGCTATTTCATTGAGTTATGTTCTAATCTTTATTATCTCTCTTCTTCTGTTTGGTTTATGCTTTATTTGCTGTACTTTCTCCAGTTCATTTAGGTGTAAGGTTAGCTTGTGTATTTAAGATTTTTCCAATTTTTTTGAGGGCGGTTTGTATTGCAATGTATTTCTCTTTTATGATGACTTTTGCTGTATCCCAAGGATTTTAAGATGGTTTTACTTTCATTTTTGTTAGTTTCCATGAATCTTTAAAATCCATTACTAATTTCCTGGTTGACCCAATCATCTTTTAGTGGAATTGACCCATTCATCTTTAGTAGGATTGATCCATTCATCTTTTAGAAGGAATAATATTTCTTCTCAAGCTATCATTTATTTCCCAAACTCTCTCTGCATGGGTTCTTAATTGTTTTTTTCTCTTTTCCTCAGCTTCCTTCCTTCCTTTCCATCAACTTGTCTTCTATGTCACTCATTCTCTTTTCTATCTCATTAACCCTAGCTGTTAGAGCATCCAGTTTAGACTGCATCTCAGTTAAAGTATTTTTCATTTTGGCCTGATAGATCTCAATTCTGCAGTAAGAGAATCTCTAGAGTCCTTTGTGTTTTTTTTTCAAGAGCCACCAGTAATTTTATAATAGTACCTCTGAAATGTATCTCTGACATGCTATTTAAATCCATATCCATTAGATCTGTGGCAGAGAGTAATACTTCTGGTTCTTTCTTTTATGGTGAATTTTTCCTTCTAGTCATTTTTCTTTCCATTGCAAAATGGCTGTATGATGAGCAGAGTCAAAAATATCAACCACAACCTAAGTAAAATACACTCTAGACATTTCCAAAGAGGTCAAGTCCAGAAAATAAAAAGAAAATAAAAAGAAAAAATACTGTAACGTATATCTATAAAAATTAAAGTGAATATGTTGAAAAGAATCCAAAAATGAAGAATATATCTATGACATATAATTATAAAAATATGAAAAGGAAAAAACTTAAAAATGGAGAGTTGATAAAATATCATAGTTAAGGCAGGAAAAAAACCCTCAAGTTCTATATACTATTCTTCCTCAGTCCTTGAGCTTTCCTATGTTCCTTGGTCAGTAAACTTGCTCTTCCCCTATTCTTTCAGCTGTTCTTCTGGGGGACAGGCCTGCTACACTGATTCTCAGATGTCTGTGCCTGGGTGGAGATGCCCCGCCCCTTGCCAGGTGTCCTTGCTCCATGTAAAGCTGTTTTGTCCTGTGAGGCCTTTGTTCCCTAGAATCCATACCTCTTTCAGGTGAAAGGAGAAAAAAAAATGGCAGTGGCTAAATCTCCAGTCCCAGAGCCAGAAGCTCCCCACCCTTACCAAACTGCTGTTTCCCTGTGCACAATGGCATAGATCCTTCTGGGGGCAGGTGTGGGGGCACTGATCCATACAAATTGAAAGGTGCCTAGTTGCAGGAGAGCTTTTGCTGTCCTCCTCAGTTCCACCTGTCCTGGAGGGAACAGAGGATAGCTCGCTTCTGTCCACTGCCGGACTCTGGGGCAGAGAGAGCTCAGCTGCTGGACTGTGTACCTGGCTGCCTCTCCCAGATGCCTTTAAAGAGTTGCTGTATTCTAGTCTTTTACCGCTATCCCACTACAGTTTGCAGTTTATGGCACAAATCATGGTTTCTCATGGGCACCCCTACTCTTACTGTGTCTCCAGGAATATTGAGACTTCACTGCCCCTCCATGATCCTGCTCTATTTCTCCACTGACCAGTTTTCAGTAAGGGAAGACTTTCTCAGGAGCAAATTTCCAAAGTTCCCAACTGTTTGCTGTACCACTTTCCTGCAGTGGCTTTCCAAGGCTCCCTTCCCTACTATTTATCTTCCAATATATCCCCTCATTCCTCTTCTCCACCCTCCTACCTTGTCAGAAGTGATCACTTATCTTTCTGTAGTGTCTCAGCTGTTCTCTCCTTATGTCTCAGGTTGAATTCATAGGTGTTCAGGGTGGTTTTAAAGTTACCTAGGTAAGTTTGGAGGACCAAAGGTCCCCTACTCTTCTGCCATCTTGCCTCCTTCCTATTTTATCTATTTTCATTCTTTCCGTTAGTATTTCTTTATTTCAGCTATATTTGGGCTTAATTTGTTCTCCTAGTTCTTTGAGGTGCAAAATTAGATCATTTATTTGCTATCTTCCTAGTTTCTTTTTTTTTATCTTCCTAATTTCTTAAACAGTTGACCCTTGAACAACATGTGTTTGAATTTCATGGGTCTACTTATATGCAGATTTTTTTGATAAATGCAGTACACTACCATATTTGTATTTTCCTTATGACTTAAAAGGCTTAATTTAAATTCCACTTAACATACAGTATAACATCAGTTTCAGGTGTGCAATATAGTGAATCATACATCACCCAGTGTTCATCACAAGTGCCCTCTTTAAACCCTATCATCTATCCACCTGCTCACCTCCCTTCTGGCAACCATAAATTTGTTCCCTATAGGTAAAAGTCTTTTTCTTGATTTTCCTGTTGTTCTCTATTCCCCTTTGCTTGTTTGTTTTGTTTCTTAAATTCCACATGTGAGTGAAATAATATGTTATTTGTCTTTCTCTATTTCATTTATTTTGCTTAGCATAACACTCTCTAGTTCCATCAATGTCATTGCAAATGGCAATATTTCATTCTTTTTTTATGGCTGAGTCATATTCCATTATATATATGTATGCCATTCCATAATATATTCATATTATATATAATATATATTATGCATATGATATAAATATCATATTTGCTTTATCCATTAATCAGTTGATGGACGCTTGGGTTGTTTGCCTAGTTTGGCTATTGTAGATAATGCTTGTAGATAATGTTGTTAAGTCCATTTTGTCCAGTGTGTAATTCAAAACCATCGCTTCCTTTTTTACTTTCTATTTAGGTGATCTGTCCATTAATATAAATGGGGGCTTTCAAAAATCCTCTACTATTGGGATCCCTGGGTGGCGCAGAGGTTTAGCGCCTGCCTTTGGCCCAGGGCGTGATCCTGGAGACCCGGGATTGAATCCCACGTCCGGCTCCCGGTGCATGGAGCCTGCTTCTCCCTCTGCCTATGTCTCTGCCTCTCTCTCTCTCTCTCTCTCTCTCTCTCTGTGTGTGACTATCATAAATAAATAAAATTTTTAAAAAAAATCCTCTACTATTAATTGTAGTATTATTATTCCTTTATGTTTGTTATTAACTGTTTTTTATATTTGGGTGCTTCTATTTTGGGGCCATAAATATTTGCAATTGTTAGATATTCCTGTTTGGTTGTTCCTTTTATGATTATATAGTATCTTTGTCTCTTGTTACAGTTTTTTTCTTAAAGTCTATTTTGTCAGATATAAATATTACAACTCCAGCATTCTTTTGACATCCATTTCCATGATAGGTTCCCCCCCATCCCCTCACTTTCCATCTGCAAGTATCTTGAGGTCTAAAATTAATCTCTTGTAGGTAGCATATAGTTGGGTCTTGGTTTTTTGTTTTGTTGTTTTGTTTTGGTTTTAATTCATTCTGTCACTCTGTGTCTTTTGTTTGGTGCATTTAGTCCATTTACATTCAAAGTCATTATGGATAGATTTGTACTTATTGCTATTTTGATACTTACTTTGTTGTTTTTTGTGTAGTTCTTCTCTGGTTTTTCTTCTCTTGCTTTTTCATGGTTTGCAATTCACTTTAGTGATATACCTGGATTTCTTTCTCTTTATTCTTTGCATATCTATTAGTGTTCATTTTTTGAATTTAAAATAAAGAGTATATTAAAGACTTTAAAAAAGAATTTATTTATTTGTTCATGAGAGACACACATAGAGAGGCAGAGACATAGGCAGAGGGAGAAGTAGGCTCTTCGAGGGAAACCCAGTGTGGGACGCGATCCTGGGACTCCAGGACCACACCCTGAGCCGAGGGTAGATGCCCAACCACCAAGCCACCCAGACATCCCAAAGACATTTTTTACAATATAGGCAGTTTTTAAAAACTTGGTGATTTTTTTTCATTTTTTAAAAACATGTTTTATAATTCTAAAAAGAATTTTGGCAGCCACGGGGATGGATGGAAACCCTGAATTATTTCAGAGTATGTGTTTAGTGCCTTCTACCTAATCTAGTCAGGTATGTAAAGGTTCAAGGGACACATTTTAAGAAATCAAGGTGATGAAAATAACATTAGCCTGGGATCATGCCACCTAAATAAAAAAAAGACCAAGAACCAAGATATATAATCAAACTATTCTCAGAAGATCCTACTCTGAGTAATAGAAATACCTAGCATATGTAAAATAAAAGTAATTCTTACCATTTATTTAACACCTGTCATTTGCCAGGCCCTGTGATAAGAGCTATAAACATGATTTCTAATTCTAAAAACTATTCTTAGGTAGATGGTTAAAGCTGTTTTCTGAAACAGAAGAAGACAATTAAGCTTATTAAAGTTTAATGATTCCTCTAAGGTCATATAGCAGGTAGGTATTAGCACTGGGGTTTGACTCCAAGTTTTTCTTCCATACTACAAAACACCTACTGTATAGAAAATTAGAACAAATTGCTGTTGCTATTTTTTTTAAAAAGATTTTATTTATTTATTTATTTATTTATTTATTTATTTATTGTGAGTGGGGGAGGGTCCAAGGGAGAAGAAGAGAGAGAATCTCAAGCAGTCTCTGGGCTGAGTATGAAACCCTATGCAGGACTCAGTCTCACAGTTCTGATATCATGATCTGAACTGATGTCAAGAGTTGGACACTTAACCAACTGAGTCATCCAGGTGCCCCTGCTCCTATTATTATTTTATCCAAATTTCATTTGTAAAATCCCATACACGGCCTATCATTCTGCTATGGCAATATCTAATTTTCATCATATTACTAAATAATGAAAAAAATCCATTGTGTTCTTATGATGAGTTTGGAAAACAGTGTTTCACATATAACAAGAAGCTATTCTTGTCTTGCGTTCTACTGATTTAGAACCTGTTACTCAAGACAAGAGTTCTCTGATTCAAATATAAAACACAATGTTCTTTTTAGTTATAAACATAAGGAGCTGAAATGCCATTTTTGAGCCATTTCTGCATAGGAGTCCAGTCTGCATTCATCCATAGTAGAATATTAGGCTAAGAAGTCTCTGAGGAAGTTACAGTGGTGACTGAATTCAGCATTATACTAGAGCCTACACAGACACAGGAAACAAATCAAGGCCCTTCCACACAGCATAAGGACTTTATTATTTTTTTAAAAGATTTATTTATTTATTCACGAGAGACACAGAGAGAGAGATAGAGGCAGAGACACAGGCAGAGGGAGAAGCAGGCTCCATGCAGGGAGCCCATTGTGGGACTTGATGCAGGGACTCCAGGATCACGCCCTGAGCTAAAGGCAGGCGCTAAACTGCTGAACCACCCTGGAATCCCCTCTCATTCGTTTTTAATAGCATATTGTTTAACCCTATGCATTTTTGCCCTTTCCAGATTTTTTCTTGTGGTTGTCTTTTAATTTCATAGTGTTATGGTCAGAAAAGATGCATGGTATGATTCCAATCTTTTTATATTTGTTGAGGGCTGATTTGTGACCCAATATATGATATATTCTGGAAAACGTTCCATGTGCAATTGGAAAGATTGTGTCTATCTGATCCAGTGTTTCTTCAAAGTCATTATTTCCTTGTTAATTTTCTGTTTAGATGATCTGTCCATTGATTTAAAGGGATTGTTAAAGTCCCCTACTATTATTGTATTATTATCAATTAGTTCCTTTATGTTTGTTATTAATTATTTTATATATTTGAGTGCTCTCATGTTGGGTGTATAAATATTTACCGTTATTAGAATCTTGTTGAACTGTCTCTTTTATGATTATATCATGTCCTTCTTTGTCTCTTGTTAAAATATTTGTGTTAAAATATAGTTTATCTGATATAAGTATTGCTACTCTGTTTTGACATCCATTTGCATAATAAATGTTTCTTGATACCCTCACCTCCACTCTATGGGCGTCTTTAGTCTAAAATGAGTCTCTTGTAGGCAGGATGTGAACGAGTCTTATTTTTTTTTATCCATTCTGACATCCTATGTCTTTTGATTGGAGCATTTAGTACATTTACTTTCAAAGTAATTATTGATAGATATGTATTTATTGTCATTTTATTACATGTTTTATCAGTGTTTATGGGGCTTTTTTCTAATCCTTTGCCATTTTTGGTCTCTCCTTTCCACTCAGAGTCCCCTTTAATATTTGTTACAAAGCTGGTTTGGTGATTACAAACTCCTTTAGCTTTTGTTTTTGAAATTCTTTATCTCTCCTTCCATTCTGAATGATAGCCTTGCTGGATAGAATATTCTTGGTTGCAGATTTTTCACATTCAGCACATTGAATATATCATGCCACTATTCTGGCTTGCCAAGTTTTTGTTGAGAAATCTGCAGCTAACCTTATGGATGTCTTCTTGTAAATTAAGGACCTCTTTTGTCCTGCTGCTTTTAAGATTTTTTCTTTATTGCTATATTTTGCAAATTTAATTATGTCTTGGCCTTGCCCTGCTTTTGTTGATTTTGATGGTAGTTCTCTGTGCCTCTGGATCTGGATATCTGTTTCCATCCCCATATT
This sequence comes from Canis lupus dingo, assembly GCF_003254725.2. Taxonomy (NCBI): domain Eukaryota; kingdom Metazoa; phylum Chordata; class Mammalia; order Carnivora; family Canidae; genus Canis; species Canis lupus. The sequence goes on along the minus strand of NC_064244.1, from coordinate 4,170,156 downwards.
AGAGAAGTTTTCAGCTGTGATTTCCTCAAATAAATTTTTTCTGTCCCCTTTTCACTCTCTTCTTATGGGATTCATATAACAATGAATGTTATTACGTTTGATGTAGTCATTGAGTTCCCTGAGTCTATTTTCATGTTTCATAATTATTTCTCTCTTTGTTTAGCTTCATTATTTTCCATTATTTTGTCTTTTATTATTTCTAATTCATTCCCCTGCTTCTTCCAGCCTGCTGGTCATTGCAGCAAGCCTGTTTCCAATCTCATTTATTGCATTCCTCATCTCTGATTGTTTTTTAAACTCTTTTATCTCTGTGGTAAGAGTCTTACAGATGTCTTCTATTTTTTTCCAAGTTCAGTGAGCATCCTTATGATTGATGCTTTAAGTTCTCCATCAAGCATGTTACTTTTATCTGCTTTACTTAAATTTCTGGCTGTGGCCTTATCTTATTCCTTCATTTGGGATAAATTTCTCTTTTCATTTTGTCTATGTCTCTGCCTTTATCCAGGTGTTAGAAAAGCCAGTTATGTCTCCTTTCCCTGAATGTAATGGTCTTATGAAGAAGAGGTCATATAGTGTCCAGGGCCTGGTACTTCAGGAAATGTCTCTGGTGTGTGCGGCGTGTACCCCACTCTTGTGTTTGACTGCTCTGCTCTTCAGTACAGTCATCTACAGAGGCTCTCCTTGCCTACTGTGGGCAGTTTTTGGTCTCTGGCCTGAATGCGGTCACTTTAACTAGGTGTGTTCTTGTCTGCTTGTGAAATGGGACCTGACAACACTATCATGAGAACTGAGGCCCTGCAGAACTCTCTGGTCAGGAGACCTGGTGTGGGCTGTGATTTGTGCTAGTCTTGTGGGGGAGGGGCTACTGCACTATACTATTTTCCCTGTGTTTATGCTGAGAGGTGGGGAAAGGAAGTGGCACCAACCAGCATCTTTGTTCCCAGAGTGGAGTTTCTATGAATGCTGCCTCTTAGAGATGTACTCTGAGAAGAGGGAGTAATGTCTCCTCTGTGTGCCCCAGGTGTTTTTCATAATAGTGTTTCCAGAGTGTCTTCCCCTGGGTTATTTACCTGCCTTCCCTCTAGGAACAGGGCACTGTCCTCTGGGCTCTGTCCTAGCCAAGCCTGCTGATCTTTAAAACTCTAGGCTTTAAGCTCCACTAGTTGCAGGAACTCATGAAATTCAGCCCCTCTCATTTTCCAGGCAATTATTTTTGGCAAATATTCTTCTTGTGCATTCCCCTGTGTGCTTCTCTCTCTCTGTCTCACCCTTCTCCAAAACCAAGGTTCCCTTTCCTCCATGGCATCCTTGATCTGTTTCTCCCCTAAACCGTGTCTCTGCACTTTCTACCTTCTTCCATGTGACCTCTTCTCTTCCTTTAGTTGTGGTGGTTGCTCTGACAGTCTTCAGGTTGATTTCTGGGATATTCGGGATGAATTGATATTTATCTAGTTGTATTTATAGGTGTAAAATGAGCCTACAGTCCTCTTACTCTGCTGCTATCTTCCCATTCCTCCTCTCCAATTACCTTTATATGTTGATGTTCTCTCTTTGTGTGTGTCTGTGTGTATGTATATTTGGAAAAATTTCTATTCAGCTCCTTTGCCCATTTGTTAACATGGATTAATTGCCTTTTTGCTATTGAGTTGTATGGCTTCTTTATAGAGTTTAGATATTTAACCCTAATCAAATATGTTGTTTAGAAATATTTTCTCCCATTCTGTAGGTTGCCTTTTTAATTTACTGATTGTTTCTTCTGATGAACAGAAACCTTCATTTTGATATAGAATTACTTGTTTATTTTAGCCATAGTTACATGTAGTTTTGGTATTTCTTAGTCAAGAAATCATTGGTAAGATGTGTGTCAAAGGGTTTTCCCCTATGTTTTCTTCTATAAGATTTATGGTTTTGGGTCTTACATTTAAAGTTTTAATACATTCCAAGTTGATTTTTGTGAGTATCCAGTTTCATTCTTTTGCATGTGGATATCCATTTTTCCACCTATTGAAGAAAGTATCCTTTTACCATTGTGAGTTTTTGGTATCCTTCCCCAAAATTGGTTGACCATATATCCGTGGGTAAATATTTCTGAATTCTCTGTTCCACTGTCTATATGCATGTTTTTATGCCACTGTATATTAAGTGACCTTAATACACACTTCAAGAGAAACACCAAATCCACAAGCTGCCATGCTGTAAAGAAGTGTAATACTAAAGTAGTTTCTTGTCTGTCTTGAAGTAGGTTTTAATGTCAACTTGTTTGATCTAATAATAAACAACCTCATTTTTAACCCTACAAGAACTGGAATATCTGGAATCTTATGTCCTTTTAACTTCTCATAGCAAATTAGCCAGTACCTTGCTGAACTCTTCTTTTAATTTTTTAATCTTTTCATTTTTAATTTGACAAACATATAACATAATTTACCATTTAACCATTTTATGTGCACAGTTCGTAGTTTTAAGTATATACACCTTGTTGTGAAACGGACTTCTAGAAATTTCTCAGCTTGCAAAACTGAAATTCTAAATCCATTAAACAATACTTCCCCGTTAGTCCTCTCCATAGCCCATAGTGACCATCAATCTAATTTTTATTTCTGTGAATTTGACTATGTTAAATACCTCATATGAGTGGAATCATAGTTCTTTCTGTGACTCATGTATTTCACTTAATATAATGTCCTCAAGTTTCATCAATATTGCAGTATGTCAGTATTTTTTCATTTTTAATGCTGAGTAGTATATATTACATATCATTTATGCATTTACTGATGGACATTTGGTTTGCTTCCAACCTTTGATTGTGAATAATACTGCCACTGAACGTCAGTTTGCAAATATCTCTGTGGAGTCTGTTTTCAGTTCTTTTGGATCTATACCCAGAAGTGGGATTGCTGTATCATATGATAGTTCTCTTTTTAATTTTTTGAATTGATATGGAAGAGCTTGGTTCTTGTTTCTTGGAGTCAAAGAATGAATCTCGTGCACAAAGGAGAGTGAGTAAAGTGATAGAAGTTAGAAAGTTCTCAGAAGTGAAGGGTCCCAACAGGGTTGCCACTGAATGTTTTTTGGCTCGTCTTTTATTGAAAGCTAAACAGGGAACCTAAACATTTTTAATATTACCATTGAGTAAGGACTAGTGATATCTTTAATGGCTTATGTCCTTTTTAGGGTCTGGTAATCCCTTTTTGGTCACAAGTAGCTTTTATAATAAGAACCCACCTCTGGCACCTGGGACAGGATGGTCTGGTTTATTATCTCTGGTTCCTTTCATCTCCACATTTTTGGCATTTTGTGAGCCTGATTCTGTGACCCCTTACTTACCTCTCCCTACTTAGCCCTGCCTGTCCCTTACTCAGAATGTCCATACTGTTTTCTAGCAGTTTACATTTCCACCAACAGTGTGCTAGGGTTCCAATTTTTCTACATCCTCATCAACACTTATTTTTTATTCTGTTTTTAATAGTAGTCATCCTAATGGATGTCAAGTGTGCTATTGATCTGAATTCTGTAATAATTCCTGATGTTGAACATCTTTTCATGTGATTGTTGTCCATTGTATATCACTTTTGGAGAGATGTATAATGTTAAAGAATAGCAGTTATGGAAGCATCTCTTATTTATTCCTGAATTTAATAGGAATGATTCTACTGCTTTGTATTAAGTGTAATATTTGCTTTTGGTAGCTTTTTCAAGTTTCTTTTTTATTCCTTTTTCAGTAAGATTGAAAAAATCAAATTTTCTTTTAAGATTGAGATTCTTATATGATTTTTCTCTTTAATTAATGAGTGGTAGAATTAAATATGGAGACATCTATGCATCAGTGCTAAATTTTATTTGAACATGATGAATCTTTAAATACACTACTTAATTTTATTTATTTTACATTTTTGCATGTGTGTTAATGTAGTAGTCATTAATACTGTTCTCCATATATTTATGCCTTTCCCTCTTCTGGATGTATGGAATTGAACTTCACTGACTTTTTATTGTGGTTAAAAAACACACATGAGATTTACCCTCCTAACAAATTCTTAAGTGTTTAGTATGGTATTATTAACTATAAGCAAAATGTATAATAGATCTGTAGAACATTTTTATGTTGTAATATTAAAATTTTATGCCTGCTGAGGCTCACCTTTTTCCTTAACTCAGATGACAAACACCAATCTACTTTCTGCTTCTATGAGCTTGACTACTACAGATACCTCATATAAGTGGATTCATGGAGTATCTGTCCTATTGATTACTCAACATCAGTAATTATTACAGAAATTCAGAAAGCTTATTTCACTTACATAATATCCTCAAGATTCATCCACGTTTTTGTGAATGATAGGATTTCTTTTGAAAGACTGAATAATATTTAGTGTGTGTGTGTATCACATTTCATTTATTCTTTCACTGTTGATGTATCTTATATATATATAAAATATATATATAATATAAGCAAAATTATGTATATAAAATATAAGCAAAATTAATGTTGTTTTTATTTCTTGGCTATTTTTAATAATGTAACAGTGACACTAGATTGTGAATATATCTCTTTGAGATCCTGAATTGAATTCTATTGGATAAATAATCAGAAATGGGATTACCTGGATCATATGGTAGTTCTATTTTTAATTTTTTGAGAAACATTCATATTATTTTCCATAGTGGCTGCACCATTTTATAGTTCCTCCAATGGTGAACAATAATTCCATTTTCTCACATCTTCACCAAAACTTGTTGCTATTCTTTTTTAATAGTAACCAACCTAACAAGTGTAAGGTGATATCTGTTTGTGGTTTGATTTGCATTTCCCTGATGACTAATGATGTTTGAGTGCCTTTTTAATGTATCTGTTGGCCATTTGTATATCTTCTATTCAGGTACTTTGCTCTTTGTTAAAATCAGGTTATTTGTATCTTTTGTTTTTCTATTAAGTTGTATGTCTTTTTATGTATTTTAGATATTAACTACTTATCAGATGTATGGTTTGTAAATCTTTTCTCCAATTCTGTAGGCTTCTCTTTTGTTCTGCTGATTGTTTTCTATGCTTGCAGTAGCTTTTTTTGGGGTATTCAATTTCATTTGTTATTTTTGTTTTGTTGTTTGTGCTTTTGGCATTATGTCCATTAAATCATTGCCCATATCAATGTCAAGGAACTTTTTCTTTATGTTTCTTCCAATATTTTTATGATTTGTGATCTTACATTTAAATCTTTAATCCATTTCAAGCTGATTTTTGTATTGGTGTCAGATAAGGGCACAAGTTCATTCTTCTGTATGTAGGTATCCATTTCCAACAGCATCTATTGAAGAGATTTATCTTTCCCTGTGGGAAGTCTAATAAATAAAATTTATTTATTCATGAGAGACAGAGAGAGGCAGAAGAGCAGGCTCCCCATGAGTAGCCTGATATGGGACTTGATCTCAGGACCTGGGATCATGACCTGAGCCAAAGGCAGACACTCAACCACTAAGCCACCCAGGTGCCCCCAAATAAATAAAATCTTAAAAAACAAAACAAAATAAAACATAATACCCTCAAGATCCATCCACATCATTGCAACCTATAAATACAAACTGATGGTTACCAGATGAGAAGAGGGGTAGGAGAATGGGCAAAATGAGTGCAAGTGAGTAGGAGATCCAGGGTTCTAGTTATGGAATGGATAAGTCATGGAAATAAAAGGGTCAACATGGGGAATATAGTCAATGATATTATAATAGCAGTGTTTGGTGACAGATGGTAGCTACACTTATGGTGAGCCATAACATATCATATAGAGAAGTTGAATTACTACACTGTATACCTGAAACTAGTGTAACATTGTATGTAAACTATACTCAAAAACATTAGCAATTTACATAAATACAGTTTATTTCTGAACTCTGTATTTTATTGATCTATATGGCTTATGCTTATTATAAATAATACATTATTTATATAATTGTAGTTAGTTTTTAAATCAGAAAATGGAAGTCTTCCAACGTTTTTCTTCTTAAGATTTTTTTTTTAGATATTCTAAATTCCTTAAATTTCTATATGAATTTTAAAATCACATTCTCAACTTCTGTAAAATAGGCATCTAGGGTTTTGATGGGGGTTACACTCAATCTGTAGATCATTTGGAGTGTATTGTGATTTTAACAATATTAAGTCTAACAATCCACATCCAGAGAATTGTTCCATACATCACCTAGTCCTCATTACAACCGGTGTACTCCTTAATTCTCATCACCTATTTAACCCATCCCTCCACTCCTCTCCCTTCTGATAAGCATCAGTTTATTCTTTATAGTTAAGATCCTGTTTCTTGGTTTGTCTCTCTCTCTCTCTGCACATTTGACTGGTGAATAGATAACGATGTAGTACATATATACAATGGAATATATTATTCAGCTACCAAAAGAATGGAATCTTACTATTTGCAATGACATGGATGGAGCTAGAGAGTGTACTGCTAAGTGAAACAAGTCAGCCCGAGAAAGACAAATACTGTTACTTCACTCATATGTGAAATTTAAGAAACAAAGCCAATGAGTGCTAGTCTTAACTTATTTTGTTAAATTCATTCTTAAATATTTTATTGATTCTGTTGCTATTGTAAATGGAATTGTTTTTTAAATTTCATTTTCTGATTGTTCATTGCTAGTGTATTGGAATACAATAGAATTTTGTGTGTTGATCTTATAACCTAAAACTTTTGCTGAATTCACTTATTCTAATAGGTTTTGGGATGTATGTGTACATGAGTATATGTGTTTATTTGGGATTTTTAATGTACATACATGCAAGAAGACATCATTTTCTTTCTTTCTTTCCTTCCTTCTTTCCTCCCTCCCTCCTTCCCTCTCTCCATCCTATTCTTCCTTTTTCATCCTTTCTTTTTTATTTCTAATATTGGTTTTTTTAATTTCTTTTTCTTGCCCATTTGCCATAGTAAGAAACTCTATCACACATTGTCTCTTATTCTAATAATATGGTTTAGTACATTGAGTGATTGATTTTTGCTTATTAAACCAACCAAGCATTTCAGGGATCATTGACTTTCATTTTCCTCCCTCAATTTTATTTATTTCTGCTCTAGTCTTTATTATTTGCTTTTTTCTACCTGCTTTTCATTTAGTTTGTTTATTAATTATGGTCTCTCTTTTTCAAAGAAGTTGTTAGAAAATATAAATTTTCTTTGAGTATCACTTTAACTTCTCCTCATGAATTTTGACATGGTGTGTTTCTGCTTTTTTTCATCTCAAAGTATTTTCTAGTTTTTCTTGCGATTTCTTCTTTGGCCCACTGGTCATTTAGGAGTGTGTTGTTTAATTCTATCTCATTTGTGAATATACCTAATCTCTTTCTGTTACTGATTTCTAATGTCATCCCATAATATGGGCCTATTATATAGTACGTCTTGAAGAATGTTCCAAATACATTTGAGAAGAACATGAATTAAGCTTTTGTTGGGGTAGAGTGTTCTACAGCTATTTATAGACTTCTTCAGAGCTCTAGTTATTTTATAGTATCATTCAATCATTATATTTCCTTCTTGACCTAGTGCTTTATTATTCAAATTGGGGTGTTGAAATATCTACTGTTGTTGAAATATCTATCCAGAACTGTCTATGGTTGGGCACAAAATACCACACACAGGATTTTGGCCTGTAACTGGACTCCCCACACATATACATATACACAAATACCATATTCATATACATATATACCTATATATACACACATACACACATATACACATATGTCTTATCAATAGTTTATAGTTTGTAGGTTGTTTATAAACCCAGTTTGACAGCCTTTATCTGTTTTTAGAATATATAATCCATTTACAACGGTTATAATTACTGATATATTCAGATTTCAATATTTGGAGAATTTCTATTTTTTCCATCTAATCTATCTTCACTTCCTTTTACTTATGTTGGATTTATTATTTTTATTCATTCCAACTTTTAAATAAATACTGTTTTAAAATATGAAAACTTTGGGGGCACCTGGATGGGTCAGTTAAGTGTCTGCCTTTGGCTCAGGTCATGATCCCAAGGTCCTGGGATTGAGTTCTGCATCAGGTGCCCTTCTCAGTGGGGACCCTGCTTCTACCTTTCCCTCTTCCCTTCCTTCTCATACTCTCTCAAGTAAAATCTTAAAAAAAAAAAAAAAAAGTTTTTAAAAAGGGGAATAGGCTAAGAAAAGTAAGGTCTATGTTCAACTTGAATTTTAATGTATAGTAACAGAGTGCTTTCATATACTTTCAGTAAAAACACTGTCTTGAGGGATCCCTGGGTGGCTCAGCAGTTTGGCGCCTGCCTTTGGCCCAGGGCGTGATCCTGGAGTCCCGGGATCGAGTCCTGTGTCGGGCTCCCAGCATGGAGCCTGCTTCTCCCTCTGCTTGTTCCTCTGCCTCTCTCTCTCTCTCTCTCTATCATGAATGAATAAATTTAAAAAAAATCTTTAAAAAAAAAAAAACACTGTCTTGAGTTTTACACTTTATTTTGAAAATTCACCAGTCTCACTTTTTATTATTAAAAAATCGTGGTCATTTGCTTAAAATATTACAAAAATTAGAGGAAATTTTGAGTATTGATATATTTTAATAATTCAGAAGCTTCATGATGCAATAGTTTCATGTTTTAGTGGATTAAATAAAGCCTTTTTTCTATATGATAAAATGGATAGATGTCAGAAAAAAAATTTTCACCTGAAGATAAAACTTTAATCTCAAAAAACTCAAATTAAGAATCTTGGAACCTCCGGAAAACTGTTTTTGACAATATGAATATGATATGCATATGTTGGGTATTTTTGAGTTTACTTTGAGTTTGTTGAGCTCTTTTAAGTGAAGATTAATGTGTTTTATAATATTTGAGAAGTTAATTACTATTATTTCTTTGCAAATTACTTTTTTCCCTTTTATTCTTTCTCTCTGAGATGCCCATTTGGCATATGTAGATACTCTTGATGATTTTCCATCATTCTCTGAGATTGTTCATTGTCTTCATTCTTTTTTCCTCCTTATTCTTAGACTGGGTAATATCAATATATATTTCCTTATTTTCACTGATTCCTTCTTTGTATCTTTAATCCTACCTTTAGTTCTTTTTATTTCAATTATTATGCTTTCAACTATAGAATTTCTATTTGATTTTTTTAAAAAAATTATCATTACTGATATTGTGAAATGGTAAGATATTATTCTTATAATAAGATAATAAGAATAATTCTTTCATTTTTTAAAGATAAAGTGTCCTTTAGTTATTTGAACATATTTATGAAAGCTAGTTTAAAATCTTTTTCTAGACAAACATGACCGATATCACACCCATTCGCAAAAAAGTAGAACTTTTTCTCTAAGATTAGGATATCCACTCTCCCCACTTTTATTCAATACGAAACTTAAAGGCCTAGCCACAGCAATTAGACAAGAAAAATAAATAAAAGGCATCCAAATTGGTAAGGAAGAAGTCAAACTATCATTATTTGCAGATGACATGATACTATACATAGGAAATTTTAAAGACTCCACTAAAAAACTATTAAAACTAATAAATGAGTTATGTGCAGTTGCAGGATACAAAATTAATGCCCAGATATCTGTTGTGTTTCTATACAACAATAACAAAGCAGCAGAAAGAGTAATTAAGAAAATAATGCACCAAAAAGAATAAAGTACCTAGGAATGTACTGAATCCAGGAGGAGAAAGACCCATGCTCTGAAAACTATAATATGTATGAAAAGAATTGACAACAACACAAATAAGTGGAAAATATCCCATTCTTATGGATTTCAAGAATTAATATAATTAAAATGTCCATATTACCCAAAGCAATCTACAGATCTAATGCAATTTATATCAGTATTTTTCACATAATTAGGACAAATAATCCTAAAGTTTGTACATAACCACAAAAGACCCTGATAGCCAGAGCAATCTTGAGAAAAAAGCTGGAGATATTATAATCCAGATTTCAAGATATGCTACAAAGCTTTAGTAATCAAAACAGTATGGTGTTTTGCACAGAAATAGGCACATAGATCAACAGAGCAGGATAAAGAGCCCAGAAATAAACTCACACATAATCGCAAATTGATCTATGAGAAGGAAGTCAAGAATAAACACTGGGGAAAGGACAGTCTCTTTAATAAATGGTGCTGGGAAAACTGGACCACTCTAAAACCATATACAAAATAAATTCAAAATTGATTAAAGACCTACAGGAGAGACATAAAACTCCTAGAAGAAAACATGAGCAGTAAACTCTTTAACATTGGCCTTAGCCACATTTTTCTAGATAGGGCTCCTCAGGCAATAGAAAAGCAGAAAGAAACTATTGGGACTACACCAACATAGGAAACTTTTGCACTGTGAAAAAAACCATTGACAGAATGAAAAGACAACCTATTAAATGGGAGAAGATATTTGCAAATGTCAGTTAGGGTTAGTACCTAAAGCATATAAAATCTTATACAATTCAATAATAAAACCCCAAGTAATCCAATTTAAAAAGTGGGCAAAGGACTTGAAGAAACATTTTTTATTTTTTATTATTTTTTAAAATATTTTATTTATTTATTCACGAGAGACACAGAGAGAGGCAGAGACACAGGCAGAGGGAGAAGCAGGCTCCATGCAGGGAGCCTGATGTGGGACTCAATCCCCAGACCCAGCATCACGCCCTAAGCCGAAGGCAGACGCTCAACCACTGAGCCATCCAGGTGTCCCAAGAAACATTTTTTAAAAGAAGACATGCAGATGGCCAACAGAGACATGAAAATATACTCAGCGTCACTAATCATCAGGGAAATGCAAATCAAAACCACAATGAGATGTCACTTTTACTCTGTCAGAATGACTAAAATTAAAGTGAAATAATAAGTGTTGGTGGGAATGTGAAGAAAAAGGCACCCTCATACACTGTTGGTGGGAATATTAATTGGTGCAGCTGCTTTGGAAAATAGAAGGAAGATTCCTTAAAATATTAAAAATAGGAAAACCATATAATCCAGTATTCCACTACTAGATAGTTACCCAAAGATTACAAAAACATGAATTTGAGAAGCTATATGCATTTCTATGGATTTTTTTGGCCTATTTTGCAACTTTAAAAAGATATTTATTCATGAGAGATACAGAGAGAGAGGAAGAGACATAGACAGAGGGAGAAACAGGCTCCCTATGGGGAGCCTGATGCAAGACTCAATCCCAGGACCCTGGGATCATGACCTGAGCCAAAGGCAGATTCTCAACCAGTGAGCCACCCAAGTGTCCCATATTTCACAACTTTTTAAAAAGTTTTATTAAAATTACAGTTAGCATATAGTGTAATATTAGTTTCAAGTACACAACTTAGTGATTCAACACTTACATATAATACTTGATGCTCATCACAACAATGCACCCCTATGTTTACTGCAGCATCATTTAGAACAATCAAGACTTGGAAGCAACCAAGTGTCCATCGATAGATGAATGGATAAAGAAGATGTTGTATATACACAATGGAATATTACTCAGCCGTAAATAAGAATGGGATCTTGCCATTTGTGACAACATGGATGAACCTAGAGGGTATTAGGATAAGTGAAATGGAGAAAGACAAAGACCATATTATTTCATTTATATGTGGAAAATGAACCAAAAAAGGACAAAGAGATTCAGTCTCCATTCTCTGTTGTTTGTAATCACTAGTGTCTCTGCTCAGTTATGTTAGTGGACAGAGATTCAATTATATATGTTGAAGCCTCTCTGCCCCTACTAAAGGGTTTCTACTCTATGTGTATTTTGGGGGATGCCTTCAATACTCAGACAGGAAGTTTGCAACTTTAACTTAGCCTTCACTTTCTGCTTACTCAAAACTTCAGGCTCAGCCAGAGGTGACAGATAAGGGAACTTTCATACGTTTCCTGGATATGTACACAGCCATACATATGCTATTTGCCTTTTAGATTCCAGGATTATGTCAGAGCCTTATAAAGCCACCCCTTGTGGACATCTCATTTCTTAATTTTTTTCAAGATTTTTTAGTCAGCCTCTTATAAACTCCAACTGTCAATGCCATGTCACCCACCTGCCCTGTTAAATTACTGTCACTAATTGATTTTGGTAAATGTTCTGTACAGAGCAAGCTATAGGTCAGGCCACATAAGTACATGCACCAACATTGCACTTTTTCATCAAGCTAACAGACATATCAAATAGTGATTCTTCTCTGGAAAGACTGTATTAGGAATCTCTAAACATATTTTTTCTTGCTTGTGGCTCCCAAACTGCTGTTTTTCACAGCTATTGTAGTTGTAAGGCTATTGGTTTATAAGGTAAAAATGGAGAGAAATGTTTTGAAACCTATGTTTTAAAACTTATAGTCCTGGGTAAGGGTTAAAATGGCAGAGGAGTAGGGAACTCTAATTCGGCTAGATAGTTATCAAATCATTCTGAACACCTGCAAGATCGATCAGAGATCTGAGAAAAGAATTGCTACAATTCTACAAACAGAAAAGCATCCACTTATTGGAAGGTAGGACATGCAGAGGCATGAGTCTAGGGCAATACATTGTAAGAAATGGTGGAAGGGAAGGAGCTTGCTTAAGGAGGCTACTGCAAAGTATTATAAGCAAGCAGAGCTCAAAATGAGAACTTTTTGAACTCAATGGGGGGATATCCCTGGCCTAAAGGTGCTTAGGTGACAAAGTAGGGCAGAATCCCAGGTGGCAGCAATGTGGTTTCTGGATCCCTGGGGCCACTTCAATGTGGGAAAGCTGGTTGAAAACAATGAGTCTAGGTGCTAGCTTTTTGTTTGGTGTTACTGTAAATGGCAAACTGCTGCATGGTTGCATGACTACACTCCAAGCCAGGGGTCCAGCAAAAGGCAGGAGTGTGGCCAGACCCCCCAGGAGGAATGATCTAGGTTTGTGCCACAGGAGTCCATAAAGTTTGGAGACTTTAAACTGGGTCATGTGCCTGAGATAAAAACACTAGGTCACTGGCTGGTGAAGACAGAGTTCATATGGAAACCAGTGAGACAAGAGTGATTGCTTTTCTGTGAGGGCCCACTGAATAGTGGAAGTATGAACTTTCAACTCTGTCTGGTTCTAGAGGTCAAGACACTGCCATTTTCATCCTCTATGCCCCCCAGTGGTCTGAAAGCCTTCAGTGAACAAAACAGTGCGACATAGTGCAATCTGGAGCCACTTACCCTAAGCCTGGCCCCAGGGCAAGGGCGGTACAATTCCACCAGGGCAAAGACACCTGGGAATCAGTGCAACAGGCCCCTCCCTGGGGACCAGTAGGAACAAACACTAGCATCAAGTTTACTGATCATAGAGAGTAGCAGAACCATATAGCTCCTGAGGAAAACAGTATTATAGCATTTGTGGGTTTTTAAAATTATTCTTTAGTCTCCCAGTTTTATTTTTTCAGCTATTTGTTTTATCAATTCTTTTTAAATTTTTATTTTTATATATTCGCTGTGTTTTCCTTTCATTGTATTTTATATTATATATATAATATATATGTTTTTCTCTCTTTCCTATTTCCTATTTTGGAAATCTTGTTTCTTTTAGCAAACAGATGAAATTCATTCAGGACCTAGTTTATAGTTAGTTCTGCTTTACTGCTTATATGATTGTTCCTTGTTTAGTTTTGTTTTTATTTTCTTCTGGGTTTTTTTATGGTGTTATTTCTGTCTTTTCTCTCACTTTCTTCTGTTCTTTTCTGGACATAATGATGAGATGGAGAAATGTACCTCAAAAGAAAGAACAGTAGGAAGTACTCACTGCCAGAGAGTTAGTCAATATACATATAATAAAATCTTGAGGAGGCAGGGCAAGATGGCAGAGGAGTAGGGTCCCCAAGTCATCTGTCCCCACCAACTTACTTAGATAACTCTCAAATCATCCTGAAGACCTACAAATTCAACCTGAGATTTAAAGAGAGAACAGCTGGAACACTACAGAGAGAAGAGTTTGCACTTCTAACAAGTACAACTTCTGTTTAGCCACTCTGCACTGAGCAAAATGACTAGAAAGAAGAACTCACCACAAAAGAAAGAATCAGAAACAGAACTCCCTCTCACAGAGCTAAAAATTTGGCTTACAATTCAATGTCAGAAAGCCAATTCAGAAGCACAATTATAAAGCTACTGACGGCTCTGGAAAAAAAAGCACAAAGGATTCAAGAGACTTCATGACTACAGAATTTAGATCTAATCAGGCCAAAATTAAAAAGTCAATTAAATGAGATGCAATCCAAACTGGAGGTCCTAACAATGAGAGTTAACAAGGCAGAAGAACCAGTGAGTGACATAGAAGACAAGTTGATGGCAAGGAAGGAAGCTGAGGAAAAAAGAGAAAAACAATGAAAAGACCATGAGGAAAGGTTAAGGGAAATAAATGACAGCCTCAGAAGGAGAAATCTACATTTAATTGGGGTTCCAGAGGGTGCTTAAAGGGACAGAGGACCAGAAAGCGTATTTGAACAAATCATAGCTGAGAACTTCCCTAATTTGGGGAGGGAAACAGGAATTCAGATCCAGGAGATAGAGAGACCCCCCTAAAATCAATAAAAACCATTCAATACCTCAACATTTAATAGTGAAACTTGCAAATTCCAAAGATAATGAGAAGATCCTTAAAGCAGCAAGAGACAAGAAATCTCTAACTTATATGGGGAGAAGTATTAGATTATCAGCAGACCTCTCCACAGAGACCTGGCAGGCCAGAAAGGGCTGGCAGAATATATTCAGGATCCTAAATGAGAAGAACATGCAGCCAAGAATACTTTATCCAGCCAGGCTCTCATTCAGACTAGAAGGAGAGATAAAGAGCTTCCAAGATAGGCAGAAACTGAAAGAATATGTGACTACAAAACCAGCTCTCCAAGAAATATTAAGGGGGACTCTGTAAAAGAAAGAGGATTCCCAAAGAAATAATCCACAAAAACGGGCTTAATAGGTATCATGATGACCCTAAATTCATATATTTCAATAGTAACTCTGAACGTGATGGGCTTAATGACTCCATCAAAAGGTGTAGGGTTTCAGACTGGATAAAAAAGCAAGACCCATCTATTTGCTGTCTATAAGAGACTGATTTTAGACCTAAGGACACCTCCAGCCTGAAAATGAAAATTTGGAGAATCATTTACCATTCAAATGGTCCTTAAAAGAAAGCAAGGGGCGGGAATCCCTGGGTGGCTCAGCATTTAGCGCCTAAAGCCTTTGGCCCAGGGCGCCATCCTGGATTCCGGGATCGAGTCCCGTTGGGCTCCTGACATGGAGCCTGCTTCTCCCTCCTCCTGTGTCTCTGCCTCTCTCTCTCTCTCTCTCTGTCTATAATAAATAAATAAATCTTAAAAAAAAAGAAAGCAGGGGTAGCACTCCTCATATCAGATAAATTAAAGTTTATTCCAGAGATGGTAGTAAGAGATGAAGAGGAACACTATATCATGCTTAAAGGATCTATCCAAGAAGAGGACCTAACAATCATGAATATTTATGCCCCTAATGTGGGAGCTGCCAAGTATAACAATCAATTAATAACCAAAGTAAAGACATACTTAGATAATAATACACTAATACTGGGAGACTTGAACACGGCGCTTTCTGCAAATGACAAATATTCTAAGCACAACATCTCCAAGGAAACAAGAGCTTTAAATGATATACTGGACCAGATGGATTTCACAGATATTTACAGAACTTTATATCCAAATGCTACTGAATACACGTTCTTCTCAAGTGCACATGGAACTTTCTCCAGAATAGACCACATACTGGGTCACAAATCAGGTCTCAACCAATACCAAAAGATTGGGATCGTCCCCTGCATATTTTCAGACCATAATGCTTTGAATCTTCAACTTAATCACAAGAAGAAATTTTGAAGAAACTCAAACACATGGAGGTTAAAGAGCATCCTGCCAACATACCAGTGTTTATATCACACCCTAGTTTATAGTGTATATCTTCAGTTATTCAAACAGCAATGTATGTTTGAACATTTAGGTAGTTTTGAATATTATGCAATTACAAATGATGGTGTCATAATTAACCTTGTGTATATGTGTTTGATTGTTTTGTCTATGTATATGTATTAGCCTAAGTATAAATACCTGAGAAAACCAGAACTAATCTAAGTAGATTTAATTTCTGTTAACATTTAAGAAATAATAAGAGTATCAAAAATACTCATTAAAACTTTTCTCGCCATTTTTATATTGTATCTAGCATTATGGTATTTTTAGTTTTATCAAAATGAAAGAGAATTTTTCTGTACACTTATATAAATTTGAAGTTTATGTATTTTACAATAGATCTTTTTTATATTTAATGGATAAATATATTTCTTTATGTAGCTAATGATGAAGTACCAGATGAAGAGCATATACTTGGACATCAAAATTTAGTGTCAAAAACTAAAACAGAAGTAGAGCAAGAAAAGACTCCTAGAGTAGGAAGATTCACTAGTAAGTATTAAAAAAGTATAAAACCCTGCATATTATTTTAAATTAAATTATCAGTGGATCTGTTTTCCTTTGGCTCATGAAGATATAGCTAGGATATATTTTTTTAGAAATTTTACATGTTAATTTAACGTGTGAATACCCTAAGATAACTAGAGAAAAAAAGCAAAATTATTGATACATTTTGTTTGGAATTTCTGATCTTAATACTATTTCACACCCATAGTTAAGGGCTCAGTATCCACCAAGGGCAATAATAGGCCAATAACTGTCTCACAAAGATTGTGTACCTTTTAGCCAAAGCTGAAAGGTTACTTGTCCAAAGGACTAATGGTTGCCTCAGACTTGTGTCATTGTCTTTTTTGCAATAGGTTTCAATGGTGAACAGATGGTAACTGACCTTATGCTAACCCCATAGATATGTACCACGAAACCTCTTTGGGTAGAAAGTTTCTAGTCAAAGAGTCTCACCAATATTTGGACTATTTTTAGAATTGGGGGAAGAGAGGGCCAAAAAATTCACAAACATCTCTTGTGGAATAAGATGTCTTGTCTCTTGCAGATCCTGCCCTGGAATTTTTCTTGGATACTAGGTCCTTGTACTTTGTTTATATGAATGGCCCAACCATGTTGCCCCATATGGATCAGCATGATATACAGTCCTTGTTGGATAATGTCCTTGTTTGGGCCCACCAGAAGGTTGTAATCAGTATAGTGAAGAGCTAGTATTTCTGCTGCAAGTAGGACTTTGTTTCACAGTTGCTTACCTGATAGCACTAGAAAAAGGAAAAACTACTAAAAATTTCTGTGATTTTTACATCCCACTCTCTTGCCTAAGACTGAGGGTATATGTCAAATACTGTTGATTTGGATTTGTGCTTATTTTCTCCATCTCTAACAGTTTTCTTTCTGTTTTAGCTGACCTTCTTATTTTTAAAATTTATTTTTGGAATATGTAAAAATGAACTTTCTTCCAAAAGTAGTAAATATGCAAAAAGATGTAAAATTAGCATTTCTTCCCTTACATTCCCCAGTCTTCAATCTCCACTTATAGGAATCCAACTATGTTGTTTTCTGGTTTGTTCTTTTATATTTTACTTTTAAAACCCTATCTTTTCCCACCCTCTTTATTTCTGTTACTTTTTTTTTTTTTTACAAAAGGTAGCATGCTAGGTATTCTCTATTTCAGTCTTCCCCCCCCCACCTAACATTACCTCAAAAATCCTTCTAATTAATTTTGTCGAGATCTTTTGCTTTTCTTTATAGCAGTATGTACAGTTGTTCTAATACATTATGTACCACGATTTAAACTATGCCATAGTTTATAATATATACCTTAGTTTATTCAACTAGTTTTCTATGTTTGTATATTTGGGTGATTTCGAATATTTTGTAATTATAAATAATACTGTAATGAAAAAACTTGTAATATGCATTTTCATTTTTGACCTACAAATATTTAATTGCCCAAATAAAGTAATAAAGCTAGAGACTAATATAAAATGTATTTGATGCCTCAGAATATTTATGAAACAATGAGACAACTTCAATATACATCTCTACTAAAATTGATCTCACAAGTTCATGTGGATCTATTATCATTGTGGCAGTTTACTTAAAACTTTATGAAAATAAGAAAAAATCCTTCTGCACATTTATTATTAATTTTAAATCTAGAGATTTCACATATTTCACAATAGATATGTTTTTCCATTTAGTGAAAAATATTGTAGATCATGATAAAGTACCAGATGAAAAGATGACACATAAGAATCAGGGTTCACTGTCAAAAACCCAACTGCAAGTAAAGAAACAAAGAACTCTCAGAAGAGAAGGACTCACTAGTAAGTACAATAATTATAGATAATATCAAAATATTTTAAATTAAACTCACCAGATGGTCCTTTTGTTTTATTCATGAATATGTATTTGAGCACATGTTATAGAATTTTTAGTTTATCTTAAAGTACTAATACCCTAAGATAATTAGTGAACAGAAAACAAAAGTATTGATACATCTTGCTTGAGATTTTTGGTACTAAGATTATTTTATGGCCATGGATCATATACTCAACTATGATGCAATAATAGGGCATCAACTGACTCTCAAAGGATATATAGTTATCATCTCACTTCATTTGATTATGTGTTCATAAATGCAGTGGTTGCCCTTGACTGGTAGCATTGTCTTTCAGCATATCCTACAACTGGCAAACAGAGAGGTGCTAAGACATATAACTTAAATGAAAAATGTATATCATAGGGGCCTCCATAGGTAACTAAGGGTTACCTAATACATCAAAGGTGACTAAAATACCATAGGTAACTAAAAGATCTGTCAGGGGATATCCAGGGCATCCATTTGTCAGGTCTCTCTCAAATGTAGAGATCTTTTTGATAACCTGATATTTCGGAGCCATCAAGATACCTATGAGGAATGTAGATCACCAGTAGACAAATAGTACCACCAATTATTGAGATTCCTTGTATTTCATGGGCCAGAGAATGTAAAAGGCTTGGGAATTGTCTACTCTCAAGCAAGACATTGTGACCCTTCTCATATAGGAATTTCACTTGGATTTGGTCCTTGTACCATGTCTGGGTTAATGTGAGTTAACAGGGTATCTGGTCCTTGTTTGTTGGTGCCTTTTTCTGGCATTTGGATGATGTCATTAATACAGAGTAAGGCTAGTTGTCCCTATGGCAGTGGGCCCTCTTTCCAGGTTATGGCCTTGATAAACTTTAGGTCAGATAGGGAGTTTAAGGACTTTTATGGAAGACCAGTAATGGTGTATTGCAACACATTCCAATTGGGTAAACTGAAAGCAATACTGAAAAGGATATTTGTGATGTCAGTTGCAACATAGCAAGTTCCTTCATCTTGGAAAATAGCCTCTGTGACAGTTACAGTATTAGGTACTGCTAGTGTCAGGGGCTGCACTATAGCATTAAACTACCTTATAATTAATTGGGACTCCAGAAGCCCAAAATCTTGTACATAGGTCATTTGGGGGAACTTTGTCTTCCTGAAGCACACAATGAGAGGCAGGTATTTTTTTTCCCCAGGAAGTTGTTTTTGAGACAAAAGCACTAAAGGCTGATAAGTGAGTAGGTATATAGCCTTCCACACATCCTACTAAAATAGCCTTAACTGAAATAGTTCCTTTCAAGGAAAACAGAGGTTCAAAAAAAAAAAAAAAAAAGGAAAACAGAGGATCACATAGACAATACATTTATACCAATAATGCATTCAGTAGTGGACACCATAGCAGTGGAGGTCTGTCTGGATAGAAAAGAGTCATGTTGATGGTGGCCTCATACTCCAAACCACATAGGATTATCTATTTTTCCCCTCATTCTGGTGTTATACATTGTATGAATATCATAGACATCCTTGTGCCAGTATCCAAAAGACCCCCCCAAATGCAGTTGTTCTCCATGTCCCCATTAAACTCTGACTTTGGGATAGGGCCTCTTTCCCCAATAAGGACATAAAGCCCTTGGTTTTGATACATAGTTTTGTTTCTGTTTAAAGGCTGAAAGTTCTGGTTTACAATTGGCAGGGTTTTTCATTCATCTCAAGATTTACTGGAGCAAATAAAGGGAATAGTACTTCCTATTAATTATAGGGCTATCACCTTGCAGGCCCTAGGGACTTCCTCTTGCACCCTCACTGGCATACTACCTGAACTTGGGCTCCTTGGCAGAGAGCCCATCAATCTCAATTGGGAAAATATTGTTAAGTAGCAAGATTCAAAGATCTCGATAAGGAAGACCATTGCCTGGATTTTCTAGGAGTTTGTGCCTGATCACCCTTTTTATGTCACTCTTTGTGATAGACTCTATCTAATATTTTGGCAGTAGTTGATTTTTCACATGTCCCCAGATTTGTTAGTTATGATCCAAATTTGTATGGACAAATCGACCTGACCTTATAAAGAGGTTTAATTGAGCTTGATAATCAGCAGCATTGGCATGAATGAACCTAGAAATCTGGGTCTGATTAACAATCTCAGCATTGACTGTTCTCATTCTCTCATTGTAGAAGCTGGGGAATACCAGTATGGTTTGAAGCACTGCTAAAGCTTCTGCAAAAGTGGTCCAAACATATTTTAGTCATAGAGAACAACTCATTACAAGTGGGCCAAATATTTTGGAAACTAAATAGTACCTATTTGAAAGTGGAGAGGTCTTGGGTGTTTCCCTCTCATTTATTTCCTGTCCTTTACTTTCTTGGGCAAAATGGCCCCTATCTGGTTATTCTGAAGGAGAGTTTCCATAGTTATGTACCCCAAAAGGTGCCACTCTCCCTCACTTCCTTTAAAGATTATCTCCTCTATTGTGGTGGTAAACTACCCAGTCTCTTCAGACAGCTGGAAAAAGCAATCCTGAAGGTTTCTGCATTCTTTTTCATTAAAGAACTAGTCTGTATAGCAGCATCATGGGTATTCATTGGTGCCAGGGACTGCTTAGAGGAATTATAACTCCACTCACAGGTTCTCTAATGACTTTTAATCTCATCACTGAAGAATCATAAGCAACAGCCCTAAAATTACTTCCAAAGTCTTCCTCAGAGACCCCTGTGTTGAATCTCTAATTTGACCATTAGATGGTATCTTGCCCATGTAGACAGGAGCTAAAGAGAAGGACCATTGGTACCACTTAGAACTGAAAAAGCTTACATAAAGCGTTTGCTACTACTATCCAAAACCAAACTGTATTGTCCCTTAAGACCCATTGGAATGGCTGATGAAGTGTATTGCCAGACCCATAAATTCCTGCAAATGTTCAGTACCAGCCCCCAAGAGGTTCTGTGGATTTCTCTATCATGGCCCATCCTCAGGACTTTTGCTTTTTCCAGGATTACATTGTGCTAAATTGACTATCCTGTTTTCTGTGCCAATTTGTCACAGAGAGTTCCCAGGTATCTATGTAGTTACATAAGACAATGAGCCAAATTCAATGTAACAATTAAGCCTTTATTCACCTACTATGATTATCTGAACGAAAGATTAAACGGGAAAGGGCACTGGCTCCCTAGTATTCATTTCTTTAGATAGAATGGCACTAAGCATGGGACAGTTGTATCAGCACAGAGAGGGAAATCATTTCACTTCTGAAGGAGTTCCAAACATAAGAATCCTGATGTTTTATGGAACTTGGGAGCAGGCAAGGAAGGAGGTGAAAATTCTAGGAGGGAAAAATGAAATACTACATTAGAATTGATACATAAATCTGCAAGATTTCCTAATAAATTGGTTTTGCAGAAGTAATTGAAAAATTTCTCAACCAAGGCCATTCACCTCTCATAAGCAGCCTCTGAATGCAGGTGCCTAGGCTGGGAATGCAGAAATGTGTAATTATGGACATCCCAGAGGGACCTGAATCTTTGACAACTCCTTTCAGAGACTGCAATGCCCTGGCTATCAGGTGTGGAGAAGGCAACTTTCTCTTATGAGAAATGTGTGTGTGTATATATATACATATATATATATATATATATATATATATATATATATATATATACACGCACAGGTATGTATATATTATGAGACATATATATTATGAGATATACACACATATATGCATACATATACAGATATATTTAGAAATAATAAGTTCTTTTTTTAGAAACAATAAGTTCTTTATAGACAAGTTTCATTCCAATCCATCTCCTCAGAGCCTGTTCTTGCTCTATTTTATATATGTGTGTTCTTTCTTTTGCAGTATAAAACTTAATTCTGAATAACATCAACACGTTTATTCATTTGCTTAATCTTATAATACTTTTAAATTTGTTTCAAAATTGTTTAGCACATAGTACTAGAAAAACTAATGTACTAAAATATTTTTGTTTGTACCCTATTCTTTTGGCTAAGACAGAAAGTATTGTGTCAAATATCACCAGTTTTCAAATAGCCCCAGAGTGCAAATCTTCCCAATGTCTCTATTTAACTCTGACCATAGCATTGGTCCTCAGGTCCCCTCCTCAGACAGGGACCTGGCCGAACCCCTTAAACTGTTTATTTTTGAAAACCCAGATGTTGGTAAAGCTAGGCAGATTCTCTGATTCATCTCATCTCAAAATTCACTGGGTGGTATGGAGAGAAGAGCCCTTGTGTTAGTGTTAGGTGTCATTACCATCAGACTCTAATGGAACTGTCTTGGGTTTCCTATGGCCTTCCACTTGGCCAGGAGGTCATTAGTGGAGAGTCAATAAATCTACATCTTCAGACCCACTGTTTAGTAACTACACTCAGGAATCAGTGTGGAAAAGCCTTTAACTAGATGATTCATGAGTGGATGGCCAATTACCATTTTTTAGGTCATTTTCTCTGCTTGTCTATCTAGCAGTAGCCACTTTTTCATGTCTAGAAATTTGTTAGTTAAGATCCAGATTGTGTGATAGACCAATTGATCTGACCTGTAAATAGGTTTAATTGAACTAGATACTAGCAAGTATGGCATGAATGAACCTAAAAATCAGTCTGTTTATCTCATCGTACACTATTCTCACTCCTCACTTTTGAACCTAGGGACCACTTAGAGACCAGATAGTAGCTGGATGAAGAAGGAGAAAATCTTGGGTGTTCATATACTTTTTTATTCCTGACTCTCTTCTTCATCCTCCTGAAGTAAAATGGTCACTGTCAGGACATTGAGAATGAGTGGGTCTGTCATGATGAACTCAGCAAGGTAACACTGTCCATCACTAAATTTAACAATTCTACCACCTTTATGGTGGAGGTGAACCAACCAAGTCTGTAAGGTCTCCTTGGATGCTGGGCAAGGTGATCCAGAGGGCTCTACATTCTTTGTCATTAAACATGGGTCTCAAAAACTCATTCTGTCATAACCTGTTCATTATGTTATAGCCAGATACCCTCAGTAAGACTTTATGACTAACTACTTTGTTTTCTGGTTTATCTTTCCAGTGTTTCATTTTGTAAAGGTAACTATCTCTCTATTTTTTTCTTATGTCTCCTTATTTCTTTTCCACTTAACATTATCTCTTAGAAATCTCTTCAAGTCAGTTTACTGAGATCTTTTTCATTCCCTTTGCATTTGCATGGAAAACAGTTCATACCACAGTATATATCATAGTTGATATTTCCATAATTTATGGCATGTATCATAGATAATTTAACCAATTTCCTATGCTTGTACATTTAAGTAGTGTTTAGTGCTTTGCAATTAAAATATGCTATGTGAATAATATTAACAATATGCATTTTGATTACTTGATCTATTTTTAGGTAGTTATTCCCTTAAATTGTGGTATAAAAATATATGAATAAAATTTACCATCCCAACAATTTTTAATTATTTAAATATAATTGAAATGCAACATTGTCTTTAAGGTATACAACATATTTATTCAATAATTCTAGGGCATTTAGCTGGCTTAGTTGGTAAAGCATACTACTTTTGATTGTGGGGTCATGAGTTTAAACCCCACGTTGAGCACAGAGCCTACCTAAAAACAAAACAAAACAATGCTATACATTACTCAGTGATGACCACATTAGGTGTAGTCACTATTGCCCACCATGCAATATTGTTACAATAATAGTAAACATATTCCCTATGTTGTACTTTTTATCTGCATGACTTATTTATTTCATAACTAGAAGTTTGTCCTTCTTAATTTCTTTTTTATCTATTTCACCCATCCATTCACCTACATATCCTTTCTGGAAACCACCAGTTTGTTCTCTGTATTTAAGAGTCTGTGTTTTTTTTTTCTACTTATTTTCTCTTTATTTTGTTTGTTAGATTCCACATATAAATGAAATTCTATGATATCTGTCTTTCTCTGTCAGACTTACTATTTTTCTCTTCTAAAAGGATTTTTATTTAAATTCCAGTTAGTTCATATACAGTGTATTATTAGTTTCATATGAACAATATAGTGGTTCAACACCACAACACCTGGTACTCAACACAGGTACACTCTTTAATCCCCATCACCTACTTAACATATCCCCTCCACCCCCGCCTCCCCTCTGGTAACCATCAGTTTGTTCTCTATAGTTCAGAGTCTATTTCTTGGTTGGCCTCTCTCTCTCTCTCTTTTATTTTCCCTTTGCTTGTTTGTTTTGTTTCTTAAATTCCACATGAGTGACATCATGTGGTATTTGTCTATGACTGACTTATTTCACTTAGCATAATACTGTCTAGCTCCATGCATCCCAATGTTTATAGCAGCATTATCTATAATAGCCAAATTAAGAAAGGGGAACCCTCTTGCACTGTTGGTGGGAATGTGAGCTGGTACAGCCACTCTGGAAAACTGTGTGGAGGTTCCTCAAAGAGTTAAAATTAGATCTGCCCTCCGACCCAGCATTTGCACTGCTGGGGATTTACCCCAAAGATACAGATGCAGCGAAATGCCGAGACACCTGCACCCCAATGTTTCTAGCAGCAATGTCCACAATAGCCAAACTGTGGAAGGAGCCTCAGTGTCCATCGAAAGATGAGTGGATAAAGAAGCTGTGGTATATGTACACAATGGAATATTACTCAGCCATTAGAAAAGACAAATACCCACCATTTGCTTCAACATGGAGGGACCTAGAGGGTATTATGCTGAGTGAAATAAGTCAATTGGAGAAAGACAAACATTATATGGCCTCATTCATTTGGGTAAGATAAAAATTAGTGAAAGGGAATAAAGGGGAAAGGAGAGAAAATGAGTGAAAATATCAGTGAGGGTGACAAAACATGAGAGACACCTAACTCTGGGAAACAAACAAGAAGTAGTGGAAGGGGAAGTGGGCAGGGGGTTGGGGTGACTGAGTGATGGGCACTGAGAGGGACACTTGATGAGATGAGGTGTTATGCTATAGGTTGGCAAATTGAACTCCAATAAAAAATATATAATAGCCAAATTATGGAAACAGTCCTTGTATCCATCAACTGATAAGTAGATAAAGAAGTGGTATATATTAAAAATGGAATATTACTTAGTCATAATATAAAAAATGGAATATTACTTAGTCATAAAAAGAATGAAATCTTGCCATGTGTCAGACTTATTTGATTTAAAATAATACCCTCTAGGCTTATCCTTGCTATTGCAAATGACAAGATTTCATTCTTTTTTTTCTCACTGAATAATATTCCAGTGTTGTGTGTGTGTGCATGTGTGTGTGTGTGTGTGTGTGCATATACACATCAGATTTTTTTGTATATTTTTTATTGGAGTTCAATTTGCCAACATGTAGTATAACACCCAGTGCTCACCAAATCTTTATCCATTCTTCTGTCAGTAGACACTGAGTTTGCTCTATATCTTTGCTATTGTAAATGATGCTGCAGTAAACATAGGGGTGCATATATCTTTTTGTATTAGTGTTTTCGTTTTCTTTGGGTAAATACTCAGTAGTACAATTACTGGATAGTACAGTATTTCTATTTTTAATATTTTGAGGAGTCACCAAATGTCTTCTGCAGTGATTACATCAGTCTACCCTCCCACCAGCAGTGCACAAGGGGTCCCTTTCCTCCACATTCTCACCAACACTTGTAATTTCTTCTCTTTTCTGATACTAGCCACTCTGACTGGTATGGAATGATAACCTCTTATTGTAGTTTTGATATGCATTTCCCCAATGGTTAGTGATGTTGAACATCTTTTCATGTATCTGTTGGCCATCTGTATGTTTTCTGTGAAGAAAGGTCTCTTCAGGTCCTCTGCCCATTTAAAAATATGATGCAATGTTTTTTCCTTTGGTGTTGAGTTGATTTTTTAAAGATTTTATTTATTCATGAGAAACATACACAGAGAGGCAGAGACATAGAGCCCAACATGGGACTCGATCCCAGGACTCCAGGATCAGGATGCCCTGAGCCAAAGGCAGACGCTCAACTGCTGAGCCACCCAGGCATCCCCTTTGGTGTTGAGCTATATAAGCTCTTTATATATTTTTGTATTTGAAGCCCTAGAAAATTCTCAAATAAACAATATAACTGTACACCTAAATGAATAGAAAAACAAAGCTCAAAACTAGTAGAGAAATAACAAATATTATAATGGAAATAAGTAAAATATAAGCACTCCCCCAAGCTGGATTCTTGAAAAGATAAATACATTTGATAAACTTTTATCCATGCTCCAAGAAAAAAAAGAGTGGACTCAAACAAAATCAGGAGTGGAGGAGAAATAACAACCAATACCACAGAAATACAATGAAGTATAAGATAATATTATGGAAAATTGTATGTTAAAAATAATTGGACAACCGAGAAATGTATGTTCCTAGAAACATACAATCTCCCACAAGTAAACCAGGAGGAAAGAAAATTTTAGCAGACTGATTTGTAGTAGCAAAATGAATTGGTAATTAAAAACCTCCAAAAAGCAAAAGTCCAGAAATAGATGGCTTCACAGTTGAATTCTATCAAACATTTCAACAAGAAGAGTTAATACCCATTCTTTCAAAATATTCCCCTCCGAAAAAGGAAGAATAAAGAAAACTCCCATTTATTCTATGAGGCCAGCATTACCCTGATATCAAGACCAGATGAAGACACTCTAGGCAAATATCTTTGATGAACACAGGTGCAAAAACCCACAACAAAATATTAGCAAACTGAATTCCATAATGCATTAAAAGGATCATTCACCATGATAAAGTGGGATTTATTTTAAGGATGCGAGAGTGGTTCAGTACTTTCAAATCAAAATGATACATCATATTAACACAAGGAAGGATAAAAACCATATGATCATCTCAGTAGAAGCAGGTAAAGCATTGATAAAAACTCTCGACAAAGTAGATTTAGAGTGAGCGTACTTCAACATGATAAAGGCCATATATGAAAAACCCACAGCTAACATTATCCTCAGAGGTGACAAACTGAAAACTTTCCCACTAAGATCAGGAATAAGACAAGGATTTCCACTCTCATTCAGCACAGTATTGAAGTTCTAACCACAGCAATCAAACAAGAAAAATAAATAAAAGACATCCAAATTGATAAGGAAGATGTAAAAGTGGTACTACTTGCAAATAACATGATGCTATATTTAGAAATCCCAAAAGACTCCACCAAAAAACTATTAGAACCAATAAATGAGAGATGCCTAGGTGGCTCAGTGGTTGAGCATATGCTTTTGGCTCAGGGCATGATCCTGGCATCCCGGGATCG
The DNA here is from genome assembly GCF_003254725.2 of Canis lupus dingo. NCBI lineage: Eukaryota > Metazoa > Chordata > Mammalia > Carnivora > Canidae > Canis > Canis lupus. Next base: position 4,142,538 of record NC_064244.1, on the reverse strand, counting down.
AATCCCACATTGGGCTCCCTGCATGGAGCCTGCTTCTTCCTCTGCCTGTGTCTCTGCCTCTCTCTCTTTGTGTCTCTCATGAATGAATGAATGAATGAATGAATGAATGAATGAATAAATAAATAGTTTAAAAAACTAATAACTGCATTCAGCAAAGTTTTAGGAAACAAAATTAATATACAGAAAATTGTTTCATTCCTGTAAGCTTATAATGAAGCAACAGAAAAGAAATTGAGGAGATATTCCCAGTTACAATTGTACCAAAAAGAGTAAAATGATGAGGAATAAATTAAGCAGGTGAAGGACCTACATATGAAATCTACAAGACATTGTTGAAACAAATGGAAAGATATACCATCACCATAAATTGGAAAAATTAGCATTGTTAAAATGTTCATGCTTCCCAAAGCAATCTACAGATTCAGTGCAATCCTTATCAAAACACTAATATCACTTTTCACAGAACTAAAACAAATAATTCAAAATTTGTATAGAACTGCAAATGACCTCCAATTTAGAAGAACAAAGTAGACGCATAGATCAAAGGAACAGGATAAGAAGCTTAGAAATAAGCCCATACCTGTATGGTCAATTAAACTTTGGCAGAGGAGGCAAGAATACACAATGAGGAAATGATAGTCTTTTCAATAAATGGTGCTAGGAAAAATGGACAGTCATATGCAAAAAGGTGAAACTGGACCACTTTCTTTCACCATACACAAGAAAAAATTCAAAATGGATTGAAGACCTAAATGTGAGACTTGAAACCATAAAATTCCTAGAGGAAAATATAGGCAGTAATCTCTTAGATATCAATTTTACCAACATATTTATGTGTATATATCCTCAGGCAAGAGAAATGAAAACAAAAATAAACTATTGGGGCTACACCAAAACAAAAACCTTTTGTGCCACAAAGGAATTCATCTCAATAATATTGAAGTGTGCAATCCAATAGTGTTGTTTATTCACATCATTGTGTAATGTATTTCCAGAACTTTTCACCTTACATAACTAAAACTCTATACTCATTAAACATCAGCTGCCCATTTCCCCCTCCCTTCAGCCCCTAGCAACCATTCTATTTTCTATTTACAATTTACGCTTGAACAAAATGGGGCATTGGGGGCACTGACCCTGGGCACAAAGATCTATGTATAACTTTTGACTTTTCAAAAACTTCATTACACACAGAAGACTGACCAATAAAAATCAGCCAATTAACTCATATTTTGTGTTATATTTATTATATACCATATTTTTATAATAATCTATAGAAAAGAAAATGTTACTAAGAAAATAATAAAGAAGATAAAACACATTTACAATACTTTGTGTGTGTATATATATATTTGTATTTTAAATTTTTACTTAAATTATAGTTAGCATATAGAGTAACATTGCTTTTAGGAATAGAATTTAGTGATTCATCACTTACATATAACACCCAGTGCTCAACACAAGTGCCTCCTTAATATCCATCACCCATTTAACCTATCCCCCACCCACATCCCTCCATCATCCCTCAGTTTGTTTTCTATAGTTGAGTCTCTTATGGTTTGTTTCCTTCTCTTTTTCCCCCCTTCCATAAGTTCACCTGCTTTTTTTTTCTTAAATTCCGTACATGAGTGGAATCGTATGGTCTTTTGTCTTTCTCTGTATGACTTATTTCATTTAGCATAATACACTCTAACTCCATCGGTGTCATAGCAAATGGCAAGATTTCATTCATTTCAATGGCTAATATTCCATAGTATATATGTGCCACATCTTCCTTATCATTCATCAGTTGATGGACATTTGGGCTCTTTCCATAGTTTGGCTACTGTTGATAATGCTACTACATACACCAGGGCACTTGAACTCCTTTGAATCTCTATTTTTGTATCCTTTGAATAAATACCTAGTAGTGCAATTAATTGCTAGGTCACAGGGTAGCTCTATTTTAACTTTTTGAGGAATTTCCATACTGTTTGACAAAGTGGCTGTACCAGTTTGCATTCCCACAGAAGTAAGAAGGTTCCTTTTCTCTATATGCTTGCCAACAACTGTTGTTTCCTGTGTTGCTAATTTTAGCCATTCAGATATGTGTAAGACGGTATCTCATCATGGGATTGATTTGTATTTCCCTGAGAATGAGTAATGTTGAGCATCTGTTCATGTGTTTGTTATCCATCTGAATGCCTTCTTTGGAAAAATATCTTCATGTTTTCTGCCCATTTTTTAACTGAACAGAATTATTTTTTGGGGGGGGGTGGTGAGTTTGATAAGTTCTTTATTGATTTTTAGATACTAACCCATTATCAGACCTGTTATTTCCAAATATCTTCTCCCATTCTTTTAGTTTTGTTGATTGTTTCCTTCATTGTGCAGAAGATTTTACTTGATGAAGTCCGAATAATTCATTTTTGCCTTGGGTGGGTTCATTTCTGGGTTCTCTATACTCTTCTGTTGATCTATGTGTCTGTTTTTGTGCCAGTACCATATTGATTTGATCTCTAATATAACTTGAAATCCGGGATTGTGATATCTCTAGCTGTGCATTTCTTTTTCAAGGATTCTTTAGCTATTTGAAGTCTACTGTGGTTCCATTTAAATGTTAGGATTGTTTGTTCTAGCTCTGTAAAAAATGCTCTTGGTATTTTGATAGGGATTGCATTAAATGTGTAGATTGCTTTGGGGGTAGTATAGACATTTTAATATTTGTTCTTCCAATCCATGAACATGGAATGTCTTTCTGTTTCTTTGTATTGTCTTCAATTTCTTTCATCAGTGTTTGTAAATTTCAGAGTGCATGTCTTTCAATTCTTTGGTTAAATTTATTCCAAGGTTGTTTTTGATGTAATTATAAATGGGATTAATGCCTTGATTTCTTTTAATGTAGCTTCATTATTGGTGTCTAGAAGTGCAGCAGATTTCTCTACGTTGATTTTGTATCCTGCAACTTTACTGAATTTGCATATTCTAGCAGTTTTAGTGGAATCTTCCAGATTTTCTTTTTTTTTAATAATAATAAATTTATTTTTTATTGGTGTTCAATTTGCCAAAATACAGAATAACACCCAGTGCTCACCCGTCAAGTGCCCCCCTCAGTGCCCGACACCATTCATGCCCACCCCACACCCTCCTCCCCTTCCATCACCCCTAGTTCTTTTCCCAGAGTTAGGAGTCTTTATGTTCTGTCTCCCTTTCTGATATTTCCCACACATTTCTTTTCCCTTCCCTTATATTCCCTTTCACTATTATTTATATTCCCCAAATGAATGAGAACATACAATGTTTGTCCTTCTGCGATTGACTTACTTCACTCAGCATAATACCTTCCAGTTACATCCACATTGAAGCAAATGGTGGGTATTTGTCGTTTCTAATGGCTGAGTAATATTCCATTGTATACATAAACCACATCTTCTTTATCCATTCATCTTTCGATGGACACCGAGGCTCCTTCCACAGTTTGGCTATGGTGGACATTGCTGCTATAAAAATCGGGTGCAGGTGTCCCGGCGTTTCATTGCATCTGAATCTTTGGGGTAAATCCCCAACAGTGCAATTGCTGGGTCGTAGGGCAGGTCTATTTTTAACTCTTTGAGGAACCTCCACACAGTTTTCCAGAGTGGCTGCACCAGTTCACATTCCCACCAATAGTGCAAGAGGGTTCCCTTTTCTCTGCATCCTCCCCAACATTTGTGGTTTCCTGCCTTGTTAATGTTCTCCATTCTCACTGGTGTGAGGTGGTATCTCATTGTGGTTTTGATTTGTATTTCCCTGATGGCAAGTGATGCAGAGCATTTTCTCATGTGCATATTGGCCATGTCTATGTCTTCCTCTGTGAGATTTCTGTTCATGTCTTTTGCCCATTTCATGATTGGATTGTTTGTTTCTTTGGTGTTGAGTTTAATAAGTTCTTTATAGATCTTGGAAACTAGCCCTTTATCTGATACGTCATTTGCAAATATCTTCTCCCATTCTGTAGGGTGTCTTTTAGTTTTGTTGACTGTATCCTTTGCTGTGCAAAAGCTTCTTATCTTGATGAAGTCCCAATAGTTCATTTTTGCTTTTGTTTCTTTTACCTTAGTGGATGTATCTTACAAGAAGTTACTGTGGCTGAGTTCAAAAAGGGTGTTGTCTGTGTTCTCCTCTAGGATTTTGATGGAATCTTGCCTCACATTTAGATATTTCATCCATTTTGAGTTATCTTTGTGTATGGTGCAAGAGAGTGGTCTAGTTTCATTCTTCTGCATGTGGATGTCCAATTTTCCCAGCACCATTTATTGAAGAGGCTATCTTTCTTCCAGTGGATAGTCTTTCCTCCTTTATTGAATATTAGTTGACCATAAAGTTCAGGGTCTACTTCTGGGTTCTCTATTCTGTTCCACTGATCTATGTGTCTGTTTTTGTGCCAATACCACACTGTCTTGATGACCACGGCTTTGTAGTACAACCTGAAATCTGGCATTGTGATGCCCCCCGATATGGTTTTCTTTTTTAAAATTCCCCTGGCTATTCGGGGTCTTTTCTGATTCTACACAAATCTTAAAATAATTTGTTCTAACTCTCTGAAGAAAGTCCATGGTATTTTGATAGGGATTGCATTAAACGTGTAAATTGCCCTGGGTAACATTGACATTTTCACAATATTAATTCTGCCAATCCATGAGCATGGAATATTTTTCCTTCTCTTTGTGTCTTCCTCAATTTCTTTCAGAAGTGTTCTATAGTTTTTAGGGTATAGGTCCTTTACCTCTTTGGTTAGGTTTATTCCTAGGTATCTTATGCTTTTGGGTGCAATTGTAAATGGGATTGACTCCTTAATTTCTCTTTCTTCAGTCTCATTGTTAGTGTATAGAAATGCCATTGATTTCTGGGCATTGATTTTGTATCCTGCCACACTGCCAAATTGCTGTATGAGTTCTAGCAATCTTGGGGTGGAGGCTTTTGCGTTTTCTGTGTAGAGTATCTTGTCATCGGTGAAGAGGGAGAGTTTGACTTCTTCTTTGCCAATTTGAATGCCTTTAATGTCTTTTTGTTGTCTGATTGCTGAGGCTAGGACTTCCAGTACTATGTTGAATAGCAGTGGTGAGAGTGGACATCCCTGTCTTGTTCCTGATCTTAGGGGAAAGGCTCCCAGTGCTTCCCCATTGAGAATGATACTTGCTGTGGGCTTTTCCTAGATGGCTTTTTAAAAAATTTTTATTTATTTATGATAGTCACACAGAGAGAGAGAGAGAGGCAGAGACACAGGCAGAGGGAGAAACAGGCTCCATGCACCGGGAGCCCGATGTGGTATTCGATCCCGGGTCTCCAGGATCGCGCCCTGGGCCAAAGGCAGGCGCCAAACCGCTGCGCCACCCAGGGATCCCCCTAGATGGCTTTTAAGATAAGAGTTTTGATCAGGAATGGATGCTGTATTTTGTCAAATGCTTTCTCTGCATCTAATGAGAGGATCATATGGTTCTTGGTTTTTCTCTTGCTGATATGATGAATCTCATTGATTGTTTTACGAGTGTTGAACCAGCCTTGTGTCCCGGGCATAAATCCTACTTGGTCATGGTGAATAATTTTCTTAATGTGTTGTTGGATCCGATTGGCTAGTATCTTGTTGAGAATTTTTGCATCCATGTTCATCAGGGATATTGGTCTGTAATTCTCCTTTTTGGTGTGGTCTTTATCTGGTTTTGGAATTAAGGTGATGCTGGCCTCATAGAAGGATTTTGGAAGTATTCCATATCTTTCTATCTTTCCAAACAGCTTTAGGAGAATAGGTATGGTTTCTTCTTTAAACGTTTGATAGAATTCCCCTGGGAAGCCATCTGGCCCTGGACTTTTGTGTCTTGGGAGGTTTTTGATGACTGCTTCAATTTCCTCCCTGGTTATTGGCCTGTTCAGGTTTTCTATTTCTTCCTGTTCCAGTTTTGGTAGTTTGTGGCTTTCCAGGAATGCGTCCATTTCTCCTAGATTGCCTAATTTATTGGCGTATAGCTGTTCATAATATGTTTTTAAAATCATTTGTATTTCCTTGGTGTTGGTAGTGATCTCTCCTTTCTCATTCATGATTTTATTAATTTGAGTATTTTCTCTCTTTTTTTAATAAGGCTGGATTATTATTTCACAGAACCAACTCCTGTTTTGTTGATCTGTTCCACAGTTCTTCTGGTCTCTGTTTCATTGAGTTCTGCTTGAATCTTTATTAACTCTCTTCTTCTGCTGGGTGTATGTTTTATTTGCTGTTCTTTCTCCGGTTCCTTTAGGTGCAATGTTAGCTTGTATATTTGACTTTTTTCCGTTTTTTTGAGGGATGCTTGTATTGTGATGTATTTCCCTCAAGACTGTTTTTGCTGTATCCCAAAGATTTTAAACGGTTGTATCTTCATTCTCATTCATTTCCATAAATCTTTTTACTTTTCTCTAATTTACTGGTTGACCCTTTCATCTTTTAGCAGGATGGTCTTTAACCTCCATGTGTTTGAGTTTCTTCCAAATTTCTTCTTGTTATTCTAGTTTCAAAACATTATGGTCTGAAAATATGCAGGGGACAATCCCAGTCAGGTTGAGACCTGATTTGTGACCCAGTATGTGGTCTATTCTGGAGAAAGTTCCATGTGCACTTGAGAAGAACGTTTATTCAGTTTTGTTTGGATGTAAAGTTCTGTAAATATCTGTGAATTCCATCTGGTCTGGTGTATCATTTAAAGCTCTTGTGTCTTTGGAGATGTTGTGCTTAGAAGATCTATCATTTGCAGAAAGTGCTGTGTTGAAGTGTCCCATTATTAGTATATTATTATCTAGTATGTCTTTACTTTGGTTATTAATTGATTGTTATACTTTGCAGCTCCCACATTAGGGGCATAGATATTCATGATTGTTCTTGGATCTTTGCCTTGGATAGATCCTTTAAGTATGATATAGTGTTCCTCTTCATCTCTTACTACCATCTCTGGAATAAACTTTAATTTATCTGATATGAGGAGTGCTACCCCTGCCTTCCTTTGAGGACCATTTGAATGGTAAATGGTTCTCTAACCTTTTATTTTCAGGCTGGAGGTGTCCTTAGGTCTAAAATCAGTCTCTTGTAGACAGCAAATAGATGGGTCTTGCTTTTTTATCCAGTCTGAAACCCTAAGCCTTTTGATGGGGTCATTAAACCCATCACGTTCAGAGTTACTATTGAAATATATAAATTTAGCGTCATCATGATACCTATTCAGCCCCTGTTTTTGTGGATTATTTCTTTGGGCATCCTCTTTCTTTTACAGTCCCCCTTAATATTTCTTGGAGAGCTGATTTGGTGGTCACATATTCTTTCAGTTTCTGCCTATCTTGGAAGCTCTTTATCTCTCCTTCTAGTCTGAATGAGAGCCTTGCTGGATAAAGTACTCTTGGCTGCATGTTCTTCTCATTTAGGACCCTGACTATATCCTGCCAACCCTTTCTGGCCTGCCAGGTTTATGTGGAGAGGTCTGCTATTACCCTAATACTCCTCCCCATAAAAGTCAGGGATTTCTTGTCTCTTGCTGCTTTAAGGATCTTCTCATTATCTTTGGAATTTGCAAGTTTCACTATTAAATATTGAGGTATTGAATGGTTTTTATTGATTTTAGGGGGATCTCTCTATCTCCTGGATCTGAATTCCTGTTTCCCTCCCCAAATTAGGGAAGTTCTCAGCTATGATTTGTTCAAATACGCTTTCTGGTCCTCTGTCCCTTTAAGCACCCTCTGGAACCCCAATTAAATGTAGATTTCTCCTTCTGAGGCTGTCATTTATTTCCCTTAACCTTTCCTCATGGTCTTTTCATTGTTTTTCTCTTTTTTCCTCAGCTTCCTTCCTTGCCATCAACTTGTCTTCTATGTCACTCACTGGTTCTTCTGCCTTGTTAACTCTCATTGTTAGAACCTCCAGTTTGGATTGCATCTCATTTAATTGATTTTTAATTTCTGCCTGATTAGATCTAAATTCTGCAGTCATGAAGTCTCTTGAATCCTTTGTGCTTTTTTTTCCAGAGCCGTCAGTAGCTTTATAATTGTGCTTCTGAATTGACTTTCTGATATCAAATTGTAATCCAAATTCTGTAACTCTTGGCAGAGAGTCCTGTTTCTGATTCTTTCTTTTGTGGTGAGTTCTTCTTTCTAGTCATTTTGCTCAGTGCAGATTGGCTAAAAACAAGTCATACTGGAAAAAGAAATGGAAAGAGAGAAAAGGAAAAACAAGGAGGGGTATCCTCTGGTTCTATATACTGTAAATCCCTTGACTTCCCCTGGAGCTTTTCAATGCTGCTCGGTCAAGACTTGCTCTTCCCCTGTCCTTCCAGCTGGTCTTATGGGGGAGGGGCCTGATGTGCTGATCCTCAGGTGTATGTAACTTGTGGAACTGCCCCTCCCCTGCCGGGTGCCCGGCTCAGTGGGAGCTATTTATCCTGTGAGGCCCCTGTTCCCTGGTAGCCCCACTCTGTCCCAGGCACAAGGTGACACCAGGAGGAACAACAACACTAGCAGTGTCCAGCTCTCCAGCTTTGGAGTCAGCTCCTGCAGTAACTACCTCAGTCTCCCAGTCCCCCTTGGCCTGGATCCTCCCAGAGGCATGGGGAACTGATCTGTACAGCCTGCAGGGCACCCATTGGCCCATCGAGAGTCCTCGCTGTCCTGTGCCCTCCCCGCCTCAGCTTGTCCTGGGGGTAGCGCAGGATCCTGGGCTGTGTCCCCCAGTTCCCTGGGATCCAGGGCCTGTGCTGCCAGAATCATGCTCCTGGGGCGGGGGCTCCCAAAGGCAGCAGGGCGGTATAGCCCCCTCCTCCCGGAGCCCCCACCTGACTGACCGGCTTCCCCCCTTGGGCCCCGCTGGGTGTGCTCCAGCCCTTTACGGAGCTCGGCCCCAGGTCTGGTGCTCTCTCCCCTGGGCGCACTTGCTGTGTTAGTGACTCCAGGAACCTGGAGGCTTCACCCCCTCTCCTGGGATCCTGCCCGAGTTCCCTACTGAGTGCAGTTCCCTCTGGGAAGAATCCCGGTGCAGATTTTAAATGTTCCTGCTTCTCCAGGGCTGGGATTTCCTGCCCTGGAGGCTTTCCCTGCAGGCCTTAGCCTGGCTCCTCACGGCCCCTCCCCCACTTTTTTCTTTTTTATTTATTTATTTATTTTCGGCATTCCTACCTGTTAGAAGGGCAAACTCCTCTCTGTAGCATTCTGGCTGTTCTCTCTTTAAATCTCAGGCTGAATTGGTAGGTGTTCAGGATGATTTGAAAGTTATCTAGGTAAGTTGGTAGGGCCAACTGCGTTAGGGAGGCGTCATCTTGCTGGGAATCCTCTCTTTTCTCCCTTTTCTTGTGGAGTTTGTTTTGTCAGTCTTCAGGACAATTTCTGTAATATTTAAGATGATTTCATAATTATCTAGTTGTACTAATGGGATGAGATGAACCTAGGGTCCTCCTCCTACTCTGCTGCCTTCTGCCATTTTCCTATCTCTGTTCTATTGGTCTATGTGTCTCTATGCCACTTGCAAACTATTTTCACTTTATGTTTTAAAGTTTTTAAAGATTTTTATAAGGATTATAATGAATCTGTAGATATCCTTGGGTAATAGTGTTGTTTTAACAATATTAATTTTTCCAATCCATGAACAGATGTCTTCCCATTTATTTGTGTCTTTAATTTTTTTTAATTTTTAAAATTTTTTTCAGCAATGTTTTATAGTTTTCAATGTATCTGTCTTTTGCCTCCTTGGTTAAATTTATTTTACTTATTTTATTGTTGTTGATGGACTTCTTTTTTTATTAGTTTCCTTTTCCTATTTTATATTGATGTTTTATAGAAATGTACCTGATGTTTGTACAGTGATTTTTGTGTCCTGAAATTTTGCTGAATTTAGTTATTAATTATAATACATTTTCTGTGACTCTTTAGGGTTTTCTATGTATAAGAACATGTTATCTGGCAACAGAGATAATTTTAATTCTTCCTTTATAAATTTTTATTTTATTTACTTACTTCTTACCCATTTACTATGGTTAGGACTACTAGTACTATATTGAATGGAAGTAGTGAGAGTATGCATCTTAGTCTTGTTTCTGATCTCAGAGGAATAATTTTTGGTGCATGTTAGCTGTGGGCTTTGCATATATGGTTTTTATTATATTGGCATATTTTCTTATAGTCTTAGTTATTTTTAAATCATGAAAGGATGTTGAATTTTTTCAAATGCTTTTTCTACAACAATCAAGATGGTAATTTTTAAAATGTTTTTAATGTGGTATATCACATCAGTTGATTTTCATACATTGATTCATCCTTGCATTCCAGGAATAAATCCCACTTAGCTGTGGTGTTTAGTCCTCTCAGCAAGTTCTTGAATTCTCTTTGCTAATATATTGTTGAGGAATTTACTCCTATGTTTATCAGGGACATAAATTTTCTTTTCATGTGTTGCATTTGTCTGACTTTTGTATCAGGTAATGGTGGCCTAATAAGTTTGGAAGTGTTGTCTTTCCTTCAATTATTTGAATGGATTTGAGAAAGAGTGGTGTTAATTTTTCTTTAAATATTTGGCAGAGTTCTCTAGTGAAGCTATTTAGTCCTGTCTTTTATCTGTTGGGAGGTTTTTGATCACTGATTTAATCTCTTCACTAGTTCTTGTTCTTTCAAATTTTCTGTTTATTCATGATTCAATTGGTATGTTGTGTATTTCTAAGAATTCATCCATGTCTTCTAGGTAATCCAGTTAGTTGGCATGTAATAATTTGTAATGTTCTCTTATGATCCCTTTTATCCCTATGGCATTGGCTGTAATATATCTTATTTTTGATATAATTATTTGAATCTTTTTCCTTTTCATCTTAGCTATTTTAGCTAAATGTTTCAATTTTTGGTCTTTTCAAAGAATCAATTCCTGGTTTTATTGATTTTCTTTATTGTTTTTCTCTTCTCTATTTCATTACCTCTGCTCTAATATTTATTATTTCCTTCATTCTGCTAGCTTTGGATTAGTTTTTCTTCTTTTTCTAGTTCATTGAGATATGGAGCTAGATTGGCTTTTTAGGGATATTTCTTCCTTTTTAATGTAAGTGCTCACAGCTATGTCTTTTCAAATGGCTTTCACTACATTGCGTACATTTTGGATGTGTTTTCATTTTCATTTATCTCGAGATATTTTCTAATTTTCCTTCCAATTTCTGTCTTGACCCATTGCTTTTTTGAGAATGTATTTTAAATTTCCAATATATTTGTAGCTTTCTCAGTGTTCAGCTACTGTTTTAATTTCTTTTCATTGTGATCAGAAAAGTTACTTTGCATGATTTCAGTCTTTCAGATTTTGTGAAGACTTATGTTGTGACCAACATGTGGTCTGTCCTGGAGAATATTCCATGCGCACTTGAGAAAAATATGTATTTTGCTGTTGGAGTTTTCTGCATATATCTGTAATGTCCAACTGATCTATACTCTTGTTCAAGTACTCTGATTTCCTTATTGGAAGTGGGATACTAAAATCTACTACAATTTTTGTTATATTGTTTGATTGTCTATTTGTTTTACTATCTTTTTTATACAATTTGGCTAACGTTTGCTTCATATATTTAGAAGTTTCATGTTTGGTGCATATATAATCATGTATTCTTGGAGAGCTGATTTTTTTTATTATAAGATGTCTTGGGTTCCTGGGTGTCTCAGTTGGTTAAGAGTCTGACTTCTGATTTCAGCTCACGTAGTGATCTCAAGGTCATGAGATTGAACCCTGCATGGTATTCTACTCTTGACATGAGGTCTGCTTGGGATTCTTTTCTTCTCCCTGTGCCCCTCCCCCTGCTCATGGTCTCTATCTGTCATAAACAAACAAACAAATAAATAAGTTGTCTTACTTTGTCTTTTGTAACAGAACAGTTTTTGACAAAAAGTCTCTTTTACTTGTTAACAGTATAGCCATCCCTGCTCTCTTTTGGTTATAATTTACATGGAATATCTGTTTCCATCTTTTCACTTTAGTCCATATATGTCCTTAAATTTACCATGAATCTATTATGAACACCATATATGTGAGTCTTTGGGTTTATTTGTTTTGATACATTAATCTACTCTGTATCTTTTGATTTGGGAGTTCAACTCATTTATGTTAGTAGGTTGTGTTTTGCTAAACATTTATGCATTTATTTTAAGTTATCTAATTAGAAATACAATTGGATAGAGAAGGACTTACTGTTAACATTTTGTTCATTGTTTTCTTTTTCATGTGTTTCTTGCCTCTCATTTCTTATGTTACTGTTTTCCTTTGTCTTTGACTATTTTTTTTATAATGACATGCTTTGCTCTCCTTTTCATTTCCTTTTGTGTACTGTATTAGTCTGCTCAGGCTGCCATAGCTAAATACCATAGGTAAGGTCACTAAACAAGCAATTTATTTCTTAGGGTTTTGGAGAAGGAGGTCCAAGATCAAGTTGCTGGTAAGATAGATTTCATTCTGAGACTTCTTTTCTTGGCTCAAGATTGTCCACCATTTTCTATGTATTCATATAACCTTTTCTTTGTGCACTCATGGAAAGAGACAGAGAGAGGGCATGAATGTGCATATGGGTACACTCTCTGGTATCTCTTCCTACTAAGATGATAATCCTGTTAGATCAGGGCCTTACCCTTGAGATATCACTTAACTTTAATTATTTTCCTAAGCCCTATCTTCAAATCATCACATTGGCGTTAGGGCTCCAACACTGACGTTTAGATGATACAAACATTCATTACCTAACATGTATACTCTATAAATGTTTTCTTTGTGATTACCATGGGGATTACATTGAACATCTTAAAGTTATAACAATCTGTTTAGTCACATATATACATCAATCACAAAACTTCTCCATTTATGTTTCTCTCCAAACTTTGTTGATATCACAAATTACATCTTTATATATTGTGTGTCTGTTAGCATAGATTTATAGTTATTTTTATGCTTTTCTCTAAGTTCCATAAGAATTAAGAGTGAAGTTATGCATCAAAATTTCAATAATATAGGTTTCTACATTTATCTTAATCAAAAACTATATTATTATATAGCTTTGTGTTACCATTTAACATCTTTTCATTTCAATGTAAAAGACTTATTTTAGCATTTCCTTTTGGATATATCTAATGGTATGAACTCCCTCATGTTTTATTTATCTGGGAAAGTATTAATTATTTTTGGAGGGGAAGTCTTAATTTTCCTGTCATTTTTGAAGGATAGGTTTGCCAAATATAGTATGCTTGGCTAACAGTTTTTTCTTTTGGCACTTTGAATATGCCATCCCTCTTCTGGCCTGCAAGATTCCTGCTGAGAAATCCACTAGTAAAGTTATAGAGACTTCCTTGTATGTGATAAGTTGCTTTTCTTTTTCTGCTTTTAAGATTATTTCTTTGTGTTTGTCTTTTAATAGTTTGACTGTAATATGTTTCAGTGTTGGTCTCTTTGGTTTTTCATTGTTGGAGTTAATTCAGCTTGTTAAATTTGTACATCCATTTCTTTTTTCAAATTTGGGATTTTTTTGTCATTATTTCTTCAACTAAAATCTCTGCTCCTTTTTCTCTCTTTTCCATTCTGGGATATCCATAATGTACATCTTGGTCTACTTCGTAGTGTCTTATAAATCCTTTATGTTTCTCTACTTTTCTTTTTTTTATTTTTGCTCCTCAGACTCCAGTAATCAAATATCATATGTCATATATGGAATTTAAGAAACAAAACAAATGAACATTGATTGGGGGTGGATCAAGAAATAGTCTTAACTATAGAGAACAAACTGATTGGTTACCAGAGAGGTAGAGGGCAGAGGGAGAATGGGTTAAAAAGATTATGGGGATTAAGGAGTATACTTGTTATGATGACCACCTCTCTTAGTGTTTACAAACTGGCTTTGTGTAGGGGAATATCTTGACACATCAGCCTGGCAGAGAGGTTCTGAGACTTCTCAAACCTTTTTTGGGGAATGTGTATTCTCTGGGCTTGTATATGCTCTTTTATTCTAGTATATATGTCTGCTTCTAACTCTCCTAATTTCCCTAATAGGCTTTCCCCTATTTCTTCCCAGGAAATTTCATTTTTGGTTACTGTAGTATTTCTCTGCCTGTTATCCTTTGCTTCCTGATCATTTGCAGAACTGCAAACTCCTTGTAGCTCTAATGTGCTATGGTACTCAACTTTGTTTCGCAGCTATTGGTATTCATCTATGCAGCTATTCCCATCAGTGTTCCAAGTCAGGCAAGATAGAAACCAGTCACCTAGGTAGCTCCCAGGTTTGTCAGAAACTTGCAAGTTCCACTTCTTTCTTTTCATCCCAAGGGAGGAGTTGAAAATTGAGAGGCTTCCCTGTGATTGTGGCACACCACACCAAGGTGGGCAAAATACCATGACCTTTTCTACCTTTTTTGGTGCAGTTTTTCTTGGTAAGTAATTTACTTGGGTGATGCATATTCAAACTGGTTTTTAGAGTTCTCATAAAGGTGTTTTGGTTTGTAAATTGTTGTTGACTCAGTGTTTCTTTGGGGGGATGAAGGCCCAGAGCTTACTAGTCCTTCTTCTTGTTCATGTCTTATCCTATGATTAAGTTTTTACTTAAATATAAAAATCCTAGAAAAAATGGAGAATAACAAATCATATTTGATGCTAAGGATTATTAATGAAATGATGAGATAGTTTTAACAATACATATTAAAACTCTTATATTTTCATATCAGACCTAGTATTATGGTAATTTACTTATAACTATAAAAATGAGGATAAATTCTACTGTATACTTGTTACAAACATAAAAGATAAGAGTTTCACAGCAGATCTGTTTCTCGATTTATTCAACTAAATGCTTCTCTTTATGTAGCTCAATATGAAGTACCAGATGAAAATCTTGTGTTTGATAGAAACCAAGATTCGACATCAAAAACACAAATGCAAGTAAAAAAACAAAGAACATCCAAAAGGGAAAGAAACATTGGTAAGTAAAACAATTATAGAAAACTTTAAATTATTATAATTAAACTTAGCAGAAAATTTTTTATTTGGTTTATGAATATATATTTTAGATTATATTTTATGGAACATTTATACTTCCCTTGACCATAATTGTAAATACTCTAAGATAATTAGAGAACAAAAGTGAAATTATTCATAACATTGATATTTCTAGTTGTAATATTATTTCATAATCATAAGTTCTACATTCAGACACCAAGGCTCAATTATGAGTCTGTAATTTTCTGGCAAAGTATGCATGCCTTTTTGTAAGCTGTGGTAGATGTTTCTGATCTGTGGCAGAGACCTTCTACCACAACTCTAATTGGTGAACAGAGATGTTACTGAGAACTGTAAGTCAAATAGCAAATGATCAGAGGGACTTGGAGGAAGAGCAGCCTGAGAGTTTGGGTGGAGGGCCTCAAGTACATTCTCTAGGTTGTGGCCCCACTAAAAGGAGTGACTTTTGAAGTAGCCTAAAAGATGGATGTCATCAAGAATGGCACATAGGGAATATGAGAGTGCAAGTAGCCAAATATTCCTACTACTGGGTGTGCCTTGTTTTCATTTATTGAAGCAGAGTGGGCCAAAGCTTGGTAGTCTTGTTCTCTGGAATGAGAAATTATGCCCCTTCCAGATTATGCCCAGAAATTTGAATAGGTACTGGGTAATTGTTCCTTGTTTGTTCTAATGGTCCAGCCATCTTGCCACATGTGGGTCAGTAGGATGTCTGGTCCTTGTTAAGTTGTGCCCTTGTCCAGACCCACTTAATTGGTGCTATCAATAGATTGGAAGGCTAATGCACCCTTCTGGGTTTGGAACATTTCTAAATCATAACTATGTATTGACATAGATAGTTGGGGGAATTTATGGAGACTTGTGAAACTATAATAATGGTGAATTGCATCCAATCCACATACTCCAAACTTATCCTGCTCATCCATGTGAACAAAGTTTTCGCATAGGGTATTTGTATTGTCTATTACAGAACCAAATTCCTTCACTATGGACAGTAACTTCCATGAGAGTCATAATATTGGCTGCAATTAATACCTCAGTACTACATCACTGAGCTACCTGTAATCACTGGAGTCTCTATGCCCATAAAGCATATGCCCTAGGTATATTATGTTTTTTCATGGAGTAGTTGTTTCTGAGAGAATTTTTGCTTCATTAAGCTTATAAGTAGGACAGTTATTTCTTTTTTTTCCCCAGAAGGACGTTTTTGAGAAAAAAAGTTCTAGATGCTGATAGTTGGGTCATTTCCAGTTTCCTACCTGTCTTGCTAAATTGGCAATTTCTATCAAGGTTTGGGTGGATGTAAATGGATGTTCATGTAGACAATACTTCTATACTGATAATACATATAATAGTGAGAGTGAAGTTTTGAGGTAGCCTGAGTTTTCCATTAGTGGTGGCTTTGGACCCCAAACCAATAAGGTATTATCAGTTTCCTTCATCCTGGTGTCAGGGGTTGTGGAGACCACTGTCATCTATGCACCAGTATCTCAAAGGCCCAGAAATATAATTCTCCTGCACGTCACCATTGAACTCTGACATTAGCACAAGTTTTTACATCCCCTCTAGGTCCATGAGGCCTGGCAAAACCTATAGTCTTATTTATTTTTGAAAGCCTTAATAAGGTCTTGATAATAGTTGATGGAGCCCTCTGATTCATGGCAAGGATCACTGGGAAAAGTGGAAGCATAAGAACTTGAATTAATCAAAGGATAATTTTACATGGGTAGTGGGTCTGTTGGGTCTTCCTTATCCCACTACATAGCCATAAGGTTCTTGTCAAATAGACCATCAATCTACTTTGAGTCTACACCTTTTTTGAGTAAACACACCCTTTGATCTATTCAAGGCATTTGCCCAAGTGGTCCAGGAGTTTATTAGATTAACATTTTTATATTACTCTCTCTTATAGTCAATCATTGCTGTCATGGCAGTATCCACTATTATTTGTCCAAAAACTTTCTACTTAAGATCCAGATCATGTCCTAGACTAATTACCTTGACCTTATAAGGATGTTTGATCTTGATGTCCAAGCAATATTGACACAAATGAAGCCAGAATTTTGAGTCTGGTAAAAAATCATATCATCTACTATCCTCAAACCTTTATTGTACATCCTAGGTACCACCAGGTGGTGCATGAAATCAATATTGCCCCTTCAGGTATAGTTAAAATATGGGGAAAGTATGTTTTACAAGGGCAAGGAGAAGCCATCTCTTGAATCCAAGTGGTACCTAACTGAGGAAGCAGAGTCTTGAATGCCTGTGTTTTTTCATACCCCTTTGTTCTACTTCCTCCTGCAATGTATCCATTGTCAAAACTCTCTGAGAAAGGATTTTTGTATTAGCAAACCAACAAGATTGCATGATTACTTCTTTAAAAAGAATACTTCTTTAAACATGAAGATGAAATATGCAACTCTCAAAAGTCTCTTCGGGTCACTGGACAAAGTGATCCTTAGAACTTATATTCTTTTATTAAATCATGAATCTCATTAAATCACTGCATCATAGGCTGACCATGGGTTCCCAAAATATTAGAACTAATAAGTCATTGGGTGCAACTCAGCATGCAGAGATTTCAAAAATTTTTAATTCCATAGATGGTGAAACTGTAAGTAGTGGCCAAGGTATTGCTTTCCCAGCTTTCTCAAAGCTCCTCTGTTGGAAGTTTAATTTGACCTACCCACTGGACATCTTAGCCAGCAAAATAGGCACTAAATAGAAGAACCATTGTTCCCTCTCAGAAATTAAAAGCACCGTCTTAAAGTATGGCACAGAATCTGCTAGCATACCCTGAGACATGTTGTCCTGAATGGTCATGGGCCCTGTGGGATCATCTGACTCTTGCATGTGACACAGCAGTACCCCTTTAAAGATCCCCAAGTGTTCACTAGTGTTCCTTCCAGAAAAGGATTATGCTTCATTAACAATAATTGCTTGCTGCAGTAATTTGTAGGGGAGAGAGATGCCAGATTTTGAGTTGATCAATGAAAATAGCAAGACAAATTGAAACTAATAAGCACTTATTGTTACTATAATTGTATTAGAAAGAGTCTAAACAAGAAAAGTTTCCAGCTACATCAATGAAATTTCCATTTTGCCCATAGAACAGCATTGAGTGGGGTCAGAATATCAGTGTTGACAGCATTGTAGGTTGACGGAATATCATCTCATAATCAAAGAATCCCCATACAAAAGGCTCTTCCTATTGTAGAGATTTGAAGGCTGAGATGGGTTAGTGATGGGGGAGGGTTAGGAGTGTAAAAGTGGTGAAAACTGTCAAAACTAATAAAAAAATCTACGATGAGATGGTAATGGAAAGGTAAACTATGTAGAAGCATATGAGTAATATAGTGTCTTAGCTGAATCCTCTATGCATAAGAATGTCTCAAAATTGAGGCACATGGACAATGAATGCAGATATTGCCAGCCTGGATGGGCCTCTGTCTATGACTGCAACCACCTCTGATGTCTGCAGTTCACTGGCTGTGGAGTACTAAGACTACCCCATGCCAATTGCCAGATGAGGCCTTTGCAATTGTCAAAGATTGGGCCTAAAAGATCACACACAAGATTTTGGTTTGTTAAAATAACTTCAATGTAAACACATATACATATCAACATACATGCATGTATAATTAATGTATATATAGCCATACTCACATAAGCATACATATATATACATGCATATGTACATTCAAAGACATGTTTTTTTATTAAAATTTTATTTATTTATTCATGAGAGACGCACACAGAGAGAGCAGGGAGCCTGATGTGGGACTCAATCCCGGGTCCCCAGGATCATGCTCTGGGCTGAAGACGGCACTAAACCGCTGAGCCACCTGGGTATCCCCCACAAAGATATGTTTAGAAGTTGTGATTCTCATAGCACCTTCAATTCCAATCTATCCTTTCAGTGCTTGTTCTTTCCTTCTTCTGTTTCATGTATGTCCTACCTTCTGATGTGTGAATCAGCCTGAACAACATCAATTTATGTACTCATTTGCTCTATCTTTTAATATTTCTTAAATTGTTTCAGAATGCAGAACACTAGAAAAAAATGCTAGAAGAAAAAACCTACTAAAAAGATAGTGATTTGTTTATGGTTCACCCCTCCACTCTTTTCAAATACTTTACTGATTTACTTGCATTAGTGTTGTTTTACTTACTTCAGTAGCCTCATTTCCTTAAATTAATTTCAGTTTTAGTTCCCTTTCTTATTCTTTATGATTTAGGTTTTTTTAATTGAGATATAATTGATGTGTAACATTGTATTAGTTTCAAGAGTAGAACATAATAATTCAAGATATGTATACATTTGATTCTTGAACAGCCCCTAGTCCTCACATTGTTCAAAGGTCAACTATATATTATGAAATGATCACAACGCATAGATACATTTTTTTCTGGTGCTGAGAACTTTTAAGATCTACTCTCTTAGAAACTCTCACATATATTACCGTATTATTAATGATAATCACCATACTGTACATTATATCCCTAGAACTTGATTATTTTATAAGTGGAAATGTGTACCTTTTGACCATTTTCACTTCCAGTTCTGGCTTCACCTTCCAGTTCTGGCAATCTCCAATCTATTCTATGAGTTCTTTTTTTTCCTTAACTCCATATATAAGAGAAATTTTACAATATTTGTCTTTTTTCTCTGACTTACTTCACTTGGCATAAATGCCCTTGTTGCATCCATGTTGTCACAAATGGTAGGATTTTCTTCTTATATCTGGATAGTATTTACATATATGTACATATATGTATATATATAACATATATGTTACATTTTTATATTGAGGATGACATTAGCTGTGGACTTTTCATGTATGGCCTTTGTTGTGTTTAGATGAATTCTTTCACTTAATTTATTGAGAATTTTTTGTCATGAAAATGTGTTGAATTTTGTCAAATGCTTCTGCATCTGTTGAGCTAATCATGTGATTTTTTTTAATCCTTTTCTCTCTAATGTGGTATATCATAGTGATTTATTTGCATATGTTGGACTATCCCTACCTCCCTAAAATAAATGCAATTTGGTCATGATGTATGACCTTTTTAATGTGCTATTGAATTCTGTTTTCCAGTAGTTTAAGGATTTTTCATCTGTGTTCATCAGAGATACTGGCCTATTGTTTTTTTTCTTGTGGAGTCTTTGGCTTTGGTATCAGGGTAATGATGGCCTCATAAAAAGATTCCAAAATTTGCTATGAGTGGATTATTGTGTTTCCTCCTATTTTATAAGATGAAATCCTAATAATCAATGTGTTGGTATTAGGAGTGAGGGCCTTGGGAAGTGCTTAGGTCATAAAGGTGGAGCTGTCATGATTAGGATTAGTGTTTTTATAAGAGACCCACAGAGATCCCTCATGCCTTCTGTCATGCGAGGTACACAGTGAGAAGTTGCCAGCTATGAGTCAGGAATGGGGCCCACACCAGAAGATGACCTTGTGCATCTTTGTTCTTGGACTTCCCAGCTTCCTGAACTGTGAGAAATAAACTTTTGTTGTTTACAAGGTATCCATTCCGTGGTATTTTGTAATACTGGCCCAGATGAATTAAAATAGAACTGTTCCATTGGTGTGTACAAGCACATATACACATACACACATAAATACATACACATTCTTTCTTACTGTATGTGCATGTCTGTAAGAAGGATTGGTATTAATTTTTCTTTAAATGTTTGTTATAATTCACCTATGGAGCAATCTGATCCTGGACTTTTCTTTGATGGATGGCTTTTGGATTGCTCTCAACCTCCTTATTTGTTACTGACTCATTCAAGCTTTCTATTTCTTCTTGATTCCGTCTTGGTATTTTGTATGTTGCTAGGAATTCACCCACTTCTTCTAGGCTGCTCAATTTGTTGACATTTAATTGCTCATATTATTTTTAAAAATTTCTATGACATCAGAAGTAATATATCCTCTTTTATTTGTGATTTTAATTATTTGAATCTTTTCTTTTTTTCTCAGCCTAGCTATTGGTTGCCAATTATATCTTTTCAAAAACCCAACTCTTAGTTGATTTTTTCTATCATTTTTCTGTTTTTATTTCTTCATTTCTGCCTTAAGCTTTTTTATTTCTTTTCCTCTGCTAACTTTGATCTTATTTTGTTTTTCTCTTACAGTTCTTTGAGTCATAAAGTTAGGGTTTTGTTTGAGAGCTTGCTCTTGTAGCTATATTCAGACAATCCAGCCAGGCTGGTTCCTTCAGGGCTCTAGGAGAGGTAAGATAGGATGTGTCTCTCAGGCATCACCATGAAAGGCTTTGGAAGCCTGATAATCCCTTTTCTCTTTCCCCCATGGGAGAAATTGTGAGTGAAGACATCCCTTTCAGTGTTGGGCTGTGATGGCTTGGTGGAGGAGTGACGTGGATATACTGAAACTGTTTTTCTTACTCTTTTTAATACTAGTGTTTTAGAATTCTATGCTTCATTGGTGTGCTGGGTAACCTATCAATTGAACTCTGGAGCTCTCATAAATGTATTTCATCTGTGAATGGTTATTAATTCAGTGTTATGTGGGATTCAGGGCTGGGACCTCTCAGTCTGCCATCTTGCTGATGTTATTCCCTAAGTTATTTTTTTAATTTATTTTTTATTGGTGTTCAATTTACTAACATACAGAATAACCCCCAGTGCCCGTCACCCATTCACTCCCACCCCCCGCCCTCCTCCCCTTCCATCACCCCTAGTTCCTTTCCCAGAGTTAGCAGTCTTTACGTTCTGTCTCCCTTTCTGATATTTCCAACACATTTCTTCTCCCTTCCCTTATATTCCCTTTCACTATTATTTATATTCCCCAAATGAATGAGAACATATAATGTTTGTCCTTCTCCGACTGACTTACTTCACTCAGCATAATACCCTCCAGTTCCATCCACGTTGAAGCAAATGGTGGGTATTTGTCATTTCTAATAGCTGAGTAATATTCCATTGTATACATAAACCACATCTTCTTTATCCATTCATCTTTCGATGGACACCGAGGCTCCTTCCACAGTTTGGCTATCGTGGCCATTGCTGCTATAAACATTGGGGTGCAGGTGTCCCGGCGTTTCATTGCATTTGTATCTTTGGGGTAAATCCCCAACAGTGCAATTGCTGGGTTGTAGGGCAGGTCTATTTTTAACTCTTTGAGGAACCTCCACACAGTTTTCCAGAGTGGCTGCACCAGTTCACATTCCCACCAACAGTGTATGAGGGTTCCCTTTTCTCCGCATCCTCTCCAACATTTGTTGTTTCCTGCCTTGTTAATTTGCCCCATTCTCACTGGTGTGAGGTGGTATCTCATTGTGGTTTTGATTTGTATTTCCCTGATGGCAAGTGATGCAGAGCATTTTCTCATATGCATGTTGGCCATGTCTATGTCTTCCTCTGTGAGATTTCTGTTCATGTCTTTTGCCCATTTCATGATTGGATTGTTTGTTTCTTTGGTGTTGAGTTGAATAAGTTCTTTATAGATCTTGGAAACTAGCCCTTTATCTGATATGTCATTTGCAAATATCTTCTCCCATTCTGTAGGTTGACTTTGAGTTTTGTTGACTGTATCCTTTGCTGTGCAAAAGCTTCTTATCTTGATGAAGTCCCAATAGTTCATTTTTGCTTTTGTTTCTTTTGCCTTCGTGGATGTATCTTGCAAGAAGTTACTGTGGCCGAGTTCAAAAAGGGTGTTGCCTGTGTTCTTCTCTAGGATTTTTTTTTTAATTTTTATTTATTTATGATAGTCACAGAGAGAGAAAGAGAGAGAGGCAGAGACACACGCAGAGGGAGAAGCAGGCTCCATGCACCGGGAGCCCGATGTGGGATTCGATCCTGGGTCTTCAGGATCGCGCCCTGGGCCAAAGGCAGGCGCCAAACCGGTGCACCACCCAGGGATCCCTTCTCTAGGATTTTGATGGAATCTTGTCTCACATTTAGATCTTTCATCCACTTTGAGTTTATCTTTGTGTATGGTGAAAGAGAGTGGTCTAGTTTCATTCTTCTGCATGTGGATGTCCAATTTTCCCAGCACCATTTATTGAAGAGACTGTCTTTCTTCCAATGGATAGTCTTTCCTCCTTTATCGAATATTAGTTGCCCATAAAGTTCAGGGTCCACTTCTGGATTCTCTATTCTGTTCCATTGATCGATGTGTCTGTTTTTGTGCCAATACCACACTGTCTTGATGACCACAGCTTTGTAGTACAACCTGAAATCTGGCATTGTGATGCCCCCAGATATGGTTTTCTTTTTTAAAATTCCCCTGGCTATTCGGGGTCTTTTCTGATTCCACACAAATCTTAAAATAATTTGTTCTAACTCTCTGAAGAAAGTCCACGGTATTTTGATAGGATTGCATTAAACGTGTATATTGCCCTGGGTAACATTGACATTTTCACAATATTAATTCTGCCAATCCATGAGCATGGAATATTTTTCCATCTCTTTGTGTCTTCCTCAATTTCTTTCAGAAGTGTTCTATAGTTTTGAGGGTATAGATCCTTTACATCTTTGGTTAGGTTTATTCCTAGGTATCTTATGCTTTTGGGTGCAATTGTAAATGCACCTTAATTTCTCTTTCTTCAGTCTCATTGTTAGTGTATAGAAATGCCACTGATTTCTGGGCATTGATTTTGTATCCTGCCACGCTACCGAATTGCTATATGAGTTCTAGCAATCTTGAGGTGGAGACTTTTGGGTTTTCTATGTAGAGTATCATGTCATCGGCGAAGAGGGAGAGTTTGATTTCTTCTTTGCCAATTTGAATGCCTTTAATGTCTTTTTGTTGTCTGATTGCTGAGGCTAGGACTTCCAGTACTATGTTGAACAGCAGTGGTGAGAGTGGACATCCCTGTCTTGTTCCTGATCTTAGGGGAAAGGCTCCCAGTGCTTCCCCATTGAGAATGATATTTGCTGTGGGCTTTTCATGGATGGCTTTTAAGATGTCGAGGAATGTTCCCTCTATCCCTACACCCTGAAGAGTTTTGATCAGGAATGGATGCTGTATTTTGTCAAATGCTTTCTCTGCATCCAATGAGAGGATCATATGGTTCTTGGTTTTTCTCTTGCTGATATGATGAATCACATTGATTGTTTTACGGGTGTTGAACCAGCCTTGTGTCCCAGGGATAAATCCTACTTGGTCATGGTGAATAATTTTCTTAATGTGTTGTTGGATCCTATTGGCCAGTATCTTGTTGAGAACTTTTGCATCCATGTTCATCAGGGATATTGGTCTATTACTCTCCTTTTTGGTGGCATCTTTGTCTGGTTTTGGAATTAAGGTGATGCTGGCCTCATAGAACGAATTTGGAAGTACTCCATCTCTTTCTATCTTTCCAAACAGCTTTAGTAGAATAGGTATGATTTCTTCTTTAAACCTTTGATAGAATTCCCCTGGGAAGCCATCTGGCCCTGGACTCTGGTGCCTTGGGAGGTTTTTGATGACTGCTTCAATTTCCTCCCTGGTTATTGGCCTGTTCAGGTTTTCTATTTCTTCCTGTTCCAGTTTTGGTAGTTTGTGGCTTTCCAGGAATGCGTCCATTTCTTCTAGATTGCCTAATTTATTGGTGTATAGCTGTTCATAATATGTTTTTAAAATCGTTTGTATTTCCTTGGTGTTGGTAGTGATCTCTCCTTTCTCATTCATGATTTTATTAATTTGAGTCTTCTCTCTCTCTTCTTTTTAATAAGGCTGGCTAATGGTTTATCTATCTTATTAATTCTTTCAAAGAACCAACTCCTGGTTCTGTTGATCTGTTCCACAGTTCTTCTGGTCTCGATTTCGTTGAGTTCTGCTCGAATCTTTATTAACTCCCTTCTTCTCTTGGGTGTAGGATCTATTTGCTGTTTTTTCTCTAGCTCCTTTATGTGTAAGGTTAGCTTTTGTATTTGAGTTCTTTCCAGTTTTTGAATGGATGCTTGTATTGCGATGTATTTCCCCCTTAGGACTGCTTTTGCTGCATCCCAAAGATTTTGAACGGTTGTATCTTCATTCTCATTAGTTTCCATGAATCTTTTTAATTCTTCCTTAATTTCCTGGTTGACCCTTTTATCTTTTAGCAGGATTGTCCTTAACCTCCACGTGTTTGAGGTCCTTCCAAACTTCTTGTTGTGATTTAGTTCTAATTTCAAGGCATTATGGTCTGAGAATATGCAGGGGACAATCCCAATCTTTTGGTATCGGTTCAGACCCGATTTGTGACCCAATATGTGCTCTATTCTGGAGAAAGTTCCATGTGCGCTTGAGAAGAATGTGTATTCAGTTGAGTTTGGATGTAAAGTTCTGTAGATATCTGTGAAATCCATCTGGTCCAGTGTATCATTTAAAGCTCTCGTTTCTTTGGAGATGTTGTGCTTAGAAGACCTATCGAGTATAGAAAGAGGTAGATTGAAGTCACCAAGTATAAGTGTATTATTATCTAAGTATTTCTTCACTTTGGTTAATAATTGATTTATATATTTGGCAGCTCCCACATTCGGGGCATATATATTGAGGATTGTTAAGTCCTCTTGTTGAATAGATCCTTTAAGTATGATATAGTGTCCCTCTTCATCTCTCACTACAGTCTTTGGGGTAAATTTTAGTTTATCTGATATAAGGATGGCTACCCCTGCTTTCTTTTGAGGACCATTCGAATGGTAAATGGTTCTCCAACCTTTTATTTTCAGGCTGTAGGTGTCCTTCTGTCTAAAATGAGTCTCTTGTAGACAGCAAATAGATGGGTCCTGCTTTTTTATCCAGTCTGAAACCCTGCGCCTTTTGATGGGGTCATTAAGCCCGTTCACATTCAGAGTTACTATTGAGAGATATGAGTTTAGTGTCATCATGATATCTATTCAGTCCTTGTTTTTGTGGACTGTTCCACTGAACTTCTTCTTAAAGGGGAATTTTAAGAGTCCCCCTTAAAATTTCTTGCAGAGCTGGTTTGGAGGTCACATATTCTTTTAGTTGCTGCCTGTCTTGGAAGCTCTTTATCTCTCCTTCCATTTTGGATGAGAGCCTTGCTGGATAAAGTATTCTTGGTTGCATGTTCTTCTCATTTAGGACCCTGAATATATCCTGCCAGCCCTTTCTGGCCTGCCAGGTCTCTGTGGTGAGGTCTGCTGTTACCCTAATACTCCTCCCCATAAAAGTCAGGGATTTCTTGTCTCTTGCTGCTTTAAGGATCTTCTCTTTATCTTTGGAATTTGCAAGCTTCACTATTAAATGTCGAGGTGTTGAATGGTTTTTATTGATTTTAGGGGGGGATCTCTCTATTTCCTGGATCTGAATGCCTGTTTCCCTTCCCAGATTAGGAAAGTTTTCAGCTAGAATTTGTTCAAATACATATTCTGGCCCTCTGTCCCTTTCGGCGCCCTCGGGAATCCCAATTAAACGTAGGTTTTTCTTTCTCAGGCTGTCGTTTATTTCCCTTAATCTATCATCATGGTCTTTTAATTGTTTGTCTCTTTTTTCCTCAGTTTCCCTCTTTGCTATCAACTTGTCTTCTATGTCACTCACTCGTTCTTCCACCTCGTTAACCCTCGTCGTTAGGACTTCTAGTTTGGACTGCATCTCATTCAATTGATTTTTAATTTCTGCCTGATTAGCTCTAAATTCTGCAGTCATGAAGTCTCTTGAGTCCTTTATACTTTTTTCTAGAGCCACCAGTAGCTGTATAATAGTGCTTCTGAATTGGCTTTCTGACATTGAATTGTAATCCAGATTTTGTAACTCTGTGGGAGAGAGGACTGTTTCTGATTCTTTCTTTTGAGGTGAGGTTTTCCTTCTAGTCATTTTGTTCAGTGCAGAGTGGCCAAAAGCAAGTTGTATTGGGAAAAGGAGAAAAAGAGAGGAGAGAAAGAAGGAAAGAAAAGAGAAAGAGAAAAAAAAGGGAAGAAAAAAAAACGAGAACAAAAAAAGAAGAGAAAGAAAAAGAAAGGAGAAAAAAAGGGGGTGGGGAAGGAAACAAATCAAAAAGCAAAACAAAAGAAAAAAAAAAACAAAGAAAAAAAAAAAACCACGGAGGAGTATCTTCTGATTCTGTGTACCTTAAGTCCCTTGGCTTCTCCTGGAAGTTGTCCGTCTAGCTGGTCTTCTGGGGGAGGGGTCTGTTGTGCTGGTTTTCAGGTGTTAGCAGTTGGGGGAGCTGCTGTGCCCCTGCCTGGTGCAGGGCTCGGTGGGGGTTGTTTACCCCGTGAGGCCGCAGGAGGAACAGCCCCAGTGGCGGGGCAGCTCTGGAAACCTGGATTCAGCCCCTGCAGGAACTCCGGAGCTCTCCGTCTGCAGGGCCTGGAGGCTCCGGGCGGGGCCGCTGATCTGCTCAGCTGGGGCAGGAGCGTCCTCGCTGTCCTGGGCCCTCCCGGCCTCTGCCTGTCCCGGGGGAGGCGGGATCCTGGGCTGTGTCCCGGCGCCCTGTGCTCCGGAGCCTGCGCTGGTGGATTCGCGCTCCCGGGCCGCGCAGCCCCCTCCGCGGAGCCGCCGCCCGAGCCCCTCCGAGCTGCTCCTGGAACCGCGCAGGCCCCTCCTCACGGAGCCTCTTCCTCTGCCCGAGCCCCTCCGAGCTGCTCCCGGGGCCGCGCAGCCCCCTCCGCGGAGCCGCCCCCGAGCCCCCCGAGCTGCTCCGGGTCCCGCCTGCGCGCGGCAGCCCTTAGGGAGCTCGGCGCCCTCTCCCGGGGCGCAGGTGTCTGTTAGTGTCCCCGGGAGCCCGAGGGCATCCCCACCCTCCTAGGTCCTGCTCCACCTCCCCGCGAGCCCCTTTCCGCCCGGGAAGGTCGGTGCAGCTCCTGCTCCTCCGCGACGGGGCTCTCCTGTCCTGGGGACACTCGCCCCGGCCTCAGCCCGGCTCCTCGCGGGCCCCTCCCCCTTGGAGGCCTTTGTTTCTTTATTTCTGTTTCCCCGTCTTCCTACCTTGATAGATGCGCGAACTCTTCTCACTGTAGCATTCCAGCTGGTCTCTCTTTAAATTTCAGGCCGAATTGATAGATTTTCAGGATAATTTGAAGGTTTTCTAGGTAATTTGGTGGAGACAGGTGATTTGGGGACCCTACTCTTCTGCCATCTTACTCCTCCCCCCCTAAGTTATTTTAAATTAAACTCATCGAAAGATTTTTTCTTTCATTCATGAATCAGTATTAGAGCTTATATTTTATTAGTAATTTTACAGTTTGACCTAAATTGTGAGTACTCCAAGATAATTAGAGAATAAAAGCCAAACTATGCATAACTTTTGGGTGGTTTTTCTAGTCAGAAGACTACTTCATATCCATGGGTCATACACTCAGTATTCACCAAGACCTTATAACAGGTCAATAATAGTCTCTTAAAACTTTCAACTGACTCCAGAAGACTGGTACCAAAAGCCCAATGGGCACCATTTATCTCTAGCAATATCCTTCTGCCATGGGCTCTTATCACTGAACAAGGAGGTTGCTGAGATCTATAACCCAAACAAAAATGTGAGCCAGAGGGTCCAAAGAGATAGACAGAGTGGGTGGCATGTTGGAGGGCCCCTAAGACATTCTATTATCATGTCCTACTTAAAGATAGATAACCTTTTGGTATCCTGATTGATGAATATCATCAAGATTATCACCTGATGAATGCCAAAGCACTAGTAGCTAGAAAGTCCTACCAATTGTTGGGCCTCCTTTGTATTTATTGAAGCTTAGAGAAACTAAAGCTCAACAATTATCTCCTATGGAATGAGACATACTTCTCCTTCTCAATTTATTCCCTAGATTTTACTTGGATACCAGGTCTTTGTGCTTTTTTTGTTTTTTTGTATTAATGATCCAGTCTTGTTACCACATGTGAGTCCATGTGCCTTCTGTTTTTGTTGGGTAGTACCCTTATCTAAGCTCAATAGAAGGTATCAGTATTTGTGGAGGGTATCAGTATACAGTGGAAGGCTGAAAGACATTTTGAATAAGGGGATCTACAGTGACATACTTCACAAAGTGCCACTGTCCCTAACTAAATTTTATAAGATTACCTCCTTCATGGTGAAGGCAAACTATCCATGGTTTCTTGGATCACTGGGCAAAGTGATTCTCAAGGTCCTACATTCTTTTTCATTAAACATGAGAAAAGTTCACTGTATTATAGACTATCATCAGCACTAGGGACATGCTTAGATCTAGCAGTTGTCATTGTGTGCAATTCCACAAGCAGGGTCTACATAACTTTTGGTGACCAACTACTTTGTTTTCTGGTTTATCTTTCATGTGTTTATTTTTCTAAAGGTAAGTATATACTTTCTTTTTATTTTGCATTCTTTGTTTCCTACACGCATAATTGATATCTTCCGTTTGCGTTTTTTCCCATGTAACCTTACCTCCTAGCAATCCCTTCAAGTTGGGTTTTAGCAATTTTTAAAATTCTTTTAGAGCTGCATATATAACTCTTTGTAGCACATTACACATCATAGTTGGTATTACTATGTTATTCAATCAATCTCTTATGCTTATATATTTGGGTGCTTTTGAGTATTTTGCAATTACAAATATGGTAAAATGAATAATCTTATATGTATGCAATTTTGCTGTTAAGTCTATGAACATAAACTCAAATAACTGAAAACAAGTAGGGACTAATATAAAATATATTTGATGCCAGGAAATATTTATGAAATAATGAGACTCCTTCAGCACACACACACACACACACACACACACACTAAAATTCTTCTCACCATAAAATGTTAGGTCTAGTATTATGGTAATTTATTTATATTTTCTATTTATAAAAAAATGAGAGAAAATACTGCCATATACTTGTTATAAATTTGATCTCTAGAGATAACACAGTAGATCCATTTTTTCTGTTTAATGAACTAATAATAATGTATCTCCTTATGTAGCTCATGATGATGTACCAGACAAAAACCTTATTCAAAAGCATCAGGACTCAAAGTCAAAAACAGAAATGCAAGTAAAGAAACAAAAAACTTCCCTAGATGAAACACCTATTAGTAAGTATAATAATTATAGATAACTAAATTATTTTAAGTTATATTCATTAGATCTTTTTACTTTGGTTCATGAATATGTATTTAGGCATATATTTTATAGAAATGTTTGCCCTTTGATTTAAAGTGTGAATACTCTAAGATAACTAAAGAACAAAAGCAAAACTATTGATAACTTCTGGTTGGATTTGCTTATATTGAGACTATTTCATAGTCATGAGGCATTTGCTCAATATCCACTGAAGCCCAATAATAGAACACTAATTGTCTCTTAAAGGTGTATATCTTTCAGCTAACTACTCCTAGAGATGATGGATTCAAAAGTCCAACAGAAGCCTCTGAACTTTGTTGGTGTTTCCTTAAGCTCCAACTGGTGAATAGAGAGATTGTTGAGATATGTTATTCAAAAAGCAAAATTTATCAGAGGAGCCCAGAGGAAGGATAGCCTCAGTGGCTTGTTTGTGGGCTTTCAGGTCATTCTTCTTGTTGTGGATCCATTAAAAGTAAATGATCTTTCTCATAACACTATTGATAGAGGGCATTGAGAATGCAAGTAGGTGAACAGTTCTATCAATCATTGGGTCTACTTTAAAATTATTGGAGTGAAGAAGGCCAAAGCCAGTCTTCTCTTATTTTTTTTTAAATTTTTTATTTATTTATGATAGTCACACACACACACACACACACAGAGAGGCAGAGACACAGGCAGAGAGAGAAGCAGGCTCCATGCACCGGGAGCCCGACGTGGGATTCGATCCCGGGTCTCCAGGATCGCGCCCTAGGCCAAAGGCAGGCGCCAAACTGCTGCGCCACCCAGGGATCCCCCAGTCTTCTCTTATTGAATGAGATATCATACCTCTTGAGATCATGCCCAGGAATTTTACTTGGATACTAGGTACTTGAACTTTGTCTGTTATAATGGTCCATCAAGTGCACCACATGTGCATCAGCAGGATGTCCAGCTCTTGATGGTGAGTTCCTTGTCTGGATGCAATTGGATGCTATTATCAATTGTATGGAAGGCTACTACTCCCTCTGGTAGTAGGATCTTTTCCAGGTTATGATCTATGCATTTGCAACAGAAAATTTTGACAGCTTTGTAGAAGGGTATGAGTGATGACTTTTACTCATTCCATGTAAGAACTGATCCTAATAATTCTCATGTAGAGGGATACTGAAAAGGATTGCAATATCAATTGCTTCATAACAAGTTCCTACACTCCCAACAATAGTTTCTACAAGTGTCACAGTGTCAGATAACATTGGTAGCAAGGGCTGTCCTATGGATTGAATGACCAAAATCAACTGAATATCTATGAACTCAAGGCCAGGCACATGAGCCATCTAACTTATGGAATGTGGATATAGCTTCAGTGAGATTTTGCTGTCTTAGGCCCAACAAAGAAGGCAGTGTTTACTTTTCTTTCCCAAGAAGGTGCTAGGTGCTGGCAATTAGGTAGATTCAGAGTCTTCTTATGCCCCCTCTAAAATGGCTCTAAATGCAGCAATCTCCATCAGGGCTTGGAATAATGTGAGTGGAGTTGCATATAGACAATATACCTCCAACAATAATACATTTATTTTGTTGGTTACCATAACAATGGAATTTTTTGTTGATCCAAGGGGACCCACTCATAGTCTGGTCTGAGTAAGAGTTCCACTGGTGTTGACCTCAGACCTAAAACCAGTCAGCATTATTTGTATTCCTGTCATCCTGATGTCAAAAGTTGTATACAACCACTTATCCACCACTATTCAAAAGGCATTAAGAAATGCAATTTCCCAATGGGTGCCTTAGTGGCTCAGTCAGGTAAGCATCTGCTTTTGGCTCAGGTCAAGCCCCTTATGGGGCTCTCCCATCTACAAGGAGTCTGCTTCTCTCTCTGCCTCTCCCCTCACTCATTCTTTCTCTCTCTCTCTCTCTCTCTCAAATAAGTAAAATATTTAAAAGAAACACAATTGTCTACCATTTCTCAGTTAATTTCTTTCCTTAGCAGAGGTACTTAGGCATCCACTGGGTATACTGGAATGTAACTCACCCAATAGTTTTTTTCATTTTTGAAAGCTGAAAGTTCAGAGTAAAAATTGGCTGGGCTCTTTGACTCATTAAAATTCATGGAAGGACTTTTGGGCTCTTTCCATAATTTGGCTATTGTTGATAATACTTTATACACATGACGATGCATGTATCCCTTCAAATCAGTATTTTTGTATCCTGTGGGTGAATACCTAGTAGTGCAATTGCTGGGTTGTAGGATAGTTCTATTTTTAACTTTTTGAGGAATTTACATAGGGTTTTCTGGAGTTTCTGCACCAGTTTGCATTCCCACCAACAATGTAAGAGGGTTCCCCTTTCTCAACATCCTCACCAATAGTTGTTTTCTGTGTTAGTTTTAGCCATTCTGACAAGTGTGATTTGTATTTCCCTGATGATTAGTGATGTTGAGCATCTTTTCATGTGAATGTTAGCCATCTGATGTGTTGTCTTTTCATGTCTTCGGCCCATTTATTAACTGAATTATTTGTTTTTTGGGTGTCGAGTTTGATAAGTTTTTTAATAGATTTTGGGTACTAAACCTTTATCAGATACGTCATCTGCAAATATCTTCTCCCATTCTGTAGGCTGTCTTTTAGTTTTGTTGACTGTTTCCTTCCTGTGCAGAAGCTTTTTATTTTGATGTAGTCCCAATAATTTTTGCTTTTGTTTCCCTTGCCTCAGGAGACATATCTGGTAAGATATTGCTATGGCTGATGTCAAAGAGGTTACTGCTTCTGTTCTCCTCTAGGACTTTGATGGTTTCAAGTCTCACATTTAGTTCATTACTCTATTTTGAATTTGTTTTGTGTATGGTGTAAGAAAATGGTCCAGTTTCATTTTTTTGCATATTGCTGTTCAGTACTACCAACACTATTTGTTGAACAGACTGACTTTTTTTCCATTGGATATTCTTTCCTGCTTTATTGAAGATTAACTGACCATATAGTTGTGGGTCATTTCTGGGTTTTTTATACTGTTCCAATGATCTATGTGTCTATAGGGGAAGTGGGTGAGAGGATGGATTAAATGGGTGATGGATATTAAGGAGGACACTTGTGATGAGTACAGGTTGTTATATGTAAGTAAGTGGTGAATCACTGCATCCTATATGTGAAACTAATATTACACTACATGTTAACTAACTGGAATTTAAATAAAAACTTGGAAGAGAAAAAAAAAACTTGGAAGAAAAAAAAATCACTGGAAGGACCTGAGTGATAACACTTGTTTTAATCATAGTAACTGTCATCCTGTGTACTGTAGTGGTATAGCCCTTTGAGTACTCCTGGATATTTCCTATCTATGGGTACCTTGGTGAAGAGACCCTCAATCTCTTCATTTGAGAGAAGGGCAACCAAACCCATATATCTCTTCTTGAAAGTCTACTCAGATTGTCCAGGTGTAGCTTCCCAATTACCATTTTTAATCACTTCTTCTCCTGGTCCGTATTTGGTATTTTGACAGTAACCACTATTTCATGCCCAGAAATTTGTCAGTTAAGATATAAACTGTGTGGTAGACCAATTGACTGGACTTCATGAAGAGGTTTAATTGAGCTTTATATAAGACAATTGTGGCACAAATAAACCTAGAAATCTGAGTCTAAGTTAAAAATATCATCCTCACTCCATCAATGTAGATCTACTAGGGACCACCAGGGTAATTCTTGGGAGCCACTATTGTCTTTACAATAGTGATCCAAATGTATGTTTTGACCAGTGAATTGGGAGCTAAATAGAAAGTTCATGCTCAGAACTTAAAGAGAAAAGTATATGTAAATATACTTATATATATGTAAATAACACATAAGTACTTTCCTGGAAAGCCCCAGTGGTATCCACTAGTACTTCTGGAGATACATTGTCTTGACTGGTGATGTGCCATGTAGGACTCTATGACTTTCACAAATGGTCCAGTTGTATGCCTCAAAAGAGTGTTGTAGACTCACTAGCTCCTCCCAAAGTGCTTCTTCCAGAAATGAATTTTTCTTTATTGTTGACTGTGACAATTTATCAGAGAAAAAAGCTGCCAGTTTTGACTTCGTCAAACTGTAGTAATTTGATTTCATCAAAAGTAGCAATTAAGCTCTTATTGACTTACTGCAATAGTATAAACAAGAATCTAAACAGGAAGAGGCCCTAGCTATATCAAGGTTTCATTTTCTCCACAGAACCAAACCGAGAAAGGGTTAGATGGTAGTGAGGCTTGGGA
This sequence comes from Canis lupus dingo, assembly GCF_003254725.2. Taxonomy (NCBI): domain Eukaryota; kingdom Metazoa; phylum Chordata; class Mammalia; order Carnivora; family Canidae; genus Canis; species Canis lupus. Next base: position 4,108,363 of record NC_064244.1, on the reverse strand, counting down.
GAAGATCATCTCATAGCTGAAGGACCCCAAACAAAAGGTTCTTGTCTACTTTTGAACCCAGGAGCCTTACAGATGTTGATGTAGGATGACTAGGAGTATAGAATTCCTAAATACTGAGTTGAAATGAGTAAAATATCTTCAAATTCCACTAGTAAGTTGTTTATTGAGAAGTGCCTGAGAAGTATAGTGTATTGCTTGACTCCTCCCCTTTTCAAAAAGAGGCTTCTAATGGAGGCATCTGGCATTGTGATGCAGAATGCATAAGAGCCTGGCATGGATGGGTCTTAGTCCTTGACCACAACTACCGCCAGAGTCTGAAGTTCACTGGCTATGTATTAAACTTGGTGTAGGGTGGCAAATTCCACCCCCACACCCCCATGAGTATTGACAGGTAGAGACTTTGCAATTGTCTATAATTGGACCTAAAAATGTCAAATATAAGATTTTGGGCTAAAGTTGGACTCCTATATAAACATACATATCTATACACATACACATATTCATACAAACATACACATATATGTACATATATACATACATACACACATGCAGACATATTTAGAATTCATGAGTTCTCATGGACTCTTCAATTTCAGTTCATCCCCTCAGTACTTGTTCTTGTGTTCTTTTACTCCAAATGCATATGACCTTTGTTTTACAGTGTAAACCTGACTCTGAACATCAACACATTTATTCATCTGCTTATCCCTAAAATGTTTCTGAAATTATTTCAGAATTTCTTAGTATATACCACTAAAAAAATAAACCTATTGAAAGATTTTGTAATATGTTTATAGTCTACTCCCTACTCTCTTGTTAAAGAATGAGGATTTGTGTCAAATAATACATTGCTGAATTACTTAGATTAATACTTTTTCTTCAGTAGTTCCATTTCTTTGAGTTTCTTTCCATTTTATTTTTATTTTTTTTTCTTTCCATTTCATACTTGATTTTATTTCAATTTTTGGAATATGTCGAACATGAACCTACTTCTTTTTTTAATAATAAATTTATTTTTTATTGGTGTTCAATTTGCCAACATACAGGATAACACCCAGTGCTCATACCATCAAGTGTCCCCCTCAGTGCCCATCACCCATTCACCCCCACCCCCTGCCCTCCTCCCCTTCCACCATCCCTAGTTCATTTCCCAGAGTTAGGAGTCTTTATGTTCTGTCTCCCTTTCTGATATTTTCTACGCATTTCTTCTCCCTTCCCTTCTATTCCCTTTCACTATTATTTATATTTCCCAAATGAATGAAAACATATAATGTTTGTCCTTCTCCAATTGACTCATTTCACTCAGCATAATACCCTCCAGTTCCATCCACGTTGAAGCAAAAGGCGGGTATTGGAACAAATTATTTTAAGATTTGTGTGGAATCAGAAAAGACCCCGAATAGCCAGGGGAATTTTAAAAAAGACAACCATAGCTGGGGGCATCACAATGCCAGATTTCAGGTTGTACTACAAAGCTGTGGTCATCAAGACAGTGTGGTATTGGCACAAAAACAGACACATAGATCAGGGGAACAGAATAGAGAACCCAGAAGTGGACCCTCAGCTTTATGGTCAACTAATATTCGATAAAGGAGGAAAGACTATCCACTGGAAGAAAGTCTCTTCAATAAATGGTGCTGGGAAAATTGGACATCCACATGCAGAAGAATGAAACTAGACCACTCTCTTGCACCATACACAAGATAAATTCAAAATGGATGAAAGATCGAAATGTGAGACAAGATTCCATCAAAATCCTAGAGGAGAACACAGGCAACACCCTTTATGAACTCGGCCACAGTAACTTCTTGCAAGATACATCCATGAAGGCAAAAGAAACAAAAGCAAAAATGAACTATTGGGACTTCATCAAGATAAGAAGCTTTTGCACAGCAAAGGATACAGTCAACAAAACTCAAAGTCAACCTACAGAATGGGAGAAGATATTTGCAAATGACATATCAGATAAAGGGCTAGTTTCCAAGATCTATAAAGAACTTATTAAACTCAACACCAAAGAAACAAACAATCCAATCATGAAATGGGCAAAAAACATGAACAGAAATCTCACAGAGAAAGACATAGACATGAACCTACTTCTAAAAGTAGAAAATAAGCAAAAAGGTATAGTTACAGATTACCATTCCTTCCCCAGTATTCCTCTCTCATCTTGTAAGTTATCAATTATATTTTTCTTTTCTTTTTTTTAAAGATTTTATTTATTCATGAGAGACACACACAGAGAGAGAAGCAGAGACATAGACAGAGAGAGAAGCAGGCTCCATGCAGGGAGCCCAATGTGGGACTCAATCCTGGGACTCTGGGATCACTCCCTGAGCCAAAGTCAGACACTCAACCACTGAGCCACCCAGGCATCCCCAATTATATTTTTTTCTTAACATACTTCCTGTGTTTTCTGTTTTAAAGCTAAGTATCTATTTTTTTATCTATCTTTTATTTATTTATTTGAGAGAGGGAGGGAGAAAATATGTGTGTATGTGAGGGAGGGGGGAGAAGGATGAGGAAGATGGAGAGAGAGAATCTGAAGCAGACTCCATGCTAGGTGCAGAGCCCAATGGGGGCTTGATCTCACAACCCTGGGATCATGACCTGAGTTGAAATCAAGAATCCAACATTTAACCAACTGAGCCACACAGGCACTTCTATTTTGTTTTCTGTTTTTAAAAAATTTCCCTTCTTTTTAAATTTTAAGGTAGAATGCAGATAATTCCCTTTTGATGTTTCTTTTCCCTCTTATCTCCTAGAAATCCTTCTAGGTCAATTTATAAAGATCTTTATTTACCACATGACTTATGAAAATTTATATCATGCCATAGTTCATAGGATATAACTTATTTTATTCATCGAGTCTTCTATACTTGAACATTTTATGTGGTTTTGAATATTTTGCGGTAGGAAATAATGTTATGGTTATAATGTACATATATATTTTCACTTTTTATATTAATACGCATTTACCTAAAGTATAAATAATGCAAAATTAGACTAATATAGCATATTTAATGCAAGAAATGTTTATGAATTAAGGAAGTAGCTTCAACACTTATGTCATCTTTTTCATATCAGGCTTCATATAATAGTAATTTATTTATAACTGTTTATGTGAAAGAAAATGCTGTTATAGATGTTATAACTTTGAAACAGGAATTTCACAATAGATCTATTTTTCTATTTAGTGCTTTAAATGTATCTCTTTACGTAGCTCATAATAACATAACCGATGAAAATCCTGTGCTTGAGCATCAAGAGTCAATGTCAAAAACCCAACTGCAAGTAAAGAAACAAAAAATTGCTAACAGGGAAAGACTCACTAGTAAGTATAATAATTATACATATCAGAAGATTTTTTTGTAGTTCATAAATTTGTATAGAAAATTTACACTTTGATTTAAAATATCCTAATTGGAGAACAAAATCAAAGTATTCATAACTATTGTTGGTTTCTGGATGTATGACCATTTCATATCCATGGATCATGTGCTCAATATCCACTAAAGCCCAATAACAGACTAATAGTATCTTAAGTGGTATATGCCTTTCAGGCAGATGTTGGGTTCAGTAGCTCAACAGTCACCTCTGACTTGTGTCAGTGTTCTTCTGTCATAGACTCAAATTGGTAGAGAAGTTGCTGAGAACTGTAACTCAAAAGTCAAATGTGGATCAAAGGAACAAATCAGAGGGTGGCCCAAGAGGCCTGTTGGAGGAGCTGTAAGCCATTCTATTGGTTAGGATCCACTCAAAGGTAGAAACTTTTTTGGTAATCTAATAAATAGATGCCACTGAGATGCCTGCATGGGTAGTATGAAAGTGCTAGTAACTGAATAGGCCCACTAATTGCTGGGCCTCCCTTGTATTTGTCAGGCTAGAGAGGGAAAAAAGGAATCTTGACCCCATGGAGCTTGAAATGAGACAATGTACCCCTTTTCATTTGGCTCCCAAGTATTTCACTTGGTTATCAGATTCTAGTACCTTGTTTATCTTAATGGCTCAGCTACATTGCTGTATGAAGGTCATTAAAGTACTCAGTCCTTGTTGGGTAGTACTCTTGTCTGGGTCCAGTGGAGAATGTCATCAATATAGTGGAAGGTTAGTATTTGATCTGGAAACAGGGATTTTTTTCCAGGTTATGAGCTTATGGAAGGACATTAAAAGTATATTATAACCCATTCCGCATAAGGTAAACTGATGATCCTAATTACTTGTGTGAACATCAATGCCAGAAAGGGCTTTTGTGATATTAGTTGCTGCATACCTATTTCACTCAGCTTGGACAGTAAACCTCTGTGAAGGTCACAATTCCAAGTGACATCAGCATCTACTTCTGTACTATGGGGTTTAGTTGACAATAATCAATTGAGTCTCTAGGCACCTGAAGCCTTATACACAGACTGAAAGGACTTATGAATAGAGAAAAAAATGTCATGGAGAATTTTTATTTCATTAAGCTCACCAATGAAGGCAAATATTTTTTTGCTCCCCTCAGGTGGTTTTTTTGGGATGGCAAAGATGATAGGCACTGGTCGCCTGGTAGGTTTATAGTTTTCCATATGCCAAACTTAAATGCCCCAAAACACAGCAGCTGTCATTGGGTCTTAGGGATAAAAATGAGTGAGATGTATATAGAAAATACATCTATGCTATAATACATTCATTAATGGAAGCCATAACAATGGGGATTTTTAGTGGTCTGTAGGGATATACCCATAGTTGAGTTTGGATAAGGGTCCATTTTGGTGAGCTTAGACCCAAAGCAATTGAGTATTATCTATTTCCTCCTCATCCTAGTGTTAGTACCTGTAGAGATCACAATCATATGTATACCAATGTCTTAACACTCTTAGAAATGTAATTTTCATCCATCTTTCCCTTTAAAGTATGACCTCAGCATACATCCTCACGTCATGTTTTGGGGTATAGGGACCTTGAACCAACTCTAATTCTATTTTGTTTTGAAAGTTGAAAGACTGAGTAAAAGTAGGGGGTGGGAGGCAGGGAGGTTTCCTGTTATCTCAAGATTCACTGAGAAGTTCAGAAGAAAGAACACTTGTGTTAATCATGGATATCATTACCATTTGGCTTCTAGTGGGGCTACATGTTGGGTAACCTTTGGACCACTATCTAGTCATGAATTCTTGATGGTGAGTCCATTAATATCATCCTTGAGACTCCATTGTCAAGAAACCAGACCCAGAGATTTCCTTGATTGTTCAGAAGTGCGTTCCTGATTAACATTTTTTAGTCACTTCCCTCGTTAGGCAGACATTGTTATCTCATATTAGCTGGGATTTTTTTGAGCTGAAGTTTGTCAGTTAAGATCCAGGTTGTCTTGTGAACCAATTGACATAACCTTATAAAGACACTTAATTGAGCTAGAAGCCAGCAAAGGCAGCACAAATGACCCTGTAAACCTAAGTCTAGTTAACAGTCTCATTACCTACCTACTCATTGTTCAACAAAAGGACCACAAGAATGGCTCATTAGGTATCTTGCAGGTGACTATAAAGGTGATCCAAACAACCTTTTTGGTATTAGCAAACTTAATGTGGTTTGGGTGGGCCAAACCTGAGAAAGGAGCTGATGAAGGAGTGTATTTAGTGTTCATGTTATTGCCTCCCCTCCTCCTTTCTTGTCTTCATTGGGCAAGTGGCCACCATGAGTGCACTCTGAATAAGTGGGTCTGTTGTAATGAATCCCCTCACCAAGTTTCACAGGTTACTTCCTTAATGATGAAGGTAAACTACCCCATATTATATGGTGACCTCAACTCAGAATTGCAAAACAATTCTGAAGTTTTTGTATACTTGTTCATTAAAAATGAGTCTCAGAAATTTACTACATCATAGGCTGTTGTTCATCAATGCTAGGGACATTCCAAGCACTAACAATAACTATTCAGTGGAATCCAGCAAGCATGGTCTACAATGACTTTGGAAAAAATTACTTTTTTTCTGATTTGTCATTTTTCATTTTATAAAGATAAATATCCATTTTAAAATTTCCTTTTTTTCTTTCCTAAGAGAATTCACTAGATATCTTCTCTAACAGTTTTTATTCCACTTAACATTATATCCTAGAAATTCTTCCCAATTTGATGGGATCTTTTTTCATTCCCTTTATGGTTGCACATACAGTTGTTTGGACCATACTATATACTATAATCGATATTACCATAGTTTATAGTATATAGTTTATTAAACTAATCTCCTATGTTTGCACTCTTATGTAGTTTTGAGTATTTTGCAATAACAAATATGCTGTAATGAATAATCTTGTGCGTATATATTTTCATTGCTTGGTCTATAATTATGTTTTAACTTAAAGTATTAAGAAAACAAAAGACTAAATTGAAACATTTGAGAACTATGAATATTAACAAAATAATGAAACAGTTTCAATACATATCCATTAAAATTCTTCTCACCATTTTTATATTGGATCTAGAATTATGATAATTTACTTAAAACTTTTTAAAAATGAGAGAAAACATTGCTGTACATTTGTCAATATTTTGGAAGCATGGAATCTCACAATGTATTTGTTTTTCCATTTATTGGACTAAATGCCTCTTTTTATGTAGCTCACAATAAAGTACCTGAAAATGTTGTGACTGAGCCTCAAGATTCAATATCAAACACCCAACTGCAAGTAAAGAAACAAGGAGCTTCTAAAGGGGAAAGAGTCAGTAGTAAGTATAGTAATTACAGATAACTTTGAATAAAACTCATTTGGAAGATCATTTTTCTTTGATTCATGAATATGTATTTGAGCATATAATTTACAGATATCATCCTTGACCCAAAGTGTAAGTACCCTAAGATAACTAGAGAACAAAGCAGAAGAATTCATACTATTTGGTTGGTATTTCTTGTTCCATGGTTATTTAATGGTTATAGAGCAATTACTCAGTATCCCACCAAGGCCTTGTAACTGTCTCTGAAAGAATGTGTACCTTTCATCTGACTCCTAGAGATATAGGTTTAAAAGCCCAAAGGGTTGCTTCTGACCTGTGTCAGTGGCCTTCTGCTGTACCTTGTTTTAGTGAATAATGCTGCTAAGTTCTGTAATTCAAGAGCCGATAAAGATTAGAGGGGCTCTGTGGAAGAGCATCCTGGTGGCCTATTGGAGAGCCTCTGAGGCATCCTCTTGGTCATAACCCCACTGAAAGGAAGTGACCTTTCTACTTACCCTACAGATAGGCACCATACATATCCTACATGGGGAATATGGGAGCATAAGTAACTGAATTGTCCAATCAGTTGCTGAGTTTTCACTTGTTGAAGTAGAGTGGACCAAGTCTGGGCACTCTTCTCTGAAATGAGATATTATGCCCCTTACAGAGCATGCTGAGGAATTTTGTTAGGGTTCCTGGTAACTGTATCTTGCCTGTAATAAACTCCCCACTGAGTTGCTATGTGTGGGTCTGCAGGGCAACCAGTATTTGTTTAGTGGTACCCATGTTGGTCAGTATAATCAATAGAGTAGATGTCTGTTGCTTTCTATGAGAGTGGGACTTTTTCATTTCAACACTTTTGTGTTGATGATAGATATTCAGAGAATTTTCCAGTACTGTAGTACAACAGTGGTGTATGGCAACCCAATCCACAAAATGACATACTGATCATGATCATGTACAATAAAGGGATGCTGAAAAGGACATTCAAAATATTGATTGCCACATCCCAAGTTCCCTCAGGTTTGGACAGACTGTAACACTGTCACAATGTCAAATACCATAGGTGTAAGGACTGTACTACAACATTAAGCTGCGTAGATCAGTTGAGTGTCTATACACCTGAAATTGTGAGCACGGATTGACTGAATTACTTAATAGGTAAATAGTCTCATGGAGAACTTTCAATTCATTCAGCCAAGTAATTAGGGCAGCTATACATTTTTCCCCCCAGGCAAGTGTTTTGGGAAACAAAAATGCTAGACACTGGTAATTGGATAGGTTCAGTCTTCCACATGTCAACATAAATGGAATTAACTGAAGAAATTCCTATCAGGGCTGAGGAATTAGTACAAGTGGAGGTTCACACTGACAACTCATCTATGCTAATAATATAATAATATATATATACTAATGGGGCTATAACAATGGAAGTTGGCAGTGATCTAAAGGGAAATATCTACACAGTTGGATCTGGGTAAGGGTCACATTGGTAATGGCCTCGGACCTAATGAGATCCCTATCCAGATCCCTTACCCTTACCCAATGAACATTATGTATTTTCCCCTCCTCTTCATATCAGGAGTTGTGAAGATCACAGTCATATAGCACTAAATCCAAAGGCCCAAGAAACACAATTCTTTCCCACCTCCCCATTAAATTCTGACCAAAGTAAAGGTCTCTATCTTTCTACTGAGGACCCCCTTGTGAAACTCTAATTTGATCCAGCAGGTGTCTTGGCCAATGAATCAGTCTAAAGAGAAGAAATTTTGTTCCCCCCTCAGAACTTAAAAGCTTATGTAAACAACAAAACATGCTCTCCTAGAGTACCCCACATGGTTTGCTAGCACCATCCAAAACATACTGGTCTGACCGCCTATGTGTCTCAGGTAGCTCTCAGGTTCTTGGCAATGATCTTGTAGCACCCCACTACCCCACCCCAGAATGTCCCACAGATTCACTAGCATATTCCAAAGTATGCCTTCCATAAAGGTATTGGACTTAATTTACTCTGCTTGCTGCTCGGTTTGTCAGAGATGCCAGTTTTTGAGTTGGTCAATTAAAATAACAAGCCAAAATGAAAGTAATAATTAAGCCTTAATTCACTTAATGCAATGGTATAATCAAGAATCTAAACAGGAAATGACCTAACTACACCAATGTTCCATTTTTCCTCTTGGAGCAGCAGTGGATGAGGGTTAGATGTATCAGTGCAAACTGGCATGAGATATAGGGGAGGATCATCTCACAGCTGAAGGATCCCCGAAGAAAAGTTTCCTGCTATTTTATGGACCCTATGTTCTTGGGAGGTAGTGGTGGCAGGGCTAGGATTAGAAAAGTCCTGACTACTAAAGTAAAACATAAAATTTCTTCAAGTGCCCAGCAGGGAGGTGGGCTAGGCAGATGCAGTGCCTAACAATACTTCAGTGAAGGCCCTCCTCCCTGCCACTATAAGGAAGCCTCCAACTGAAAGCAACTGGAGTAAGAATGTGCTATGGGCAAGAGCTTCAGGGAAGAGGGTGTTGAGACTATGATTGGTTGTGTATCAAGTCTTTGTGGGTTGGAAGCTTCTTTCCCCCATGCTAAGTACCAGGTAATGCCTTTATAATTGTCTATGTTTGTGTCTGAAACATCATACATAAGATCTCACCTAGAGTCAGGTTCCTTAGATATATTCACATACATGTACACATTCATAACACTTCTATGCCTACATATGTATACATGTGCATGTAAACATGCATAGACATATGTAGAATTCATAGTAAATCTTGGAATCCTTCAATACTAGTCTATCCCCTCAGGGCCTTATCTTGCCTTCATTTCATATGTGTGTCCTTTCTTCCACTGTGTAAATCTTGACCCTGAATAACATAATACATTTCCCATTTGCTTCATTTTATTATGCTTCCAAAATTGTTTTGGAATTGCTTAGCAAATGGAAAAATAAGCCTACCGAGGCTCAGGTCATCCCAGAGTCCTGGGATCGAGCCTGGCGTGGAGCCCCCTGCTTGGCAGGGAGCCCTCTGTCCACTCCTTCTCTCCCTGCTTGTTCTCTCTCTCTCAAAAAATAAATCAAATCTTTTAAGAAAAGAAAAATAAGCCTACTAAAAATATTATGTCATGTGTTTACACATGTCATGTGTTTATACTCTCTCCTCCATGCTCTTATTTGTGAATGAGGTTCCATGTCAAATATTATATTGATGAGTTGTTTGCATTAATGCTTTTTTCTTTATTATTTAGTAAGTTTATTTCCTTTTTTTAATTTAAATTCAATTAGCCAACATATAGTACATCATTAGTCTCAGATGCAGTGTTCAACAATTTATCAGTTGCATATAACACCCAGTGCTCATCACATCATGTGCCTCCTTAATGTCCATTACCCAATTATTTCATCCCTTCACCTACCTCCCCTCCAACAACCCTCAGTTTATTTCTTATAGTTAGGAGTCTTTCAGGATCCCTGGGTGGTACAGCGGTTTAGCGCCTGCCTTTGGCCCAGGGCGCAATCCTGGAGGCCCGGGATCTAATCCCACATTGGGCTCTCGGTGCATGGAGCCTGCTTTTCCCTCTGCTTATGTCTCTGCCTCTCTCTCTCTCTCTCTCTCTCTCTCTGTGACTATCATAAATAAAATTTAAAAAAATTTTAAAAAAAGAGTCTTTCATGGTTTTTCTCCTGGTCTGATGACTTCCCATTCAGTTTTTTCTCCCTTCCCTTTATGATCCTCTATGCTGTTTCCTATATTCCACATAGAATTGAAACCATGTGATAATTGTGTTTCTCTGATTGACTTATTTCAGTCAGCATAATGCCCGTTAGTTCCATCCATGCTGATGTAAATGGTAAATATTCATCCTTTTTGATGGCTGAGTAATATTCCATCATGTGTGTGTACACACACATACAGATATATACAAGATATATATCAAATCTTTATCCATTCATCTGATAATGGACATCTCGACTCTTTCCACAGCTTGGCTGTGTGGCCATTGCTCCTATGAATATTGGGGTGCAGGTGCCCCTTTGGATCACTACTTTTGTAGTTTATTCTTTGGGGTAAATAACTAGTAGTGCAATTCCTGAGTCATAGGGTAACTATATTTTTAACTTCTCGAGGAACCTCCATACTGTTCTCCAGAGTGGCTGCACCAGTTTGCACTTCCACCAACAGTGCACAATGGTTCCCCTCTCCCACATCCTTGCCAATACCTGTCATTTCCTGACTTGTTAATTAGCCATTTTGACTGGTGTAAGGTGGTATCCTTTTTTAAAAAAAATTTATTTATTCATAAGAAGCACACAAGAGAGCAGAGACATAGGCAGAGGGAGAAGCAGGACCCCAATGGGGAGCTTGATGCAGGACTCAATACCAGGACCCCAGGATCACACCCTGAGCTGAAGGCAGATGCTCAACCACTGAGCCACCTAGACATCCAGGTATAAGGTGGTACCTTATTGTGGTTTTGATTTACATTTCCCCAATGATGAGCATTTTTTTTCATGTGTCTGTTGGCCAGTTATATGTCTTCTTTAGAGAAATGTCTGTTCATGTCTTTTCTCCATTTCTTCACTGGATTATTTGTTCTTAGAGTGTTGAGTTTCTTCTTTATAGATCTTGGATACTAGCCCTTTATCTGATAAGACATTTGAAAATATCTTCTGCCATTATGTAGGTTGCCTTTAGTTTTGGTTGGTTGTTCCCTTTGCTGTGCAGAAGCTTTCTATCTTGATGAGGTCCCAATAGTTCATTTTTGCTTTTGTTTCCCTTGCCTTTGGAGACGTGTCTAGCAAGAAGTTGTTGCAGTTGAGGTCAAAGAGGTTGTTGCCTGTGTTCTCCTCTAGAATTTTGATGGATTCCTATCTCACATTTAGGTCTTTTATCCATTATTTTTATCTTTGTGTATGGTATAAGGAAGTGGTCCAGTTTCATTCTTCTACAATGTGGCTGTCCAATTTTCCTAGCACCATTAATTGCGGAGACTGTCCTTTTTCATTGGATATTCTTTCCTGCTTTGTTGAAGATTAGTTAAAACCATAGAGTTAAGGATCCATTTCTGTGTTCTCTATTGTGTTCCATTGATCTATGTGTCTGTCTTTCTGCCATACTGTTACCATACTGTCTTGATGATGACAGCTTTGTAATATAGCTTGAAGTCTGGCATTGTGATACCACCAGTTTTTATTTTCTTCATCAAAAGGGAAAATTATAGACCAATATCCCAAAATTCTCATCAAAATATTAGCCAGTAGTATCCAACAGTACATTAAAAGGATTATTCAATATGCCCAAGTGGGATTTATTCCTGGGATGCAAGGGTGGTTCAACATTCTCAAATCAATCAATGTGATATGTCACATTAATGAATGGAAGGACAAGAATCGTATGATCCTCTCAACTGATGCAGAAAAAGTATTTGACACATACAGTATCCTTTCTTTTTTTAAGGTTTTATTTATTTATTCATGAGAGACAGGGAGAGAGAGAGAGACAGACAGAGAGACAGACAGAGAGAGAGAGAGAGAGAAGCAGGCAGAGACATAGGCAGAGGGAGAAGCAGGATCCATGCAGGAGCCCAATACTGGACTGGATCCCGGGACTCCAGGATCATGCCCTGAGCCAAAGGCAGATGCTCAACAGCTAAGCCACCTAGGCGTCCCATCCTTTTTTGATTAAAACTCCCCACAGTGTAGGGATGGAGGGAACACACCTCAATATTATAAATTAGGTTCATTTCTTTAAGTTTGCTTTCAGGGATCCCTGGGTGGTGCAGCGGTTTGGCGCCTGCCTTTGGCCCAGGGCGCGATCCTGGAGACCCGGGATCCAATCCCACGTTGGGCTCCCGGTGCATGGAGCCTGCTTCTCCCTCTGCCTATGTCTCTGCCTCTCTCTCTCTCTCTGTGACTATCATAAATTTAAAAATAAAATAAAATAAAATAATAATAAGTTTGCTTTCAGATGTAGTTCCTCTTTTGTGAGTTAATTTTATTTTTTAATTTTAACTGGAACCTGCTTCCAAAAGAAAACCAAATACATAAAGAGATATACTTAGAACAGAACCATTTTATCCCCAGTCTTCTCCCTTTCATCTTGTAGGTAACCAATTACATTGTTTTCTAATATCTCACTTGCATTCATTGTATAAAAGGTAAGTCTCTAATTCATTTTCTCTCTTTTTCTTATTTTATTTGCCCTTCTTCCTTACCTAAAAGGTACCATACAACAAGCCCCTCTTCTTTTTTCACCTAATATTATCTTCTGGAAACCCCTCCAAGTCAGCTTAGAGAAACCATTTTCATTCCTTTTACATTTCTATGTACAGCTTTTTGTACCACATTATTTACCATAATTTACATAATTTATGCCATATATATTAGCTTATTCATTCAGTCTCTCATGTTTCTACATTAATGTACAATTACAAATAATGCTGTAATTAATAAATTGTACATATGCATTTTCATTCGTTGGTCTGTGAAATCTATATGATTTCTAAAGTAGTAGCCAAAGAGAAACAGACCAATATAAATTATCTATGATGACTAGAAATGTTAATGAAGTAATGAGAGAGATTCAACATACATGTGTTAAAACTCTTCTCACAATAATCTTGTCAGATCTAGAATTTTGATAATTTAGTTATAGCTCTATAAAAATGAGAATGTTGCTGTATACTTGTTATAAATTTGAATTATAGAGATTTCATAATATAACCATTTTTCATTTAGTGGACTCAATATTTTCCTATGTAGCTCCTGATAAAGTACCAGATGAAAATCTCATGCTTAAGCACCTTGAATCAATGTTACAAACCCAAATATAAGTAAAATGGCAAAGAATTTCTAAAGAGAAAGACTATACTAGTAAGGATAATAATTGTTATCTTAAATTATTTTTAATTGCATCCAAAGACTTTTTTGATTCACAAATCTATATAGAAGTTTTACACTTTTATCTAAAGTATAAATGCCTTTAAAAAATGAAAGCAAAAGCTAAAGTAATCATAATTTTCAGTTAATTTTTCTAGCTGTAATACTGTTTCCAAGCCATGACTCATGCATTAAGTATCCACCAAAACCAATAACAGGCCAATAATTCTTTCAAAGGGTGTGTAACTTTCAGTCAGCTCCAGTTGGTTATGAGTTCAAAAGCCTGATAATCCACTGTCTGTATAGTTGCCTTTTTCCAAAGACTCCCAACTGATAAAAAGTTGCTGAGACCTGTAACTTAAATGCACTCATAGAGGCCTAGAAGGCATGTTATAACTTCCAGAGCATGTTGTTGGTTGAAATCCACCAGATTCACTCAAATGTAGAGGCCTTTTTGGTAACTCAATAGATAATTGCAATCAGGATCCCACAGAGGAGAATGTGACAGTGCCAGTCAGAATAGTCCCACAGATTTCCAAGTCTCTTTTGTATATGTTGGGAGGACAAGGATTTGGCAGTTGTCTCCTAAAACGAAACATATTGCCCCTTTCCAGGGATTTAACTTGTTCTATGTCCATTTTAATGACTCAGCTGTGTTGCTGAAAGTGGGTCAACACAACATCTAGTCCTTGTTGGGTAGTGCCTTTGACTAGGATGCCTTTGGCTATTGATGACTAGAAGGATGTCATCAATATTGTAGAAGGATAGTGTTCTATCTAGAAATGGGACTTTTTCCAGCTCATAGCCTTGTGGAATGGGATTAAAGGTCTACTGCAACCTATTACATATAAGGCAAACTGATTCTGATCATCTGTATGGATGGGGATGCTATGAAGCAGTAACTTCTATGGCAGTTGCAATATCAAGTAACACCAGTGTCCTAGGTTGTTCCATAGTTAAGCTACCTATAATTAATTGACTAAGCACCCAAGGCTGTATGCACAGGATGACTTAATTCATGAATAATGAAATAGTCTTATGGAGATCTTTGACTTAGTTAAACTCAGCAGTGGGGATATAAATTTTTTTCACCCCTGTGAAGTTGGTTTTGGAGGCAAATCTCTAGATATTGGGAGTCTGGTAGGTTTACAGTCTTCCATATGCCCCACTAATGACCCCAAATGCAGCAATACTCATTAAAACTTGAGGCTGATCCATGTTGGAGTTCACATAGAAAATATATCCATGTTAATAATATATTTAGTAGTGCGGGTTATAAAAATGGAGGCTTACCAGCCCCAAAGAGACATCCATTGTCAGGTGTCAGGGTCAGATAGCATTATTTCCCTCTTATCCTGTGTCAGAATTGTGACAATCATAGTAACTCATAAACTAGAATCCAAATGTCCCAACTTATGCAATTTCTCCTCATCACCTCTTTAAACTCAAAACCATACATCCTCAAATGCCAGTGGAGATAGAGAGACCTTAACCTGCCCCCAGTCTTACTTATTTTTGAAAGCCAAGAACTCCAGGTAAATTAGGTAGAGTTCTCTGATTCATGTTAATATCACTGGAAGGAGGCAGAAGGAATAGGTCTCATATTAGTAATAAATGTCATCATCATTTTGATTCTTTGTAGGGTTTTAACTCATTATCCTGAGACCAAGACCTGAGCTGAGATCAAGAGTCAGATGCTTAACTGACTGAGCCACCAACTGTCCCTATCATTTTGATTCTTATGGGGCTGTGCTTTAGCCTGCTATGGCTCACTACCCCCTGGCCAGAAGATTCTTAGTGGAAAATCCATCCATTTTCTCCTTGAGATTCCATTGTTGAGTAACTACATAATATTTTCAGGGGCAGGGAACTCATCATGGGAGGGCTAAACTTTTCAGAAACCAAATGGCAGCCAATAGAAGGAGAGTGTCTTGATTATCTGTGTCTTTTTCACCCTGTCCCCCTGTCCTCTTTGGGCAAAGTGGCTGCTTTCAGGGACTTTAGAACCGGTGTATCTTAAAAGCCATCTATGAAAAGCCCACAGCAAATACCATTCTCAATGGGGAAGCACTGGGAGCCTTTCCCCTAAGATCAGGAACAAGACAGGGATGTCCACTCTCACCACTGCTGTTCAACATAGTACTGGAAGTCCTAGCCTCAGCAATCAGACAACAAAAAGACATTAAAGGCATTCAAACTGGCAAAGAAGAAGTCAAACTCTCCCTCTTCGCTGATGACATGATACTCTACATAGAAAACCCAAAAGTCTCCACCCCAAGATTGCTAGAACTCATACAGCAATTCGGTAGCGTGGCAGGATACAAAATCAATGCCCAGAAATCAGTGGCATTTCTATACACTAACAATGAAACTGAAGAAAGAGAAATTAAGGAGTCAATCCCATTTACAATTGCACCCAAAAGCATAAGATACCTAGGAATAAACCTAACCAAAGATGTAAAGGATCTATACCCTAAAAACTATAGAACACTTCTGAAAGAAATTGAGGAAGACACAAAGAGATGGAAAAATATTCCATGCTCATGGATTGGCAGAATTAATATTGTGAAAATGTCAATGTTACCCAGGGCAATATACACGTTTAATGCAATCCCTATCAAAATACCGTGGACTTTCTTCAGAGAGTTAGAACAAATTATTTTAAGATTTGTGTGGAATCAGAAAAGACCCCGAATAGCCAGGGGAATTTTTAAAAAGACAACCATAGCTGGGGGCATCACAATGCCAGATTTCAGGTTGTACTACAAAGCTGTGGTCATCAAGACAGTGTGGTACTGGCACAAAAACAGACACATAGATCAGTGGAACAGAATAGAGAACCCAGAAGTGGACCCTGAACTTTATGGTGAACTAATATTCGATAAAGGAGGAAAGACTATCCATTGGAAGAAAGACAGTCTCTTCAATAAATGGTGCTGGGAAAATTGGACATCCACATGCAGAAGAATGAAACTAGACCACTCTCTTGCACCATACACAAAGATAAACTCAAAATGGATGAAAGAACTAAATGTGAGACAAGATTCCATCAAAATCCTAGAGAAGAACACAGGCAACACCCTTTTTGAACTCGGCCATAGTAACTTCTTGCAAGATACATCCACGAAGGCAAAAGAAACAAAAGCAAAAATGAACTATTGGGACTTCATCAAGATAAGAAGCTTTGCACAGCAAAGGATACAGTCAACAAAACTCAAAGACAACCTACAGAATGGGAGAAGATATTTGCAAATGACATATCAGATAAAGGGCTAGTTTCCAAGATCTATAAAGAACTTATTCAACTCAACACCAAAGAAACAAACAATCCAATCATGAAATGGGCAAAAGACATGAACAGAAATCTCACAGAGGAAGACATAGACATGGCCAACATGCATATGAGAAAATGCTCTGCATCACTTGCCATCAGGGAAATACAAATCAAAACCACAATGAGATACCACCTCACACCAGTGAGAATGGGAAAATTAACAAGACAGGAAACACCAAATGTTGGAGAGGATGTGGAGAAAGGGGAACCTTCTTGTACTGTTGGTGGGAATGTGAACTGGTCCAGCCACTCTGGAAAACTGTGTGGAGGTTCCTCAAACAGTTAAAAATAGACCTGCCCTACGACCCAGCAATTGCACTGCTGGGGATTTACCCCAAAGATACAAATGCAATGAAATGCCAGGACACCTGCACCCCGATGTTTATAGCAGCAATGGCCACGATAGCCAAACCGTGGAAGGAGCCTCGGTGTCCAATGAAAGATGAATGGATAAAGAAGATGTGGTTTATGTATGCAATGGAATATTACTCAGCCATTAGAAATGACAAATACCCACCATTTGCTTCAACGTGGATGGAACTGGAGGGTATTATGCTGAGTGAAGTAAGTCAGTCAGAGAAGGACAAACATTATATGTTCTCATTCATTTGGGGAATATAAATAATAGTGAAAGGGAATATAAAGGAAGGGAGAAGAAATGTGTGGGAAATATCAGAAAGGGAGACAGAACATGAAGATTCCTAACTCTGGTAAACGAACTAGGGGTGGTAGAAGGGGAGGAGGGCGGGGGTGGGAGTGAAAGGGTGACAGGCACTGGGGGTTATTCTGTATGTTAGTAAGTTGAACACCAATAAAAAATAAATTAAAAAAAAAAAAAGAACCAGTGTGTCTGTGCGACACATCTAACAGGTTCCACTGTCCTACACTAAGTTAACAAGATTATTTTCTTTATGGTTGGAGCCCCACTACCCAAGGCTATGAGTTGCTGGTAAAGCAACAAGTTTAAAGCAACTCATTAAACATGAGTCTCAAAAACTTGCTGTGTCATAGCCTATCCATCAGTGCCTGAGACATAATAAGAGCTAACAAAAGTCACTGGGTAAAACTCAGCAGTGTCTACAGTGACTTTTAGTGACCAACTACATTGTTTTCTGTTTTATATTTCCTGTGTTTCATTTTATAAAGGTAAGTAGTAAGTATCTCTCTTCATTCACCAACACTCCTCCCCCCCCCCCGCCATTTCCCTTTCATACTTAAAAGATAGCATACTAGATATTTTTTCTTTCAGGTTCTTTTCCACTAAACATCATTTCATAGAAATACCATCAAGTCAGTTTATAGGGAATGTTTATATAACATTCCTTCTATACTTGTGTGTACAACTGTACCTCATTATATCCTATAGTTTATATTATCATAATTTATATACTTTATCAATTTTCTATGCTTGTGCATTTAAGCGGTTTGAGATTTTGCAATTACAACTATGTTAGAATGAATAATCGTGTGCATATATATTTTCATTGTTTTGTCTATAAATATATATTAACTGAAAACATTAAAAACCTAAGAAAACTAGAGATTAAGGTAAAACACATTTGAGGCCTAGGAATATTAATGATATGATAAAATGCTTTCTACACATGCCCATTAAAACTCTTCTAACAGTTTTATATCAGATATAGCATTATGATAGTTAACTTATAACTTTATAAAAATAAAAAATGCTTGCTATAAATTTGAAATCTAGGTATTTCACAATATGTCTCTTTTTTATTTACTTGGCTAAATACTTCTCTATGTAGTTCAGTATGAAGTACCAGATGAAAATCATGTGCTTGAGCATCAAGACTCAATGTCAAAACCAGAGATTCAAGTGAAGAAACAAATAATTCAAAAGAGGGAAAGACTTGGTAGTAAGTATAAAATTACAAATAACTTTATTTTAAATTAGATGTTTCTATTTTGGTTCATGAGTATGTATTTGAACATATATTTTATAAAAATGTTACACTTTGACCAAAACATGAATACTCTAAGATGGCTAGAGAAAAAAGCAAAAATATTGCTACCCTTTGGTTGGAATTTCTGGTCTAAAGATCATTTGATGACCACAAGACAAGCAATCTGAATAACAATAATTTTCAATTATTCATCTGTTTTTGGGCCCTCAGGAGATCAAAACAGTACCCAGAGCCAAAATAGTACCTTAAGGAAAGAGAATGGCCTCAGATGTTCATGTCTTTCACCTCCCTTTTTCTCTACCTCCTTGGTCAATATGGGCACTGTCAAGGCTCT
The DNA here is from genome assembly GCF_003254725.2 of Canis lupus dingo. NCBI lineage: Eukaryota > Metazoa > Chordata > Mammalia > Carnivora > Canidae > Canis > Canis lupus. The sequence goes on along the minus strand of NC_064244.1, from coordinate 4,089,202 downwards.
CTGAAGGAGTGCTACCATCATGAGTCCTACAGTTTGCTCCTCTCCCTCATTAGTTGAACAAGATGAACCTCTTTCTTCATGAAGGCAAACTACCCAAGTCCCAAGATCTCTGAGTTGCTGGACAAAGCAATCCTCAGGATTCTGTCCTCTTTTTCATTAAAGTGTGAGTCTCAGTAGCTCACTGCATCATAGATTGTCCATTAGTTCTAGCAGCATGCTAGAACTAACAGTAGTTACTGTGCAAAAATGGGCATCTTGTTAGGTGAATCAGGGGCTAAAAAGAAAAAGACAGTTGTTCCCCTAAAGAACTGAAAAGCTTATGTAAACAACACAATAGCTCTCTAGAAAGCCCCATGGTATCTTCTAGTACTTTCTGAAAGGCTTTTGCCTAACTGGCAAAGTGCCCCCTGGCTCTTATGCAAATAATCTAATAATATCCTTCTCCCTATCATGTCTTGCAGACTCATAGTACTTTCCAAAGTATTCCTTTGGGAAAGTATTGTGTTTCATTGACCACACATTCATTGTGGTAATTTGCTAGAGAGAGATGCAGTTTTTTAATTGATCTATTAAAATAAGCCAAACTTAGAGTAATAATTAACTTTTATTCTTTTACTACCATAGTATAGGCTATATTCTGGAAAGGGGAGAGTACCAGCTTTACTAATGTTCTATTTTACCCCATGGAAGAGCACCAGGCAAGGGTCAGATACCTTAATGCATACAGAAGTGAGGGATAGTCTCACAGCTGAAGAGACCCCAAATTAAAGACTCCTACCATTTTATGGGCCCTGGGACTGGAGTAGCTGGACCTCTAAACAACATCAACACATTTACTCATTTGCCTAATCTTGTAATGCTTTTCAAATGGTTTCAGAAGTGGTTAGCACATACCACTGGAAAAATAAACCAACCAGAAATATTTCATGATTTGTTTTTGGTCCACCTGCCCCTCCTTACCCCAAATCTCATGTCCAAGAGTAAGAATTTACGTTAAATATTATACTGGTGAGTTATTGCTCTTATTTTTCCTTCAGCAGTTTCATTTTCACTTGACTAAGTTTGTTTTCAATTTTCATTCCACTTTCTTACCCTTATTGATTTAGTTTTATTTTGAAAATGTAGAACATGAATCTACTTCCAAAAGTTGAAAATATATGAAAGGTATGCTTAGAACAATGCCATCCCTCTCTCAGTCTTCCCCTGTCATTTTGTAGATAACTAATTATATTGCTTTAAAAAAAAGATTTTATTTATTTATTCATGAAAGACACACAGAAAGAGGCAGAGACACAGGCAGAGGGAGAAGGAGGCTGCCCCTGGGGAACTCAATGCTGGATTGAATCCTAGGACTGTGGGATCACACCCTGAGCCAAAGGCAGAAGCTCAACCACTGAGCCACCCAGGTGTCCCTGCTTTCTGATATATTTATTATGTTTCCTCTATTTGTCTTTATATATATTTTCTTCTTCTCTACCCAAAAGTAACATTCCCCTTTTCATTTTTTTAACTTAATGTTATTCCTAGTAATCCATTCAAGTTAGTTTATAGAGATCTGTATCATTCACATTACAGCTGTATGTACCTTTGTTTGTACAACATTATCTACTATAATTTATACACAACATAATGTATAGTATATACCTTAGTTTATTTCACCACTCTGCTCAGTTTAAAAATTTGTATAGTTGTAAATATTGGCAATTTGCAGGTATTTTGTAATTAATAACCTCATACATAGGAATTTTCTTTTAGTTGTCTGAATGTATATTAAAGTATACATCATTATACTTTATGTATATTAAAGTATTAAATACTTTAATAGTATATTAGTATATTATATTTATGTATATTAAATAGTATATAGTATATTATATTTATGTATATTAAAGTATTAAAGTAACCCAAGAAACTAGAGACTGTATATAGTATAATATTATACTTGAAACATTATAATTGGGACACCTGGGTGGCTCAGTGATCGAGCATCTTCCTTTGGCTCAGGGCATGATCCCAGGATCCAGGATCGAGTCCCGCATCAGGCTCCCTGCAAGGAGCTTGCTTCTCCTTCTGCCTCTCTTTCTCTCTCTGTCTGTCTCTCATGAATAAATAAATAAATCTTAAAAAAAGAAACATTATAATAGAGACATTAGTGATACAGCTTCAACACATACCCATTAAAAGTATTCTTACAATTTTCATGTCACATCTGGTATGGCAACTTGCCTATAACATTATTAAAATGAGAAAAAAAATTGCTGTGTGTTTGTTACAAATTTTAAATCTAGACATTTTATAGTAGATCTATTTTTTCTATTAATAGCCTAAATAAATCTCTTTCTGTAGTTCATGATTATGTACCAGACAAAAATCTTATGCTTAAGCATCAAGATTCAGTGTCAAAACTTCAAATGCAAGTACAGAAACAAATAACTTCCAGAGAGAAAAAATCTAAGAGTAAGTAATATAATTAAAGATCACTTTACATTTTTAAAAATGAATATCATAAGATCTTTTTTATTTACTTCATGAACATGCATTTGAACATATAATTTATGGAAAATTTACAATTTGACCTAAAATATTAATATCATAAAACCCATTTAACATTTGTTTGGAATATCTATTCGTAAGATGATTTCATGGCAGGCTCTTGAACTCAGTGTCCACTAAAACCCAATAACTAGTCAATGGTCCCTCAAAAGGTGTTTACTTTCAGTCAACTACAGGATATTGGGCCAAAAGCCCAAACAGGCACCTCCAACATGCTTTAATTGGCAAACAGATGTGCTAAACTTGTAACTCAAAAGGCAAAATGAATTAGAGGGGCAAGGAGAAGCATGGCCTATATCGGATAGTTGGAGAACCTTCAGGGCATTCTGTTGTCATGCCCCACGCAAAGTAGAGGTCTTTTTGGTAATCTAATTGATGGGTGTCATCATCAAGATAGTCATGTAGAGAATGTGTGACCACCATTAACTGGGCATCCTTTGTATTTATTGGAGCTAAGAGCCTAAGCATGACTAGAACTTGGCAGTTGCTCCTTCTGGAGTGAGACACACTGTCCCTTTCCAGTTTATTCCTTGAAATTTCACATGGATCATAGGTACTTCTGCCTTGTCTAAGCTAATGACCCACCCATATTAGTCCATATTGGTCAACATGGTATACAGTCCTTGTTGGGCCATGCCCTTGCCTGGGCCAACTAAGAAGATGTCATCAATATAGGGAAGAATAGTGCTCCAGCTAAAAGTGGGACTTTTTCCAGGTCATGGCCTTGTAGAAGGATGTTAAAGGTGTATTGCAACCCATTACACATAATAGTTGCAATTATGATCATCTGTGTGGATGGGAATGCTGAAAAGAACATTTGCAATATGAATTACTTTATACCTACTTCCATCAGCTTGGGCAATAGCCCAATGTCAGGTAATGCCAGCACCAAAGGCTGTACTACACAGTTGAGCCACCAACAGTTATTTTCAGGTACCCAAGGCCTTGTGCAAAAGTCAGATGTTGGACTTTGGCTTTCTTAAGCAAGCAATAAGAGCAATTATTTATTTTTATCCCCAAGACAATTGGTACTGTTTTGGAGAGACAAAAGCACTCAGTGCTGGTGGCCTGGTAAGCTTCCAATTTTCTACATGCCCCATTAAAATTGTCCTAACTGCAGCAATTCCCCTTAGGGTTTAGTGTGGTTTCATTCAGAAATGCATATAGACTATACAATACATAACACCTATAACAATAATATATTCAGGAGTAGGCACCATCACAATGGTGATATGCATTAGCCCCCAGGGACCCATCCAAATATAGTCTGGGTACGGGTCTTGGTGGTGGTGGCTTCAGACAAAAAGCCAGTGAGCATTATCAATTTCCCCCTCATTTTTATGCCAGGGATTTGGGGCATTAAAGTCACCTGTGCACCACTATTCAAAAGGCCAAAGTAATGTAGCTCTACTCCAGGTCTACTTTGAACTTTGACTTTGGCATAAAACCTCCATTTCTCACTACGGACATAAGGACATTATCATTTGATAGTCTTTTTTTTTTAAGCCAAAAAGTTTGAGTAAAATTTTACAGGGCTCTGATCCTTTTCATAATTCACTGGAAGAAGAAACAGCATTGGTCTTAGTTAGAGGGTCCATCACTGGGCAGTCTCTGGGAGGACTGCTATTTGTCTCCTAATGGAACACTACTTGACCAAGAATTTCTCAGTGGAAAGCCTATTCATCTTTTCTTTTGACTCCCATGTTTAGTTACCAGACCCAGGATCTCTGGGAAAGCTCTTACCCAAATCTTCTAGTATGTGCCTGATTATCCATTTTTATGTCACTCTATTTGATGGTCTCTCTTTATTATATTGGCAGTTGCTTTTTCCTTGCCCAAGAATTTGTCAGTTATGATCTGAATTATGTCACTGACAAATTGACCTGACCTTATTAGGAGGTTCAGTTGAGCTTGATAACCAGCAGGGGTGGCATGAATGAACCTAGAGTCTTGTTAACCTTGTTGTCCACTAGGGCAATACTCTAACTCTCTCACTGTAGAACGAAGAGACCACCAGTACAGTTTGCAATGCTCCTCGTGTCTCTGTAGACATGATGCAAGCATGTATTTTAGTCATGGGGAACACATCATGGGTGGGCCAAAGCTGTCAGAGCCCAAATAGCACCCAGCTGAGGAAGAACAACTTGTGTGTTCCTCAGCCTCCCTGATCAAGTTTTCTGTGGTCAGAATATTCTAAAGGAGGGTACTATAGTGGTACACCCCACAAAGTACCACTGTCCCTCACTAAGTTTAAGAAAATTACCTTCTTCATCATTTGAGCAAGCAACCCAAGTCTCTAAGGTCTTTTAAGGTCACTAGCAAAGTAATCCCAAAGAGTTATTTATTCATTTAATTAAACCACAAGTCTCAATAACTTGTATGTTGTAGGATGTCTTTCATTGCCTGGGACCTCACTAGAGCTAGCAACAAACATTGGACAAAATTTAGCTTAGAGAGTATTTGACATTTTTAACCCTATCATCAAAGGACAAGAGCATTAGTGGAGGAATTGCTTCCCTAGATTTCTCAGAGCCCTTCTGTTGGATCTCTAATTTGACCCAGGCATTTTGGCCATGGAGTCAGTGGCTAAAGAAAAGGACCACTGATACCTCTCAAACATAGGATCTTCATCCTTTTTTTATTTTTCCAGAAAGACATTTTGCTTAATTGAGCTACCATGCTTGTCACCATCTGTCACCGAGAGAAAGCTTCTAGGCATGGGGGAGGTCACTTAAGATAAGCCAAATTAAAAGTAAAAATTAACCCTTTATTCACTTACTACAATGATAAAAGCAGGAGTCTAAACATGAAAGGGCACTGACTTCCATGAGTGCTTCAACCTACGTTTCATATCCCCATGAAATATCAGGCAAGGATTGGATGTATTAGCTCATCTAGATGGGAAGGGGAATATCTCACTCTATGTACAGTTATTTGTACAACATTATATCCCTATACATACTACATATACTATATGTTTATATACCCACATATATACAACATAATTTATTGTAATTGATACTGAACAATTTTGTTTTATTGAGAAATAATTGGCATGACATCATTATATAAGTTAATAATGGTTTGACTTGTATATATTGTGGAAAATAGTATTGTTTGTGGTATATATATTAGTTTACTCAACCAATCTCCTATGTTTGAATACTTAGATAATTTTAAATAGTTTACAATTACAAATAAGGTCATATTGACTAATCTTGCGCCTATGCATTTTCATTGGTTGGTATATGAATGTGTATTAACCTAAAGTATAAATAACCTGACTAAATTAGTGTCATAAACATACTTAGTGCCTGGAATATTTATAAAATAGACAACTTCAGTACATACCCATTAAAAATAGTCTCAGAATTTTCAGTTAGATATGGTATTATGATAATTGATTTGTGATTTTATAAAAATGGGAGGAAATGGTGCTATTCACTTGTTATAAATTTGAAATCTAGATATTTCATGATATATCTATTTTCTTATTAATTTAACTCTTTATGTAGCTGTTGATGAAGTACCAGATGAAAATATTATGCTTAAACATCAAGACCCGGTGTTAAAAACCCAAGTACAATCAAAACGAAAAACTTCAATAGAGGAAAGACTCAGTAAGTATAATAATTATAGATAACTTTATATTGTTTTAAGTTAAATGCGTCAGAACTTTCTTTGGTTCATGATTACATAAGTGAACATGTATTTTATAGAAATTTTAAACTTTGAATACAGAAAATGTGAATACTCTAACATAACTAGAGAACAAAACATATTTCTATTAATATGTTTTGGTTGGAATTTCTTATCAGAAGATTGTTACATGACCAAGGTCATGTTCTCAGTTTTCACCATGGTCAACAATAGACCAATACTTGTCTCATAAAGAATATGCACTTTTTAGTCAACGGACAGAATGCAGACCCAAAGCCCAAGGGGTGTCTTGTGACCTCCAGTAGAGGTCTTCTGCCATAATCTCCAGCATACAAAAAGACATGTTGCTGAGATTTGTAACTGAAACAGCAAATGGAAATCAGAGGGGTCCAGAAAAGGGCAGCAAAGATGGTCAGTTGAAGGACCCCTAGGGGATCCTGTCCAGTACAGCCCCAGCCAAAGATCACAGATGGCTGCTCTATGATCCCTGTGAGAGCATGGCAGTATCTCAATGGTCTTACTAACTGCTCAGATTATTTTTATTTGGGGGACACAGAGGACCAAAAGCATGACAATTGGCTTCTTTGGGATGATACATTAAGCTCTTTATTGATCATGCCCAGAAATTTTACTCTGGACTTAGGTCCTTGTACCTTATTGGTAATAATGGCATACTATGATAATTTCATCAATAGATTGGAAAGATAGCACCCTCCTTAAGAGTGAGATTTTTTTCCAGTTCTTGACCCATGCATTGATTACAGATAGTTGGGGAGTTTAGGAAGTGTTATAGAAGGATATTTGCGATACAAGGCAATTCACACTACATGCAACAAACTAATCCTGATCATCTGCATGGAGAGGGATGCTGAAAACGGCATTTGTGATGTCATCTGTAGCATAGCAAGTTCTATCACTTTGGGCAATAGCCTCTATAACTGTCATAATGTTAGGTACCACCAATGACAAAGGCAGCACTGACAGTTTGCATAGCCCTAATCAATTTGGGGTCTAAACTTCAGAAGTCTTGCATGTAGGACAGGTGGAACCATTGATTGGAGAAATAATTTACAGACATTGTTGGCTTTTAAAAAAAATATTTAAAGATTTTATTTATTCATGAGAGAGAGAGAGAGAGAGAGGCAGAGACACAGTCAGTGAGAGAAGCAGGCTCTATGCAGGGAGCCTGATGTGGGACTTGATCCCAGGTCTCCAGGATCACACCCTGGGTAGAAGGCAGGTGCTAAACTGCTGAGCCACGCAGGGATCCCCCATTGTTGGCTTTTTAAATTTCAACAGTGAAAATAAATAAATAAATAAAAAATAAATAAAAATAAATAAATTTCAACAGTGAAGGCAGTTATTCCTTTTTATTTTCCTGGCTGTTGACATTGTGTTTGGTAGACAATGGTGCTAGATGCCAGTAGTTTGGTAGGTCATGATTTTCCATGTATCCCACAAAAGTACCTTTCCTTTAGCAAATCTAATCAGAGGTTAAGAGTAAATGCAATTGCTGGTTGGTATATAAAGTACATTTCTACCAATAATATATTCAGTAGTAGAAGCCATAATAATTGGGGTGGCCCAAAGAAATTCATGCACACTTGGGTCTAGAAAAGAGGCCTGATGGCCTCAGACCTCTCAGAGAATTATGTTTCTCCTTATCCTGTGTCAGAGATTATGGGGTCACAGGAATTTGTTCACTAGTGTCCAAAGGGCCCCAAAATGTAATCTTTTACCTCTTTGAACTCTGACCTTTGAACTCTTGGCTATGTCTAACTTCTAGTCTTGTTCATTTCCAAAAGCTTAGAGGTTTGCATAAAATTTAAAAGGGTCTGTATTGATGGATCCCACAAGGTACCACTCTCACTAAAGCTTTAAAAGATTATCCCCTTCATCAAGGAAGCAAACTACCCAAGTCTCAAGACTCACTGGGATAGCAGAATAGATGGAATAGCACTTTTATTAGTCAATAGTAGCCATTACTATTTGGACCTTCGTGCCTGATGGGAACCTGATGGCTCACAACTAGCTATGCATTGTTGGTAGAGAGCCCACCAGTTTGTTCCTTTGAGAGACCTTGTTGTTTGGCAACCAGGTCCAAAGATGACTTCCGTAAGGCCATTGCCTGGATTGTATTCAGGAGAGTTGCCATTTTTATAACATTCTTTCCAGTGGTCAGTATTTTTTATCTATGCCATAGACACTTTTACCATGTCCTAAAATTTGTCAGTTAAGCTATGGATTGTGTCGTGGATGGATTGACATGATCTTATGAGGAGGTTTGATTGAGCTTGATAATCAACATGATTGACAAGTGAATCTAGAAATCTGAATATGATCATCAGTCTTGTTATCTGTTGTTCTCACTTGCTAATTGTGTACCTGAGAGGTCACCAGGATGGTTCTCCAGGCCACTATATTCTCTGGAAAGATAGTAATACATGTTTTTTAGTGCTGGGAACTCATCATATGTGGGCCAAAACTGTCAGAGCCCAAATAGTGCCCAGCTGAAGATGGAGCTAGTCTCAGTTCTACATCTTTCCATTTTTCTTCCCCACTTTAGGCAAAGTGGCCACTGTCAGAAATTCTGAAATGGGGGGGGAGGGGGGGTCTTTAGTAATACTTCACAAGGTGCCACTTTCACTTACTAAGTTTAATAAGAGAAAGGGTTGGAAGGCCTATCCAATAAGATGGTCTAAGTTGAAGTGCCTGAACAATATAATGCCTCACCTGAGGTCTCCTCTGCCTCTTACAAAGGTTCCCAATGTATGTACCTGAGCTACAATGCAGATATGGCCAGCCCAAATGGACCTTGACTCATTAGTGCAATTGCCTCCTCTACAGTACCCTGACTGTGTGTCAACTGTAGTATGAGGTGTGACATTTTCCTCATGACAACTGCCAAACAAAGCCTTTGTAATTATATATCATTGGATCTAAAAGATCACACATAGAATTTTGGCCTGAGTCAGATTCTCCTCATAATTTATACATATACATATATACGTATATGTAAACATACACATATGCATGTATGCATACAATACACACATTCATTTACACACATATATGTGCACATATAAAAACATATTTTTTCTTTTCTTTCTTTCTTTCTTTCTTTCTTTCTTTCTTTCTTTCTTTCTTCTCTCTCTCTCTCTTTCTCTCTCTTTCTTTCTTTCTTTCTTTCTTCTCTCTCTCTTTCTCTTTCTTTCTTTCTTTCTTTCTTTCTTTCTTTCTTTCTTTCTTTCTTTCTTTCTTTTTCTTCTTTCTTTAAATCCAATGAGCTAATATATAGTGTAGCATTAGTTTCAGATGTAGGGTGCAGTTCTTCATCCATTGCATAGAACACCCAGTGATCATTACATGAAGTGCCCTCCTTAATACTCATTGCCCATCCCCCCACCCACCTCTCCTCCAGCAACCCTCAGTTTATTTCCTACAGTTTAGAGTCTCTCAGGGTTTGCCTACTTCTCTGTTTTTATTTTATTTTTCCTTCCTTTTCCCTATATTCATCTGCTTTATTTTTTTAAATTCCACATGAGTGATATCAAAAGAAACAGTCAACAAAACTAAAAGACAACCTACAGAATGGGAGAGGATATTTGCAAATGACATATCAGATAAAGGGCTAGTATCCAAGATCTATAAAGAACTTATTAAACTCAACAACAAAGAAACAAACAATCCAATCGTGAAATGGGAAAAAGACATGAACAGAAATATCACAGAGGTATTTGTTTTTCTCTGTCTTATTTTGCTTAGCATAATATCCTCTAGTTCCATCTACATCAATTCAAATGGCAAAATTTCATTCTTTTTGATGGCTGAGTAATATTCCATTATATACATATACCACTTCTTCTTTATCCATTCATCATCTGTCAATGTACATCTTGGGCTCTTTCCATAGCTATTGTGGACATTGCTGCTATAAACATTGGGGTGCCGATTCCCCTTTGGATCATTATGTTTCTTTCCTTTGAATAAATACCTAGCAGTACAATTCTTGCATCAAAGTGTAGTTCTATTTTTAACTTTTTGAGGAACCTCCATATTGTTTGACAGAGTGGATGCACCAGTTTGCATTCTCACCAACAGTGCAAGAGGGTTTCCCTTTCTCTACTTGGTCGCCAACATCTGTTGTTTCCTAAGTTGTTAACTTTAGCCATTCTGACTGGTGTGAAGTGGTATCTTATTGTGCTTTTGATTTGTATTTCCCTGATGATGTGGAATATTTTTCCATGTGTCTGTTGGCCAGTTGTATGTCTTCTTTGGAGAAATGTCTGTTCATTCTTCTGCCCATTTCTTGACTGGATTATTTGTTCTTTGGGTGTTTAGTTTGATAAGATCTTTATAGATATTGTATATTAATCCTTTATCTGATAAGACATCTGTAAATATCTTCTCCCATTATGTAGGTTACCCTTTAGTTTTGTTGACGGTTTTCTTTGCTGTGCAAGAGTTTTATCTTGATAAAGTCCCTATTGTTGATAGGTAAGTACTTAGTGCCATTTTGTTACTTCTTTTATTATTGCTTTTGTAGTTCTTCTTTGTTCCTTTCTTGATTTGCTTCTTCTCTCATTATTATTTGGCTTTCTTTAATGATATATTTAGATTTCTTTCTCTTTATATTTGCACATCTTTTACTGGCTTTTGATTTGTGGTTACCAATTGATTTATATATAACATCACTTCATATACTAGTCTATAGTAAGTTGATGGTCATTTAGTTTTGAACCTATTCTTTACTCCTCTCCCCACCTCCACATTTTAGGTATATTGTGTCATGTTATATACATCCTTTTACTTTTTGATCCCTTGAATGAATTTTACAGATTTATTTATTTTTACTGATTTTATGCTTCTTCTTCTTCTTCTTCTTCTTCTTCTTCTTCTTCTTCTTCTTCTTCTTCTTCTTTTTATTCTTATGGTCTTTTCTTTCCATTCAAATTATCCTCTTTAACATTTCTTGTATGGCTGGTTTAGTCTTGATAAATTCCTTTAATTTTTGTTTGTCTGGGAAACTCTTTATCTCTCCTTCTATTCTGAATGATAGCTTTACTGGATTCTTGACTGAAGATTTTTTTCCTTTCAGCACTTCGAATATAACATGCCCCACTCTTCTGGCCTGCAAAATTTCCACTGAAAAACCCACTGATAGCCTTATGGGGTTTCCCTAGTATGTAAATATTTTCTTTTCTCTTTACGTTTTTAAAATTATCTCTTTATCACTATTTTTTTTCCAATTTAATTGTTTGTGTCTTGGTGTGTCCCTCCTAGGGCTGATTTTTGTTTAGGGCTATCTATGTATCTTTGATCTAGATGTCTATTTCCTTCCCCAGATTTGGGAAATTTTCAACTATTATTTCTCCAAGCAAATATTCTGCCTTCTTTTCTCCCTCTTCTCCTTCTGGGATCCCTCTAATGCAGTGTTATGCTTGATAGTGTCACTGAATTCACGAAGTCTAATTTCTTTTTATATTATTTTTTTTCTCCTACCTACTCAGCTTGATTGTTTTCCATTACTCTGCCCTTCTGGTTGTTGATCTATTTATCTGCTTCTTCTCTTCTATTATTTACTGCAACTTGTATATTTTTAATTTTATTTGTTGAGTTCTTCATCTCTGATTTTTGAATGTTTTCTCTTTGTTAATGGCCTCACTGAGGTCCTTGACTCTTTTCTCAAGTTCAGTTAGTAGCTTTATGACTATTACTTTAAATTCTCTATCAGGCATGCTACTTATCCCCATTTCACTCATGTCTCTAGGTGTGATTTGGTCCTGTTATTTTATTTTGGACATATTCCTCTGTCTCCTCATTTTATCTAACTTTCTATAACTGTTCTTCTGTGTTAAGAAAGTCAATTATGTGTTCTGCTCTTATACATAGTGGCCTTATGAAGAAGAGTTCCTATAGTGCCCTGCAATGCAGTGTCTTCTGTCCATCTGAACCTGGCACTTCATGGGGATCTCCCAAGTGTGTCACATGTGCTCTGCTGTTGTGGCTGAGCCACTTTTTCCTTCAGTCTAGTCATCTGCAATGGCTCTCATTACCTATTATAGACAGTGTTTCATCCCCATGCTGTTAGTGGTCCAGTCTGGGGCTGCCTTAAGCTTGAGTTGAATCAGACCAGGCATTTGTCAGAGATGCAGGGTCATCAACCTGCAGGGCACTTTCCTTGTGTTGTCTCCTGTGAAGCTTTCATTGGTGGGTGTGGCCTGCACTCAGACCAGCATTCTGCCCCCAGCTCACTACTGGGGTTGCAATCTGAGTTGTGTCTGTGATTATATTTTTCTCTCCCCAGGGGAGAGGAGTCATTTTGGAGGTGCTCACCCCTATCAAGGCTGCTTGCACACAAAGTGAAGGCTTGTGGTATCACTTTGGGTAGGCTCTAATCAAGAGTATGTTGGAGAGGGCAGATCCACAGAAGCCTGTGTGCAGGATGCATGGTATTAGCAATTTAGTAACAAGTGTCAGGGTAGTGCTATTCCCAAAGATGGCCATATGTTTAGACTAGGGGTGGGGGAGAGGCATGACTCTGGTCAGGTCCTTTGTTCCTGGAGAAGTCTCCCAAGGATCTCTTCCTCTAGAGCACATGCATTGAGATAGGTAAACAAATATTCCTCCCATATGCCCCCAGGTATTTTTCAAAATGCTGTTTCCATGCTGCATTTCTGTGGGCTGTTTGTTGTACTCTTTAAGAGGGAAACTCAGTTTTCTCTAACCCTCCCTGCTCCCAGGAAGCAAAGCCCACTGATTTTAAAGTTCCAGGTCTTAAGTCTCACTGTTTGTAAGAAATTCAACCTGTCTGGTTTTCAAAGCCAAATGTTATGGGGATTTGTCTTTCTCATTTGCGGTCCACAATGTGAAAGTCTGTTCCTTCCCCTCTCTGTTTAACCTGCAGTATCCTTTCCTCCTGTGAATAGTGCCATGGGTTCCTATAGCTCCCTACAGAATTTTTGCCCTTCCTACCTTCTTAAATGTGGCCTCTTAGTTGTGGACTTTGTTATGACAGTCTTTCAGTCATTTTATGTGTTTTTTACACTGATGTGTTTTCTAGTTGTATCTGTGTGACAAGGTGAGCTGAGGGTCCTTCTACTCCACCATCTTCCCTGGAATTTGCCACTGGAATTCTGATAGGGATTGATTTGAATCAGTAGATTGCTATGGGTGATGTGAACATTTTGACAATATTAAATCTTCCAATCCATGAGCATGGAATATCCATTATTTATTTCTGTCATCTTCAGTTACTTTCACCAGTGTCTCATAGTATTTATAGTGTACAGGTCTTTTGCCTCCTTGATAAAACTTATTCCTAGTTATTTTATTATTTTGAATGCTATTATAAGTGGTATTGTTTTCTTAATTTATCTTTATAAAACCTTATGTTAGTGATGATAAAGCTGATTTTTGTATATCAACTTTGTGTACTGCAACTTTACTGAATTTAATTATCAGTTCTAATAGTTTTTTGATGGAGTCTTGTCTTTAGGGTTTTCTATTTATAATATTTTTTAAAAAAATTTTTATTGGAGTTCAATTTGCCAACATATAGCATAACACCCAGTGCTCATCCCACCGAGTGCCCCCCTCTTTGTCCATCACCCAGTCACCCTAACCCCCCGCCCACTTCCCCTTCCACTACCCCTTGTTCATTCCCCAGAGTTAGGTGTCTCTCATGTTTTGTCACCCTCATTGATATTTTCAATCATTTTCTCTCCTTTCCCTTTATTCCCTTTCACTAATTTTTATATTCCCCAAATGAATGAGACAATACAATGTTAGTCCTTTCCCAATTGACTTATTTCACTCAGCACAATACCCTCAGGTCCCTACACATCGAAGCTAATAGTGGGTATTTGTCGTTTCTAATGGCTGAGTAATATTCCATTGTATACATAAATCACATCTAATTTATCCATTCATCTTTCGTTGGACACCGAGGCTCCTTCCACAGTTTGGCTATTGTGGACATTGCAGGTGTCCCGGTGTTTCACTGCATCTGTATCTTTGGGGTAAATCCCCAGCAGTGCAATTGCTGGGTTGTAGGGCAGATCTATTTTTAACTCTTTGAGGAACCTCCACACAGTTTTCCAGAGTGGCTGGACCAGTTCACATTCCCACCAACAGCACAAGAGAGTTCCCCTTTCTCCACATCTTCTCCAAAATTTGTTGTTTCCTGCCTTGTTAATTTTCCCCATTCTCACTGGTGTGAGGTGGTATCTCATTGTGGTTTTGATTTGTATTTCCAAGATGGCAAGTGATGCAGAGCATTTTCTCATGTGCTTGTTGGCCATGTCTATGTAATCCTCTGTGAGATTTCTGTTCATGTCCTTTGCCCATTTCATGATTGGATTGCTTGATTCTTTGCTGTTGAGTTTAAGAAGTTCTTTATAGATCTTGTATACTAGCCCTTTATCTGATAAGTCATTTGCAAATATCATCTCCAATTCTGTAGGTTGTCTTTGTTGACTGTTTCTTTTGCTGTGCAGAATCTTCTTATCTTGATGAAGCCCCAATAATTCAATTTTGCTTTTGTTTCTCCTACCTTTATGGATATATCTTGCAAGACATTGCTGTGGCCAAGTTCAAAAACGGTGTTGCCTGTGTTCTCCTCTAGGATTTTGATGGAATCTTGACTCACATTTAGATCTTTCATCCATTTTGAGTTTATCTTTGTGTATGGTGCAAGAGAGTGGTCTAGTTTCATTCTTCTGCATGTGGATGTCCAATTTTCCCAGCACCATTTATTGAAGAGACTGTCTTTCTTCCAGTGGATAGTCTTTCCTGCCTTGTCGAATATTAGTTGACCATAACGTTGGGGTCCACTTCTGGATTCTCTATTCTGTTCCATTGATCTATGTGTCTGTTTCTGTGCTAGTACTACACTGTCTTGATGACCACAGCTTTGTAGTACAACCTGAAATCTGGCATTGTGATGCCCCCAGCTATGGTTGTCTTTTTTAAAATTCCCCTGGCTATTCGGGGTCTTTTCTGATTCCACACAAATCTTAAAATAATTTGTTCCAACTCTCTGAAGAAAGTCCATGGTATTTTGATAGGGATTGCATTAAAAGTATAAATTGCCCTAGGTAACATTGACATTTTCACAATATTAATTCTGCCAATCCATGAGCATGGAATATTTTTCCATCTGTTTGTGTCTTCCTCAATTTCTTTCAGAAGTGTTCATGCTTTTATAGGGTATAGATCCTTTACCTCTTTGGTTAGGTTTATTCCTAGGTATCTTATGCTTTTGGGTGCAATTGTAAATGGGATTGACTCCTTAATTTCTCTTTCTTCAGTCTCATTGTTAGTGTATAGAAATGCCACTGACTTCTGGGCATTGATTTTGTATCCTGCCACACTACCAAATTGCTGTATGAGTTCTAGCAATCTTGGGGTGGAGTCTTTTGGGTTTTCTATGTACAGTATCATGTTATCTGCAAAGAATTTGACTTCTTCTTTGCCAATTTGAATGCCTTTAATGTCTTTTTGTTGTCTGATTGCTGAGGCTAGGACTTCCAGTACTATCTTGAATAGCAGTTGTGAGACTGGACATCCCTATCATGTTCCTGATCTTAGGGGAAAGGCTCCCAATGCTTCCCCATTGAGAATTATGTTTGCTGTGGGCTTTTTGTAGATGGCTTTCAAGATGTCGAGGAATGTTCCCTCTATCCCTACACTCTGAAGAGTTTTGATCAGGAATGGATGCTGTGTTTTGTCAAATGCTTTCTCTGCATCTCTTGAGAGGATCATATGGTTCTTGTTTTTTCTCTTGTTGATATTATCTATCATGTTGATTGCTTTATGAGTGTTAACCAGCCTTGCATCCTGGGGATAAATCCTACTTGGTCATGGTGGATATTCTTTTTAATGTATTGTTGGATCCTATTGGCTAGTATCTTGTTGAAAATTTTTGCATCTGTGTTCATCAGGGATATTGGTCTATAACTCTCTTTTTTGGTGGGGTCTTTGTCTGGTTTTGGAATTAAGGTGATGCTGGCCTCATATAATGAGTTTGGAAGTACTGCATCTCTTTCTATCTTTCAGAACAGCTTTAGTAGAATAGGTATGGTTTCTTCTTTAAATGCTTGATATAATTCCCCTGGGAAGCCATCTGGCCCTGGACTTTTATGTCTTGGGAGGTTTTTGATGACTGCTTCAATTTCCTCCCTGGTTATTGGCCTGTTCAGGTTTTCTATTTCTTCCTGTTCCAGTTTTGGTAGTTTGTGGCTTTCCAGAAATGTGTCCATTTCTTCTAGATTGCCTAATTTATTGGCGTATAGCTGCTCATAATGAGTTTTTAAGATTGTTTTTATTTCCTTGGTATTGGTAGTGATCTCTTCTTTCTCATTCATGATTTTATTACTTTGAGTCTTTTCTCTCTTTTTAATAAGGTTGGCTAATGGTTTATCTATCTTATTAATTCTTTCAAACAGCCCTGTCCTGATTTTGTTAATCTATTCCACAATTCTTCTGGTCTCTATTTCATTGAGTTCTGCTCGAATCTTAATTAACTCTCTTTCTGCTGGGTGTAGGATCTATTTGCTGTTTATTCTCCAGCTCCTTTAGGTGCAAGGTTAGCTTTTGTAATTGAGTTCTTTCCAGTTTTTGGATGGATGCTTGTATTGCGATGTATTTCCCCCTCATGACTGCTTTTGCTGTATTCCAAAGATTTTGAACGGTTGTATCTTCATTCTCATTAATTTCCTGAATTTTAAATTCTTCCCTAATTTCCTGGTTGAACCTTTCATCTTTTAGCAGGATGGTATTTAACCTCCACGTGTTTGAAATCCTTCCAAACTTCTTCTTGTGATTTAGTTCTAGTTTCAAAACATTGTGGTCTGAATTTATGTAGGGGACGATCCCTATCTTTTGGTATTGGTTAAGACCTGATTTGTGACCCAGTATGTGGTCTATTCTGGAGAAAGTTCCATGTGCACTTGAGAAGGTTGTGTATTCAGTTGCGTTTGGATGTAAAGTTCTGTAAATATTTGTGAAATCCATCTGGTCCAGTGTATCATTTAAAGCTCTGGTATCTTTGGAGATGTTGTGCTTAGAAGACCTGTCATTTGTAGAAAGCGCTATATTCAAGTCACCAAGTATAAGTGTATTATTATTAAGTATATCTTAACTTTGGTTATTAATTGGTTGATACACTTGGCAGCTCCCACATTCAGGGCATAAATATTGATGATTGTTAGGTCCTCTTGTTGGATAGATCCTTAAGTATGATATAGTGTCCCTCTTCATCTCTTACTACAGTCTTTGGGATAAACTTTAACTTATCTAATATAAGGAGTGCTACCCCTGCTTTCTTTTGAGGACCGTTTGAATGGTAAATGGTTCTCCAACCTTTATTTTCAGGCTATAGGTGTCCTTAAGTCTAAAATGAGTCTCTTGTAGACATCAAATAGATGGTTCTTGCTTTTTCATCCAGTCTGAAATCCTGCGTCTTTTGATTGTGTCATTAAGCTATTCATGTTCAGAGTTACTATTGAAAGATATGAAATTAGTGTCATCATGATACCTATTCAGTCCCTGTTTTTGTGGATTGTTTCCTTGGACTCCTCTTTCTTTTACAGGGTCCCCCTTAAAATTTCTTGCAGAGCTGGTTTTGTGGTCACATATTTCCAGCTTTTTCCAGAAGCTCTTCTGAATGAGAGCCTTGCTGAATAAAGTATTCTTGGCTGCAGATTCTTCTCATTTACGACCCTGAATATATCCTGCCAGCCCTTTTTTGCCTGCCAGGTCTCTGTGGAGAGGTCTGCTGTTAATCTAATATGTGATCTTCACAGTTAACTATGCACCAATATCCAGAAGGCCTAGTAAATTGAACTTGATATAGGACCACTGTTTTCTACTTGGAACTCTAGGACCTTGGTTCAACCCCTAGTCTTGCTTATTTTTAAAAGGTGAGACATCTGTTTAAATATTACCAGGGCTCAATAATTTGCTCCCAGATTCTCTGGAAGGAGCAGAAAGAGGAGCAATTGTATTAATCATAAGAGGTCATCACCTTAAAGGCTCTCGTTGAGCAGCCTGCTAAACCCCATGAGCCCATCACTATCTGACTATGAGTTCCTTATGAGTTCCTTGGTAGGAGAGCTGATCAGTCTACTCTTTGGCAACGTACTGTTGAGTAACCAGATCAGAGATTTCTTTGATAGGCCCTAGCCTAAATAGTCTAGAGGGGGGCACATGCCTACCCTTCTTACATTACTCTTTCTGCTGATCAGTCTTTGCTATCTGTGCAGCAGCCATACTTTCCAAATTCAATGATTGTCAGTAAAGTCTGGATTATGTCTCTAAGTGATCAATATGGGCTTATGAGGAGGCTTAAAGATTGAATTGAGTTTAATAACCAATAAGAATTGCATGACCAACAACAACAAAAGAATTGCATAAGTAAATCTAGAAATAGTTTTACTAACAATCTCACCATGTATTGTTTCCACACTTCTTTTGTACATCTTGGAGACAATCAAGATGGCTCACAGGAAACTATATTTACTGGAAAGATGATTCAACCATCTTATTCAGTGCTGAAGAACTCATCGTGTGTGGGCCAAAGCTCTCAGAGTCCATATACTATCCAACTGAGAATGTAGATGATGTTGAATGCTTGCATTTTTTCATCCTAGTACCATCTTCTTCCTATTCCTTAGACAAAGTGGCTATTTTTTCCTTACTCTGGAAATGGGGGTCTTTAATGCCATACCCCAGAGGTGCCTCCTTCAAGGAGGCAAACTGTCCAAGTCTCTAAGAGCTTCAAATTATTGGGTCAAGTGATCCCAAAGAGCTCTTCATTCTTTTTTATTTTAGGTATAAGTCTTGATAAAAATTTAGTGTGTTGTAGGTTGATTTTTGGTGACAGGGACATATTTATAGCTAACGGTAATAATTGAGTATAACTCAGTATTCAGGAGTTTCTGATGAATTTTGTTGTCATCACTGAAGGACTATATCAGTAGTTACGGAATTGCTTCTCTAGCTTTCCTAGGGTCTCTCTTTTGGATCTATATTTTGGACCACTATGTGAATTTGACCAGAGAGTTAGAGGCCATCCAGTGATCCCCCTAATATCTTAAAAGTTTATGTAAACAGTCATTAGTGCTACCCCAAACTCCCCAACTCCACTAGTACTTTCTGAGCTGTATTGGCACAGCTGATGAAGTGCCATGGAACTCTCAGATCTTTCAAATGATCCACTAACATCACTGGAGGGTGACTGACGAATTTCTCTAATACCTCTCAAAAGTGCCATGTTGGAAGTTGATTGTGTTTGTCTTCTAGGAAGTTAATGTGTTTTATTGACCACTCTACTCACTTCACCAATTTGTCAGAGAATGCACTGTCAGTTGTTGAGTTGGCCAATTAAGATAACTAGCCAAACTGAAAGTAACAAGTAAACCTTTATTCAATTACTGTAAGTATACAAGCAAGAATCTAAACAGGAAAGGCCAGCTTTAGCAATGTTCCATTTTTCCCTATTGAAGGAACCAGAGAAGTGTTTAATGTTTCATTACAAATGGGGAGGATGATTGTCTCTCACTGCTGAAGGATCTCCAAATAAAAGGCTCTTGCCATTGTATGGCCCCAGGCTATGGGGGGATTTGGGAAGGACTAGGAGAGGAAAATACTGAAAATTGAGTCAGAAAGGAGACAATTGTCTTCAAGGCTTCCCCTGTAAGGTAATCTAAGCAGAGTCACCTGAAGAGTACAGTGCTTTCTTTGAGGTCTATGAATGGAGCAGCTGGTCTGGGAAATGCTGGCCTGGAGAGGCCTGAGTACATGATTGCACTTCCTTCCAGAAACTAGCACACTTGGCTGTGCTTTAAGTCTAGTGTGGGGTAGGAAGCTTTCTTAAATGATAATTGCCAAGAAAAATCTTTGTAATTTTCTATGGGTTGAGCCTGAAAGCTTACAGATAGGATTTTAACTGAAACTGCACTTCTTAATTTTATACACATATACACATATGCTATATATGTATGCATGTATGTATATATTTTTGCACACGCATGAACACATATTCATACATTCACATGCATGTGAACATCATATGTGCATCTGTCACCCATATTGCATGTTTTAGAAGTCCTGAGGACTCTTGTACATCTTCAATTCTAGTGCCTCAGCTCTCATTCTTGCTTTCCTCCATTTCTTATATATATGTTCTTCCAATGTCAATCTTGAATATTAAAGCATCAACAGATTCATGTATTTGCTCAATTTTACAATACTTCAACCTTGTTAAGGAACTGCTCAGCACATACCTCTATAAAAATAAACCTATTCAATCCTGCAGTCTGCCCCCTATTTTCTTGCCCAACACTGAGGGTATGTTTCAAACTCTATTTTGATGACTTATTTGGATTTGTGTTGTTATTTTTATGCCTTCATTAGGTTCATTTCATTACATTTGCTTTCAGTTTTAGTTGCTTCATTTTATCCTTATTGATTTAATTTTATTTTTGCAATGTGTAGAGCATTAATACATAACGCATTAATGTGCTTCCAAAAGTAAATATTATGCAAAATATATATGTCCTTCCCCTTGTACTCCCAAGTCTTCTTTCCCACCCTTGTCTTCTTGTAGGTAACTCACTATAGTTTTGTCATGGTTTTTTCCCTTGTGCTTCATTTTGTAAAGTTAATATCTATTTCTCTATTTTTTTCTGATTTCTTCATTCTGACCCAAAAGTTAGCATACTAGGTACATTTTTTAAAAGAGTTTTTTCACTTAAGCATTAGCTCTTAGAAATCTCTTCTTGTCAGTTTATAGAAATATTTATTATTATTACACAAAGACATAAAGCAGTTTATATCACATTATATGCCATAGATTATATTAGGTTATAATTTATAGGATATACCTTAGTTTATTCAACCAATATCCTATTCTTCAACATTTTGATGGTTTTAAATATTTTACAGTTACAAATAATGCTCTAATGAATAACCTTGTACATATGCATTTTTATTGTTTGGTCGATTGTTATGAATTAAGCTATTCCATTCCACCAAGGCCGAAAAGTACAGATTATTGTAAAATATATTTGATGCCTCAGAATACTTATGAAATATAAAACAGTTTCAGTAATACCCTTTAAAACTTTCCTTATTGGGGCACCTAAATGGCTTAGTAGATTGTGTCCAACTCTTGATTTCAGCTCAGATCATGATCCCAGGGTTGTGAGATGGAGTCCCTTGGCAGGCTCCAAAATTGAGCATGGAGCCTGGTTGGGATTTTCTCTCTCCTTCTCCCCTTGCCCCTCCCCACCTCATACTCTTTCTGTCTCTCTATAAAACAACAACAAGAACAACAACAACAAAATATAATCTTCATGTAAGACCTAACATTAGGACAATTTATATATAGCAATGAAAGTGAGAGAAAATGCTATTGTATACTTGTTATAAATTCAAATCTGTAGTTTTCACAGTAGATCTGTTTTTCCAGTTAATGAACAAAATGCATCTCTTTATTTAGTTCATTTTGCTCTACCAGATGAAAATCTAATACTTCTAAGTCAAGATTCAGTGTCAAAACTCCAAATGGAAGTAGAGAAACCAATAATTTACAGAAAGGAAAGACATCATAGCAAGTATAAAAATTATGGGTAACTATCTTTTAAACCGATCAAGATCTTTTTCTTTGGTTCATGAATACAGATTTGAGCCTATATATTATAGAAATATTACACTCTTAAAGTGAATATGCAAACATAATGAGAAAACAAAAGCAAAAGCCTTACTGCCTTCAGATTGTAATTTCTAGTCATAAGATTATTTCATAACCATAGGACATGCACTCAGTATCCACCAAGGCCCAATAACTGCTCAATAGTATCTCAAAGTATCTTTCAACTGACTTTAGGAGATTATAGGTTCCAGGAGATCATGACCAATGGGCACTTCTGACCAGCAGTAGTGTCATTCCAACATATGCTCCAGTTATTGTGCTTTTGGTATTCTATTTTAAAAGTATGATTTAGGGATCCCTGGGTGGCTCAGCGGTTTAGCGCCTGCCTTCAGCCCAGGGCGTGATCCCGGAGACCCTGGATCGAGTCCCACATCGGGTTCCCTGCATGGGGCTTGCTTCTCCCTCTGCCTCTCTCTCTCTCTCTCTCTCTCTCTCTCTTTCTCTTTCTGTGTGTCTCTCATGAATAAATAAATAAGATCTTTAAAAAGTAAATAAATAAAATAAAAAGTCTGATTTATCACTTACATATAACACCCAGGGCACATCATAGCAAGTGTCCTTCTTAATATTCATTTATATGTAAGTGAAGAATCACTGAATTCTCCTAAAACCAATCTTACACTATATGTTAACCAACTAGAATTTAAATAAAAAATGGAAACTAAATAAATAAAAGTTATCACCAGTTTGAATTCCTATCCATTCTCTGCATCCTTACCTGTTGCTTCCTGTGTTGGTCATTTTAGCCATTCTGACAGGTGTGAGGTAATATCTCATTGCAGTTCTGATTTGTATTTCCCTGATGATGGGTGATGTTGATGATCTTTTCATGTATCTGTTAGCCATCTGGAGGTCTTCTTTGGAAAAATGTCTATTCATGTGTTCTGTCCATTTTTAAACTAGATTATTTTTGCTGAGTTGAGTTTTTATAAGTTCTTATATATTTTGAAAACTAACACTTTATCAGATATGTCATTTGCAAATATTTTCTCCCATTCTACAGGTTGCGTTTTAGTTTTGTTGATTGTTTCCTTCAGTATGCAGAAGCTTTTTATCTTGATAAAGTCCCAATAGTTCATGTTTTTACTTTTGTTTCCCTTGCCTCAGGGGGTGTATCTAGTAAGAAGTGTAATGGCTGATATCAAAGAAGTTAGTATCTCCCCTAGGATTTGATGGCTTTCAGTCTCACACTTAGATCTTTTATTCATTTTGAAATTGTTTTCATGTATGATTCAAGAAAGCAGTGCAATTTCATTCTTTTGCATGTTGTGGTCCAGTTTTCCCAGCACCATTTGTTGAAGACACTGACTTTTTTGTTGGATATTCTCCTACTTTCTCAAAGATTATTTGACTATATGGTTGTAGATCCATTTCTGGTTTCTCTATTCTGTTCCATTAATCTGTTTTTATTTTTATGCCAGTACCATACTATCTTGGTGATCACAGCTTTGGACTGTAGCTTGAAGTCTGGAATTGTGATGTAAATAATCAGTGCTTTTCTTTTTCAAAATTGCTTTGTCTATTCAGGCTTTTTTGTGGTTCCATAAAATTGTTTTTTCTAGCTCTGTGAAACATGCTGGTGGTATTTTGATAGAGATTGCATTAAATGTGTAGATTGCTTTAAGTAATATAAACATTTTAACAATATTTGTTCTTCCCAACCATGAGCATGGAATAATTGTCCATTTCTTTGTGTCCTCTTCAGTTTCTTTTACTAGTGTTTTATAGTTTTCAGATACAGGTCTTTTACCTCTTTCGTTATGTTTATTCCTAGGAATCTTATTGCTTTTGGTACAATTGTAAATGGGATTGATTCCTTAACTTTTTCTTTTTTATTGATGTCTAGAAATACAACAGATTTCTGTATGTCTATTTTGTATCCTGTGACTTTACTGAATCCATGTATCAATTCTAGCAGTATTTTAATGGAGTCTTTCAGATTTTCTACATATCATGTCATCTGCAATTAGTGAAGGTTTGACTTCTTCCTTGCTGATTTGGATGCCTTATATTTCTTTTTGTTGTATGACTGCTGTGGTTAGGACTTCCAGTACTATGTTAAATAATAATGGTGGGATGGACATCCCAGTCTTGTCCCTGACCATAGAGGAAAAGCTCTCAGTTTTCCCCCATTCACGATATTACTTGTGGGTGTTTCATATATGGCTTTTCATATGTTGAGGTATGTTCCCTCTAACCCTACATTGTTAAGGGTTTTTATCATGAATGGATGTTCTATTTTGTCAAATGCTTTTTTCTGAACCTACTGAGAGGATCATATGGTTCTTATCCTTACTTTTGTTAAAGTAGTGTATCACATCAATTGATTTGTAAACATTGAATTACCAGGAATAAATCCTACTTGATCATGGTTAATGATTCTTTTAATCTACTCTTGGATTTGATATGCTAATATTTTATTGAAATTTTTTTATTTTTTATTTTGAAGCTACTCTTTTTTAAAAAAAATATTTAAATTCAATGTAGGTAAAATATAGCATATTATTAATTTCAGGGGCAGAATTTAGTGATTCATCACTTGCATATAACACCCAGTACTCATTACATAAGTGCCCTCCTTAATGCCCATCACCCAATTACCCCACCACCCCACCCATTTTACATCCATACTCATCAGAGATATTGACCTGTAGTTCTCTTTTTTAGTGAATTCTTTATCTGGTTTTGGTATCAAGGTAATGCTGAACTCACTGAATAGGTTCGGATGTTTTCCTTCATTTTCTATTTTTTGGAATAGTTTGAGAAGAATAGGAATTAACTCTTTAAATATTTGGTAGAATTCTCCTGTGAAGCCATCTGGACCTGGATTTTTGTTTGTTGGGAGTTGTCTGATTACTGATTCAATTCTTTGGTGGTTATAGGCATGTTCACATTTTTTTCTTTCTTCCTTTCAGTTTTGGTAGTCTTTGTGTTTCTAGGAATCTATCCATTTCTTCTAGGTCATCCAACTTGTTGGCATGTTTTTTTATAATATTCTCTTACAATCATTTGTATTTCTGTGGTGTCAGTTGTTGTTTCTCCTCATTTATGATGTCATTTGAGTCCCTTCTCTTTTCTTTTTGGTAAGTCTAGCTAGAGGTTTATTAATTTCATTAATTTTGTCAAAGAACTGCTCCTTGTTTCATTGATCTGTTCTCTTTAGTTTCTATTTTTTTAATTTGTATATCATTTATTTTTGCTCCAATCTATATTATTTCCTTCCTTCTGCTCATGACAGGCTTCATTTGTTGTCCTTCTTCTTGCCTCCTTTGGTGTAAGGTTAGTTGCATATTTGAAATTTTTCTTACTTCTTGAGATAGGCCTGTATTGCTATATATTTCCTTCTTAGGACTGCTCTTTTGTTGTATTCCAAAGATTTTAGATGGTTGTATTTTCATTATCAGTTTTTTCCATGTATTGTTTTAATTTATTCTTTGATTTCTTGGTTGACTCATTCATTATGTAGTAGCATGTTGTTTAACCTCAATGTATGTGTGCTCTTTCTAAGTTTTTTCTTGTGGTTGGCCTCTAATTTCATTGTATTGAGGTCAAAGAAAGTACACGGTATGATTTAAAATTTGGTATTTGTTGATCTAATATGTGATCTATCCTGGAGAATGTCTCATGTGTACTTGAAAAGAATGAGTATCCTACTGTTTTAGGGTGGAATATTCTGAATATATCTGTTAGATCCATCTGGTCCAGTGTTTCATTCAAAGCCATTGTTTTCCTGTTGGTTTTCTGTTAGATGGTCTGTCCATTGATGTAAATGGTGTGCTAACGTCCCCTATTATTATTGTGTATCAATGAATTTTTTTAGGTTATTGTTTTATTCATTTGGGTGCTCCCATGTTGGGTGCCTATATATTTACAATTGTTAGATCCTCATGTTGAATTGCCCTCTTTATTATGATGTAGTGTTCTTCTTTATCTCTTGGTTCACACTTTGTTTTATTTTTTTTTAAGATTTTATTTATTTATTCATGAGAGACACACAGAGAGAGAGAGAGAGAGAGAGGCAGAGACACAGGCAGAGGGAGAAGCAGGCTCTATGCAGGGAGCCTGACATGGGACTTGAAGCCGGGTCTCCAGAATCAGGCCCTGGGCTGAAGGTGGTGCTAAACCGCTGAGCCACCTGGGCTGCCCTCACACATTGTTTTAAAGTCTAGTTTGTATGATATAAATATTGCTAATCCAGCTTTCTTTTGACATCTATTTGCATGATAAATATTTCTCAAAACCCTCCCTTTCAGTATACAGGTTGTCTTTAGTTCTAAAATCAGTAGGCAACATATAGATGGGTCTTGTCTTTTAATCCATTCTGATGCCCTATGTCTTTTGATTGGAGCATTTGCCCATTTACATTCATTGTAACTATTGATAGATATGTATTTATTGCCATTGTATTGCTTATTGTAACATTGTTTCTGGAGATTTTCTCTATTCCTTTATTGTCTTTGTCACACTTGGTCTTTTCTTTCCACTCAGGGTCCCTTTTAATATATTTTACAGGGCTAGGTTAGTGGTAATGACCTCCCTAGTTCATTGGGGTTTTTTTTGTCTGGGAGACTCTATCTCTCCTTCTATTCTGAATGATAGCCTTGCTGGATAGAGTATTCTTGGCTACAGATTTTTCCCATTCAGCATGTTGAATATCTCAAGCCACTCTCTCTGGCTTGCTAAGTTTCTGTTGAGAAATCTGCAGCTAGCCTTATGCGACTTCCCTTTAAAGCTGGAGACTTCTTTTGTATTGCTACTTTTAAGATTTTTTATTTATCACTATGTTTTGCAAATTTAATTACAATGTCTTGGTATTGGCCTGCTTTTGTTGATTTTGATGGAAGTTCTCTATGCTTCCTGGATCTGGATGTCTGTTTCCTTCCCAGATGAGGGAAGTTTTCAGCTATAGTTTCCTCTAATAAATTTTCTACCTTCTTTGCTTTCTCTTCTTCTTCTAGATTAGTATAATATGAATGTTTTTATGTTTGATGGAGTACTGAATTCCCTAAGACTATTGTTGTGTTACATAATTCATCCTTTTCTCTTTTGTTCACCTTCATTATTTTCAATCATTTTGTCTTCTATTATCTTCCAACCTGTTGTTCATTGCATCAAGCCTGTTTCCAATTTGATTTATTGTATTCTTCATCTCTGATTCCTTTTTTAATATTTATCTCTGTAATAAGGGCCTCACTAATATATTCTATTCCTTTCTCAAACTCAGTGAGTGTCCTCATGATTGTTGCTTTAAATTCTTCATCAGGGGGATCCCTGGGTGGCGCAGCGGTTTGGCGCCTGCCTTTGGCCCAGGGCGCAATCCTGGAGATCCGGGATCGAATCCCACGTCAGGCTCCCGGTGCATGGAGCCTGCTTCTCCCTCTGCCTGTGTCTCTGCCTCTCTCTCTCTCACTGTGTGCCTATCATGAATAAAAAAAAATAAAAAAATAAAAAAAAAATAAATTCTTCATCAGGCATGTAACTTATATTTGTTTCACTTAGATCTCCAGCCATAGCCATATCTTGTTTTTCATTTAATATGAATTCTTCTGTCTTGGCATTTAAGTCTCTGAATTCTTCTCTGTGTTAGAAAAACCAGTTGTGTCTTCTGCTTTTGACTGTATTGGCTTTATGAAGAATAGGTCATATAGTGTCCAGTGCCTGGCACTTCAGGGAGTGTCTCTGATGTGTGCCATGTATACTCTGCTGTCGTGTTTGGCTCTTCTATCTTTCAGGCCAGTGTCTGAAGAGGCTCTCCCTGCTTGCTGTGGACAGTGTTTTGTCCTTGGCCTGAATGTGGTGAATTTTAATTCTGGATTTCTGATCTATATTGCATTCCTTATCTCTGAAGAATGTCTTTTAATATTTTCTTGAAATTCAGATTTCCTGTCAAAAAAATATCCTCTATTTGTTTTTATAATGAGAAAACTATTGTGTCTCTTTCAATTTTGAGGGATGAATTTTCTGGATACAGAATTCTAGATTGGTAGAGTTCTTCCTTCAACACTTTAAATGTTTCTATTTTCTTGTTGCTTGCATTGTTTGGTGAGAATTATGGTATAATTCTTATCCTTGACTCTCTATAGGTTTGGTGTTTTGTTTTGTTTTCCTCTGGAGTCTTTAAGATGTTTTTCTCTGTCTTTGATTTTCTACTTTGAATGTAATATAATTAGATATAGGTTTTTTGGTATTTTTCATCTTTGGTATTCTCTGAGCTTCTATGATCTGTGGTTTGGGGCTGTCATTAATTTGGAAAACTCTCAGCCGTTATTACTTTAAATATTTCTTTTGTTCCATTGTTTCCTCTGATATTCCCACTTGTGTATATTATAACTTTTATAATTGTCTCAGATTTTAGATATTCTGTTCCTTTTTTTCCCATTTATTTTTCTTTTCTTTTCAATTTGGAAAGTATTTAATGGCATATCCTCACTACTGATTTTTTTTCCTTGACTATGTCCAATATACTGATGAGCACATCAAAGGTATCCTTAATTTCTGCTGTAGTGTTTTTGATTTCTAACATTTTGATTTTTTTTAGACGTTCCAGATATCTGTTTATATTACCCATCTGTTCTCACATGTTGTCTATTTTTTCCGTGAGAGCTCTTAGCATATTAGTCATAATAAAAAGGCCAGCCCGTTGCTGGGGTCCATTGATTTGGGCCTGTCAGCTGGATCCTCAGAAGCAAAGCTGGATTCTGAGTCTATGAGAGAGGGATCTGGATCCTGGGTCCATGGGGGCTAGCTAGCCTGGCTCTGAATTGTATTGGGGCAGGCCTGGAACCTAGTTCCATGATAGCTAGCATAGAATCTGGGGTCTATAGCGATGGACCTGGAACATAGGTCTACACATACTAGCCTGGAATCTGGTTACATGGAGACCATCCTACAACCCAGATCCTCAGGGTGGGCCTGAAGTCTGGATTTACAAAGGCAGACCTGGCACCAGAGTCTATAGGTCATATCTAAAGCTGGTGTCTGTGGGGTTAGCATGAAGTTGTTGGTATGAAAAAGTGGGACTGTAGTGCAGCATGCATCTTCAGGAGTCAAATTGGCACCAGGCCCACTGGAGCCTGGGTCTATGAATCTGTCTAGTGTTTGGGTCTGCAGAGGAAGTTCTGGAGCCTGGATCCATTGGAGGTAGTATGGCATGTGGGTCTGCTGTGACTGTCTTGGTAGTGGGGTAGATCTGCAAACAGTCCCTAGAGGCTGGTTTGGCACCAGGGTCCACTGCACTTGACTTTTCACCTGAGTCACAGGGGTGGACCTGGAATCCGATACCTTGGCCCATGGGAACAGGTCCAGAGTCTGGGTCTGTGGACACCAGCCTGATACCAGCTTCCAATAGTGTAGACTTTGAGACTGGATCAACAGTACAGGCCTAAAGGTTGTGTCTATGGAGACCAGCTTGGTACCAGGGACCACATGGATTAGCCTGGAGTCCAGGTCTGCAGGCAGACCTAGAGCTTGAATCTGCTAAAGTGGGCCTGGCACTGGGATCTTTGGAGGTGGACCCAGAGCCTGGATCCTCAGGGGCCAACCTGGTACCAGGTCTCACTTTAGTAGGCCTGGTACCAGGGGTAGTAGTGAAGTCAGACACTCATTTCATTTTCTTTCCTTCCAGGAGAGCTCTTAAATACAAGGAAATCTCTCTTGACATAGTACTGCATAGGCTTGGGGAAAGGGTGAAATGAGTTAAGTGAAACTGTCTGGCCTCCCCTCTTTAGTGTGTCTTTTCTTATTTTTGTGCTCTATCCAAGTGCTATTATCTCTCATCTAGATTTCAGAATTCATATGAAGGTATTTTTATGTGTGGATGATTGTCAAATCATTGTTTCTGTGCATGGAAAAGGTCTGTAACCTCTTATTCTGCTATCTACTTTAACATTAATTTCTTTCTAGCATTTATTTTTTATTTGTTCTTAGAATTTCCACCTCTGTGCTTACATTGCCCATCTTT
Organism: Canis lupus dingo; assembly: GCF_003254725.2. Classification (NCBI taxonomy): domain Eukaryota; kingdom Metazoa; phylum Chordata; class Mammalia; order Carnivora; family Canidae; genus Canis; species Canis lupus. Next base: position 4,059,311 of record NC_064244.1, on the reverse strand, counting down.
TCTTGCATGTTGTCTACTTTTTCTATTAGAGTCCTTTGTATATTAATAATATTCTGATAATTCCAATATCCCTGCCATCTCTGAGCATCATTCTGATGCTTTTGTCTCTTTAAACTATAATTTTTATCTTTTACTGTGCCTTAGAATTTTTGTTGTAAGTTAAACATGATATACTGGGGAAAGGAGCTCCAGTAAATAGATCTTTAATGATAAAGGCATGCAAGAAGAGAGAGTGTTTGATGGTCTTATTATTACATCTCATTCTATTTGTGAGCCTATGTCCCTGTACTATCAACTCCACCAGTTCTCCTCAGTTGCCCCCACTTCCGTGGCACTAGAATTTCTAGAGTGGCCTGGAGTTGGGTATTTTCATCCTCTTAGGTGGAAGACCAGAGAGATTGGAGTTGGGTATTTCCCATCATCCAAGGTGGTTAGATTCTAATAAAACTCCAGCAGATTTGGCTCTGGTAAGATAGTTTTTCCTGAGGGAAGGTCTTTTAAAGAAGAGCAGGGTGCTCTGGTATTTCAAAATGGTTACTTCTCTTATCCTTTTTTTGAAAACCAGAGTGGATTTTCTCCAGTATTCATTGTGAGAACCTGGTAGAGCTCCCTGAAGCAAAACTCACAGAAGTATGGGAGATCCACTATGACTGAGCACTCTCCTGGAGGTGTTTGTTTGTTTGTTTGTTTTTATCTCTCATAGCTATCCACACTAAGCTTCCACCAATTTATCAAATGCAGTTCAATTTTCTTGCCCCAGTACTAGGTCCCACAGAAGTTTCTACTCATAAAATTTCCTTCTGTTAAGCTCTGATTCTCTGTATGTGCCTCTCTGTCTCTCCAGTTTTGGAGACAGCAGGTTACCTGTGACTTTACTTCTATGAAGGACCTAAAAAGCACTGATTTTTCCATTTTTTTAGATTTTTACTTTATAAATGGAGTAACAATTTCCAGTCTCCTTATCCCAAAGCAGAAATTGAAAGTTTCCTTTTTTAAATTTCAATTTACCCCATATTTTGTAGATTTCTTTCTTGCATTCTTTTGGATTGATAATTTTTTCCTCTTGCTATTTTTTCAACTATTTTTTAAAGAATTTAAACTTTTCCCTAAAATATATATACCATAATAAAATTGAATAGTAAGTTCAAATGTGTTTATTAACTAGGTTTATTTATGAAACAAGATTTTCACACATATACTCAGAAAAAGTACTGTCTATATGTCTGTACTTTAACCATATAGTCTATAATAATTCATTGTTACTGTACTGTGGCCATGTGCTCATCACATTATAATACTGAGAGGAAATGCTGCTGTGTAGTTTCAATATATAGGTTTTTAAATGTATAGTTTTTTAAGTGAATTACAAATATCTCTTGTAGTTCAGAAGTTGAAGGAAGCATTGAAAGAGATGCCAGAACAAAATATTCTAGAGCAACTAATACTGAAAATATCTTTAACTCATTTCTAAATTGCTTTTGTTGTGAAATATAACACAGGGTATTTCATAAGACTTGTGTATAAATTTTAACAATTACATTTTTAAAAACTAGGGCAACCTCTATGGAGATCAAGAAATAGAGTACTGCTTCACATAAAATCTTCAGTATATCTTTCATAATTCCATATCCTCTTGTGGCAATCACTATTTAGAATTTTTGGCAGTAGTTTTACTATTTCCCTTTATTTTAGAACAACTATATGCAATTGCCAATATTTGACCATTTCTTACCTGCAACAATGGCAAGTTCTTATGGTTCGACCTAACTGATTTACCATTTTAATATCCCCCTTGGACTCATTGTCCTTTCTTTCTCTGATCTCTTTCTATAAATAGCGATTATCACTATGATCTGAACTGTATTGTCAGCCAATGATTTTATTGGCTGAACTCAACTGGAAACCAAAGTGCAAGGGACTAATTGATGAATTCCATGTGTGTTGGCTTTTGAGGACTTATAGATAACTAGAGAAAATTGCCCATCTTTTCCCCCTCAAAATCTTCATTTTATTCTTCATCCATGTGATGAATTTATGTATTTAACTTAAGGAACATTAGGGTCTATTAAAATCCATTTGATTTCAGTCATCTGGAATTTAAGAAACAAATGAAAGAGGGGAAAAAGAGAGAGCCAAACCAGGAAACAGACTCTTAAGTATAGATAACAAATGGAAGAGAAGTGAGCAGGAAGATGGGTTAAATGAGTGATGGGTATTAAGGAGGGCACTTATTGTGATGAGCACTGGGTGTTTTTTTTGTAAATAATGAATCACTGAATTCTATACCTGAAAGTAATATTACATTGCATATTAACTAAGTGGAATTTAAATAAAATCTTAGAGAAAGAAAAAATAGAATCCACATAATTACAGAATAGTATCAATATGGTCTCACTCCCATATGTAACCTAAAGCATTGTTCACCACCAGTATTCTTCATATAAAGTGGCAGAAGAGAAGAAGGGGAGTAGTGTGATAAAAACAATTAATGAACATAAACTTTGCTGCTACAGTTGCCACTTCTATAACTAGTTATGAAGGCAGTTAGTTACCATAGCTGTTTTTGCACATCACACTTCCATATTCTCATCTTTGCCACCATCTCCTAAATAGGATATATCTAGAGGTAGCCCAATTATTATCTTCTAATAATTGATAACTTGATATTTTTTTTATTAGGTTGCTGCATTTTTCCATTATCATGACTTTTGTGCAAGGGAGTGTTATGCAGTGACTCAGTGAATCCCTTGGGTTCTGAATATAGTTTTTTTTGCCTTCACTAATTAAGACAAACTCAATTCCCTGTTGATTATTGGTATCAATCCTGTGACCAATCAGTAATCTCTTTGTCTGTCTATTGATTTAGTGGCATAGGGGTCCCAAATATCAAGAGGGCAATCACAGCTAGTAGTTTATTGGATGCGTGACTATTTCTTTAGTAGGACATTTCTTCCACTGGGCACAAGGACCTCTGTAATCCACTTAACGAAGGTCATTGGGAAATAATGTGAAAATTATTTAAGTGAGTTATTAGTTGTTAGGGATATAAGGTTAGGCTATGGAGTAAATAGGGCTGTATATTGGCATCTGGTCTAAGTCATACATTGTATTCTGTATATCAGCACTGCAGTGTTTCAGAATTCACCCAGCCATTTTACACTTTCATAAAAGTTACTGCTTCTGAGTAGTGGAGCTTCTACTGATACCAATAATTTTCATAGGTAAAACCCATTATTAAACATCATTTTCCACAAAACATGTCTCTTGTTGGAGATGATGTTGTATACAATACTATAGAAGTGGAAAAGATATTCTTCAAATTAATAGATAATGATACTGGAAGAAATTCTATAGGCAGGAAAAGTGAATTTGTACCTCAAATATATATCTAATCCACTGAGGGCAAATCACTGCCCTGTCTGTGGTAGAAAGTTTAGTGTAACCCATTTACCACTGGGTTGTTTCCTGTTCCTTCTGGAAAATGATGTTATATTGAAAAGCTCAGTTTTGTCCTATGCTCTTGACAAGTTAAGCACTCAGCAGTGTCAGAATCCAGAATTCTTAGTGAGGAAAACTCTGTATTATTAAGTCTCTGCAGATGTTTCATCATTGCTACCATGGCTTCTTGGTACTCTAGGTCCGTGAAATAAGCCCCAGTGTAGCAGAGGAGTAAGGCTAACTGACATTCATAGGACAGGGCATGTAGTTGAGAGATTACCCTTTAATAAATACCTTCTTGTGTACATTTTAAGAATAAATTACATCTTTATGCACTCACATCCTATTCTAGGGAGTCATAGACATACATGTCCCCAAGATTCTTGTCATTTTTTTCAATCTCTGTTTTCCCAAGTTCCTGACCACCTGGCCAAATCTATTAGCTTCTAACCCCAAATCAATGTATATTTAAATCTTAGACAATCTCTAGTTCTACATATAGGAGGCCCAGGATGTACTGCTCCAAGTTCTTCCCAAAAAAAGGATTTCTTGGGGCACCTAGGTGGCTCAGTGGTTGAGGATCTGTCTTTGGCTCAGGTCGAGATCTCACGTCCCACATCAGGCTCCCCACAGGGAGCCTGCTTCTCCTTCTGCCTATGTCTCTGCCTTTCTCTGTGTCTCTAATGAATAAATAAAATCTTTTAAAAAAGGATTTCTCTTTACTACTGTCTTGTGACTATAATACAATATCAAAAGGTTAATACATAAAATATATAAAAGGAACAAGCAGTCTAATACAGAAATTGGCAAAAGATAGAAATTGTGAAGTTGTATTGGTTGTCAGTATTAACAGTAGGAATATATAATGACTTAAAAAACCTCTAAGTATTTCAAAATATGTATCAATGGCATTAAATATTTGTATTTCTATGATTCTGAAGTATTGCAATATCTATATTTCCCCAGAGAGTTAACACCTTTTTACCTATCTTGGTCTCAGGCCCCTGTTCCTAACCTCCTATGTTTGTTATTATAAATATATTTGTACATATATATAAAATACATTTATATACATATGTATGTAAGTATATATTTTATTCCTGAATTTTTCTAGTTAGGTGAAAGAAAGGGGTGACTACTTGTATTTACTTCAATAATTTATTCATACATGCTAAATTTCTTACAAATTACAAAGATTTAACTAATGGTTACTTAGCTTTGCAATTTAATATGGAGAATCACCAATTTAATGAAATGAGGAAATAAATACGTCATTGTATTTCAGAATGCTTTTAGATTAAATGTACATAGATGGAGGCTTCTCTTTAATGTATTTCAAGCATCTATTTTGTAGATGAGAAGGTAGGTGCCTCAGATGTCAGATAAAAATCTTTTGCCAGAAAAAAAAAAAATCTTTTGCCAGTAGACTCTAACTCAAAAGATCATCCTCAAATTGAGAAACACATGATTGTCCAAGTGGAAGTGCTTAGTATATACAATATTAAAAATAACTTTAAGTCACATAAGTAAGTATTCATATTCAGAAAAATTAATTTGGAATATAGTTACAAATATATACCAAACTAACCAATTATGATTTTTATATGCAGACTTTTAAAACAAAAACAATAATAATAATATCAAACATTTGTTACATATTAAACACTTACTATCAAACAATAAGTTATGCATGCAGAGGCTCTATGAGGGAAGTATTATTATTATCACCACTTAAGAAATGAGAACAGTGAGACATGGTGTAACTTGCCTAAATATCATAATTAAAGATGGACTTCAAACCTAGATAATCTACCTCTTTATCTTGCTATGACCCAAAGAGAACTAGAGAAAACCTTGGAAGTATCTGATTGTATTCAACTTTGAACTAATGAAACTGTTTCCTCAATTTCTCATGCAAATCCTTCTTTTGCTCTTCCTTTCTCTTGCTATCATTTCTCTGTTGCTATCAGAATTTCTTACAGTTGATCCACAGTAGTTTCCCCTTATTTGGAGCTTTACTTTCCATGGTTTCAGTTACCCTAGTCTGGTAACCATGATCTGGAAGCAGGTGATCATTCTTCTGAAATTTAATCAGAAGGTCAGTAGTTGCCTAACACTAATTATAGTGCCTAAGTCATTCACCTCACTTCATCTCATCACTTAGCATTTTATCATTTCATCACAAAAAGAAGGGTGAGTACAGTATGGTATTTGAGAGAGCATTCACATTTACTTAACTTTTATTATAATATGTGGTTATAATTGTCCTATGTTCTTATAATTTATTGTTGTTAAAAAAAAAATTATTGTTGTTAATCTCTTCTGTGCCTAATTTATAAATTAAACTTTATCATAGGTATATATATATATATATATGTAGGAAAACACATGGTATATATAAGGTTTGGTACTGCAATTTCAGACATCCACTGGGGGCCTTGGTACATACCCTCCATGGGTAAGGGGGTACTACTACACTTGTTATTATCAACTGCTGAGCCACCCAGGGATTCTCTGAGCCACCCAGGGATTCCCGATATAATTACACATTAAAAAGTTTCAATAATGACTAATTAACACTCAGATCAATGGAGCAGACTAGAAATTCTAGAAATTAGTAAAAAAATACCATATAAGGGCAGCCGGGGTGGCTCAGCGGTTTAGTGCTGCCTTTGGCCCAGGGCGTGATCCTGGACACCCAGGATCCAGTCCCACATCGGGCTCCCTGCATGGAGCCTGCTTCTCCCTCTGCCTGTGTCTCTGCCCCCCCCCCTCTCTCTCTCATGAATAAATAAATAAAATCTTAAAAAAAAAAACATATGATACATTAAAAGAAAACTGGTCATATAAAAAAATTGTTTACCAAATGGTATTAAGACAAATGGAAAAAATAAAATGTGAGATTTATATTTCCCCTGTTCAAAAGACTGATTTATATTATAGATTATTTCCATGAAGAAACAAACATTGAAATAAAATATAAATTAATCCCTCTTACTAAAGTATAATTAACATGGTGTTTTATTAGCTTCAGTGATTCAACAATTCTATGCATTACTCAGTGCTCATCACAATATGGGTACTCTTAATCCCCTTTGACTATTTCACTCACCTACCCACGTACTTCCCCTCTGGCAATCACCAAGAGCCTAGGTTTTTGTTTGTCTCTGTTTTTCTTTGTTTCTTAAATTCTGCATATGAGTGAAATCATATGGTCTTTCTCTGACTGACTTCTTTGACTTACCATTATACTCTCTAGATACATTCACATAGTTGTAAATGGAAAAATTTCATTCTTTTTTATGGCTGAATAATACTGCATTGTGTATATATCTATATCTATCTATCTATATCACTTCTTTATCCATTCATCTATCAGTGGACATCCCAGTTGCTTTGATTTCATGGCTATTGTAAATAATGCTGCAATAAACATACAGGTGCATATGTCTCCTGGAATTAGTGTTTTCATTTTTTTGGGTAAATATCAAGTAGTGGAATTACTGGATCATAAGGTACTACTATTTTTAATTTTTTAAAGTATCTCAGACTATTTTCCACAATGGTTGCACCAGTTTGTATTCCCTCCAACAGCAAATGAAAGTTCCTTTCTCTCCTCATCCTTGCCAATACTTATTATTTCTTGTATTTTTGATTTTAGCCATTTTGACAGGTGTGAGGTGATACTTCATTGTGGTTTTGATTTGCATGTCCCTGATTATTAGTTATGATGAGCAACTAATCATATGTCTGTTAGCCATATTCATGTCTTCTTTGATAAAATGTCTATTAATTTCCTCTGTCATTTTAAAACTGGATTATTTGGGGATTTCTTTTGGTGTTGTGTTGTATAAATTCTTTATATACATTGGATATTAATTCCTTCTTTGACACATCATTTGCAAATATCTTCTCCCATTTAATAGGATGCCTCTTTGTTTTCGTTGATGTACAAAATCCTTTTATTCTGGTGTGTCCCAACAGTTTAATTTTGCTTTTCTAGAAAAATATTTCTATACCTGAGTATAATTTCAAAGAAATTACTGCCTCTATTTTCTTCGAGGAATTTTATGGTTTCAAGTCTCAACATTTGGGCCATTAATCCATTTTGAACTTTTTTGTGTGTGTGATGTGAGAAAGCTGTCCAGTTTTCTCAACATTTGTTGAGAGATACTACCTTTTTCCCACTGAATATTCTTACATACTTTATTGTAGATTAACTGACCACAAAAATGTGGACTCTTTATTCTGTTCCAATGATCAATGTGTCTATTTTTGTGCAGTACCGTACTGTTGTGATTACTAGATTTGTAGTGTATTTTGAAATCTGGGATACCTCCAGTTTTTATCTTTTTCAAAATTGCTTTGGTAATTCCTGGTCTTTTGAGGTTTCCATACAAATTTTAGCATTATTTGTTCTTGTTCTGTGAAAATGCCACTGGTATTTAGATAGGAATTGCATTAAATTTAAAAATGCTAAAAAAAAAATGCTTTGTATGGGAGGTGGAAGACTAGGGTCCCCAAATCACCTGTCCCCACCAAATTACCTAGATAACCTTCAAATCATCCTGAAAATATACAAATTCGGCCTGAGATTTAAAGAGAGAACAGCTGGAATGCTACAGTGAGAAGAGTTCACGCTTCTATCAAGGTAGGAAGACGGGGAAAAAGAAATAAAGAAACAAAAGGCCTCCGAGGGGGAGGGGCCCGCGAGGAGCCGGGCTGAGGCCGGGGCGAGTGTCCCCAGGACAGGAGAGCCCCGTCCCGGATAAGCAGGAGCTGCACCGACCTTCCCGGGCGCAAAGGCGCTCGCAGGGAGTTGGAGCAGGACCCAGGAGGGCGGGGATGCCCTCGGGCTCCCAGGGACACTAACAGACACCTGCGCCCCGGGAGAGTGCGCCGAGCTCCCTAAGGGCTGCAGCGCGCAGGCGGGACCCGGAGCAGCTCGGAGGGGCTCGGGGGCGGCTCCGCGGAGGGGGCTGCGGGGCGGGAGCAGCTCGGGGGGCTCGGGGGCGGCTCCGCGGAGGGGGCTGCGGGGCGGGAGCAGCTCAGGGGGCTCGGGGGCGGCTCCGCGGAGGGGGCTGCGGGGCGGGAGCAGCTCGGGGGGCTCGGGAGCGGCTCCGCGGAGGGGGCTGCGGGGCGGGAGCAGCTCGGGGGGGCTCGGGGGCGGCTCCGCGGAGGGGGCTGCGGGGCGGGAGCGTGAATCCAACAGCGCAGGCCCCAGAGCACAGGGCGCCGGGACACAGCCCAGGATCCGGCCTCCCCCGGGACAGGCAGAGGCCAGGAGGGCCCAGGACAGCAAGGACGCTCCTGCCCCAGCTGAGCAGATCAGCGGCCCGGCCCGGAGCCTCCAGGCCCTGCAGACGGAGAGCTCTGGAGCTACTGCGGGGGCTGACTCCAGGGCTGCAGAGCTGGCCCCGCCACTGCGGTTGTTCCTCCAGGGGCCTCACGGGGTAAACAACCCCCACTGAGCCCTGCACCAGGCAGGGGGCTGAGCAGCTCCCCCAAGTGCTAACACCTGAAAATCAGCACAGCAGGCCCCTCCCCCAGAAGACCACGTAGACGGACAAGTTCCAGGGGAAGTCAAGGGACTTAAAGTATACAGAATCAGAAGATACTCCCCCGTGTTTCTTTCTTTTTCTTTTCTTTTTTTTTTATTTTTGTGCTTTTTGATTTCTGTTTTCTTCCCCCACCCCTTTTTTCCATTTCTTTCTTTTTCTATCTCTTTTTCTCTTTCTTTCTTCCCTTTTTCTTTTTCTCTTTTCTTTCCTTCTTTCTCTCCTCTCTTTTTCTCCTTTTCCCAATACAACTTGTTTTTGGCCACTCTGCACTGAGCAAAATGACTAGAAGGAAAACCTCACCTCAAAAGAAAGACTCAGAAACAGTCCTCTCTCCCACAGAGTTACAACATCTGGATTACAATTCAATGCCAGAAAGCCATTTCAGAAGCACTACTATAAAGGTACTGGTGGCTCTAGAAAAAAGCATAAATGACTCAAGAGACTTCATGACTGCAGAATTTAGAGCTAATCAGGCAGAAATTAAAAATCAATTGAATGAGATGCAATCCAAACTAGAATTCCTAACGAGGAGAGTTAACGAGGTGGAAGAACGAGTGAGTGACATAGAAGACAAGTTGATGGCAAAGAGGGAAACTGAGGAAAAAAGAGACAATTAAAAGACCATGAGAATAGATTAAGGGATAAATGACAGTCTGAGGAAGAAAAACCTACGTTTAATTGGGGTTCCCGAGGATGCCAAAAGGGACAGAGGTCCAGAATATATATTTGAACAAAACCTAGCTGAAAACTTTCCTAATCTGGGAAGGGAAACAGGCATTCAGATCCAGGAAATAGAGAGATCCCCCCCCCCCCCCAAATCAATAAAAACCGTTCAACACCTCGACATTTGTAGTGAAGCTTGCAAATTCCAAAGATAAAGAGAAGATCCTTAAAGCAGCAAGAGTCAAGAAATCCATGACTTTTATGGGGAGGAGTATTAGGGTAACAGCAGACCTCTCCTGTCACAGAGACCAGGCAGGCCAGAAACGGCTGGCAGGATACATTCAGGGTCCTAAAAGAGAAAAACATGCAACCAAGAATACTTTATCCAGCAAGGCTCTCATTCAGAATGGAAGGAGATGTAAAGAGCTTCCAAGACAGGCAGAAACTGAAAGAATATGTGACCTCCAAACCAGCTCTGCAAGAAATTTTAAGGGGGACTCTTAAAATTCCCCCTTAAGAAGAAGTCCAGTGGAACAATCCACAAAAACAAGGACTGAACAGATAGCATGATGACACTAAACTCATATCTGTCAATAGTAACTCTGAACGTGAATGGGCTTAATGACCCCATCAAAAGCCGCAGGGTGTCAGACTGGATAAAAAAGCAGGACCCATCTATTTTCTGTCTACAACAGACTCATTTTAGACAGAAGGACACCAACAACCTGAAAATAAAAGGTTGGAGAATCATTTACCATTCAAATGGTCCTCAAAAGAAAGCAGGGGTAGCCATCCTTATATCAGATAGACTAAAATTTACCCCGAGGACTATAGTGAGAGATGAAGAGGGACACTATATCATACTTAAAGTATCTATCGAACAAGAGGACTTAACAATCCTCAATATATATGCCCCGAATGTGGGAGCTGCCAAATATTTAAACCAATTAATAACCAAAGTGAAGAAATACTTAGATAATAATACACTTACACTTGGTGACTTCAATCTAGCGCTTTCTACACTCGATAGGTATCTAAACACAACATCTCCAAAGAAACGAGAGCTTTAAATGAAGCTGGACCAGCTGGACCATATGGATTTCATAGATATCTACAGAACTTTACATCCAAATTCAACTGAATACACATTCTTCTCAAGTGCACATGGAACTTTCTCCAAATAGACCACATACTGGGTCACAAATCGGGTATGAACCCATACCAAAAGATTGGGATCGTCCCCTGCATATTCTCAGACCATAATGCCTTGAAATTAGAACTAAATCACAACGAGAAGTTTGGAAGGACCTCAAACACGTGGAGGTTAAGGACCATCCTGCTAAAAGATGAAAGGGTCAACCAGGAAATTAAGGAAGAATTAAAAAGATTCATGGAAACTAATGAGAATGAAGATACAACCGTTCAAAATCTTTGATGCAGCAAAAGCAGTCCTAAGGGGGAAATACATCGCAATACAAGCATCCATTCAAAAAACTGGAAAGAACTCAAATACAAAAGCTAACCTTACACATAAAGGAGCTAGAGAAAAAACAGCAGATAGATCCTACACCCAAGAGAAGAAGGGAGTTAATAAAGATTCGAGCAGAACTCAACGAAATCGAGACCAGAAGAACTGTGGAACAGATCAACAGAACCAGGAGTTGGTTCTTTGAAAGAATTAATAAGATAGATAAACCATTAGCCAGCCTTATTAAAAAGAAGAGAGAGAAGACTCAAATTAATAAAATCATGAATGAGAAAAGAAAGATCACTACCAACACCAAGGAAATACAAACGATTTTAAAAACATGTTATGAACAGGTATACGCCAATATATTAGGCAGTCTAGAAGAAATGGACACTTTGCTGGAAAGCCACAAACTACCAAAACTGGAACAGGAAGAAATAGAAAACCTGAACAGGCCAATAACCAGGGAGGAAATTGAAGCAGTCATCAAAACCCTCCCAAGACACAAGAGTCCAGGGCCAGCAGGCTTCCCTGGGGAATTCTATCAAACGTTTAAAGAAGAAACTATACCTATTCTACTAAAGCTGTTTGGAAAGAGAGAGAGATGGAGTACTTCCAAATTCGTTCTATGAGGCCAGCATCACCTTAATTCCAAAACCAGACAAAGACCCCACCAAAGAGGAGAATTACAGACCAATATCCCTGATGAACACGGATGCAAAAATTCTCAACAAGATACTAGCCAATAGGATCCAACAGTACCTTAAGAAAATTATTCACCATGACCAAGTAGGATTTATCCCTGGGACACAAGGCTGGTTCAAACTCATAAAACAATCAGTGTGATTCATCATATCAGCAAGAGAGAAACCAAGAACCATATGATCCTCTCATTAGATGCAGAGAAAGCATTTGACAAAATACAGCATCCATTCCTGATCAAAACTCTTCAGAGTGTAGGGATAGAGGGAACATTCCTCAACATCTTAAAAGCCATCTACGAAAAGCCCACAGCAAATATCATTCTCAATGGGGAAGCACTGGGAGCCTTTCCCCTAAGATCAGGAACAAGACAGGGATGTCCACTCTCACCACTGCTATTCAACATAGTACTGGAAGTCCTAGCCTCAGCAATCAGACAACAAAAAGACATTAAAGGCATTCAAAATGGCAAAGAAGAAGTCAAACTCTCCCTCTTCGCCGATAACATGATACTCTACATAGAAAACCCCAAAGCCTCCACCCCAAGATTGCTAGAACTCATACAGCAATTTGGTAGCGTGGCAGGATACAAAATCAATGCCCAGAAGTCAGTGGAATTTCTATACACTAACAATGAGACTGAAGAAAGAGAAATTAAGGCATCAATCCCATTTACAATTGCACCCAAAAGCATAAGATACCTAGGAATAAACCTAACCAAAGAGGTAAAGGATCTATACCCTAAAAACTATAGAACACTTCTGAAAGAAATTGAGGAAGACACAAAGAGATGGAAAAATATTCCATGCTCATGGATTGGCAGAATTAATATTGTGAAAATGTCAATGTTACCCAGGGCTATTTACACGTTTAATGCAATCCCTATCAAAATACCATGGACTTTCTTGAGAGAGTTAGAAAAAATTATTTTAAGATTTGTGTGGAATCAGAAAAGACCCCGAATAGCCGGGGGAATTTTAAAAAAGAAAACCATATCTGGCGGCATCACATGCCAGATTTCAGGTTGTACTACAAAGCTGTGGTCATCAAGACAGTGTGGTACTGGCACAAAAACAGATGAATGGAACAGAATAGAGAACCCAGAAGTGGACCCTGGACTTTATGGTCAACTAATATTCGATAAAGGCAGAAAGACTATCCACTGGAAGAAAGACAGTCTCTTCAATAAATGGTGCTGGGAAAATTGGACATCCACATGCAGAAGAATGAAACTAGACCACTCTCTTGCACCACACACAAAGATAAACTCAAAATGGATGAAAGAACTAAATGTGAGACAAGATTCCATCAAAATCCTAGAGGAGAACACAGGGAACACCCTTTTTGAACTCGACCACAGTAACTTCTTGCAAGATACATACACAAAGGCAAAAGAAACAAAAGCAAAAATGAACTTTTGGGACTTCATCAAGATAAGAAGCTTTTGCACAGCAAAGGATACAGTCAACAAAACTAAAAGACAACCTACAGAATGGGAGAAGATATTTGCAAATGACCTATCAGATAAAGGGCTAGTTTCCAAGATCTATAAAGAACTTCTTAAACTCAACACTAAAGAAACAAACAATCCAATTGTGAAATGGGCAAAAGACATGAAGAGAAATCTCACAGAGGAAGACATAGACATGGCCAACACGCACATGAGAAAATGCTCTGCATCACTTGCCATCAGGGAAATACAAATCAAAACCACAATGAGATACCACCTCACACCAGTGAGAATGGGGAAAACTAACAAGGCAGGAAACCACAAATGTTGGAGAGGATGCGGAGAAAAGGGAACCCTCTTGCACTTTTGGTGGGAATGTGAACTGGTGCAGTCACTCTGGAAAACTGTGTGGAGGTTCCTCAAAGAGTTAAAAATAGACCTGCCCTACGACCCAGCAATTGCACTGTTGGGGATTTACCCCAAAGATACAGATGCAATGAAACGCTGGGACACCTGCACCCCAATGTTTATAGCAGCAATGTCCACAATAGCCAAACTGTGGAAGGAGCCTCGGTGTCCAACGAAAGATGAATGGATAAAGAAGATGTGGTTTATGTGTACAATGGAATATTCCTCAGCCATTAGAAATGACAAATACCCACCATTTGCTTCAACATGGATGGAACTGGAGGGTATTATGCTGAGTGAAATAAGTCAATCGGAGAAGGACAAACATTATATGGTCTCATTCATTTGGGGAATATAAATAATAGTGAAAGGTAATAGAAGGGAAGGGAGAAGAAATGGGTAGGAAATGTCAGAGAATGAGACAGAACCTAAAGACTCCTAACTTGGGAAACGAACTAGAGGTGGTGGAAGGGGAGGAGGGGGGTATGGGGGTGACTGGGTGACGGGCACTGACGGGCACTTGACGGGATGAGCACTGGGTGTTATTCTGTATGTTGTCAAATTGAACACCAATAAAAAATAAATTTATTATTTAAAAAAAGTCTGGGTTTATTTCTGTACTCTTTGTTCTAGTGATCTATGTGTCCATCTTTGTGCCAGTCTGTTCTGATTACTACAGATATGTACTGTTGAGATGTGGAATTACGACACATCCAGTTTGTTTTTATTTTTCAAGATTGCTTTAATATTCTGGGTCCTTTGTAGTTCCATACAAATTTTAGGATAATATGTCCTAGTTCTGTGAAATGCTGTTCATATTTTGATAGGGATTGCATTAAATCTATAGATTGCTTTATGTAGTGTGGACATTTTAAGAATATTGGTTCTCCTCACTTATGAGTGTGGAATATCATTACTTTGTGTTATCTTCAGTTATTTTTATCAATGCTTTTTGGTTCTTGTAGTACAGGTCTTTCACCTGCTTGGCTAAGTTTATTCCTAGGAATTTTATTCTTTTTGATGCAATTATAACTGGAATTTTTAAAGTTTTTATTCAAATTCCACTTAGTTAACTTAAAGTCCAATATTATGCTGAGTTAAGTAAGTCAATTGGAGAAGGACAATCATTATATGGTTTCACTCATTCGGGGAATATAAAAAATAGTCAAAGGGACTATAGGGGAAAGGAGAGAAAATGAGTGGGAAAAATTAGAGAGTGACAAAACATGAGAGGCTCCTAATTCTGGGAAACAAACAAGGAGTAGTGGAAGGGGAGGTGGGCAGGGGGATGGGGTGACTGGGTGACAGGCACTGAGGGGGGCATTTGATGGGATGATCACTGGGTGTTATACTATATGTTGGCAAATTGAACTTCAATAAAAAATATTTTTAAAAGTCCAATATTAATTTCAAGTGTACAATATAGTGATTTGAGAAACAAAAACAGATGAATATAGAGGAAGGAAAAAAAATAGAGGGAAACACCCAACATAGTTTGTTGAAAGAAACACATCAAATTGGCAAAGGAGGGGGGAGGGAAGGAGCCAAGGGATGGACATATTGTCATTTTTTTCTTTTTTTTTTCTTTGAATAAATGTCACTTTTTGAGGCAAAAAAAATTGGCAAAGGAGAATCATATTTTTATTATTTGCAGATTATATGATTATATAGAAGACTCAAAAGACAAAAAAATTACTAGAACTGATAAATAAATTCAGTAAAGACACAAGATACAAAATCAATGCACAGAATTCTGTTGCGTTTCTTTTTCAAAATGTATTTATTTATTTGTTTTAGAGAGAGAGAGCCCAAGAGAGATTGCAAGCAAGCAGGGTAGAGGGTAGGGGAGAGAGACAGTATCTCAATTTGACTCCCCAGTGAGTGTGAAGCCTGACACAGGGCTTGATCTCATGACCTTGAGATCATGACCTGAGCCAAAATCAAGAATCACACACTTAACCTGCTCCATTTCTATCCACCAATAATGAAGCATCAGGGAATTGATCCCATTTACAACTGCACTCAAAACCATAAGATACCTAGGAATAAACGTAACCAAAGAGGTAAAATATCTGCACTCTGAAAAACTATAGGACACTTATGAAAGAAATTGAAGATGACACAAAGAAATGGAAAAATATTCCATGCTCATGGATTAGAACAAATATTGTTAAAATGTCTATGCTACCCAAAGCAAGCTATAAGTTTAATGCAATCCCTAATAAAATACCATCAGAATTTTTCACAGAGCTAGAACAAACAATCCTAAAATTTGCTTGGCACTATAAAAGACTCTGAATAGCCAAAGCCATCTTGAAAAAGCAAAGCAAAGCTGGAGGATCACAATTCTGGACTTCAAGTTATATTACAAGGCGGTAGTGATCACAACAGTGTGGTACTGACACAAAATCAAATAGGTAAATAAACAGAACAGAAAACCTAAAAATTATTCCAGAACTATATGGTCAATTGATCTTCATCAAAGCAAGAAAGAATATTACTGGGGGAAAGGACCATGTAGTTTTTATTTCCTTTTATATTTCCTGGTTGATCCATTCATTATGTAGTAGCATGTTGTTTAATCTCCATCTATTTGGGATTTTTCCAGATTTTTTTTCCTGTGGTTGACTTCCAGTTTTATAGTTTTGTGTTCAAAAAATGTGCATGATATCATTTCAAAGTTTTTGTATTTGTTCAAGCCTGTTTTGTGACCTAATATATTATGGAGAATGCTCCATGGGCAGTTGAAAAGAATGAGTATTCTACTGTTTTAGGATGAAATATTCTGAATATATCTGTTAGATCCACCTGGTCCAGTGTTTCATGCAAAGTCATTGTTTCCTTGTTGGTTTTCTGTTTAGATGATCTGTCTATTGATGTAAATTGGTGTTAAAGTTTCCTACTATTATTGTATTATTACCAATGATTTCCTTTATGTTTATTATTAATTGTTTTATATACTGGGGTGTTCTCATTTTTGGTGCATACAAATTTGCAATTATTGGATCTTCTTCTTGCATTGTCCTCTTTATATTGTATAGTGTCCTTCTTTGTCTCTCTGTACAGTCTTTGTTTTAATGTCTAGTTTGTCCAATATAAGTATGGCTACTCTGGCTTTCTTTGGACATCTATTTGCATGATAGATATTTCTTCATCCCCTCTCTCAATTTGCAGTTGTTTTTAGGTTAAAAATTAGTCTCTTGAAGGCAGCATATAGGAGAGTCTTGTTTTTTAATCCATTCTGATGCCCTATGTCTTTTGATTGCAATATTTAGTCTATTTATAATCAAAGTGATTACTGATACATATGTATTTATTGCTATTTTATTACTTGTTTTATCATTGTTTCTGGAGATTTTCTCTGATCCCTTCTTGTTCTTGTCACTCCTGGACAATTCTTTCCACTCAGAGAACCCTTTAGTATTTCTTGAGGGATGATTTAATGGTCATGAACCTCTTTAGTTTTTGTCTGGGAAACCTTACTCTCTCCTATTCAGAACAATAGCCTTACCGAATAGAATATTCTTGGTTGTGGATTTTTCCCCTTTAGCATGTTGAATATATCATGTCACTGCCTTCTGGCTTGCCAAGTTTTTGTTCAGAAATCTGCAGCTAGCCTAGTGGGTCTTCCCTTGTAAGTTAAGGATTTCTTTCATCTCACTGCTTTTAAGATTTTTTTTTCTTTTTCACTATATTTTGCCAGTTTAATTATAACATGTGTTGGTATTGGCCTGCTTTTATTGATTTTGATGGGAGTTCTTTGTGCTTCCTGGATCTGAATGTCTGTTTCCTTCCCCAGATTAGGTAAGTTTTCAGCTGTGAAATATCAAACATGAAAAATATGAAAATTTTATATTCAAAAATATCGCATCAATTATATTTTTATTACATATTGAAATAATATTTTGGATGTGTTTTTTAAATATTACCAAATATTATTAAATTTGATTTTACTTGTTTCTTTTATTTTTAATAAAGCTATTATCTATTGTTACATATATGACATATTTCATTGCATTATATTTATGTGCAGTTTTTTATTGTTGGTTATGCCAATTATGTCTATAACAATGTCAATATCTTTGTGATAACTATTTTGACTTTGTAAAAGAAATAAAAATTCCCTTTTAATGTGCTATGGAATTGAATTTAATTACTTAAAAATTATAAGGAATTCCATGCATTAAAATATGTGGGCCTCACACTTTTGAGAAGATTACTTTGTGATTTTTAATTATTCTTTCCACTCTTTTCCTGACATATTTTGCTTATTGGTATTTTTTTCTGAAAGTGCTGATTTCCTCAAGATTTTAGATCTTATTTTCCTGTTGCTAGATGATAGATATGTTGGTTGATAAATAATCATGTTTTATAGAGGAATATAACCTAGCAATTGACTCTTAAATCCTATCCATGTGTTAAAATTAATCCTTTCTAAAATTCGGTAGATATCTTGCGATAATAGCTGATGATTTCTTTTGTCCTACAAACATGTTTAAAACTCTTAAATTCTTTGAAAATACTTTAAAATCTTGGAATTCCTTGCAAATATCTTCATTTCTGGATTGTCTTGAGAATTTTTTTTTTTTTGTCTTGAGAATTTAGATGACTCGGGAACACCAGACCTGCATTTGTAACAGACAGTAAGAGTGACAGCCTTTTTATTTTTAATAAAAATATACTTTACATTTCACTTCATTATTCATGCCACTCCAAACATCACCAGTTCCATTTCACTCACATGACATGTTCAGCCCTGGTAGACATTTGAGTCTACTAGTTGGAGAATAGATTTTGGATTTGAAAGGAAGAAAATTAATTTCAAGCTTTTGCAGCTAATAGCCATGTGAACTTCTAAAATATTCATAATCTCTCTCAGCTCTACTTCCCTTATTTGTTAAGTGGAAATAAAATACTTACTTCCTAGAAATGTTGTGAGGATTAAAAAAGGTAATATTTGAAAAGTACTTAGTATAATATCTGGCATATTTAATCAGCTTTTAAAAATTATTAGGCATATTTATATTTAATTGGGTAATGTATGTTAAATTGTGAAGTAAATAAGACTAAGGAGTATACCTGTGATGAGCACCAGGTGCTGTATGTAAGTGTTGAATCACTAAATTGTGCACCTGAAAATAATATTATACTGTATATTAACTAACTGGAATCTTAAACTTTTAAAAAATAAGGCTAAATAACTATCCAGTAAAATATTTCAAGTTAATTTTATGTGCTATAATTTTACCATAAATAAAAGTTTAGTTTTAAGTCAACTAATTTGGCAATCTGTTATTATTCCAGTTAAAAATGAGGCAGCCTCAGAACTTCAAGATACAGGAGATCTTCTAGCAATAAATCCATCACTTAATGATCTAATATATCAATTAGATTTAAATAAAGTTAGAGGTAAGTAGAGATTTATGATGTTTGGGCAAGAAAAACAGTTTAAGAGTTAACATATTTCAAATCTATAGTTGTAAAATAAATTCAAACATAGGGCAAACTTTTTCAACTTTAATTTTATTCTAATCAATCAATATTTATCTTTAGGTGAATTTGTTATGTGCTCATTAATCCACCAAGCAAGCATTCATTAGTTAATGCTTAATAGATTTATTTTCCCGTTTATGAAACAAAAATATATATAAGATTCTCCCTACATTGTGAATGTTCACAGCAAACTAGATGTTATATATTCTAAAACATAATTTTCATTTCTGACATCATCTTTTCTAATAACAAGATATATTAAAATGGAGCTTTCACAAGATAGGAATAACAAGATGTATTAAAAATGGAGATTTCAGATAGGAAATATGGCTGCTTTTTTATCTACTTATCACAAAGTTGGGAAGTTTCTCACAGTGAGAAAAATATGTCAGAACATGTGTAAATAAGTTAGAACATGTATAAAGCCAGTGTGGCCAGTCGATTAAGTACTTTGCAATAAAATATAAACTGAGTGTTCTGAGACAGTTTTCAAACAACCACAATAAGGCAGACATCAACAAAATAGACTAGGAGGCCCCAAGTTCTTGATCTTAGAAAAAGCATTTTAGGGCAGCCCCAGTGGCACAGCGGTTTAGTGCTGCCTGCAGCCCAGGGTGTGATCCTGGAGACCTGGGATCGAGTCCCACATCAGGCTCCTGCATGGAGCCTGCTTCCCCCTCCTCCTGTGTCTCTGACTCTCTCTCTCTCTCTATGTCTATCATAAGTAAATAAATAAATAAATATTTTTTTAAAAAAGAGAGAAAAAGTATTTTAAAAAACCCCAGAAACTGTCAAATCCAACTTTGTCAGAACAACGGGAAATAAACAAAGGCTTACAGTAAATAAGAGAATGCCAATTAAGAAAAAAAATCTTCAAAATAGTAAGAAAATTGGGTGAAAGTGTGAAGGAGTGCTCCAACACAAAATCAAACTACAAAGAATAGGAAATCTCCTGGAGCTCAAGGCATTGCTACTAGATCCACCCTACAGGAAACACTAAAGGGAATCTTTTAGGTTGAAATGATAGGATAATAATAACTTTAAGCTATATGAAGAAATAAGCATTTCTAGTAAAGTACATGCCAAATATAAAAGCCAGTATTACTGAAATTTTGGTTTGTACCTCCGCTTCTTATTTTATATAGCATTGTAAAGAAAAAATACACAAAGATAGCCAAATCTATGTCATTGAACATATAATATATAAAAATAGTTTATGACATTAATGTAAAAAAAGAAGGGGATGGAGCTGTATAGGAGTAGTTATTGGATATGGCTGGAGTTAAGTTTGGTGATTGATTGTTATAATTTTAAGAAATTATACATAATCCCCTTGGTAACTAAAAAGAAAATATCTACAGAATATAAACAAAAGGAAATAAAACATATAGACTCTTAAAAAAATCAACTGAACATGATAGAGGTCAGGATCAGAGGAAATGAGGAACAAAAAGCCAAGTCAAAAATGACAGCAATAAATTCTTCCTTATGAGTAATTAAATACAAGTGGATTCAATTCTCCAAACAAAAGGCAGACATTGGCAGAATGGATCAAGAACATTATCCAAATATATTCTGTCCACAAAGGATTCGTTAGATCAATGAAATTGATAAAAACTTAGACTGATGAAAAAAAATGACTCAAATTACTAAAATCAGAATGGAAAGGGGGAATATTAATACCAATTTTACAGGAATAAAAACACTGTAGCACTTTACTTCATTAATTAAATAAAAATCATAATCTCAATAAATAAATGAACTAAAATTTCTTTATTTAGAATTTATATCTTTAAAAATTACAAAAGAGGGATACCTGAGTGGCTCAGCAGTTGAGCATCTGCCTTTGGCTCAGGTCAGGATCCCAGGTCCTGGGACTGAGTCATGTATTGGGCTCCCTACCAGAAGCCTGCTTCTCCCTCTGCCTGTATCTCTGCCTCTCTCTGTGTGTCTCCCATGAATAAATAAAAAATTTAATAAATTTTTTAATACAAAAGACTTTTTTCAACAACCGAACAGTAAATTATTTTCCTTCAATATTTGGCATGAGATATATATATAAATATTATATAGTTATATATAGGTATATATATATAACTATTTCTACTCATTATTGTCCTGGTTATCCTAGCTGTTATAATAAATTAAGAAGAAAAGAAAAGTGTTAAAAATTCAAAGGGAGAAATGAAACTCTCAGTTGCAGACAATATGATAGTGCAGTTACTGCAATCTAAAAGAATCTGCAGTCTACAAAAAAATCTTAGAGTTATCAACTTGATTTATTAAGATTACTGAATATAAAACTATACAAAACACAATTTTATGTGTATGTACTAAGAATACAAAATTTAAAAATCAACATTTTTAGTGTTATGGAATTTATATTAGTATCAAAACAAATGCACTATCTAGGAAGAATTGTTTTTCAAAGATATGTAAGACTTCTACTTTCCAGTCTAACATAGAAAGAACTTGGAAGTCTCACTCCTATACTCAAAACAAGAAAAAGCTGAAAAAACTGAAATCCAACAATCCTTAGCTTCATCAGAGAACTGAAGTCATAGGGCAAACAGTGACTCCCAAGCTATACAGATAGATGAATAGTGAGAATTACATCTTACTGAGAACAACAACCAAAACCGGATCTAGCAACGAGTAGGAAAACGTAAAGTATCATTGAATAATTGCTGGAATCTGAACATGAACTGGATTGATAAAATATTCTAGGACAAAACCTTATATAACATTCCACACTTGTATGAAATTTTCCTCCAGGAGCCCTATCAGGTACTTAGGGTGAATATCAGGGAAAAAAAAAAGTCATGTTTACAGCATTGGCAAGAGAAAAGAGAAAAGAGAGAGAGAGAGAGAGAGAGAGAGAGAGAGAGAGAGAGAAGGAGGGCTTGCATAGAAAGAAGTAACAAATTGGTAGATCTTAATTCAGGTATAAAAATAATTACTTGAAATGATGTGGACTAAATATACCAATCAAAAGATAGATGTCACAATTTATTTTAAAAAGGAACTCAACTATGTGTTGTTTACAAGAAACCCACATTAGGGAGCCCTGGGTGGCTCAGTGGTTGAGGGCCTGCCTTTGGCTCAGGGCATGATCTCGGGGTCCCGGGATTGAGTCCCACATCGGGCTCCCTGCATGGGGCCTGCTTCTCCGTCTGCCTGTGTCTCTGTCTCTGTCTCTCTCTGTGTCTCTCATGAATAAATAAATAAAATCTCTTTTAAAAAAAGAAACCTACATTAAATATGAAAACACTTATAGATTGAAAATAGGATGGCAGAATAGGAGGCTCCTGGTGTTCCTTCTCCCAAAGACGCAATAGATATACAGATAAACACAGACCAGATCCCTCTGAGAAAAATCCAAAAATTAATTGAGTGACTCCCATACATCAGACAACCAAGAAAATACCCACATTGAAATGATTAGGAAAACTTAAGACAAAATCAATGCAGTAAGTCCCAACCCTGGAATAAGATTTGCAACTTGGAAGGAACTCCCTAAAAAGCAAAGGGCCTGGACCACATACCTAGAAATCAAGTTTTATGTCTGTCAGCCAGGCTCCTGGCTCCCCAATTAGCTTAGACAACCAGACATTCTCAGTATTCAGAAGCCATAGAGGGACAAATCTTAAGAAGACGACACCTATTTTATTTTATTTTATTTTATTTTATTTTATTTTATTTTATTTTATATTTTAGTATAGTCGACACACGGTGTTACATTAGTTTTAGGTATACAATATGATTTTGCAGGTAAAATTTTTTTTGTATATTTTCTTAATGGAGTTCATTTGCCAACATATAGCATAACACCCAGTGCTCATCCCATCAAGTGCCCCCCTCAGTGCCCATCACCCAGTCACCCCATCCCTCCACCCACATTCTCTTCACTACTCCTTGTTCATTTCCCAGAGTTAGGAGTCTCTCATATTTTGTCACCCTCACTGATAATTCCCACTCATTTTCTCTCCTTTCCCCTTTATTCCCTTTCACTATTTTATATTCCCCAAATGAATGAGACCATATAATGTTTGTCCTTCTCCGATTGCCTTACTTCACTCAGCATAATACCCTCCAGTTCCATCCACGCTGAAGCAAATGCTGCATATTCAAAGTTTCTGATGGCTGAGTAATATTCCATTGTATACATAGACCACATCTTCCTTATCCATTCATCTTTCGATGGGCACTGAGGCTCCTTCCACAGTTTGGCTATTGTGGCCATTGCTGCTAGAAACATCGGGGTGCAGGTGTCCTGCCGTTTCACTGCATCTATATCTTTGCGGTAAATCCCCAGCAGTGCAATTGCTGGGTCATAGGGCAGATCTATTTTTAACTCTTTGAGGAACCTCCACAGAGTTTTCCAGAGTGGCTGTAGCAGTTCACATTCCCACCAGCTGTGCAAGAGGGTTCTCCTTTCTCCACATCCTCTCCAATATTTGTTATTTCCTGTTTTATTAGTTTTCCCCATTCTCACTGGTGTGAGGTGGTATCTAATTGTGGTTTTGATTTGTATTTCCGTGATGGCCAGTGATGCAGAGCATTTTCTCATGTTCTTGTTGGCCATGTCTGTGTCTTCCTCTGTGAAATTTCTGTTCATGTCATTTGCCCATTTCATGATTGAATTGTTTGTTTCTTTGTTGTTGAGTTTACTAAGTTCTTTATAGATCATGGATACTAGCCCTTTACCTGATAGGTCATTTGCAAATATCTACTCCCATTCTGTAGGTTGTCTTTTAGTTTTGTTGACTGTCTCTTTTGCTGTGAATAGGCTTT
This sequence comes from Canis lupus dingo, assembly GCF_003254725.2. Lineage (NCBI taxonomy): Eukaryota > Metazoa > Chordata > Mammalia > Carnivora > Canidae > Canis > Canis lupus. The sequence goes on along the minus strand of NC_064244.1, from coordinate 4,035,334 downwards.
TTATCTTCATCAAGTCCCAATAGTTCATTTTTGCTTTTGTTTCTCTTACCTTTATGGATGTATTTTGCATGGAGTTACTGTGGCCAAATTCAAAACGGGTGTTGCCTGTGTCCTCCTCTAGGATTTTGAAGGCATCTTGTCTCACATTTAGATCTTTCATCCATTTTGAGTTTATCTTTGTGTATGGTGTAAGAGAATGGTATAGTCTCATTCTTCTGCACATAGCAGTCCAATTTTCCCAGCACCATTTATTGAAGAGACTATCCTTTTTCCAGTGGATAGTCTTTCCTGCTTTGTCGAATATTAATTGACCACAGAGTTGAGGGCCCATTTCTGGGTTCTCTATTCTGATCCATTGATATATGTGTCTGTTTTTGTGCCAGGTCTTGATGATCACAGCTTTGTAGTACAACTTGAAATCCAGCATTGTGATGCCCCCGGCTCTGGTTTTCTTTTTCAGTATTCCCCTGACTATTTGGAGTCTTTTCTGATTCCACACAAATCTTAAAATCATTTGTTCCAACTCTCTGAAAAAAGTCCATGGTATTTTGATAAGGATTGCATTGGATGTGTTCCAATCCATGAGCATGGAATATTTTTCCTTCTTTTTGTGTCTTCCTTAATTTCTTTCAGAAGTGTTATCTAGTTTTTAGGGTAAAGATCCTTTACCTCTTTGGTTAGGTTTATTCCTAGGTATCTTATGCTTTTGGGTGCAATTGTAAATGGAATTGACTCCTTAATTTCTCTTTCCTCAGTCTCATTGTTAGTGTATAGAAATGCCACTGACTTCTGGGCATTGGTTTTGTATCCTGCCACGCTGCTGAATCACTGTAGAGCTCTAGCAATCTTGGGGTGGAATTTTTTGGGTTTTTGACGTAAAGTATCATGTCATCTGTGAAGAGGGAGAGTTTGACTTCTTTGCCAATTTGAATGCCTTTTATTTCTTTTTGTTGTCTGATTGCTGAGGCTAGGACTTCTAGTACTATGTTAAATAGTAGTGGTGAGAGTGGACATCCCTATTGTGTTCCTGATCTTAAGAGAAAGGCTCCCAGTGTTTCCCCATTGAGAATGATATTTCCTGTGGGCTTTTCATAGATGGCTTTTAAGATGCTGAGGAATGTTCCCTCTATCCTTACACTCTGAAGAGGTTTGATCAGGAATGGATGCTGTATTTTGTCAAATGCTTTCTCTGCATCTCTTGAGGGGATCATATGGTTCTTGTTTTTTCTCTTGTTGATATGATCTATCATGTGATTGTTTTACGAGTGTTGAACCAGCCTTGCATCCCGGGGATAAATCCCACTTGGTCATGGTGAATAATCTTCTTAATGTATTGTTGGATCCTATTGGCTTGTATCTTGTTGAGAATTTTTGCATCTGTGTTCATCAGGGATATTGGTCTATAATTCTTCTTTTTGGTGGGGTCTTTGTCTGGTTTTGGGATTAAGGTGATGCTAGCCTCATAAAATGAGTTTGGAAGTATTCCGTCCCTTTCTATCTTTTGGGACAGCTTTAGTAGAATAGGTATGGTTTTTTTTTTTTAACTTATTTTTTATTGGTGTTCAATTTACTAACATACAGAATAACCCCCAGTGCCCGTCATCCATTCACTCCCACCCCCCGCCCTCCTCCCCTTCTACCACCCCTAGTTCGTTTCCCAGAGTTAGCAGTCTTTACGTTCTGTCTCCCTTTCTGATATTTCCCACACATTTCTTCTCCCTTCCCTTATATTCCCTTTCACTATTATTTATATTCCCCAAATGAATGAGAACATATAATGTTTGTCCTTCTCTGACTGACTTACTTCACTCAGCATAATACCCTCCAGTTCCATCCACGTTGAAGCAAATGGTGGGTATTTGTCATTTCTAATAGCTGAGTAATATTCCATTGTATACATAAACCACATCTTCTTTATCCACTCATCTTTCGTTGGACACCGAGGCTCCTTCCACAGTTTGGCTATCGTGGCCATTGCTGCTATAAACATCGGGGTGCCGGTGTCCTGGCGTTTCATTACATTTGTATCTTTGGGATAAATCCCCAACAGTGCAATTGCTAGGTCGTAGGGCAGGTCTATTTTTAACTGTTTGAGGAACCTCCACACAGTTTTCCAGAGTGGCTGCACCAGTTCACATTCCCACCAACAGTGTAAGAGGGTTCCCTTTTCTCCGCATCCTCTACAACATTTGTGGTTTCCTGCCTTGTTAATTTTCCCCATTCTCACTGGTGTGAGGTGGTATCTCATTGTGGTTTTGATTTGTATTTCCCTGATGGCAAGTGATGCAGAGCATTTTCTCATGTGCGTGTTGGCCATGTCTATGTCTTCCTCTGTGAGATTTCTCTTCATGTCTTTTGCCCATTTCACAATTGGATTGTTTGTTTCTTTAGTGTTGAGTTTAAGAAGTTCTTTATAGATCTTGGAAACTAGCGCTTTATCTGATAGGTCATTTGCAAATATCTTCTCCCATTCTGTAGGGTGTCTTTGAGTTTTGTATCAGTCTTTTGACTGTATCCTTTGCTGTGCAAAAGCTTCTTATCTTGATGAAGTCCCAATAGTTCATTTTTGCTTTTTTTTCTTTTGCCTTCGTGGATGTATCTTGCAAGAAGTTACAGTGGCCGAGTTCAAAAAGGGTGTTGCCTGTTCTTCTCTAGGATTTTGATGGAATCTTGTCTCACATTTAGATCTTTCATCCATTTTGAGTTTATCTTTGTGTATGGTGCAAGAGAGTGGTCTAGTTTCATTCTTCTGCATGTGGATGTCCAATTTTCCCAGCACCATTTATTGAAGAGACTGTCTTTCTTCCAATGGATAGTCTTTCCTCCTTTATTGAATATTAGTTGACCATAAAGTTCGGGGTCCACTTCTGGGTTCTCTATTCTGTTCCATTCATCTGTTTTTGTGCCAGTACCACACTGTCTTGATGACCACAGCTTTGTAGTACAACCTGAAATCTGGCATGTGATGCCGCCAGATATGGTTTTCTTTTTAAAATTCCCCTGGCTATTCGGGGTCTTTTCTGATTCCACACAAATCTTAAGATAATTTGTTCTAACTCTCTGAAGATAGTCCATGGTATTTTGATAGGGATTGCATTAAACGTGTATATTGCCCTGGGTAACATTGACATTTTCACAATATTAATTCTGCCAATCCATGAGCATGGAATATTTTTACATCTCTTTGTGTCTTCCTCAATTTTTTTCAGAAGTGTTCTATAGTTTTTAGGGTATAGATCCTTTACCTCTTTGGTTAGGTTTATTCCTAGGTATCTTATGCTTTTGGGTGCAATTGTAAATGGGACTGACTCCTTAATTTCTCTTTCTTCAGTCTCATTGTTAGTGTATAGAAATGCCACTGATTTCTGGGCATTGATTTTGTATCCTGCCACACTACCAAATTGCTGTATGAGTTCTAGCAATCTTGGGGTGGAGACTTTTCGGTTTTCTATGTAGAGTATTATGTCATCGGCGAAGAGGGAGAGTTTGACTTCTTCTTTGCCAGTTTGAATGCCTTTAATGTCTTTTTGTTGTCTGATTGCTGAGGCTAGGACTTCCAGTACTATGTTGAATAGCAGTGGTGAGAGTGGACATCCCTGTCTTGTTCCTGATCTTAGGGGAAAGGCTCCCAGTGTTACCCCATTGAGAATGATATTTGCTGTGGGCTTTTCGTAGATGGCTTTTAAGATGTTGAGGAATGTTCCCTCTATCCCTACACTCTGAAGAGTTTTGATCAGGAATGGATGCTGTATTTTGTCAAATGCTTTCTCTGCATCTAATGAGAGGATCATATGGTTCTTGGTTTTTCTCTTGCTGATATGATGAATCACATTGATTGTTTTATGAGTGTTGAACCAGCCTTGTGTCTCGGGGATAAATCCTACTTGGTCATGGTGAATAATTTTCTTAATGTACTGTTGGATCCTATTGGCCAGTATCTTGTTGAGAATTTTTGCATCCATGTTTCAGGGATATTGGTCTATTACTCTCCTCTTTGGTGGGGTCTTTGTCTGGTTTTGGAATTAAGGTGATGCTGGCCTCATAGAACGAATTTGGAAGTACTCCATCTCTTTCTATCTTTCCAAACAGCTTTAGGAGAATAGGTATGGTTTCTTCTTTAAACGTTTGATAAAATTCCCCTGGGAAGCCATCTGGCCCTGGACTCTTGTGTCTTGGGAGGTTTTTGATGACTGCTTCAATTTCCTCCCTGGTTATTGGCCTGTTAATGTTTTCTATTTCTTCCTATTCCAGTTTTGGTAGTTTGTGGCTTTCCAAGAATGCGTCCATTTCTTCTAGATTGCCTAATTTATTGGCATATAGCTGTTCATAATATGTTTTTAAAATCGTTTGTATTTCCTTGGTGTTGGTAGTGATCTCTCCTTTCTCATTCATGATTTTATTAATTTGAGTCTTCTCTCTCTTCTTTTTAATAAGGCTGGCTAATAGTTTATCTATCTTATTAATTCTTTCAAAGAACGAACTCCTGGTTTGGTTGATCTGTTCCACAGTTCTTCTGGTCTCGATTTCGTTGAGTTCTGCTCGAATCTTTATTAACTCCCTTCTTCTCCTGGGTGTAGGATCTATTTGCTGTTTTTTCTCTAGCTCCTTTATGTGTAAGGTTAGCTTTTGTATTTGAGTTCTTTCCAGTTTTTGAATGGATGCTGGTATTGCGATGTATTTCCCCCTTAGGACTGCTTTTGCTGCATCCCAAAGATTTTGAACGGTTGTATCTTCATTCTCATTAGTTTCCATGAATCTTTTTAATTCTTCCTTAATTTCCTGGTTGACCCTTTCATCTTTTAGCAGGATGGTCCTTAACCTCCACGTGTTTGAGGTCCTTCCAAACTTCTTGTTGTGATTTAGTTCTAATTTCAAGGCATTATGGTCTGAGAATATGCAGGGGATGATCCCAATCTTTTGGTATCGGTTCAGACCCGATTTGTGACCCAGTATGTGGTCTATTCTGGAGAAAGTTCCATGTGCACTTGAGAAGAATGTGTATTCAGTTGAGTTTCGATGTAAAGTTCTGTAGATATCTGTGAAATCCATCTGGTCCAGTGTATCATTTAAAGCTCTCGTTTCTTTGGAGATGTTGTGCTTAGAAGACCTATCGAGTATAGAAAGAGCTAGATTGAATCACCAAGTATAAGTGTATTATTATCTAAGTATTTCTTCACTTTGGTTAATAATTGATTTATATATTTGGCAGCTCCCACATTCGGGGCATATATATTGAGGATTGTTAAGTCCTCTTGTTGAATAGACTTTAAGTATGATATAGTGTCCCTCTTCATCTCTCACTACAGTCTTCAGGGTAAATTTTAGTTTATCTGATATAAGGATGGCTACCCCTGCTTTCTTTTGAGGACCATTTGAATGGTAAATGGTTCTCCAACCTTTTATTTTCAGGCTGTAGGTGTCCTTCTGTCTAAAATGAGTCTCTTGTAGACAGCAAATAGATGGGTCCTGCTTTTTTATCCAGTCTGAAACCCTGCACCTTTTGATGGGGTCATTAAGCCCGTTCACATTCAGAGTTACTATTGAGAGATATGAGTTTAGTGTCATCATGATATCTATTCAGTCCTTGTTTTTGTGGACTGTTCCACTGAACTTCTTCTTAAAGGGGAATTTTAAGAGTCCCCCTTAAAATTTCTTGCAGAGCTGGTTTGGAGGTCACATATTCTTTTAGTTACTGCCTGTCTTGGAAGCTCTTTATCTCTCCTTCCATTTTGAATGAGAGCCTTGCTGGATAAAGTATTCTTGGTTGCATGTTCTTCTCATTTAGGACCCTGAATATATCCTGCCAGCCCTTTCTGGCCTGCCAGGTCTCTGTGGAGAGGTCTGCTGTTACCCTAATACTCCTCCCCATAAAAGTCATGGATTTCTTGTCTCTTGCTGCTTTAAGGATCTACTCTTTATCTTTGGAATTTGCAAGCTTCAGTATTAAATGTCGAGGTGTTGAACGGTTTTTATTGATTTTAGTGGGGGGGGATCTCTCTATTTCCTGGATCTGAATGCCTGTTTCCCTTCCCAGATTAGGAAAGTTTTCAGCTAGAATTTGTTCAAATACATATTCTGGTCCTCTGTCCCTTTCGGCGCCCTCGGGAACACCAATTAAACGTAAGTTTTTCTTCCTCAGTCTGTCGTTTATTTCCCTTAATCTATCTTCATGGTCTTTCAATTGTCTCTTTTTTCCTGTTTCCCTCTTTGCTATCAACTTGTCTTCTATGTCACTCGCTCGTTCTTCCACCTCGTTAACCCTCGTCGTTAGGACTTCTGGTTTAGATTGCATCTCATTCAATTGATTTTTAATTTCTGCCTGATTAGCTCTAAATTCTGCAGTCATGAAGTCTCTTGAGTCCTTTATGCTTTTTTCTAGAGCCACTAGTAGGTGTATAATAGTGCTTCTGAAATGGCTTTCTGACATTGAATTGTAATCCAGATTTTGTAACTCTGTGTGAGGACTGTTTCTGATTCTTTCTTTTGAGGTGAGGTTTTCCTTCTAGTCATTTTGCTCCGTGCAGAGTGGCCAAAAGCAAGTTGTATTGGGAAAAGGAGAAAAAGAGAGGAGAGAAAGAAGGAAAGAAAAGAGAAAGAGAAAAAAAAGGAAGAAAAAAACGAAAAAAAAAGAAGAAAAAGAGAAAGAAAAAGAAAGAAAGGAGAAAAAAGGGGGGTGGGGGAAGGAAACAAATCAAAAAGCAAAACAAAACAAAACAACAAAAAAAAAAAAAAAGAAAGAAAAGAACCACGGGGGAGTATCTTCTGCTTCTGTGTACTTAGAATATCTGTCATTTGCAAAAAGTGCCTTGTTGAACTCTCCCAGTATTACTGCATTATTATCTAAGTATGTCTTTTTGGATATTAATTGATTGATATACTTGGCAACTCCCACATTAGGGGCATAAATATTCATGATTGTTTGGTCTTTTTATTGGAGTATGATTAAGTATGATATAGTGTCCCTCTTCATCTCTTACTACAGTCTTTGGGATAAACTTTAATTTATCTGATATGATGATTGCTACCCTTGCTTTCTTTTGAGGACCATTTGAATGATAAATGGTTTTCCAACCTTTCATTTTTAGGCTTTCCATGTCCTTAGGTCTAAAATGAGTCTCCTGTAGACAGCAAATAGATGGGTCTTCCTTTTTCATCCAGTCTGATACCCTGCATCTTTTGATGGGATCATTAAGCCCATTCACATTCAGAGTTACTATTGAAAGATATAAATTTACTGTCATCATAATGCCTATACAGTTCCTGTTTTGTGGATTATTTCTTTGGGCTACCTCTTTCTTTTACAGGGTCCCCCTTAATATTTCTTCCAGAGCTGATTTGGTGATCACATATTATTTCAGTTTCTGCCTATCTTGGAAGTTCTTTATCTCTCCTATTCTGAATGAGAGCCTTGCTGGATAGAGTATTCTTGGCTGCATGTTCTTCTCACTTAGTGCCCCAAATATATCCTGCCAGAGCTTTCTGCCCTGCCAGGTCTCTGTGAAGAGGTCTGCTGTCAACCTAATACTTCCCACAAAGGTTAGGAATCTCTTGTCTCTTGCTGCTTTAAGGATTTTCTCTTTATCTTTGTAATTTGCAAGTTTCACTATTATAGGTCGAGGTGTTGAACAGTTTTTATTGATTTTGGGAGAGGGACCTCTATGTCTACTATATTTGAATGCCTGCTTCCTTTCCAAATTAGGGAAGTTCTCAGCTATGATTTGTTCAAATATACTTTCTTGTCCTCTGTCCCTCTCAGTGCTCTCTGGCACCCCAATTATATATAGATTTTTCCTTCTGAGGCTATAATTTATTTTCCTTAACCTTTCCTCGTGGTCTTTTCATTGTTTTTTCTTTTTCCTCAGAAGTTTTCCTCTTCCTTCCTTGCCATCAACTTGTCTTCTATGTCACCCACTCTTTCTTCTACCTCATTAACCCTTGTCGTTAGGACTTCCAGTTTGGATTGCATCTCATTTAATTGATTTTTTAATTTTGGCCTGATTGATCTAAATTCTGCAGTCATGAAGTCTCTTGATTCCTTTATGCTTCTTTCCAGAGCCATCAGTAGCTTTATAATTGTGCTTCTGAATTGGATTTCTGGCATCGAATTTTAATCCATATTCTGTGACTCTGTGGCAGAGAGTACTGGTTCTACTTTCTTTTGTGGTTAATTCTTCCTTCTAGTCATTTTGCTCAATGCAGAGAGGCTGTATTAGTGGGCAGAGTCAAGAATATTAACCGTAACCCAAATAAATTTCACCCTAGCTGATTCTGCTGAGGTCAGAGACCAGAAATTGAAAATGAAAATCAGAACAAAATAAAGCAAAAGGACCACCTAGTGAAAAACAAATATTAAAATAAAGTAGTAAAAAATAAAAGGCTAAGAACCCCAAAGGAAAAAAAAAAAGAAAGGAAAAGGGGAAAGAAAAAAGGGGAGTAGTTACTGGCAGATAGTGGTGGTGACAAAGTTGTAGTGGAGGGAGAATGTAGTCTACTTGAGGTGATCCTCTTGGTTGTGTATGTTAGAAGATACTCAGTCCCAAATTTATATAAATCAGAAATACTTGTAGGAAGCTCCAACATTGACCACCAAAACATAAACAAGATAAAAGAGGGGGGCATAATGGGAATGAGGAATCTCACAGAATGAACCAGCATGGTATACCACTTGGTTCTGGGTGCATGCTTGGTTCTTGGCTCTGGGTCATGTTTTAGAAGGTATTAAATTGTGCCATTGTAGAACAAAATGTGGCAGAGAAAACAAAAAACACAAAGCAAACAAACAAACGTATCTTGTATAGCTCCCAAAATTAAGTTGAGTATGTTGAAGGGAAAATATATCTAGGACCTCTAATTGTAGAAGTATGAAAGACGAAAAGGAAGAATCTTAAAAATGAAGAGGAAGAGGAGGTAAAATATTGTAGTTAAGATGGGAAAAGAGAAAAAAATGGAAATTTACAGTCTAACATAAAAATGAGTTGTACTGGAAAAAGAAAAAAAAGTAGGAGGGATACCCTCTGGTTCTATACATTGTAAATCTCTTGACTTCCCCTGGAGCTTTCCAGCGCTGCTGGGTCAAGTACTTGCTCTTCCCCTGTCCTTCCAGCTGGTCTTCTGGGGGAGGGGCCTGATGTGCGGATTCTCAGGTGTGCATTGAGGGAGCTGCCCTGCCCCCTGCTGGGTGCAGGGTCAGGGGGAACTGTTTACCCCGTGAGGCCTCTGTCCCCTGGCAGCCCTGCTCCGTCCCAGGCACAGGGTGACACCAGGAGGGACAACCCCACCGGCGGCGGCCAGGTCTCCCTGGCCCTGGAGGGCGCCCCCCGCCCCCCGCAGTGACTCCCGCCATCTCCCAGTCCGCAGGGGCCCGGATGCTCCCGGGGCAGGAGCGTCCTCGCTGTCCTGGGCCCTCCCCGCCTCGGCCCGTCCCGGGGCAGCGCGAGATCCCGGCTGTGTCCCCGGCGCCCTGGGGTCCGGGGCCTGCGCTGCTGGAGTCGCGCTCCCGGGGAGCCCCCTCCGCCCGGAGCCCCGCCCGACCCCCTGGCTGCTCCCCGAGGCCGCGGGGCGCGCTCCGGCCCTTTACGGAGATGGGCCGGTGTGGGGGGCGCTCTCCCCCGGCGCCCCTCCTCGGTCAGTGACCCCGGGACCTGGAGGTCCCCCCCCCCCCCCCGATCCCGCCCGGGGTCCCTGCTGAGCGCCTTTCCTGGGGAGGAATCCGGGGCGGATTGTAAAGCTCCCGCTGGTCCGGGGCTGGGCTTTCCCGCCGGGAGGCTCCCTGCAGGCCTTAGCCCGGCTCCTCCGGTGCCCCTCCCCACTGATTCTTTTTTTTTTTTTTAATTTTCTTTTCTGCCTTCCTACCTTCTTAGAAGCAAAAACCCTACTCTCTATAGCGTTCTGGCTGTTCTTCCTTTAAATCTTAGGTCAAATTCGTAGGTTTTCAGGATGGTTTGAAAGTTATCTAGGTAAGTTGGTGGGGCAGGTGCATTGGGGACCCTACTCCTCTACCATCTTGCCCTGCCCCCCCACAAGTAAAATTTTTTTAAAGAGAGAGAAGTCATAAGAGGCGTGGGGAGAGACAGAGAGGGAGAGAGGGAATCTTAAGCAGGCTCCGTGTCCAGTGTGGAGCCAGACATGGAGCTTGATCTCACAACCTTGAGATCATACCTGAGCCAAAATCAAGAGTCGGAGGCTTAACTGAGCCACCCAGGTGCCCCATGACCAGGTTATAAATTATTCTATGCTCATCACAAGAGTAGCTACTATCTGCCACAATACAACATTATTACAGTATCATTGACTATATTCCTTATGCTGTGCCTTTTATTCCTGTGACTTATTCATTGCACATCTGGAAGCCTGTACCTTCTTTCCCCCTTTATCCACTTGGGCCATCCTCCATCCTCCTACTCTCTGGCAACCATTAGTTAGTTAGTTAGTTCTCTGTATATGTAGGTCTGATTCTGCTTTTTGTTTGTTTATTTGTTTTACATTCCACATATGTATAAAATCATATGATATTTGTCTTTCTCAATGTGACTTATTTCACTTAGCCTAATATCCTCTAGGTCTATTCATGTTTTGCCAAATGGCACATTCTCATCTTTTATTATGGCTGAATAATATTGAGTAAGATAGATGATGATGATGATAGATAGATAGATAGATAGATAGATAGATAGATAGATAGATGATAAATAGATTAGATAGATTAGATAGATAGATAGATAGATGATAGATAGATAGATAGATAGATAGATAGATAGATAGATAGATAGATTATTTCACATCTTTCTTAACCATTTGTCTATCATGGACATTTTGACCATTGTAAATAATGTTGCAGTAAACATAGGGATGCAAATATGTTTTCAAATTAGTTTTGTTTTCTTTGGGTAAATACTCATTAGAAGTATCAGATCACATGGTATTTCTATTTTTAATTTTTTGAGGAACCTCATGCTGTTTCCACAGTGGCTGTACCAGTTTACATTTCCAACAACAGTGTACAAATGTTTCTCTTTCTCTATATCCTTACCAACACTTCTCATTTCTTGAAAAAAGAGTGCCTTTTTAAATAGGTTCATGAACACTTCCCATGGCAATCTCCCTGGGCTCAGTACTAAAGGAGGAAGCAAAAATTCAAGTCTGCTAGTTTCTCTCTGGAGGCGTTTGACTGTGTTCTTTTCCATGTACTTTCTGAGAGTCAAGCTTCTAATCATACTGCATCTCATAGCTAATTAGCATCCTCCTGGAGCCTGAAAGTGCTTGTGGGCATTTTCTGTAACTTCTCCTTCCAGCAGCAACAATAAAACAAAGCCTTTAGCTTCTCCCTAAAAGGAATTTGTCCAAACATCTACTTCTCCAAGTTTTACAGCTGCCACTTGAGGCATGGGCTCCCAAATCACTTATGTCTGAAAACTAACAGTGTTTTGCATTTGTGAGTCCCCTGGGTCCCTGTTAAACTAATTGGTAATCCTCCAGAATCTGGAGTAAGCATGTGGGAACTCCCTGTGACTTCTCATGGCTCATCCCAGGGATAAAACCAAGTCTCCAGCTTCTCCCTAAAAGAAGTTTATACATCTAGCAACTTCTATATCTAAGGGCTTGGCACTCAGATTATATAGTTCTGGGAGCTGATAGGACTTGGCATTTGTGAGTCCCTCAGGACCATAGAGATTAATGATGTAGTCCTATATGGGTACAAAAGCACTCTCAAAACGAGTGGGCAAAAATACGCAACTCCAAGTTTCTCCCTATTAGAAGATAGACTACTTATCTAACATCATGACTTTTCTATCTTCCACCTGATGATTGGGCTTCCACTTAGACTGCATTGATGAGCTAAAATGACAATTAGTGGTAATCCAAGATACATGATTCAGTCTGTGGAAATTTCCAATGTCTTTGTACTGCTGACTAGTTATGACACACCCGAATCTCCTGGGAGCTACTAAGAAGGACAGCAGTTTAAACAAGCTCAGACGTTTGAGAGGCAACCAGAAGAGTGTGCTGGACTGATAGGCAAGGTTCATCTCTTACACAAGACCAGATTCAGATTGTCATCACTGGGAGAGATGGCTGTTTTATCTAATGACCATAAAACAACACAGAAGGTTAAAGAAACTGAAGAAATGAGAATATGTTCTGAACAAAAGAATAAGACAAATATCCCAAAACTGACCCTATGGAAACAGAGACAAGTGATTACTCAACAGGGAATTCAAAATAAAGGCTGCAAATATGGTCACTGATGTCTATAGAGTAATGCATGAAAAAGGTAGGAATTCCAACAGTAATAGAAAAGAACAAAACAGAAATCATATGAATGGATAAAGAAGATGTGGTTTATGTATACAATGGAATATTACTCAACTATTAGAAATGACAAATACCCACCATTTGCTTCAATGTGGATGGAACTGGAGGGTATTATGCTGAGTGAAGTAAGTCAGTCAGTGAAGGACAAACATTATATGTTCTCATTCATTTGGGGAATATAAATAATAGTGAAAGGGAATATAAGGGAAGGGAGAAGAAATGTGTGGGAAATATCAGAAAGGGAGACAGAACGTAAAGACTGCTAACTCTGGGAAACGAACTAGGGGTGATGGAAGGGGAGAAGGGCGGGGGGTGGGAGTGAATGGGTGACGGGCACTGGGGGTTATTCTGTATGTTAGTAAATTGAACACCAATAAAAAATAAATTAAAAAATATAAAAAATAAAAAAAACAGAAATAAAGCTCAAGAGTAAAATAACTGACTTGAAAAAAATCAATGGAATGACTTAATAATAGACTGAATCTATTTAGAAGAAGAAAGGATCGGTAAACTCAAAGACAACTCAGTGGAAATTATACAATCATAGCAAAAAGGGACTAAAAATGGCTCAAAGGACCTATGGGTCACCATAAAGTGAAACAATATATGTATTAGGAGTAATAAAAGGAGAGAAGAATGAGAAAGGGCCAGAACTTACTTTAACAATAGCTTAAAAATTCCCAAACTTGTGGAAACAAACAGACAACCAGTTACAGGGAGCACAAACAATACCAAGTAAGATGAATACAAAGCAACCCACATTGAGACATATAATTAAATTCTCAAAACTTAAAGAAAAAGAACATATTGAAAGTAGCAAAAGTGACCTGTTACACTCATGAGAACTTCATAAATCTATCAGTGGATTTCTTTCAGCACAAACTCTGCAGCCCAGGAGGAAATTGGACGTTATACTCAAATTGTTAAAAGTGAAAAAAACTGCCAACTAAGAATTTTTTATTCAGTAAAATTGCCCTTCAGAATTGAGAGATTAAAATTTTCCCAGACCTAAAACAACAAGAAAGAAAAGACAAGAAAAGAAAAGCTAAAGTTTAGTTTATCACAATTGGATCCAATTGACAAGAACTAAAGGAGTTCTTTAAGCTGACACAAAAGGATACTAGCTCGTAACATAATGAAAACATATAAAAGTATAACATTCATTGGTAAAAATAAACATATTTAAAATAATATTGTAATAGTAATGTGTAAATTCCCTTACCTCTATTATAAAGATTAAGACAAAACTATTAAAATGAATATGGCTGCAGTGATATAGATAAATATTAAAAATGTCGATTGTGACATTAATAAGATAAAATGCAGGAGAGTAAAGATGTAGCATTTTTATATGCACATGGTGGTGAAGAGAATGTAACAATTTTAAGTGTTTATTCCCCCAACATTGGAGCACCTAAATATATAAAGAAAATTTTAATAAAACTAAAGGGAGAAATAGACACCAATACAATAGCAAGAGGCATTAATACTGCACTTTCAACAAGAGACAGATAATCCAGACAAAAAAATCAATAAGGAAACTTTGTACTTGAAATATTTTAAACCAAATAGGCCAATGGGCCTATACAGAACATGCCATTTATATAAAGTAACAGAATACACATTCTTCTCAAGCATACATGGAACATGTTCTAGGATAGATCACATATTATCCCAGAAATCAAATCAAATCCTAACTACAATGCCATGAAACTAGAAATCAGTAACAAGATGAAACCTGAAAAATCCACAAATATGTGGAAATTAAACAACATACTCCTGAACAATATACATATGGGAATAATATGCTTAACTCACTGAAACTGCAGTGTGTAAAAACCTTTCGGAAGTAATGTCTCCTTTGCTTCATATGTAAGTGTTTCTAAACTTTTCTGTTCAAGCATCTGGTCATAGCTGAATTCTTAACTCATTGAAACTAAACTGAACATACATGTAAAATGACATTGGAATAGGCTTGTAAAAGAAAAAGAAAAAGAAATCAAAGGGAAATAAAAAACATTATTGTGGCAAACAAAAAAGGAAGCAACACAAAAAACTTGAGAGTTGAAGGAAAATAAATTAAATTTGTTGCCTCAATAATCAGACAACAAAAAGACATAAAAGGCATCCAAATTGGCAAAGAAGTCAAATTCTCATTCTTCACAGATGACATGATACTCTATATAGAAAACCCAAAAGACTTCACCCAAAAATTGCTAGAACTGACACAGGAATTCAGCAAACTCACAGAATATAAAATCAACACACAGAACTCTATTGGATTTTTATACACTAACAATGAAGCAACAGAAAGAGAAATCAAAGAATTGATCCCATTTTAAAATTGCACCAAAAAAAAAAAAAAAACCATAAGATTCCTAGGAATATGCTTAACCAAATAATTAAATATCTGTACTCTGAAAATATAGAACACTTATGAAAGAAAACTTAAGAAGACACAAAGAAATGGAAAAACATTCCTTGCTCATAGATTGGAAGAACAAATACTGTTAAAATATCTATGCTACCCAGAGCAATCTATATTCAATGCAATCCCTATCAAAATAACACCAGCATTTTTCACAGAACATACAATTCTAAAATCTGTATGGAATCAGAAAAGATCCTGATTAGCCAAAGGAATGTTGAAAAAAGAAAATCAAAGCTAGAAGTGTTACAATTCCAGATTTCAAGCTGTATTACAAAGCTGTGATCATCAAGATAGTATGGTACTGGCATAAAAACAGACATAGATCAATGGAACAGAATACAGAGCCCATAAATGAACCCTTAACTCTATGGTAAACTCATTTTCAACAAAACAGGAAAGAAAATCCAATGGAAAAAAAGGCAGTCTCTTCAACAAATGGTTTTGGGAAAGCTGGACAGCCACATGCAAGAGAATAAAATTGAATCACTCTCTTACACCATACAAAGATAAATTCAAAGTGCTGAAAGACCCAAATGTGAGACAGGAAACCATCAAAATCCTAGAGGAGAACACAGTCAGTAACCTCTTTGACCTTGGCTGCAGCAACTTCTTGCTAGACACATCTCTAGAGACAAAGGAAACAAAAGCAAAAATGAACTACTGGGACTTCATCAAAATAAAGGCTTTTACAAAAACAGCAAAGAAACAATCAACAAAACTAAAAGGCAACCTATGGAATGGGAGAAGATCACAAATGACATATAGGGTAAAAAGTTATTATCCAAAATCTATCAATCTCAACAACTCAAAAACCAAAAATCCAATCAAGAAGGGAGTAGAAGATATGCACGTACATTTCTCCAAAGAAGACATACAAATGGCTAAGAGATACTGGAGAAAATGCTCAATATCACTCAGCATTAGGGAAATAAAATCAAAACCACAATGAGATACCACCTCACAGCAGGCAGAATGGCTAAAATTATCAACTCAGGAAACAACAGATGTTGGTGAGGTTGTCAAGAAAGGGGAACCCTCTTGCACAGTTAGTTTGAATGCAAACTGGTGCAGCCACTCCCAAATAGTATTGAGGTTCCTTAAAAAATTAGAAATAGAACTGTCCTATGACCCAGCAATTTTACTACTAGGAATTTATCCAAAGGATAAAAAAGTGATTTGAAGGGACACATACACCCCTATGTTTATATCAGCAATGTCAAAGGAGCCCAAATGTCCATCAACTGATGAATGGATAAAGAAGATATGGTATGGGATGCCTGGGTTGCTCAGTGGTTGAGCATCTGCCTTTGGCTCAGAGTGTGATCGTGGAGTTCTGGGATCAAGTCCTGCACTGGACTTCCTGCAGGGAGCCTGCTTCTCCTTCTGCCTATGTCTCTTCCTCTCACTCTGTGTCTCTCATGAATAAATAGATAAAATCTTTTAAAATGAAGATATATATACATAGAATGTTACTCAGCCACCAAAAAGAATGAAATCACTCCATTTGCAATGACATGGATGGAACTAGAAAGTATTATGCTAAGCAAAATAAGTCAGAGAAAGACAAATACCATATGATTTCATTCATATGCGGAATTTAAGAAACAAAACAGATGAACATCGGGGAAGGGAAAGAAAAATAAAATAGGAGGAAAACAGAAAGGGAGGTAAACCATAAGAAACAACTATAGGGAAGAAACTGAGGATTGCTGGAAGGGAGGTGTGGGGGGGGAATGGGTAACTGGGTGACAGGCAGTAAAGAGAACACTTGATGTAATGAGCAGTGAGTGTTATATGCAAGTGATGAATCTCTAAATTCTACTCCGGAAACCAATAACACACTATATGTTAACTAAATTGGATTTAAGTAAAAGGAAAAAAAAACACAGAGGAAATCTCCTTGATGTTGGTATCAGCAATATTTTTTTATTTGACATCAAAAGCACAAGCACAAAATAAAAATAAATAAGTAGGACTACATCAAACTAAAAACCTCTTGTATAGCAAATGAAACAATCACAAAAACAATCACAAAATTAAGAAGCAATCTACAAAATAGAAGAAAATGCTTGTAAACTACATATTGAGTAAGAGGTTAATATCCAAAATATAATATATAATATAATTCAATGGTAAAATTGCCAACAATTCAATCACAGCCACAGTAATTCAAGGATCTGAACAGATATTTTTCCAAAGGAGACGCAATGAATAGCCAAAGGAGACATGTGAAAAGATGTTTAACATCACTGAAAACCAAGGAAATGGAAATGAAAATCACAATGAAATATCAGCTCACAATTTTTGGAATTGCTATTGTCAAAGACAGGGAATAACAAGTACTGGTGAGAATGTAAAGAAAATGCAACTCTTGTACACTGTTGATTATAATGTAATGTAAATTTGTGCCGTCATTACAGAAAACCATATGGAGGTTTTTTAAAAAATTAAAAAGAGAATTACCATATGGTCACATTTCTGGACTTTTATCTGAAAGAAATGAAATCACTATCGCAAAGAACATTTGTACACCCATTTTTATAATGGCATCATTTACATTAGCCAAGATGTAAATAAGCTAAGTGTACACCACCCATTGATGAATGAATAGATAATGAATAATGAATATATGGAATATAATTTTGACATAAAAAGGAAGGAAATACTGCCTTTTGCAAACATATGGATGAACTGGAGGGCATTTTGAAATAAACCAGACAGAAATAAGCAAATGCTGTACAGCTTGTTTGTAGAATCTAGAAAAGAAGTCAAACTCTGAAACAGAGATTGGAATTATGGTTGCCAGGTCCTGGAGTATGTTAAACAAAGAGTGATTGGTCAAAGGGTTCAAACTTTAAGATAGAAGTTAAGGAAATTCTGAGAATTTAATGTACAGCATAGTGATTATATATAATAATACTGTATTGTATATGTGATATTTACTAGGAGAGTAGACCTAAGAACTCTCACTAAAAAACAAGGAAAGAGGGAGGGAGGGAAAGAAGGAAGAAAGGAATGAAGGAAGGGGAAGGGAAGAGAAAGGAAGGAAAGGGGAAGAGGGAAAAAAAGGGAAGGAAGAAAAGACAAAAGAAAAGAAAAAAAGCAAGAAAGCAAGAGTCACTATGTGAAAAAAAAAAAGAGTCACTATGTGAGGTCATGGATATGTTAACTTGATTGTGGGAACCATTTTTCAACGTATACATATATCAAATCCTTGTGCTGTACACTTTAAGTATATTACAATTTTGTCAATTACATTTCAATTAACATGAAAAAATGGATATATGCATAAAGAGACACACACAGAAAAGTAAAGGTATGGAGCAAAATGTACAAGAGTAGCTATATTAGTACCAGAAAAAGCAAGGAAAATTACCAGGGATAAATATTAGTATTAAGTAATGATAAAGGGGCCAATTCTCTGAGAAGATATAATATTCATTAATGTGTATATGCCTAAATGTGCATGCGCCCAAATACATAGGCAAAACTGATAGAACTGCAAGGAGAAATAAACACGTACATTTTTATAGTTGGAGATCTCACCACTGTATCAGAAATGAACATAACCAGCAGACAAAAAATCAATAACATAAGTGAATTCAACAACACTATCAATTAACTGTATATTATTGATGTGAATTTGAATATTCATCCAACAATAGCAGAATACACATTGCTTTCAAACCCACAAGCTATATTCCCAAAGACAGACCACATATTTTCAAAGATAGACCACATTTTTTTTAAAGATTTTATTTATTTATTCATGAGATACACAGAGAGAGGCAGAGACAAGCAGAGGGAGAAGCAGGCACCCTGCAGGGAGCCTCAATTCCAGGACCTGGAGATCACGACCTGAGCCAAAGGCAGATGCTCAACCACTAAGCTACCCAGGTGCCCCAGGATAGACCACATTTTAAGAAAGAAATCATATATTAATTTTTTTCTAAAATAGAAATCATACAAATCATGCTCTCAACCTACAATGTAATTAAACTAGAAATCAATAATAGAAAAAAAAGTAGAAAAAAACAATAATAGGCAGGTAGCTGGTCTCAAATGAAACAACACACCTTTAAAGCATACGTTCAAAGAAGAAGTGTCAAAATAAATCTTTAAAACTTGGATTAAAAAAATAATAAAAAAATAAAACTTGGATTAAGTGAAAATTAAAATACTATTTATAAAAAATGTGTGTGACACAACAATGAAGGATTGCTGAGAAGGAAATTGATAGCATTGAATGCATATATTAGAAAATATGAAAGAAAAAATAATCTTTCATCTTAGAAAACAAGAAAAAAGGAATAGAAAAATTGTGATAAGTTAGACTTCCTTAAAATGAATACTTATACTCTATGAAAGACCGTTTTAAGAGGATTAAAAAACATAATACATATTAGGAGAAAATATTTGTGTGAAGCACCTACTTCGTATAGAGGACTTGTGTTTGAAATATATAAAAATGATTAAATTGAATGTTAAATAAAAACCCCATTTTAAAACAATCAAAAGATATGAACAGCCACCTCTTCAGAGAAGATACAAGATTGCAAATAAGCACGAATTATCCTGTCATTAGGACATTGCAAGTGAAAACAACAATGAGATATCTAATGAGACACACCTATGAGAATGGCTAATCCAAAATTCTGACAATGCAAAATGTTATACCCACTTGGGAAGACAGTTTGGCATTTTTATAAACCACATTATCTTATCATACAATCCAGTAATTGTGCTCTGAAATATTTACCCAAATGAGTTGAAATTTTATAACCATGCAATAACCTGCACATGAATATTATAGGAGATTTATGTATTATTGCTCCATATCAGAAGCAATGAAGATGTTTTCCAATAGGTGAATAGATTAACAACCTGTGGCACATCCATATAATGGCATATTTTCAGCAATAAAATGAAATGGGCTATCAAGCCACGAAAAGACAGAAGAAATTTAAGGGAATATTGCTAAGTGACAGAAGCCAGTTTTGAAAACAGCTGTATGATTTCAACTATATATTACTCTGGAAGAAGGCAAAACTTCTTCCAAAATTTATACAGACAGTATAAATACCAAGAGTTGACAGGGGTTCAGAATGAGGAATTAGGGAGAGTTGGAGCACAAGGAATTTTCAGGGTGCTGAAGCTATTTTGCATAATACTATAGTGGCAAGCATTTGTCAGTATCCATAGAACTGTAGAACAGGAGAACATAACCATGGTATTATTAGTGATTCATCAACATGGATTCATCAGTTGTAACAAATATATCATCTAATACAAAATGTTAATAATAGGGGAAATTGTATGTGAGGAGAAAGAAGTATTTGGGAACTCTGTAGTTTCTGAATTATCCTAATTTGCTCTAGGGAAAAAAGCTATTAAAAATTTCAAAAAGATTACAAAAATACTAATTCAAACGGATACATGCACTCTGATGTTTATAGCAATATTATCTATAATAGCCAAATTATGGAAACATCCCAAATGGCAATGGATTAATGAATGGATAAAGAACATATGGGATATAATGTTTATATATATATATATATAATGGAATATTATTCAGCCATAGAAAATGAAATTTTGACATTTGCAACAAAATGTGTGGAACTAGAGTATATTATGCTAAGCAAAATAAGTTAGAGAAAGACAAATACCATATGATTATACTCATATATGGAATTGAAGAAATAACAAAAAATCATATGGAAAATAAGAAGGAGAGGCAAATCAAGATATAGACTCTTAACTGTAGAGAACAAACTGAGAGGAAGTGGGTGGAGGAAGGGTTAAATAGGTGATGGGGACTAAGGAGGGCACTTGTGATGATCAGCAGGTGTTGTATGTAAGTGATGAATCACTAAATTCTATACCTGAAACTAATATTACAGTTGTGTGTTAACCAACTGCAATTTAAATAAAAACTTAGAAAAAAATCTAGCAATAATTTCTTCTGAAAATTGATAAGGTGATTTTAAAATTTATATAGCAATGCATAGGGCCAAAATAGAAGCTTAACAAAAAAAGAATACACTTAAAGATCAGAAATTTAAAAAAATAAACATCAGAAATTACTTATATTATTAATAAAACAGGTTTTATTATAAAAATACAATAATCTGAAATACTATAATACTGGTTCAGTAATAGATAAATAGACAAATGGAACAAATTATTGTCAGAAACAGATTCAAATACAATGATGACAAAGGAGAAACCATACAATGAAAGAGAAAATTCTTTTTCATATTGTAAAACAATAGGACTTCTAGAAAATCCTATAGGAAAATATGTTTCTATTTTTGGATTAGATATTTTTAAAACAGACTACAATAAACACTATAAGTGTAAATGTATTAAAGTTGGACTTAGTGTTCAGAATTATGTCCATCAGTAAGATATTTAAAAAGCAAATGACAGAGTAGATTTGCAACTCAAATAATCAGCAAAGCTTCCATTAGAATATTTTAAGGATTGTTAATATGGCATTAAGAAATAAATTGGAAATTCAATACAGGATTAAACAAGAGTTTTTGTGGTTTTTTAATAAATTAATTTTTTATTAGTGTTCAATTTACCAACATACAGAATAACACCCTCAAGTGTTATTGAGTGCTCATCCCCTCAAGTGCCCCCCTCAGTGCCCATCACCCATTCACCCCCACCCCCCACCCTCCTCCCCTTCCACCACCCATAGTTCGTTTCCCAGAGTTAGCAGTCTTTACGTTCTGTCTCCCTTTCTGATATTTCCCACACATTTCTTCTCCCTTCCCTTATATTCCCTTTCACTATTATTTATATTCCCCAAATGAATGAGAACATATAATGTTTGTCCTTCTCTGACTGACTTACTTCACTCAGCATAATACCCTCCAGTTCCATCCACGTTGAAGCAAATGGTGGGTATTTGTCATTTCTAATAGCTGAGTAATATTCCATTGTATACATAAACCACATCTTCTTTATCCATTCATCTTTCGATGGACACCGAGGCTCCTTCCACAGTTTGGCTATTGTGGACATTGCTGCTATAAACATCAGGGTGCAGGTGTCCCGGCATTTCATTGCATCTGTAACTTTGGAGTAAATCCCCAGCAGTGCAATTGCTGGGTCGTAGGGCAGGTCTATTTTTAACTCTTTGAGGAACCTCCACACAGTTTTCCAGAGTGGCTGCACCAGTTCACATTCCCACCAAAAGTGCAAGAGGGTTCCCCTTTCTCCGCATCCTCTCCAACATTTGTGGTTTCCTGCCTTGTTAATTTTCCCCATTCTCACTGGTGTAAGGTGGTATCTCATTGTGGTTTTGATTTGTATTTCCCTGATGGCAAGTGATGCAGAGCATTTTCTCATGTGCATGTTGGCCATGTCTATGTCTTCCTCTGTGAGATTTCTCTTCATGTCTTTTGCCCATTTCATGATTGGACTGTTTGTTTCTTTGGTGTTGAGTTTAAGAAGTTCTTTTTTTTTTTTTTAGAAGTTCTTTATAGATCTTGGAAACTAGCCCTTTATCTGATACGTCATTTGCAAATATCTTCTCCCATTCTGTAGGTTGTCTTTGAGTTTTGTTGACTGTATCCTTCGCTGTGCAAAAGCTTCTTATCTTGATGAAGTCCCAGTAGTTCATTTTTGCTTTTGTTTCTTTTGCCTTCGTGGATGTATCTTGCAAGAGAAGTTACTGTGGCCGAGTTCAAAAAGGGTGTTGCCTGTGTTCTCCTCTAGGATTTTGATGGAATCTTGTCTCATATTTAGATCTTTCATCCATTTTGAATTTATCTTTGTGTATGGTGCAAGAGAGTGGTCTAGTTTCATTCTTCTGCATGTGGATGTCCGATTTTCCCAGCACCATTGATTGAAGAGACTGTGTTTCTTCCAATGGATAGTCTTTCCTCCTTTATCGAGTATTACTTGACCATAAAGTTCAGGGTCCACTTCTGGATTCTCTATTCTGTTCCCATGATCTATGTGTCTGTTTTTGTGCCAGTACCACACTGTCTTGATGACCACAGCTTTGTAGTACAACCTGAAATCTGACATTGTGATTCCCCCTGATATGGTTTTCCTTTTTAAAATTCCCCTGGCTATTTGGGGTCTTTTCTGATTCCACACAAATCTTAAAATAATTTTTTCTAACTCTCTGAAGAAGGACCATGGTATTTTGATAGGATTGCAGTAAACGTGTAAATTGCCCTGGGTAACATTGACATTTTCACAATATTAATTCTGCCAATCCATGAGCATGGAATATTTTTCCTTCTCTTTGTGTCTTCCTCAATTTCTTTCAGAAGTGTTCTATAGTTTTTAGGGTATAGATCCTTTACCTCTTTGGTTAGGTTTATTCCTAGGTATCTTATGCTTTTGGGTGCCAATGTAAACGGGATTGACTCCTTAATATCTCTTTCTTCAGTCTCACTGTTAGTGTATAGAAATGCCACTGATTTCTGGGCATTGATTTTGTATCCTGCCACGCTGCCAAATTGCTGTATGAGTTCTAGCAATCTTGGGGTGGAGGCTTTGGGGTTTTCTATGTAGAGTATCATGTCATTGGTGAAGAGGGAGAGTTTGACTTCTTCTTTGCCAATTTGAATGCCTTTAATGTCTTTTTGTTGTCTGATTGCTGAGGCTAGGACTTCCAGTACTATGTTGAATAGCAGTGGTGAGAGTGGACATCCCTGTCTTGTCCTGATCTTAGGGGAAAGGCTCCCAGTGCTTCCCCATTGAGAATGATATTTGCTGTGGGCTTTTCATAGATGGCTTTTAAGATGTTGAGGAATGTTCCCTCTATCCCTACACTCTGAAGAGTTTTGATCAGGAATGGATGCTGTATTTTGTCAAATGCTTTCTCTGCATCTAATGAGAGGATCATATGGTTCTTGGTTTCTCTCTTGCTGATATGATGAATCACATTGATTGTTTTACGAGTGTTGAACTGCCTTGTGTCCCGGGGATAAATCCTACTGGGTCATGGTGAATAATTTTCTTAATGTGTTGTTGGATCCTATTGGCTAGTATCTTGTTGAGAATTTTTGCATCCATGTTCATCAGGGATATTGGTCTGAATTCCCCTTTTTGGTGGGGTCTTTGTCTGGTTTTGGAATTAAGGTGATGCTGGCCTCATAGAACGAATTTGGAAGTACTCCATCTCTTTCTCTCTTTCCAAACAGCTTTAGTAGAATAGGTATAGTTTCTTCTTTAAACGTGATAGAATTCCCTGGGAAGCCATCTGGCCCTGGACTCTTGTGTCTTGGGAGGTTTTTGATGACTGCTTCAGTTTCCTCCCTGGTTATTGGCCTGTTCAGGTTCTCTTTTTCTTCCTGTTCCAGTTTTGGTAGTTTGTGGCTTTCCCGGAATGTGTCCATTTCTTCTAGATTGCCTAATTTATTGGCATATAGCTGTTCATAATATGTTTTAAAATCGTTTGTATTTCCTTGGTGTTGGTAGTGATCTCTCCTTTCTCATTCATGATTTTATTAATTTGAGTCTTCTCTCTCTTCTTTTTAATAAGGCTGGCTAATGGTTTATCTATCTTATTAATTCTTTCAAAGAACCAACTCCTGGTTTTGTTGATCTGTTCCACAGTTCATCTGGTCTCGATTTCGTTGAGTTCTGCACGAATCTTAATTAACTCTCTTCTTCTGCTGGGTGTAGGATCTATTTGCTGTTTTTTCTGTAGCTCCTTTATGTGTAAGGTTAGCTTTTGTATTTGAGTTCTTTCCAGTTTTTGAATGGATGCTTGTATTGTGATGTATTTCCCCCTTAGGACTGCTTTTGCTGCATCCCAAAGATTTTGAACGGTTGTATCTTCATTCTCATTAGTTTCCATGAATCTTTTTAATTCTTCCTTAATTTCCTGGTTGACCCTTTCATCTTTTAGCAGGATGGTCCTTAACCTCCACGTGTTTGAGGTCCTTCCAAACTTCTTGTTGTGATTTAGTTCTAATTTCAAGGCATTATGGTCTGAGAATATGCAGGGGATGATCCCAATCTTTTGGTATCGGTTCAGACCCGATTTGTGACCCAGTATGTGGTCTATTCTGGAGAAAGTTCCATGTGCACTTGAGAAGAATGTGTATTCAGTTGAGTTTCGATGTAAAGTTCTGTAGATATCTGTGAAATCCATCTGGTCCAGTGTATCATTTAAAGCTCTCGTTTCTTTGGAGATGTTGTGCTTAGAAGATCTATCGAGGGTAGAAAGAGCTAGATTGAAGTACCAAGTATAAGTGTATTATTATCTAAATATTTCTTCACTTTGGTTTTTAATTGGTTTAAATATTTGGCAGCTCCCACATTCGGGGCATATATATTGAGGATTGTTAATTCCTCTTGTTGGATAGATCCTTTAAGTATGATATAGTGTCCCTCTTCATCTCTCACTACAGTCTTCAGGGTAAATTTTAGTCTATCTGATATAAGGATGGCTACCCCTGCTTTCTTTTGAGGACCATTTGAATGGTAAATGGTTCTCCAACCTTTTATTTTCAGGTTGTAGGTGTCCTTCTGTCTAAAATGAATCTCTAGTAGACAGCAAATAGATGGGTCCTGCTTTTTTATCCAGTCTGACACCCTGCGGCTTTTGATGGGGTCATTAAGCCCGTTCACGTTCAGAGTTACTATTGACAGATATGAGTTTAGTTTCATCATGCTATCTGTTCAGTCCTTGTTTTTGTGGATTGTTCCACTGGACAGTCCCCCTTAAAATTTCTTGCAGAGCTGGTTTGGAGGTCACATAATCTTTCAGTTCCTGCCTGTCGTGGAAGCTCTTTATCTCTCCTTCCATTCTGAATGAGAGCCTTGCTTCATAAAGTATTCTTGGTTGCATGTTCTTCTCATTTAGAACCCTGAATATATCCTGCCAGCCCTTTCTGGCCTGCGAGGTCTCTGTGGAGAGGTCTGCTGTTACCCTAATATTCCTCCCCATAAAATTCAGGGATTTCTTGTCTCTTGCTGCTTTAAGGATCTTCTCTTTATCTTTGGAATTTGCAAGCTTCACTACAAATGTCGAGGTGTTGAACGGTTTTTATTGATTTTAGTGGCGGGGGGGGATCTCTCTATTTCCTGGATCTGAATGTCTGTTTCCCTTCCCAGATTAGGAAAGTTTTCAGCTAGGATTTGTTCAAATACATATTCTGACCCTCTGTCCCTTTCCGCGCCCTCGGGAACCCCAATTAAACGTAGGTTTTTCTTCTTCAGGCTGTCGTTTTTTCCCTTAATCTATCTTCATGGTCTTTTAATTGTTTGTCTCTTTTTTCCTCAGTTTCCCTCTTTGCCATCAACTTGTCTTCTATGTTACTCACTCGTTCTTCCACCTCGTTAACCCTCGTCGTTAGGACTTCTAGTTTGGATTGCATCTCATTCAATTGATTTTTAATTTCTGCCTGATTAGATCTAAATTCTGCAGTCATGAAGTCTCTTGAGTCATTTATGGTTTTTTCTAGAGCCACCAGTAGCTGTATAATAGTGCTTCTGAATTGGCTTTCTGACATTGAATTGTAATCCAGATTTTGTAACTCTGTGGGAGAGAGGACTGTTTCTGAGTCTTTCTTTTGAGGTGAGGTTTTCCTTCTAGTCATTTTGCTCAGTGCAGAGTGGCCAAAAACAAGTTGTATTGGGAAAAGGAGAAAAAGAGAGGAGAGAAAGAAGGAAAGAAAAGAGGAAAAGAAAAAAGAAAAGGAAGAAAAAAAGGAAAAAAAGAGAAGAAAAAGAGAAATAAAAAGAAAGAAAGGGGAAAAAGGGTGGGGGAAGCAATCAGAAATCAAAAAGAAAAAAAAAACACAGGGGAATATCTTCTGTTTCTGTATACTTCAAGTCTCTTGACTTCCCCTGGAACTTGGCCGTCTAGCTTGTGTTCTGGGGGAGGGGCCTGTTGTGCTGATTTTCAGGTGTTAGCACTTGGGGGAGCTGCTCTGCCCCCTGCCTGGTGCAGGGCTCAGTGGGGTTGTTTCCCCCGTGAGGCCCCAGGAGGAACAACCCCAGTGGTGGCGGCCAGCTCTGGAGTCCTGGAGTCAGCTCCCGCAGTAACCACAGAGCTCTCTGTCTGCAGGGCCTGGAGGCTCCAGGGCGGGGCCGCTGATCTGCTCAGCTCCGTGCAGGAGCGTCCTTGCTGTCCTGGTCCCTCCCGGCCTCTGCCTGTCCCGGGGAGGCCGGATCCTGGGCTGTGTCCCAGCGCCCTGTGCTCCGGGGCCTGCACTGTTGGATTCGCGCTCCCGCCCTGCAGCCCCCTCCGCGAAGCCGCCCCCGAGCCCCTCCGAGCTGCTCCGGGTCCCGCCTGCGCGCTGCAGCCCTTAGGGAGCTCGGCGCACTCTCCCCGGGCGCAGGTGTCTGTTACTGTCCCAGGGAACCCGAGGGCATCCCCGCCCTCCTGGGTCCTGCTCCAGCTCCCTGCGAGCCCCTTTCCGCCCGGGAAGGTCGGTGCAGCTCCTGCTCCTCCGGGACGGGGCTCTCCTGTCCTGGGGACACTCGCCCCGGCCTCAGCCCGGCTCCTCGCGGGGCCCCTCCCCCTTGGAGGCCTTTTGTTTCTTTATTTCTTTTTTCCATGTCTTCCTACCTTGATAGAAGCACGAACTCTTCTCACTGTAGCATTCCAGCTGTTCTCTCTTTAAATCTCAGGCTGAATTCGTAGATTTTCAGGATGATTTGAAGGTTATCTAGGGAATTCGGTGGCGACAGGTTATTTGGGGACCCCACTCTTCCGCCATCTTGCCCCTCTTCCCTTCTAAGCAAGAGCTTTAAACATGCATTTCACCAAAGAAGTATCTAAGTGACTAATAAACATTTGAAAGATATACACTCATAGTAGTGCATTAGAAAATCGAAATTAAAGACACAAGGATACTATGACATACCATCATTGAGTGTAAGTCTATAAGAATGATAGAATCAAGTCATGATAATGTTGTAGGGCAACTGAAACTTTCAGAACTTGCTGGTAGTAGTGTAAATTAATATACACATTTTGGACAACTGTTCACTTTTCTACTATTTATTGGGCTTAATGGCTGACTTACCAGAAATTATAGAGACCAAAAAGCAATAGAATGGCCTATTCAAAGTGCTGAAAGAAAAAAATATCAACCAAGAATTTTCTTCCTACCAAAACTCTCTCTCTGTAATAAAGGTAAAATAGAGATTCCCAAATATATTTAAGAAAGAAAGAGAAAGAGAGAACGCATTGCTAGTAGTTTGGCTTAATGAGAAATAAAAAGACAATTATTCAGACTAAAAGCAAGTGACCTCACATAGTAATCTGAATTCCCTAAAAAAGAGAATGGGTAAAAAAAATTCTATAAATAAAAAACACAGTATATGTACATATTTCATCACTTTTCCATCTTCATTGATTTGAGAGGTAATCATATAAAACCATATATATATGTTTGTATCATTGGACCTATGACATGTAATGATGTAGTATATTTCACAATAGCAACACAAAGATGGGTAGGAACAGCAATGTATTCAGGTAAAAAAAAAATTTATATCAGATGGTAAATTGAATCCCCAGGAACAAATGAAAGAACCAGAAGTTGTAAATAAGATCAATATAACACATATCATAAGCATATACTTGTTTTTTTTTTCTTATTCCAGCTTCTTTGAAAGGCTGTGTGAAAAATGCTGGTGCTATTTTGATGGTGATTGCATTAAATGTGTAAATTGTTTTGAGTAATACAGACATTTTAACATTTTCTCTTCCAATCCATGAGCATTGAATTTTTTTCCATTTCTTTGTGTCATCTTCAATTTCTTTCATAAATGTTCTGTAGTATTTGGAGTACAGGACTTATACATCTTTGGTTTGTGAATCAACCAATATGATGCACCACATTAATAAAAGAAGCAATAAGAACCATATGATCCTCTGAATAGTTGCAGAAAAAGCATTTGACAAAATACACTATCCATTCTTGAAAATCCTCAACCAAGTAGGGATAGAGGGAACATACCTCAATATCATAAAGGCCATATACAAAAACCCACAACTAATTCCATCTTCAATGGGGAAAACTGAAGGCTTTTCCTCTACGGTCAAGAAGAAGACAGGGATGTCTCATCACTGTTCTTTAACATAGTACTGGAAGTCTTAGCCTCATTAGTCAGACAACAAAAAGAAAGAAAAGGCCTCCATATAGGCAGGAAAGAAGTCAAACTTTCATTATTTGCAGATGACATGATACTGTATATAGAACACCTGAAAGACCCACCCAAAATTTCTAAAACTTATGCATGAATTCAACAAAGTCACAGGATACAAAATCAGTACAGAAATCTTTTGTACACTAATAATGAAACAGCAGAAATTGAAATCAAGAATCGATCACATTTATTCTTGCACCAAAACCAGCAAGATACCTAGGAATAAACCTAACAGAAGAAGTAAAAGATGGGTACTCTGTTATACACTTTTTAAAAGTAACCAGTGAAGTCCAAGCAGAATATAATTAAAAAAAAATTTGGAAAGTAGGAGGATAAAAAACGGAGAAAAATGTGATTCTTACTAGACTATAAATTTCTCCAGCACATAACTTTTAATTCCTAATACTTAACCTGATAGTTCATCAGACACTGTTCAAATTTTCTCTTCCTTATTTGAGGATCCTTCGCTTCCTCAATTCAAATGAAAACAAAACCTTCTTGTGTATACCAGTTGGCAGAAGAACCAGAGAAATCAAAATACGTCTACTAATTCTCCCCAGGTTTTTGTTGCTATAGATCTTACTACATTTACAAACTATTGTTACTTAATTACTGAAAACTCATTCCCCTAATCTGACACATTTCATTTTGGCAATGCAGCAGAGATGGCCACCTTTATACAGATTGCAGTGTTGGTACACTTGGATTATAATGCAATCTTTACTATTTATTAACTTAGCCATTTTTCCAAAGAAAGACTTCCACATCTGGATGACTAGTTCATGACATGTTTCTAAATTTAGGTACATGCTGCTAGAACCAACTTGACCACAAAACTTTAGATTCAGTGGTTGACTTTAGGTGACCATTCCTTTTTCAGAATAAACTTGCCTTTAACCATATTCATATATTTTCCCTGTAATGGGATCTATTTGGAATTTTTAAGTCAAGTAAAAACTTTAAAAAATCACATAAAAACTTAAATGAAGATAGACCACCTCTCAATCCTGTACTTCTGCAAATTTAACAGAAGTTAAATTCTAAATCCTCCTTTCAAGCTACAATGTCTACATGCCAAAGGCACCATGGAAGGTACTCCCGCCCCCCTCCAATCCACAGAATATCTTATTATTCATTTCCATTACCAATACCTACTTTTTGTTTTTGTAACTAAATAACAAAATATCCTTGGACTAATCAAAGAATTTATGCTCCCTGGTAATTTTTTTGTGACAATGGAGACAATGATTTGCAATGTAACCTGTGAAGAGAAAAGGTTATGTTTTATATGACTAGATATATCTCAATAGTATCATTATAATTTTAATGTAAACTCAAAAGGTATATTATTATCATAAACTCTCCAGGATATTTTAATTTAGCGTAAGACATAGCATTATGTGGAAAAAACACTGGTTAAAGGATTATGAGATGTAAGTTTGTGCATCAGTTTTGTCATTATCTGGATACATAGTCTTGGTCAAATCACTAACATATCTAAACCTCAGTATATAGAGGCTTAACAATTGCTAATATCCCTTCCAATAATACACTTTACCAATTCTGCAATACAAATATTTCACTATAATGCTTATTCATTAATAACAAGGCTTAATTAAATAAGTGCTACACACACACATTAAGTTTACCTTATGAAGTGTTTTCATATGTTTATTTCTATAGAAACCAATATAGAACAGTTGAAAGATGCTATTGGACCACATACATTTGTGGAGGAAATGAAAATACAATCAAAAAGTGTCCCTGGTAAGACAAGTTTCGCAAGTCTAATATTTCTAGTTTGTTTACCTTCTTTGCAGTTTAATGAAGATTGGATCTAAATGACAAGAGTAGGGATGCCTGGGTGGCTCAATGGTTGAGAGTCTTCCTTTGGCTCAAAACGTGATCCCGGAGTTCTGGGATCAAGTCCCACATCAGTCTCCTGCATGAAGCCTGTGTCACTGCCCCTCTCTCTATGTCTCTCATGAATAAGTAAATAAAATCTTTAAAAAAATAAATGACAAGAGTAGCTATGTGTTATTATTAAATAGGTAAAATCTTCATGAATACTCTCATAATTCATTATACTCTGATGTTTACTAGAAATAAAAATGTAGCTAGATATTATGGGTTTTAGAAGTCATCCATTTAGATATTAGACCATAAAAATCAAATGCTATAGTGACCTTAGAATATGGGTGATAAAAGTATGTCCAATGCTATTCTATTCATTTTCTACTTCTGGCTTGGAGAGAAAAAATTCCTTCAAATTTTCCAAAGGAGAAAGGCTACCTCACGAATATAATAGTAACAAGAGGAATTTAGGATAGTTGATTCATTAGTTACCATTTCCCTCTGTTTGATGGAAATACCAAACATATTATGGTATCTCAGCTGTAGTAGAGTACATTAGTTGTGTTATATAGTTTAGAGATTATATTACTGCTTTTACTCATATAACAGTGATAGACACACTGCTGATGGACTTCTAGTGTGGTATCAAAGAGGCAGACAGCTTAACAGATATGGAAAGGTACAAAGATAATCCTGTTAAAAACACTGTCATCCAAAGGTTACTGTGTATATATTGTAAGGCTTTGCCCTGTGGGAATAACTGTAAAGGCAAAGATATTTTGAAAAGAACAACATGGAAATTCAGCAGTTGAAAAATATAGTAACTGAAAATTTAAAATTCATTAGAAGTACTCAGTAGATTTATACTGCTAGAAGTAAGAACGAGCAAACATAAAGTACTGAAATACTACAGTAAGAGCAGAGTAATTAGAGCAGAGAATATAATTTAAGATAATGGCTAAAAGAGAATTAGGTGTTATAAATAAAATGATTAATATAGCAACCACTATCCATACATATTTGCTCTTCTTGTTTAAGTTTCTCCATAGGGCCCAAATTTTACTAATGATGAAACAATTATAATTAATTAATTTATATTTGTAGGTGTAGAAGGAGAATAGGACTTTAGAGTAACATACAGAACTCTATATCCAAAATATGATGTAACGTTACTAAATCTCAGAGGAATTTGATGGCATAAATATTAAGTAGATTCGACAATTGTGACTGTGACACATTTCTATGAACAAATTAAAAGCATTGATTAAACATTTAAAATGGGAAAATTGTACACTATATGTTTATTTTTTAAAAAATACTCTCAAGTATCTTATCTTGATGAAGTCCCAATAGTTCATTTTGCTTCTTATCTTGATGAAGTCCCAATAGTTCATTTTTGCTTTTGTTTCTTTTGCCTTTGTGGATGTATCTTGCAAGAAGTTACTGTGGCCGAGTTCAAAAAGGGTGTTGTCTGTGTTCTCCTCTAGGATTTTGATGGAATCTTGTCTCACATTTAGATCTTTCATCCATTTTGAGTTTATCTTAGTGTATGGTGCAAGAGAGTGGTCTAGTTTCATTCTTCTGCGTGTGGATGTCCAATTTTCCCAGCACCATTTATTGAAGAGACTGTCTTTCTTCCAGTGGATAGTCTTTCCTCCTTTATTGAATATTAGTTGACCATAAAGTTGAGGGTCCACTTCTGGATTCTCTATTCTTCATCAAGATAAGAAGCTTTTGCACAGCAAAGGATACAGTCAACAAAACTCAAAGACAACCTACAGAATGGGAGAAGATATTTGCAAATGACGTATCAGATAAAGGGCTAGTTTCCAAGATCTATAAAGAACTTCTTAAACTCAACACCAAAGAAACAAACAATCCAATCATGAAGTGGGCAAAAGACATGAACAGAAATCTCACAGAGGAAGAAATAGACACAGCCAACACGCACATGAGAGAATGCTCTGCATCACTTGCCATCAGGGAAATACAAATCAAAACCACAATGAGATACCACCTCACACCAGTGAGAATGGGGAAAATTAACAAGGCAGGAAACCAAAATGTTGGAGAGGATGTGGAGAAAGGGGAACTCTCTTACACTGTTGGTGGGAATGTGAACTGGTGCAGCTACTCTGGAAAACTGTGTGGAGGTTCCTCAAAGAGTTAAAAATAGACCTGCCCTATGACCCAGCAATTGCACTGCTGGGGATTTACCCCAAAGATTCAGATGCAATGAAACGCTGGGACACCTGCACCCCGATGTTTCTAGCTGCAATGTCCACAATAGCCACACTGTGGAAGGAGCCTCGGTGTCCATCGAAAGATGAATGGATAAAGAAGATGTGATTTATGTATACAGTGGAATATTACTCAGCCATTAGAAACGGCAAATACCCACCATTTGCTTCAACGTGGATGGAACTGGAGGGTATCATGCTGAGTGAAATAAGTCAATCGGAGAAGGACAAACATTATAGTCTCATTCATTTGGTGAATATAAATAATAGTGAAAGGGAATAGAAGGGAAGGGAGAAGAAATGGGTAGGAAATATCAGAAAGGGAGACAGAACATAAAGACTCCTAACTCTGGGAAACGAAGTAGGGGTGGTGGAAGGGGAGGAGAGTAGGGGTGGGGGTGAATGGGTGACGGGCACTGGGGGGGGGGGGCACTTGACGGGATGAGCACTGGGTGTTATTCTGTATGTTGGCAAATTGAACACCAATAAATAATTAATTTATTATTTTAAAAAAATACTCAAGTAATTCAAGCAACATAGGATTTTTTTTAAGACTTAAAGCAATGGAAGGATATGGTGAAGGAGGAAATTTATGACTCTTAATATATCATAAACATGTATCTTTTATGCTCCTAGTGTTAAACCCAATGTTAGCAGGGCTATTCTCCTTGGATCTCTGCTTATATAAGAATCCCTTGCTTTCTCAATTCATGTGAGAATTGAGAGTTTTTCTAATTACATCCATTGGAGAAAGACCAGAGGGCTAAAATACATCTGCTAATTCTCTCCAGTTATGTGTTACTATAGCTCATATTACTTTCACAAATGTCATTATTTAATTATTAAAAACCTGTTCTGCTCAATCCAGTTTGTCTTTTGTTTTAGTAAAGATACCTCCTTATCTGATCTCTGCCTCCATTTAGATCACGGTGGCAGTATAATTTTTGCTGTCATGATGGTAGTGAAAACTTTAAAATTCATAGGCTCAGTCATTTCTATAAAGCAAGACTTCTAATCTGTGATGTCTGGATCATGGCAATGTTTCCCACTTCAGTTATATGTATGTTAGAACCAATTTTTGCCCAGGAAACTTTGCCCAGTAGGTAACCTAGTGTCAACAATTCTAGTTATTTCTTTTGCAATGTGAAATTCCTTTAAATAAGTTTCTTTTTATTTTTCTGTCATTAGACCTACGTAATAGTTTCCACATCCAGGAAAAAGTTAAAAATCATATAAAGACTCAAAGGAAAGGGATGCAATGCCAATTCTCATGTTAGTGCAAATTCCCCATTTTGTCCTCCCTAGTTAGAAGGTCTACATGCTAAGAGGAACTTGAGAGAGCACTTCATCTCATTCCATGTTATATGTTATTCTTTTCCACCACTAATGTCTACTTGATTCAAAGTGACATAATGTAATAAAAGGGAGAGCATTAAAATATTCCTGGACAAGTCAAAGAATTTCTGTCTCACAGTAAGGTCTGTGAGTCCAGTGACCATGGCTTATAAATTGACCTGAGAAAAAAATGTTATGTCCTGCCTAACCAGTTATATCCCTATCATATGAATGTGCTTTTAATATGTACATGAAAGTTATACTTAAAGTCAAACACTCTAGGGTGATTTAAATTTGCAAAATACTTTCTGTTTTCTGGGTAAAGCCCTAGATGAAGCATCAGTTTGTGCATCCATTTGGTCATCACCCAGATATGAGACATTTGTCAAGTCACTAAACATCTCTATGCTTCAGTATCTTGAGGCTTACATGTTTACTAACAGCTCTTCAGATTCTAAGGTATTACGTTTCTGCAATCCAGACATATCATTATAATTCTCCTATAATAAGAAATGCTAATTAGAGAAGTACTAGACACACAAACACACATGTGTTAACATTTACCTTACAAAAGTGTTTTGAAACTGTTTATTTCCATAGAGATTGATAGGGAGTCCCTCCCAGGTGCTATTGGAAGAAGTATAATAAAGAGAGAATTCAAGACACAGTTAAAGAGTCATCCTGGTAAGAGCAAAAATATTTCAAATCTATTTAAGGTTTATTTATTCCTTCTGGAATTCAAATTTGGATCTTTAAAGACTATAGAATCTATGTGCTATTATTACACGATAAAACATCTTCATAAAGTCCCTCCTATAATTAGTGGAATTCTAGCAGTTACTAAATGAACAATTAGCCACATATTATAGATTTTGGAACTCATCCATTAAGAATCCTTAAAAATCCTTAAAAATCCATTGCTAAATTGAGCTTGGAATATGCTTGATGGAAGCATTTCAAATGCTGTTCTACTCACTTTCTTTTTTCAGGATAGTTGTTTTGTATTTGCAAAGCAGAAATTCTAGCTTATGAAATGGATAAGAAGAGGAATTTAGCAGGTAGCTACTACATTGGTTATGAATTTTCTCTGTATGATTGAAATATCAAGCAAATTTATAATACCTCAGGTGAAGTAGAAACCTTTAGTTTTGTCATATAGCTCATAGTTTATACCACAGCCTCTTGTCCTGGTGGCAGCGTTTCACACACTTCTTATCAATCCTTGTGTGATACCAAAGGAGGTAGAGAACTTAACAGAGAAACAAAGGAAAGAAACAAAGGGACCCCTTTTAAGAAACTGTCATCCTAAAGTGACTGTGTGCATGTCTAAGTCTTTGCTCTCAGAGAAGCAACATTGCTTTTCACACTGGAGAGAAGGAGACTTTAGTACAATAAAAAAATGGCCCAGACTGATTTCTAGATAAATAATCAGGAAAACAACATTGACCCTCCAAAGTAGAGGGGAACTCAGTATCCAGATTTGCTACAGTATGTTGTCTAGAATATCCAGTTTTTACCAAAAAGAAAATGTGAGACATGAAAGAAATAGTAAAAGTGTGCACAATATACTAGGAACTTTAAGAAGAAAAGGTTTAAAAAATATTAAGGCATTGAGAGGGTGTTGTGAAGGAGGAAATTGTGGTTCTTACTAAATTATAAATTTCTCTAAGACATATCCTTTTCCACCCAGTTTTTAATCCTATTTTCTGTGAAATATTCTTAATGCCTCCTTGCTTATTTATGAATCTCTGCACACTCATTTCAAATGAACCATTCATTCCTACTTATACTAATTGCAGAAACAACCAGAGAGCCCCAAATATATCTCATAATATCACCATGTTGCATTGCACTGTCATTTTACTTTCACAAAATATCATTATTTATTGAAGCTTGTTCCATCCAATTGTGGTTCTTTTTGCTAAAGATACCCAAGGTGGTTCCCACCTCTTCTTAGGTTGTGGTGAATATATATTTGGGCTCTGAAAGTCATAGTACAACATTTACCAGTTATCTCAGGGATTACAACAAAGCAAGATCCACCTTATGGTGTTAGGTTGATGACAGGTTTCCAACCTCTGACACATGCTCTTTTATAACCAACTTTCATTCGCAAAATATTAGGTACACTATTTGACCCAGTCATGAATACTAATTATCTCCTGTTTGATTTTATGTAAATTCATTTTTAATATCTTTCATGTGTTTTTCCTCTTTTTTGACCTAGTTAGTATTTCCTAAATCCAGCAAATATTAAAATCACATAAGGGCGGCCCAAGTGGCTCAGTGGTTTAGCGCTGCCTTCAGTCCAGGGCCTGATCCTGGAGACCCAGGATCGAGTCCCACGTCAGGCTCCCTGCATGGAGCCTGCTTCTCCTGCCTGTGTCTCTGCCTCTCTGTGTATTCTCATGAATAAATAAATAAAATCTTAAAAATAAGTAAGTAAATAAATAAATAAATAAATAAATAAAATCACATAAAAACTCAAATCAAATGAAATGCAATCTCAATACTTATACCACTGCAAATTCATTCATATTTCTTTCCCCAGCTACAAAGTGTACACATAAAGAGGAACTGAGAGACACTTTTTTTAGACTACAGAATATCTTACCTTTCTACATCACTGATGTCTACTTGACTTATATAACCTAAAAATGGCATAAAAGAGAGTCAAAGAATTGCTGCCTCATAGTAACTTTATCTGCTTTGGGCTTGTGGTTTATAACTTGAACTATGAACAAAAATGTCATCTTCCATCTCAATTGTATATCCTACAGTATGAATGTATTTTTAGCATAAACTTAGAATTGTATTATTAACATAAACTTCTCAAGATGATTTAAATTTTTATAAAAAGATAGCATTGTGTAGAAAAAGCACTGGTTAAAGAATTATGGGGTGTCAGTTTACGCATCAGTTTTGTTTTCATCTTGATAGGTTTTCTTGATCCAATCCCTAAACATTTCTGAGCCTCATTAGAATGAGGCTTAAATGGTTGCTAAGAGCCTTTCAAATTCTATGAAATCTTTAATTTGCAATTCAGACATTGTATTTTTCTCTTCTATAATAACAAATTCTGATTAAGTTTGTACTACAGACATGCGCGCACACACACACACACACACACACACACACACACAGCCATACACTAATGTTTACCTTATAAAGTATTTGGAATTTGTTTGTTTATAGAGACTGATGTAGAACACTTGATATATACTGCTGAAAGAGAAAGAATAATTGATGAAATCAACACACAACTTAAAAGTCACTCTGGTAAGAACAAATATTTTTTAAGTCTAATATTTATGGTTTGTCTTTTGGAGATTTAATTAAGTATGGATCTTTAATGACAACAATGACTATATGTTATTGCATGGGTAAAAATCTTCATGAATTCCCTCTTATAATTAAGTAAAGTCTAGCATTTACTATCAATAGAAAATTAGCTAGACGTTATTAGTTTTAAAATTTATTTTGAAAGTAAGGTATAAAATCCAGTAGCTCTAGTGACCTGGAATATACTTGGTGCTATATTTCTCACTACTATTCTATTCACTTTGTATTGCTGGCTTAGAAAGAAAAGTTCTTTAAATTTGAAAAATCAAAAAAGGCTAGTTCATGAGTTTTATAAGAGCATTATAAAAGTTATTTCATTGGTTACCCAATTACTGTGTGTGTGTGGTACAATATTATATATATATACATATATCTACATATATATATATATTGGCATGTGAATTTACATCTCTACTAGAGTAGTTCTTTAGCTATGTTATATAATTCACAGATTACACTTCTGCTTCTAATGCTGGAGTAACACTGTTAGATACATTTCTCTATCTCTCTCTTTTGGGGGACATGCATGCACATGCATGCACACAAATGGGGGAAGGAGTGGGGCAGAGGGAGAGAGAGAGAGAGAGAGAGAATCTTAAGTGGGCTCCATGCTCATTGTGGAGCCTAATGGGGCAGGGCTCAATCTCACAACCCTAAGATCATGACCTGAGCTGAAATCAAGAGTTGGATGCTTAACCAACTGAGCCACCCAGGTGACCCAATACATTTCTCCTAGGTGCAAGAAATATTATAGTCATGAACTTTTTGCAGAATTGATGCCGAAATCTAGAACTTGGAAGTATTGAATCCTCATATACAAGCAACAAAATATGTGTTCTTGGTGAAATTTAAGATTAAGGCAAGATTTCTGAAACTTTACTTTTGAATGCTTTATTTATTTCATTATATCACACTTCTATTTTCATTATATCACATTGAAAAAAAACGTAGCTAAAAATAATCAAATATCAGGGTGCGTGGGTGACTCAGTCAGTTAAGCATCTGCATTTAGCTCAGGTCATGATCCCAGGGTCCTGGGATTGAGCTCTGTATTAGGCTCCCTGCTCAATGGGGAGCCTGCTTCTCCCTCTTCCTCTGCCTGCCACTCTTTCTTCTGTGCTCTCTCTCTGTCAAATAAATAAAATCTTTAAAAAATCAAATATCTTCTCCATTCAGTAGGTTACCTTTAATTTTATTTTATTTCCTTCACTGTGAAGAATGTTTTTATTTTGATGTAGTCCCAATAGTTTATTTTGCTCTCCCTTGCTTCAGGAGATATATCCAGAAAAATGTTGACTCATCCAATGTCAGAAATGTTACTTCCTAAGCTCTTTTCTAGGATTTTTATGGGTTCAGATCTCACATTTTAGTGTTTAATCCATTTTGAGCTCCATTAGCTATAACATGGATGGAACTACAGAGTATAATGCTAAGTGAAAAAAGTCAGAGAAAAACAAATACCATATGATTTCACGCATGTGGAATTTAAGAAATAAAACAAATGAACAATGGGGGAAAAGAGAAAGAAAAAAGAGAGAGAGAAACAAACCAAATAACAGACTCTTAACTACAGAGAACAAGCTGAATACTTGTCATGATGAACACTGACTATTGTATGGAATTGTTGAATTATTATAGAGTACACCTGGAACTAATACAACACTGTATGTATGTGAACTAAGGGGAATTAAAATAAAATTTTAAGAACATGAATCAGATCAAAAGTATTCACTGAAAGAGCTTATAACTAAGGTGATATAAAAATGAAGTTGTTTGAATCAAGCAGTTAAATTTGTGTTTTACTCTAACAAATGTGATAAATATTGAAGAGTCATTTTTCTATGTCTTTAATTTTCAGACTGTTTTTGTTTAGGTACTTTGAATTACTATTTGCTTCAGTGTTCCTCATTGTTAGGGGTTCTCATCAATTTAAAGTAATAACCTTTGGCACATCTGGCCTTAGTCAATTTAAAATACCATGCCCTTTAAGAACAAAATTAATTTAGTTGATTAATCTATGCTTATTTATTAATTGTGAATTTAAAGTTAAATGCACTAAACAAAATTTAAGAGAAATTGCTAAGAAGAAAAGAATCGAAAGGAGACTGCTGATCAAAGATAGAAATTAATATTCACACCTTTGATTAAAGGTCGAGATTAAGGAGGATGGGATACCTGGGTGCCTTAGCAGTTAAGCACCTGCCTTCCGCCCAGGTTGTGATCCTGGAGTCCCGGGATCGAGTCCCACATCAAGTCCCACTTCCATGGGCACCTGGGAGAGGAAGACCTGGTGAGCACTGCAGCAGGTGAATGATCACTACCCCAGGGCCTGGGGGCAGAGAGAAGCAGGCTATCCTCCGTTCCCTCCAGGAAGAGCAAAACCAAGGAGTGCACAAGATGGTGAAAGGTTTCCTGCCACCAGAAGCCCTTCAAATTTTACAAATCAGTGCCTCCATGCCCCCCAAGAGAATCTGAGCCAATGTGCATTAAGAGACTGCAGTTCCATACTTGCTGGGAACTCCTGACTCTAGGGCTGGAGATCGGACCTCACTTTTTCTTTTCTCCATTCACCCTGGAGAGGCCCAGCCTCCAGGGAACAAAGGTGTCACAGGGGAAAAAGCTCACCCTGAGGACAGCCACCTGGCAAGGTAGGGCATCTCCACCCAGACACAGACACCTGAGAATCAGCACAGCAGGCCCCTCCCTCAGAAGACCAGCTGGAAGAACAGGGGAAGAGCAAGTTTACTGACCAAGCAGCACTGGAAAGCTCCAGGACTAATGGAAAATAGCATATAGAACTCAAGCTTTTTTCCTTATGATTTATTGATCTTTCAAGTTAAAAATTTCCAATATTCTTTTTTTCCTGTCTTCACTACAATAATTTATAAACTCTTCATTTTTAACTTTTTTTTTTCCTTTTTGACTCATATTTATA
Organism: Canis lupus dingo; assembly: GCF_003254725.2. NCBI lineage: Eukaryota > Metazoa > Chordata > Mammalia > Carnivora > Canidae > Canis > Canis lupus. The sequence continues at coordinate 3,994,743 of NC_064244.1, read as the reverse complement.
CAATTACATGTCATAGATATACTCTTCATTTTTGGCTTCCTTTTAATATATTCAATTTCACTTTGTAGATATATAAGTTTTGGGGTTTTGTTTTGTTTAGTTTTGTAATTTTGGAAGTTAACACCTTCTAACATACACACCAAAATAGACTCAGAACCAAGTGGAGCACAATATTGGTCAACACTGTGAGATTATATTCCCTCTTCCTTCCCATTCTGCCCCCCTCTTTTGTCTTCTTGTTTTTGTTCTGTTGTTGCTGTTGTTTCTATAAATAAGTTTTGCTTTTTTATATAAATTTGAAATTTAGTACCTTCTAACATACAGACCAAAATACACTCAAAACCAAAAGGATTACCATCTTGGTCCACTCTGTGAGGCTATATTCTCTCTCCCCAACCATTTCCTCCCCTCCTTTTAAAAATTTTTCCTGTTTTTTAAAATTTGGTTTCCCCTTGAATTGCCTTTCTTTTTTTTCTTTTATTTTCTGGTCTCTGATCTCTTCAGAATTCTCTAGCACATATTTTCATAGGTTATGGTTTATTTTTTTAAAGATTGTATTTATTTATTCATGAGAGACAGAGAGAGAGAGAGAGAGAGAGAGAGAGAGGCAGAGACAAAGGCAGAGGGAGAAGCAGGCTCTATGCAGGGAGCCTGACATGGGACTTGATCCTGGGTCTCCAGGATCAGGCCCTGGGCTGAAGATGGTGCTTAACCGCTGAGCCACCCAGGCTGCCCTATGGTTGATATTTTTTACTCTACTCACTCATATAGCCATTCTGCACTATACAAAATGATTAGAAGGAAGAATTAACTACAAAAGAAAGTACCAGAAGTAATACTCTTTGCCAAAGATCTAGTGGATATGGATTTAAGTTAGATGTCAGAGATACAATTCAATTACAATTATAAAATTACTGGTGGCTCTTGAGAAAAGCATAAAAGACTCTAGAGATACTCTTACTGCAGAAATGAGATCTAATTAGGCCAAAATTAAAAATATTTTAACTGAGATGCAGTTTAAACTGGATGTTCTAACAGCTAGGGTTAATGAGGTAGAAGAGAGAGTGAGTGATACAGAAGACAAGTTGATGGAAAGGAAGGAAACGGAGAAAAAGAGAAAATAAAAACTAAGAAGGAAGCTGAGGAAAAGAGAGGGGAAAAAAACACCCACAAAGAGAGACTCCAAGAATTAAGTGATAGTTTGAGAAAGAATAATATTCATCCTACTGGGATTCCAGAGGTCATGGAGAGAGAAAGGACCAGAAAGTATGTTTGAACAAATCATAGTTGAGAACTTCCCTAATCTGATGAAGGAAACAGGCATTCATATCCAAGAAGTAGAGAGGAAACCCCTATCCCGAAAAACCAAGAAAAAATCAATCAACATCCTGATATATAATAGTGAAGCTTTCAAATTTAAGATATAAAGAGAAAATCTTAAAAGTAGCTCAAGACAAAGATTCCTAACTTATATGAAGAAAAATATCAAATTAACAGCAGGCCCATCCACAGAGACCTGGAAGACCAGAAAGGGCTGGCATGATATATTCAGGGTACTAAACAAGAAAAACATGCAGCCAAGAATATGCTTTCCAGAAATAATATCAGAATAGAAGGAGAGATAAAGAGCTTCCAGGATAGACAGACACTGGAAGAATATGTGACCCCCAAATGGGCTCTGCAAGAAATATTAAGGGAGACCCTGTAAGTGAAGAGGGAGCCCAAAGAAACAATCTGCAGAAACAGGGAATGTATGTAGGTAATACTCTGACACTAAATTAATATCTTTCAAAAGTTACTGTGAATGTGAATGGACTAAATGATCCAATCAAAAGACACAGGGTATCAGATTGAATAAAAAGCAAATTCCATCTATATGCTGTCTACAAGAAACTCATTTTAGACTCAAGGACACCTTCAGATGGAAAATAAGGGAATGGAGAAACATTTACCATGCAAGTGGTCCTCAAAAGAAAGCTGGGGTAACAATCTTCATATCAGATAAATTAGATTTTATACCAAAGACTATACGAAGAGATGAAGAGGGACGCTATATCATACCTAAAGGGTCTATCCAACAAGAAGACCTAACAATCATGAATATTTATGCCCCTGATGTGGGAGCATCCAATTATATCAACCATTTAATAACAAAAGTAGAGAGACACGCAGATAATAATACATTAATAGTAAGAGACTTCAAGATGGCATTTTTATCCAAGGACAGGTTTTCTAAACAGAAGATCAGCAAAGAAACAAGAGCTTTAAATGACACACTGGACCAAATGGATTTCACAGATATGTACAGAACATTTCATCCTAATGCAACTGAATACACATTATTCTCAAGTGCACATGGAATTTTCTCCAGAAAAGACCACATAATGGGTCACAAATCAGGTCTCAACTGATACCAAAAGTTTGGGATTATTTCCTGCATATTTTCAGACCACAATGTATTGAAACTAGAACTCAATCACAAGAAGAAACTTGGAAGGAAAGAAAACTTGGAGGTCAAAGAGCATCCTACTAAAAGATGAATGAGTCAACCAGAAAATTAGAGAAGAATTAAAAAAGATTCATGGAAACTAATGAAAATGAAAACACAATAGTTCCAAATCTTTGGGATACAAAAGGTGGTCCTAAGAGGGAAACACATTTCAATACAAGCCTCCCTCAAAAAAAGAGAGAGAGAGAGAGAGAAATCTCAAATACACAAGCTAATCTTAAAGTAATTGGAGAAAGAACAGGAAATAAAGCCTAAAGCAAGGAGAAGAGAGATAATAAAGATTCGAGCAGAACTCAATGAAATAGAGACCAGAAGAACTGTAGAACAGATCAACAAAACCAGGAGCTGGTTCTTTGAAAGAATTAGTAAGATATATAAACCCCTACCCAACCTTATTAAGAAGAAAAAAGACTTAAACTAATAGACTCACAACTGAAAGAGGAGAGATCACAACCAATACCAAGGAAATACAAATGATTTTTAAAACATGAGCAACCATATGCCAACAAATCAGGCAATCTAGAAGAAATGGATACATTCCTGGAAACCTACTCCTTACCAAGATTGAAACAGGAAGAAATTTAAAAACCCTGAACAGACCAATAATTAGCAAGGAAATTGAAGCAGTCATCAAAAACCTCCTAAGAAACAAGAGTCCAGGGCCAAATGGCTTCCCAGGGGAATTCTACTAAACATTTAAAAAAGAAATAATACCTATGCTACTAAATCTGTTTCAAAGGATAGAAATGGAAGGAATACTTCCAAGCTCATTCTATGAGGCCAGCATTACTTTAATCCCAAAACCAAAGACCCCACTAAAAAAAGAGAACTACAGACCAATATCCCTGATGAACGTGGATGTAAATATTCTCACCAAGACACTAGCCAATGAGATCCAAGAGTACGTTAAAAGGATCATTCACCATGACAAAGTGGGATTTATCCCTGGGATGCAAGAGTGGTTCAACATTTGTAAAACAGAGTGATCAATCCCATCAAAAAAAGAAGAGATGAGAACCATATGATCTTCCCAATAGATGCAGAGAAAGCATTTGAAAAAATACAGAATCCATTCCTGATTAAAACTCTTCAAAGTGTAGGGATAGAGGTAACATTCCTCAATATCTTAAAAGCCATATATATATGAAAAGCCCACAATGAATACCATTCTCAATGGGGAAAAATTGAGAGCTTTTCCCCTGAAGTCAGGCACATTACGGGATGCCCACTCTTATCACTTTTGTTCAACATAGTCTAGAAGTCCCATCCTCAACAACCAGACAACAAAAAGAAAAGGCATTCAAGTTGGCAAAGAAATCAAACTCTCCCTCTTCACAGATGATATGATACTGTATACAGAAAACCCAAATACTCCACCTCCAAATTGCTAGAATTCATACAGCAATTTGGCAATGTGGCAGGATACAAAATCAATGCACAGAAATCAGTGACATTTCTATACACTAATAATGCGACTCAAGAAGGAGAATTTAAAGAACCAGTCCCATTTCCAATTGCACCCAAACCATAAGATACATAGAAATAAACCTAACCAAAGAGATAAAGGATCTGTACTCTAAAAACTGCAGAACATTTATTAAAGAAATTGAAACACATACAGATGAATAAACATTCCATGCTCGTGGATTGAAAGAATTAATATTGTTAAAATATGTATACTTTAAAGCACTCTACAGTTCAATGTAATCCTTAACAAAACACCATAATCATTTTTTACAGGGCTGGAACAAACAATCCTAAAATTTGTATGGAACAAAAAAAAAAAAAAAAACCCAAATAGCCAAAGGAATGTTAAAAATGAAAACCAAAGCTGGAGGCATCACAGTTCCAGACACAAACTGTAATCATCAAGACAGTATGGTACTGGCACAAAAACAGACACATAGATCAGTGGAACATAATAAAGAATCCAGAAATGGACCCTCAACTCTATGGTCAACTCATCTTCAACAAACAGGAAAGACTATTCACTGGAAAAAGGACAGTCTCTTCAATAAATGGTGCTGGGCAAATTGGACAACCACATGCAGAAAAATGAAACTGGGCCATTCTCTTATACCATACACAAAGATAAACTCAAAATAGTTGAAGTATCTAAATATGAGATAAGAACCTATCAAAATCCTAGAGGGGAACACAGGCAACAACCTTTTTTACCTTGACCACAGCAACTTCTTGCAAGATACATCCATGAAGGCAAGGGAAACAAAAGCAAAAATGAACTATTGGGACTTCATCAAGATAAAAACTTCTGCACAGCCAAGGAAACAGTCAACAAAACTAAAAGACAACCTACAGAATGGGAGAAGATATTTGCAAATGACATATCAGATAAAGGGCTAGTATCCAAAATCTATAAAGAACTTATCAAACTCAATACCCAAAAACAAACATTCTAATCATGAAATGGGTAGAAATTTGAAATGAAAAGACATTTCTCCAAAGAAGATATACACATGGCCAACAGACACAAGAAAAAATGTTCCACATCACTTGCCACCAGGGAAATACAAATCAAAACCACAAATACCACCTCACAGTGAGAATGGCTAAAATTAACAAGACAGGAAACAACAAATGTTGGTGAGGATGTGGAGAAAGGGGAACCGTCTTGCACTGCTGGTGGGAATGTGAACTGGTACAGCTGCTCTGGAAAATTGTGTGGAGGTTCCTCAAAGAGTTAAAAATAGACCTGCCCTACGACCCAGCAATTGCACTGCTGGGGATTTACCCCAAAGATACAAATGCAATGAAAAGCTGAGACACCTGGACCCTGATGTTTCTAGCAGCAATGTCCACAATAGCCAAACTGTGGAAGGAGCTATGATGTCCTTCCTCAGATGAATGGCTAAAGAAGATGTAGTATACATATATAGTGGAATACTAAACCATCAGGAAGGATGAATACCTACCATTTACATCGACATGGATGGAACTAGATGGGAGAAAACTTTCTAAAACGGACTTTGACATAATATGATATATCATAGAAATAAAAGTAATAAATGACATTTCCTTTAAAATATTTGGCAAGAGAAAAGAAGGATTATAGTAATGAATGACATCAATATTACAGGAATTTTGTGGGGGGGGGTTGTTTTCTTTTGGGTTTTTGTTTGTTTGTTTTTTTGTTTGTTTTACCATCTCCCCTTTGGGAAAAAAAAAAACAATTTGATGATTATCCACAGATGAGAGACACTTTGTTGAAATACAGGAGTCCAGCAAAGAAGTTCTAGAACACTGTTAGAACAACAACAATAAAATCTGAGATTGGATACATTGTGGAAGGTAAAAGGAATAGTTTGATCTTACCTACACTACTCCTTCTGCAGGACAACATACTTCGTGTTCATACTTCAACATACTTCATACTTTCAGGGCTCTCTTGAGCCCTTTTCATCCTGAGATTTCTCCCATGGGAAAAAGTGAGAGCATGTGAGTGAGTACCCAGCTTCTCTAGCTATGTAGGATACCGTTTAAAAGAAAAAAAAAAAAAAGACCCATTTCTCTCTTGGGTCAGCCAGACTGAATCATAAGCTGCATGACCTGAGGGAAGAGAGTGGCTGAGAGAACAGTTGCCAAGGCTCAGAATTGAATGTATAAAAGGGATGTGACTGCTAAGTGTGTCAAGAACTCCATCAGCAGGCCCATACATCTGGTCTGAAAACACTTCACCTGTGGATCCCCTGAAAACTGGCCCACAGTCAACTCCAGTATTCGATGTGTCTCACCCACATAAACTCCACCTTGTGACTGGCTGCCTATGCATGCTCCAACAGCAAGGGTCAGCTTTGACAGACAGTGAACACTCACAGAAAGCTGATCTGGAAGAAACCGTTAACTTGAGCACTCAGTATTGCTATAAGAAAAACAAAAAGGAGGCTCTCAGCATCCAATCTGTCCTTACAGCACAGGAAGAAGGCTTAAGAATTCTGCCACAAAAGAGAACAAGAAGTATGGAGCAGGCATACCCATAGAAAAGGTCTGAAAAAAAAATTAGAATTCCTAACAGGGCTGACAGAAGGAATTTCTCTCTGAAAGCCAGTCAGTAAACCTGGAGAAGGTGACTTTTTTTAATGCAATGATACCATGAAAGAAATACAATAATTTTTCAATAACCCAAAAGAAATGGAGATTTACAATTTAACTGATAAAGAATTCAAAATAACTGTTGTAATGAAGCTCAGTGAGCTACAAGAAAACACAGAAAGATAGCTCAACAAAAGCAGGAAAAGAATACACAAACAAAAAGAAATATTGAATGAAGAGATAGAAATCATAAAGAAAAATCAAAAAGAAATTCCAGAGTTGATAGTGGATCCAGCAGAGGAAAATATATGTAAAGTAGAAGATAATATTGAAATTATACAAAGAAGAGAAAATTAAAAAGAATTAAGACTATAAACTGTGGAACACCAATAATCTAACTAATACATGAATGATTCAATCCCAGAAGAAGAGAAGGAGAAGTGTAGAGCTTATGAAATAATGGCTGAGAACTTCCCAAATATAGGGAGATACTTGAATATCCAAGTTCACAAAGCTAAGAAATCACTGCGAAATTTCAATCCATAACAATATTTGCCAATACACATTATAATAAACCTGTCTAAAATCAAATACAAAGAGAGATTTTAAAAGCAACAAGAGAAAAATATTTCATACAATGGGAATCCTCTCAGGCATTAGAATCAATCTCTGCAAAAACATTACAAGCCACAAAACAGTGGGAAAATATATTCAAGTGTTGAAAAAACTGCCTAGGCATACATAACATGTTTTATGTTTTTGATGTCATAATTTACGTTTGTAAAAAAAAAAAGTTAGATCAAGGAATTCAGTAAAGTTGCAGGATGCAAAATTAACATGCAAAAATCAGTAGCATTTGTATACACTAACAACAAATTACCTGAAATAGGAATAAAGAAAATGGGATATCCCTGGGTGGCTCAGCAGTTTAGTGCCTGCCTTTGGCCCAGGCATAGTCCTGGGGTCCCAGGATCAAGTCCCACATCAGGCTCCCTGCATGGGGCCTGCTTTTCCCTCTGCCTGTGTCTCTGCCCCACCCCTCTGTGTGTGTGTGTGTGTGTGTGTGTGTGTGTGTGTGTGTGTCTCATGAATATATAAATAAAATCTTTGGGAAAAAAAGAGGAATAAAGAAAATGATCCCATTTATAATAGCATTAAAGATTTATTTATTTATTCATGAAAGACATAGAGAGGGAAAGAGAGAGAGGCAGAAACATAGGCAGAGGGAGAAGCAGGCTCCATGCAGGGAGCCAGGTGTGGGACTCGATCCTGGGTCTCCAGGATCAGGCCCTGGGCTTAAGGCGGCGCTAAACCGCTGAGCCACCAGGGCTGCCCAGCATTAAAGATTTAAATACTTAGGAATAAGTTTAACCCAGGAAGTAAAATATATTCATATATTATGCTGAGTGAAATAAGTCAATCGGAGAAGGACAAACATTATATGGTCTCATTCATTTGCGGAATATAAAAAATAGTGAAAGAGAATAAAGGGGAAAGGAGAAAAAATAAGTGGGAAATATCAGAAAGGGAGACAGAACATGAAAGACTCCTAACTCTGGGAAACGAACTAGGGGTGGTGGAAGGGGAGGTGGGCAGGGGGTGGGGGTGACTGGGTGATGGGCGCTGAAGTGGGCACTTGACGGGATGAGCACTGGGTGTTATTCTATATGTTGGCAAATTGAACACCAATAAAAAATAAATTTATAAAAAAATAAAAATAAAAACTACAAAACACCAATGAAATACATTGAAAAAGAAAAAAAATAAATGGGAAAAGTATCCCAAGTTCATGAATTAGAAGAATATTATCAAAATGCCCACACTACCCAAAGCCACCTATAGATTCAATGCAATTCCTATGAAGATTTCAATGGCATTTTTATAGAATCAGGAAAAAGAAACCTAAAATTTATATAGAATCACAAAATACCTTAATAGTCAAACCAATTCTGAAAAAGAACAAAGCTGGGTACATCTCCCCTTCTTATTTCAAGCTATGTTATAAAGATATAGTAACCAAAACAGTTGGTATTAGCATAAAAACAGACACACACACCAATAAAACAGAATTGAGAGCCAAGAAATAAACCCATTCATATATGGCTAACTAATACTTGACAGAGAAGCCAAGAATACTGAAGGACACAGGTGGGGTCAAAGTGAAGGAATAGAAAAAGATATTCCATACAAGTGGAAACCAAATTAGATCAAGGTGGCTATACTTGTATCAGACAAAATAGACTTAAACTCAGAAGTAGTAACAAGAGACAAAAAAAATAATTATATATTGATAAAGGCATGAATTCATCTGGAGGATGTAACAGTGATAAGTTTTTATGAACCCAACATCAGACACCTAAATATATGAAGAAAATACTAATAGATATGAAGGAAGAAATAAACAATAATACAATAATAGTAAATTTCAATACCCTACTTTCAATATCATCCAGACATAGATCATCCAGACAGAAAATCAATAAGGAAATGTTGAACTTGAACAATACTTTAGACCAAATGGACCTAACAGACATATAGAGCATTACATACAACAGCAGCACAATACACATTCTCTTTCTTTTCCAAATGCACACATGCATTCTCCAGGAGAGATATTATGATAGGTCATAAAACATGTCTTAAGATATCTAAGAAGATTGAAATCTTACCAAGTGTTTTTTTCTGACTATAGTAGCATGAAATGAGAAATCAATAACTGGATAAAAACTGGAAAATTCACAAATATGTGTAAATTAACACACAAACAACCAATAGGACAAAGGATATATAAACTGTAAAATGAAAAAATAACTTGGGACAATTGAAAATAGAAACATAATATACCAAAACTTGATGATGCAAAAGAAGTTCTTATAGGTAAGTTTATAGGAGTAAACATCTACATTAAAAAAAAAAGTCAAGTAAACAACTTTTCAACTACCAAAGAAGAAAAAACTTAAGCCCAAATTTAGCACAAATAAGGAAATAGCAAAGACCAGACTGGAAATAAAAACAGAAAAATAAAAAGGTCAGCAATGATAAAAGGCGTTTGGGGTTTTTTTTAAGACTTTATTTATTTATTCATGAGAGACACAGAGAGAGAGAGAGAGAGAGAGAGAGAGGCAGAAACATAGGCAGAGGAAGAAACAGGCTCCCTGTGGGAAGCCCGGTGCAGGACTCGATCCCAGGACCTCAGAATCACAACCTAAGCCAAAGGCAGACACTCAACCATTAAGCCATCCAGGTGCCCCAAGAAGTGTTGTTGTTTTTTTTTAAAGGTCAATGAAATTGACAAAACTTTGGCTAGACTAAGTAGACAAAGAAGGATTCAAAGGTGAAAAATGAAAGAATACACATTACAAATGATACTACAAAGATCCAAAGATTAGGGGTTACAATGAATCATTTTAAACCAACAAATTGGATAACCTAGAAGAAATGGATAAATTCCTTGGAATATACCATCTACTACAAAGACTGAATTTTAAAGAAATAAAAAATCTGAACAGACCAATAATGATAAGGAAATTTAATCATTGATCAAAAACCATGCATCAAAGAAAAATCCACACTTGGATGGTTTCACTAGTGAATTCTATCAAATATTTGAAGAATAATTAATGCCAAACCTTCTCAAACACTTCCAAAAAATTAAAGATAAAGAAGCTCTCTCAAGCTCATTTTACAAGGCTTGCATTACCCTGATACCAGAGCCAGAAAAGGACACTACAAGAAAACTACAAGCCTCATAAATAATATCCCTGATGAAAACTGATACAAAAATCCTCAACAAAATTCCAGCAAAACAAACTCAACAACACATTAAAGAAGATAATATTCCATGACCAATTGGGATTTATCCGTGAGATGCAATGACGGATCTACATATGTAAATCATTATATGTGATACATCACATTAACAAAATGATGTAAAAATTATACAATCATCTCAAAAGATACAAAAAAAAGGCATTTGGCAAAGTTGTAAAATATTACATGATAAAAACTCCCAATAAATTTGGTATAGAAGGAACATATCTCAACATAGTAAAGGTCATATATGACAAGCCCATAGGCAAAAGATTGAAAAGTTCTCATCTAAGATCAGGAAAAAGGTGCCCATTCTCATCATTCCTATTCAACTTAGTACTGGAAATCTTAGAGCAATTAAGCAAGAAAAAGAAAAGGCATCCAAATTGGAAAATAAAAAGTGAAGTTTGCAAATGACATGATCTTATATAGAGAAAATCCTAAAGATTCTACCATAAAAGTGTTATGACTAATAAATGAAGGCAGTAAAACTGAAGGATACAAAATCAACATAGAGAAATCAGTTGCATTTCTATATACTAATAATGAAATATCTGAAATAGAAATAAGAAAAACCCCATCTCAGTCACAATAACATCAAAACAATACTGAAGAATAACTTTAAACAAGGTGTGTGACAGTCTAAGCACTAAAACGTTTAATATTTTGATGAAAGAAACTGAAGAATCACAAATAAATGGAATGATATCCTAGGTTTATGGATTGGAAGTTAATGTTTTTAAAATGTTGATACTACCCAAAGCCATCTGTAGATTCAATGCAATCCTTGTTGGTATTTCAATGAAATTTTTCCTAAAATAGAAAAAACAATCTTAAAGTTTGTTTGGAACCACATGGGATCCTGAATAGCCAAAGCAATCCTGAGAGAGAAGGACAAAGCTACAGGCATCACACTTCCTGTCTTCAAACTATGCAAAAATATAATAATTAAAACAGGATAGTACTGCCATAAAAACAGACCATCTACCAGTGGAACAGAAAAGAGCCTGGGTAAATCCTTATATATAAACAATTAATATTTGATAAGGGAGGCAAGAATACTTAATGAGAAACAATATTCTCTTCAATAAATAATGTCACAAAATTGGATATCAATATGCAAGAATAAAACTGAACCCATATCTTCTAGGGTTAACAAAAGTTAATTTGAAATAGGCTAAAGACTTATGTGAGATCCAAAACCTCAATACTTCTAGAAGAATACAGTAAAAAAGCTCCTTAATATTGATCTTATATTTTGGGCATTATATCAAAAGCACAAGCAACAAAAGCAAGAACAGGTGGAACATGAAACTAAAAAGCTTCTGATCAGCAAAAGAAACCATCAACAAAATGAAAAGGCAACCTACAGAATGGGAAAAATATTTTCCAACCATCTATCTCATAGTAAGTTAATACCCAAAGTATATAAGGAACTTATACAATTCAGTAGCAAAAAAAGAAGGAGTGGGGGAGGGGAAGGAGAGGGAAGAATAGTAGAAACCCCAAAACTAAACAATGCTGTTATAAAAGGACAGAAGATACAAATAGACATTTTTCAAAGAAGACATACAGATATCCAATGGGTACATGAAAAAATGCTCCACATCACTAGTCAAGGAAATGCAGATCAAAACTACAATGAGATATCATCCCACACTGGTTAGAATGGTTATCATCAAGAAAACAAGTGGTAACAAATGTTGGTGAAGATGTGGGGAAAGGGTAAATCTTATATATTGGTGGGATGTAAATTGATGTGACTATTATGGAAAATAGTACAGATGTTCTTTCAAAAATTAGAAATAGAGGGACACCTGGATGGCTCAGTGGTTGGGTGTCTGCCTTTGGCTCAGTGCATGATCCCAGTCTGGGGATCGGTCCCGCATTGGGCTCCCAGTGAGGAACCTGCTTCTCCCTCTGCCTGTGTCTCTGCCTCTCTCTCTCTCTCTGTCTCTTATGAATAAATAAATAAAATATTTAAAGAAATTATAAATAGAACTGCCATGTGATCTAGCAATCCCACTTCTCAGTACATATTCAAAAAAAATAAAATCACCCTTTCAAAGCAATATCTGCACTCTTGTGTTTGCTGGGGCATTATTCACTGCAGTATATTCATATATACTTCAAGACATGGAAACAATCTAAATGTCCACAGACAGATAAATATATAAAGACAATTTGATATAAAATATACAATGGAATATCATAGAAGGAAAGAGGGAAATTCTACCAATTGTGATGACATGGATGGAGCTTGAGATTAGTATATAAATGAAATGAGACATTTGTATGCTCTCACTGGTGTGTGGAATCTAAAAAAGTTGAATTCAGAGAAGCAGAGAGTTGAATGGTGGTTACTGGGGACTGCAGGGTGGAGGAAATGGAGAGATTCTGGTCAAAGGGTACAAACTTCCAGTTAGAAGACGAACAAATTCTGGAATCTAATGTACGGTGTGATGACTTTAGTCAACAATGCTGTATTATATACTTGAAAGTTGCTAGGAGAGTAGATCTTCAATATTCTCAGCATAAAATAATTAGTTATGTGAGGTGGTATCGATTTTAACTTATTGTAATCCTTTCATAATACATACACGTATCAAGTCATCACATTGTACACTTCAAACCTATGCAATGCTATATGTCAATTATATCTCAATAAAGCTGAGTGAAATTAAGTGAAAATGTGACTTAGAGGTACTGTAGAATATTATTTAGTATTGAAAAAGAAGGAAATCCTTCCATTTGCAGCAACATGGATGAGCCTGGAATACATTAATGCTAAGAGAAATAAACCAGTCACAAGACAAATAATGTATTCCATTTATATGAGATGTAAAAGAGATAAAGGGTATTAAAAGTACACTTACGTGATGAGTGCTCAGTAATACATGGAATTGTTGAATCATATTGTACACCTGAAACTAATATAACATTATATCTTAATCATACTTCAATAAAAAATAAAATTAAATAGACTAAAGGGTCTATTTAAATAAATAAAAATAAATTTTAAAAGGGTCAAACTTACAAAAGCAGAGAATGAAATGGTGGCTTCCAGGGGCTAGTGGTAGGAAGAAATGGGTAGTTATTCAGTTGACATAAAGTCAGTAATATTAAATGAATAAGTTCTAGAGATCTTCTGTACAACGTCATGCCTATAGTTAACAGTACAGTGTTATGTATTTAAAAATCATTAAAAAAATAAAAAATAAAAAATAAATAAAAAAAATAAAAATCATTAAGAGAGGAGTGTTGTGCTAAATGTTCTTACTATATACCAAAAAAGAAAACAAGAGAAGTCTTTTGGAGGTGATGGATATGCTTATTATCTTGATTGTGGTGATGGTATTGCAGGTGTATGCATATGTTTAAACTTATAAAAATATATATACATTAAATATGTGCAATTTTTGCATAGTAAGTATACCTCAATGAACTAAAATAAGTAAGATGCTATCACTGAACATAGAATAAAGACAAGGAAGAGAAAATAAACAGTTTATACAAACTAGAGCAATAAACAAGTGGCCACTCAATAAAATGTGGAAAGAAAAACATTATAAATGTGTAAATAAAGATTAGTACATGGTGTTTGGAGAATACCATATGAGTATTTAGTCTTCATGTAATCTAAAATTTTTTTAAATTTAGGAAAGAATTTATTTAAGAACAAAAATATGTTTTCACATCATCAGGATTTACTTATGAAGAACATCACAATGAATAAATTCCCAACAAAAGTGATCAATTTATCACCTTTTGACAATCAAGGTAAAATATATATATATACTTATATATATGTGTGTATACATACACACACATCAATGGTATAAAATAAGCATATAGTTACTTATAATAGTTTTTTAGTATGGTTTTTCATTTTACTCACTTTGTATCTTACTTTTTATTCAGAAATATTTTAGGTTAATCCTTGCAAGCCTAAAAATGAAATGGCTTTAGTTTATACTTTTGCTAACAGCATAATATTTCATAGTATAGAATTCTTTATTTAATCATTCTTCTATTAAAGGGAATTGACGTTTTTTAGCTTTTAACCACTCGTCAGTATGTCCATGAACATACATTGATGCTTATATTTATTTGGGAGAGTCCCAGGATTTTTAATGTTAAAAGATACTTCCAGGTTACTTTCCTAAAAGGTTACTAACATTAACATTTTCTCCAGCAATTGGAGGAAAAAATGCTTTTCTCTGCATAACTATTAGCCATACCAGAGGGTTTTTGTTCATTTAATGTATGTTCATCTGAGCTATTAAATCATATCTAAGTCTTTTTAAATGTTTTTCCACATTTGTTAATGTCCTTTTACTGCATAACTACCCCAAGACTATTTAGCTTAAAATAGTCATTCAGGATTTAAAGTTCATGATTCAGGAGTTAGCAATGACTGGTTTTGGCTGGCTAATTTATACATCTTTGATCACTTGTGGTTAATAGCTTCACTCACATGTCTGGCAATTAATTGGCTAGCTGTTATTTTGGGACAATGAGGCTGTATAGTCGGGGTTCATCAAGAAATAAAAACCTCACCAGTTGTTTGAAGAAAGAGCAAAAATCTAAAAACTCATTAAGTATAAAGTTGGTATTTAGGTAGCTGAGAGCTTAAAAGAATTCTAAAATAACATGGAGGAATGTCAGGAAGAAGTTGCCACTCCTCGGGCTGATGAAGACTTCTGAGTAGAAGATGCAGCTTTGTTGGTGCTGGTATCTCAGGAGGGTTCTTAGACATACTGCTGAAGAGAGAATCTTGCTGGCGTCTCAGCTGATGAAGCTTTAAATAAAACTGTTTTGCAAATATTGAGAAAACTACAGACCATGTCATGGAAAGAACTTCTGCTCCTGAGATAAAGAAACATTGCTGGGATGATGTTCACAGAGACTGAAAAGAGACACGAAACGCTCAGGAAGCCCACTGGTAGCCAAATGACAGAAACAAGTCCCTTGTTTCTCCTCTAAACTTGGAGTCTCTCTTTAGCATGCCTTGTTTGCATAACCCTAATTTGGAGTTAACTAGCAAAGTAAAAATAGGCTATCAGAGTCCTGGATCCAGTACCACCAAGCAGACTATGGAAGGATGGTTTGTGAGCTAAGAGAAAACAAACTTTTCAAGGACACAGATGTGACTTGGCCCCTAGTCCCTCATAATTCAGCTGATTAGCTTAAGAGTCTTCATGTTGTAATCTCAGGTTCTGAGAACAACATGTGAGCAAGCCCATTGTCCAAGCATTATACAAGCATTTGAAGTCTCTGCTTGCATTTGCTTTTGTTCCTTTTACTAAAGTCATAGAGCCAAGACCAGAGTTGTATGGGAGGATATGAATACTAGTAGTCAAGAATACATTGAGACCATTATTGAAACCAATCCACCACAGCATTCTCTCCAATTGGAATGGAGGGAATTCTTAATACCCACCCCATGCAAAAATGCATATGCTTTTCCCAGAACCTCACAAATTCATATTAAAATTTGGCCTTGGGGCCAGAGATCACAATTTTGTGACCTATAATCATTTTCAGAGGCAGCTCCTATAATCTGACTTCCTGCAAAACA
Source organism: Canis lupus dingo (assembly GCF_003254725.2). Lineage (NCBI taxonomy): Eukaryota > Metazoa > Chordata > Mammalia > Carnivora > Canidae > Canis > Canis lupus. The sequence continues at coordinate 3,978,793 of NC_064244.1, read as the reverse complement.
CACACATACACATACAGAATACAAGACAGGGATAGGATAGGCCTCACAGTCACCAGTCCCCTACGGAAATATACCAAAGAAAAAAACATAACAGAGGCACATAGCAGTAAATGATCCACACAGTCAGTTATCTTTTCCATCATTCAATTATATTTTAATTATATTATAATTTTCTCAGTAAAAATATGCAGGCAAAAAAGAAATGAATAGGATGTTGGGAGATCCTATGATGAAATGCAGGCTGAGGCATAAGAAACTATCACAAATGTCTGGCAATTGATGTCAGCATCACCATAGCATAAGATGTCTCTTGTTTTTGTCGCCTCATTCTCAACAACAAAAATTTGGCAACTATCCATGAACAAAAATGCCTTTGTCAAAGTTAGGGGATCCAGCATCAACACCAAATGATCTGGAAAAGCCCTGGCCACCTGTGCATAGGGTAATAGGCAGACAAACCTCCATCCTAGCTGCGGACTCTATAATAATAGCTCATGAATGGTTCCAACTCCTCTTGGCCACGGTCAGGGAGCACCTGGACAACACTGACTTGGGCAGTCACCCATAGACAAGAGGCTTTGTGCAGGTCCAGGTTTCCAGATAAGATGTTCCAAAAATCCCAAAAAGAAGTTTTTCTGTTGGAGCAGAAAAATAGTTTGGACACATTGGATTGGATAAGACTCTGCCTGCATCACATGTCCCCTGCAGGTAGAGCCGAGTGAGACTTTCTCATACCGTGATTTTCCCTTTGCAGGGGAAGAAAGAGCGGGCATCAGGCTTTTCCAGTTGTGAAGGACACCACCAAAGCATCTAGAGTACTAAATCGTGGGGTGAGGGGAGATCAGGAGAATGGCAGATATGATTCTCAGAGAGCATTAAAGGGATGTAGTTTCTACTGACTATGTTGTGGACTCCCATCCAGAAGCCCACCCATGAACTGCTGGGAAAGCCTCACTTGTAGAATCCCCCAACTGGCTTGTGGGACAGGATTGTCTCACCCACACCTCCCTCAACTCTGCAGCTAGCTCCCAATCCAGAGAAAATATAACAGCTTAAGAATTCGGCCACAAGAGGGAACATTCAAGGTTCCAGAAAACCTCAGGATTTCTTCTAGCAGGGCTAATAAAGGCAGTTCTTTCCTGGAAGAGGTAACTGCTCCTTCAAATGTAATATAGCAACACAAAACTCCAAGGAATGTGAAAAATCAAGGAAACGTAACACCACCAAAGAATTATAAGAATCTTCCAGTACCAAATCCAAAGACAGAGGTCTAAAATTTACCCTACAAAGAATTCAAAATAACTATTTTATTATATGTAGTATTAGAAATATATAAAATATAATTATGTATTATTTGTATATAAAATATAAAGTACATAATAGAACTTTAAATATATATATATATATATAATACTATACTATTCAGCTATAAAAAAAAAGAAGGGAATCCTGCTATTTGCACCAGCACAGATATGCCTTGGAGGAATTATACTGATGTGAAACAAGTCAGACAGAGAAAGACATCTACAATGTGATCTCACTCATATGGAATCTAAGAAGAAGCTAAACTCATAGAAACAGAGAGTAGAGTGGTGCTACCAGAAGCTATGGGTTGGGGGAAATGGGGAGATATTGGTCAAAGAGTATAAACTTTCAGTTAGAAGATGATAAGTTCTGTGAACCTAATGTACATCATGATGAGATTATAGTTATCAATACTGTATTACATGCTTGAAAGTTCTAGAAGAGTATTAAATGTTATCACTACAAAAAGGATATGGTTATTATGTGATGTAATAGAGGCTAACCAATACATTGTATACCTCAAAACTACACATATTTTTGTCAAATACATCTCAATAAAGCTGGAAAAAAAACAAAAACAAATGAATGACATAATCTTACTGTCAGAGGTAGAGAAAAATGAGCAGTTTGAAGTAACTGGAAAAGAGTGCTTTGAGTGGATACTGTAAGGCTAACACAAGCAACTACAGAAACATGATACTCTAGTTGGTAGATGTGTTCCTCAGAGAGGTACAGATTAGCAATTATTTTCTTAAAATATTTCAATGAGTCATAAATTTTGTATCAGAAAATTTGCCCCATCTTAGTTAAATGAGTCAAGGTATGAGTCAAGGATTTTAGTAAATTTACCGAGGTCTACAGTCACCATCTTAATTCAGTTTTAGAACATTTTCACCATTCCTGCAAGATCCCTAGTGATAGTTTAGTTAAGTTACTTCCCACTTCTGGTCCCAGGTGACCACTAACATGCTTTTTGTGTCTATCAATTTACCTTTTCTGGACATTTCACATGAATGGAATCATACAAAACATGATGTTTTGTGTGTAGCTCTTTTCAGTGAGCATGGTTTTGAGCTTCACCCATATAGTAATGTATCATATTTCATTTCTTTTTATTGCTGAATAGTATTCTCCTGTATGGCTGTAAAATATATTCTTTATCCATTCATAGGTTGATGATCATTTGGGTTCATTTGACTTTTTGGCTCTAAGGAATGCTGCTCTGAATATTTTCATGTTGGTCTTTATGAAGACGTGTTTTCATTTCTCTTTGGTGGCTACCTAGGAGTAGAGTTACTGTGTTGTTCGGTAAACTTATGTTTAAATATTTTTTTTAAATTCCAAACTGTTTTTTAAAATGCCTGTGCCATTTTACCTACATACCAACAAGGAATGAAGGCTTTTACTTCTTCTAATCCTTGCCATCACTTGACTATTGTCTGTCCTTTTGATTATAAACATTCTGTTGCATATGCAATGGCATTTCATTGTGGTTTTTATTTATATGTCCTTGAAAGATGATTTTGGACACCTTTTCATGTGCTTATTAGCCATTTGTGTATTTCTTTGATGAAATGTCTTTAAAAGTTTTTTGCCCATTTTTTAAGTTCTTAAAACTTTAAGAATTTTTTATATATTCTGGATGCAATTTCCTTATTGTATACATGATTTATAAATATTTTCTTCCAGTCTAGAGGTTGTATTAACTTTCTTAATGGCAGTCAAAAGTTTTGAATTTTGATGAAGCCCAATATATTAATTTTTCTTTTATGGATCATGCTTTTAAACTTGTATCTCAAAAAGTATTGCCTATTTAAGATCTCAAGATTTTCTATTTTTTCTAAGAGTTTTATAGTATTGCTATTACATTTAGGTATGGAATTTATTTTGAGTTAATTTTTGTATATAATGAGAAGTAAAGTTTCAGGTTCATCTTTTTGCAAGTGTCTATCCAATTGTTCCAGAAACATTTGTGAAAAGAGAATCCTGTTTCAGTTGAATTGCCTTCGTAACTAGTTGAAAATCAATTAGCTATAATTAGAGTTTACTAATTATAGCTAATAGTCTATTAGCTATAATTAGTCTCAGTTCTGTTCCTTAGACCTATTTGTCTATTACTGTGCTATTACCATACTGTTTTGATAACACTTTATAGTAAAATTTATAATTGGAAAGTGAAATCTCTATAGTGTTATTGAACTTTTACAAATGGTTTTGGCTATTCTAAGTCTTTTGAATTCCGTATAAATTTTAGTTTAAGTTGTTAACTTCTGAAAAAAAAAAAAAAACCTCCTGAAGAACTGATAGGGATTATATTGAATCTATATATCAATTTGAAAAGAATTGTCATCTTAAAAAATATGAGTGTTCTAAGAGTTCTGGTTCAAGATGGTGACATAAGAGATTCCCAAACTCACATATATCAATTACTAAGTTGTCTACTAAAACTAATACAGTGGCATATGTCAGTCATATTTCAAATAAATAAGTTCTAATGTATGAACATTAAATTTATTTATTTAGATTATCTTTAATTTCCCTCTACAGTATTTTATAACTTTCAGTCAAGTCTTTCCCCTCTGTTAAATTCATTAATATTATATTCTTTTTTGATACTATTGCAAATGAAATTGTTTTCCTAATTTAGTTTTGAAGTTATTCAATGTTCATGTATAGGAATGAAATTGAGTTTTCATTAATATACCCAGCAATACAGTTTTAGGTAGTGGTCTTTTTAAAAAGCTAATTGAAGAAAAGAGTTTTGAAAAGATATGTTACATTTATAGTTTCCCATATGATTACCTTTAAGGTGCTTTTTATTTCTTCACGCAGATTTAAGTTACTCTCTGGTATCATTTTGTACCAGCCTGAAGTATTTTCTTAAGCATTTCTTTTAAGATATTTTTGCTAATATAACAACAAATAGTCTTGGTTGTTTTTTATCAAGGAAGATTTTTGTTTTATCTATTATCTATTATTATTTTTGAAGAATAATTTTTCTGGATATTAAATTCTTGGTTATGAATTTTTGCTTTCAGCACTTTTAAAATATTATCCCACTGCCTTCTGGCCTTCACTGTTGTGACAGAAAGTCAGATGTCAATTTTAATAGCTTTATCAATCTATAATTCACATACTATATAGTTCATTTATTTACAGTGTGTAATTCAATGGCTTTTAGTACATTCACAGAGATGTGCTTTCATCACCATGTTCGATTTTAAAACATCTTCATTATGTGAAAAAGAAATCTTCACACTCCCAGCCATTATCCACTAATCTAATTTATGTCTCTATAAAATTTACCTATTCTGGACATTTCATAGAAACGAAATTTATAATAGGTGGTCTTTGTGACCTCTTTTACTTAGCTCTTATTTCTAAAACTGTCCTTAATGTACCAAAATTAGTTATAAATGTAATCCAACTTACAGTTAACATACTTTCTAAATATTTCTAGAATTACCTTATGAGTACATCTCACCCCATGTGACTGAACCTCCAAAAGCATATCATAGAACATCTAGGATTGGGTCATCCAATTATAAAGCCATCCATCTTCGTTCACTGAATAAAGAAACTTCAGGTAATGTATAATGTGATTTTTTTTAATTAGTAAAGCTTTAATTATATGGAAACAATCACATCATACTAGCTATAGTTATATAACCAGTTTAGCAAAACATAGATGAAAGTAAACACTGATTAAACTTATCTAACATATATGCATTCTTAGTGAATGAGTAGTATCCCTGGTATAGCTCTTCTTCCCTGCCACCACTAAATTGGAGCTCCGCATTTTTTCTCAACCTTACTTTCTTTTTTTTATTTTAAGATTTATTTATTTACAAGAAAGAGAAAGAAAGAGAGCACACATGTGAGTAGGCAGAGGGAAGGAATCTCAAGCAGACTCCCTACTGAGCATGGAGCCCCATGCAGGGCTCAATCTCAGGGCCTGAGATGGTGACCTGAACCAAATTCTTAACTGACAGAGCTACCCAGGTGCCCCACTCAACCTTCTATTCTTGCTCACTACTATAGATCCTGCAGGTAGCTGAGATAATCCATTTTATAATCTTCTTTTTTAGATTTATATATTCCCCTTTTGTCCAATCCCAGGTAAGGATCTGCAATACAGAAACTCAACATGAGGTAGATTGGAAAGAAAATAAACATTGTTTTCCCTTTCTCTTCATTACTATCTCCCCAGCTATCTAATCCATTAATATCTAGGAACTAATTTACAGATTCCATTTCTTATCATTGCTCCAGAGGCATTATATAATCATCACCCTAGTATATTTCCTATAGATACTGGGTTTGAAGGTTTTTTTTTAATGTAGATTATTTTTCTGTGGTCTATTATATTCTCTAAAGCCCCAAATAAATATATAATTATTATATTTTATCAAGACTTTTGCCAATTTTTCATTCTCTGTGTCTTTATCTCTTAACGTTATATCCGTTGTCTACCTTATACCATTCTGTGGATATGTAATTCAGAGATAAAATAAATTTGACTATTAACTGAAATAAGGCATGATTAAGCAAACAAGTCTTCTGTAGAATTAGAAAAAATAATTATAATATGTTCCTTATGTTCAGATAAGCTACCCTTTTCTTCTTACTAACTGCCAGACAATGAGATCAGTAATCTTACAGTATGTTTTAGTCAAAGTAATTGATTTTAGATTCACCTCCTACTTCATATCGCCTACAAAACTGCTTCCCATTTATTAGTTCCTAGTTTACCTACAGTTTGGGTTTTTTTCTAAGCTAAAGCTTTCTCTTTGATGGAGTGTTAAGTATAAGCAGTAAGAGTGCCTTAAGAAACAAGAAAGAGAAAGAGAATCAGAACTAACAAAAAGCCTGAATAATCTACTACCTAAATTTCTACACCATGATTAAAGAACAATAATAGTGGATCTCTTTTATGGTGAAATAGAAATGATTCTATTATAAATGTTTTTATTTTCCATCAAACCATCAAGCCTTTTAATCTGAAAATAATGACATAAATATTTTTTAAGCAAACTTGCCTTCAGGAAATGGAAGAATTCAAAATGTTTTATCTCTGTAAGAAATATATTGTAGAAACTCATTGTATTAATTTAGTAAATTTTTCCCACTAATTTTCAGAAAACACGATCTAAATGCTCCACATTCTGCTTTTTATTTTAGCATCTTTTTCTTCAATTGAGCATTTTGAAGCTGTTTTCTTTATTACATAGTTTTGTTTTTAACAGTGTTCAAAATATGTATCTTAACAATAGTATTTCTAAACATTTCTACCTCCATTAACACTAGATTGTTCACTGTAGTTATTTACCAATTTTAAAATAAAGACATCCTGTTTTATATAAAAAAAACTGTATATGAGAAATTATCAATTTCATTGTTTAAGTCTTATTTTATTGTAATACTGAAAAGAAAACTCTTCCTCTGGCATTTTTATATACAGTATTTCTATTATTTCTTTTTCTGGGTTTGAACTCTTACTGCTTTTATTTATAAATATCAAATACCCAGCAAGGAAAAACCAGAAATAAAATATTTACATTAGTAAAGCTGTTTTAAATTATTTTTAATAATTTAAAGAAACTGTTTTTGAAGTGTATTAAGATTATTTTACATTTTTAAAAGTTGAAATCTGATCTTTCTAGGATAATTTAATAATATTATTTTCATTTTTTTAGGGCATCGAAAAGATTCTACCTCAAAAAAACATGTTGACTTTACAAATAATCTGCTTTCTGTGATCTCTACAACTAGAAAACCTATCTACAAAGGTAAAAAATTACTGCTATATAAAGACAAATGAAAAAACTTTATACTATGTTTCCAGTGTCTCTATTTACCAATTACCTGAAACTTATAGGCCCCCTTCACCAGACAATATTATAAGTCAAGTATATTTTTCTAAACCTTTCTTCAAATGTGTGTTTGACACACACATATACACATCTATATATGTGAGTTTGCTGGTTCTGTACATAATGGAATCACTTAGATGGATCCTACTCCTCTCCAATCCAGGTAAACTGGTACTATAGATTTATTTATATCTCACACCTTTAAGTTGCTTCATGATATTCTATAGTGTGAATGTGCTATATTTTATTCAATCATTCCTCTAAATGAATGACATTTAGATTTTTATCAAAGTATTTTTTGCTACTACAGGCAATGGTACAATAAATATCATTGTACCTATATATCTATATTGCAGTGATTTCTATAAAACAGAGCATGTAAACATGTATTACATTAAAGGTATGTATATATTTTTATTTTAATGTATAAATAAAGGTATGTATTTTATTTTAATGTATAAATCCAAATTACTTTTCAAATGATCATAATTAATAATTATGCTAGCAAATTCATGAAGGACTCATTTCCCAGCATTGTAGCCAGCACTAGACTTTTAATAGATTGAAAATGTTAATATTGTTAAGATATCAATACTATGCAAACTGATCTACAGACTCAGTGTAATACATATCAATATCCCAGCAATGTTTTTTAAAGAAACAGGAAAACGTATTCTAAAATCCGTATGGATGGATGCCTGGCTGGCTCAGTGGTTGAGCCTCTGCCTTTAGCTCAGGGTGTGATCCTGGAGTCCCGGGATGGAGTCCCACATCAGTCTCCCCATCAGGTACCTGCTTTTCCCTCTGTCTAGGTCTCTACCTCTCTCTCTGTCTCTAATGAATAAATAAATAAAATCTTTAATAAAATAAAATAAGATTCGTATGGGATCTTAAAGGTCCCTGAATAGTCAAAATAATCTTGAAAAAGAACAACGTTGGAGGATTCACACTTCATTATTTTGAAACTTACTACAAAGCAACAGTAAACAAAACAATGTGGTATTGGCAAAAGAGAGACATACACAGTAAGGAAATAGGTAGGGAACAAAGAAAAAATATCACATATATGGTCAAATGACTTTTGACAAGGATGTTAAGACCACTCAATGGGAAAAGGAGAATGGTACAATATATGGTGCTGGAGAAACCTGATATCCATATGCCAAAGAGTGAAATTAGATCCCTGCCTTATAACTTACCTTACAGCTTAAAATAGATGAAATACCTAAAACTAAGTGCTAAACTATAAAACTCTTATAATAAAGCAGGAAGAAATCTTAAAGACACTGTATTTGACAATAATGTCTTGAGTATGACACCAAAGTAACAGTCAAACAAAAATAGGCATATTTTATCACAATTTTAAAATTATCAAAAGACAAGATTAATAAAGCAAAAGGAAATCCACAAAATGAGAAAAAATTATTTGCAAATCATATATCTGAATAACAGTCAACAACCAGAATATATAGAGAACTCTTAAGATTCAACAATGAAAACAAAAAACTTAAAAAAAAACAGTGAACAAAGGATTTAATGGACATTTCTCCAAAGAGGATATACAGATAGCCAATAGGCACATGAAAATATGGTAAACATCACTATTTATTAAGGAAATGCAAATCAAAACCACAGTGAGATATCACTTCACACCCAGTAGGATGACTATTATGAAGACAAAGAAGGAAAAAAATGAAAAATAAATAAATATTAGGATGTGGAGAAATTTGGACTTTTATGTACTATGGGTAGGCATGGTGCAACTACTATGGAAATCAGTATGGTGATTCCTCAAAATATTAAATAAAGCATTATCAAGTGATTCAGCAATTCCGATCCCAGATATATGCTAAAATAATGAAAGCAGGGATATGAAAAGAGCTTTGTTTATGGCAGCATCATCCACAATAGCCAAAAGAGAGAAGCCATTCAAATGCCCAACAGCGGTGAGTGGACAAAAAAATATGACATATGCTTGTGATGGAATATTATTCATCCTTAAAAAGGAAAGAAAATCTGATACATCATGGTATAGCATAAAACATGGATAATAATGGAAGACATTATGCTAAGTTGAGTAAGCCAATCACAAAAGAACAAACACTGCATGATTGCACTTACATGAAGTATCTTAACATGGTCAAATTCATAGAGACAGTAAGTAGCATGATGGTTGCCAGGAGCTGAGGAGAATGGGAATGGAGAATTTTTTTAATGGGTGCAGTTTCTATTTTGCAAGATGAAAAGGTCTGAAGATCGATAGTGGTGATGGTTGCATAGTGTGAATGTACTTAATGCCATTGAACTATAAACTTAAAAATGGGTTAAATGGTAAATTATATATTATGTATATTTTACCATAATTTTAAAAATAAATTACAAAAAATGCATAGTAAAAATGTTTTATCTTCAATGAGAATTATTTACATTCAATGAGAACTAAGCATATTTTAATATTTGAGCTATTTTAATTTTTTACCATGATTCATCTCTTTATATTCCTTGCTTATTTTTCTGTTAGTTGCCTTTGTTATTGTAGAAGTTATTGTAGAAGTTTTTTGTGTAATAGGATTTAAAATTTTCTATCAATTCAAATTTCAGAGAAATTTAAGGAATTCCAGAAGGAATTTTCATATAATCTATACCCAGGTTCATTACTTTTTTATATACTGTCTTTTTGTCTTATCATCTTCCTTATATTCGTATATATGTGTGTGTGTCTATCATAAACAGTATTTTTTCTGAACTGTATAAGGGTAATTTGGAAGAAAGTGACCATGTTATCTATGTATTCTGTTATATCTAGGCGTAGAATAAACACTAAAAATAAATGAAAAGAAAATAACAATGTGATTATTAGTTAACTCACCACACTCAGGCTAGGGACAAAATACTGCCCACAGAGGGCACAGACAGTCTCCACAGACACCTGGCCTGAACGATAGACAGACAGAACACAACAACAGAGCACATACAGCACACACCAGAGACATCCCCTAAAGTGCTGGGCCCTGGACACTACATCATTTCTTCCTCATAAGACCATTACGTTCAGGAGCAAGAGACATAACTGGCTTTTCTAACACAGAGAAGAATGCTGAGACTTAAACAAAATGCCAAGATGGAGTAATTCATCCCAAACAAAAGAACAAGATAAGGCCATGTCCAGAGTAAGTGAAAAAAATATAAGTAACATACCTGATGGAGAATTTAAAGCAAAAATCATAAGGATGTTCACTGGGCTTGAGGAAAGAATATAAGACTTCAGGGAGGCCCTCACCCCAGAGATAAGAGTTAAAAAAATCAGTCAGAAATGAAAAATGCAAGAACATAGTTTGGAAATAGGCTGGATGCAGTGAACACAAGATTGGAAGAAGCAGTAGGGTGAAAAAGTGACATAAAAGAAAATAATGACACTGAACAAAAAGAGAGAATAATTATGGAACATGAGAACAGACATAGGGAACTCAGTGACTCCATCAAACATAATAACATTCATATTATAGAAATTCCAGAAAAAGAAAAAAAGAGAAGAGGGGGCAGGAAATTTATTTGAGGAAATCATAGCTGAAAACGTCCTTAACCTGAGTAAGGGAAAAGACGTACAGATACATGAGAAACAGAGGACCACCAACAAAATCATTGAAAGCAGGCCAACATCAACACATATTATAATTAAATTTGCAAAAGTATAGTGATAAAAGAAAACATTTTAGGGGTGCCTGGGTGGCTCATTTGGTTAAAGGTCTGCCTTTGGCTTGGGTTGTGATCCCAGGGTCCTGGGATCAAGTCCTGCATTGGGCTCCCTGCTCTGAGGAGAACCTGCTTCTCCCTCTGTCTCTGACTCCCTCTCTCTTTCTGTCTCTCATGAATAAATAAACAAAATCTTAAAAAAAAGAAAAGAAAACATTTTAAAAGCAGCAATATTAAAGAACACAGTAATATAAATGCAAAAGTAGCTCCATAAGGCTAGCTGGGAATTTTTCTTAAATATTTTATTTATTTATGAGAGACACAGAGAGAGGGAGAGGCAGAGACACAGGCAGAGAGAGAAGCAGGCTCCATGCAGGGAGCTCAGTGTGGGACTTGATCCCGGGACTCCAGAATCATGCACTGGGCCAAAGAGAGGCACTCAACTGCTGAGCCACTGGGCATCCCAAGCTGGAGATTTTTCAGCAGAAACTTCTCAAGCCAGAAGGGAGTGAAATGATATATTCAAAGTGCTGAATGGGAAAACTTTTCATCCAAAAATGCTCTACCCAGCAAGGCTATCATTCAGAAAAGAAGTAAAGAATTTCCCACACAAAAACTAAAGTTTGTGACCACGAAACCAGCCATTCAAGAAATACTAAAGGGGACTCTTTGAGTGGAAAGGAGAGAATACAAATGACAGAGATAGAGAAATGATAGAGAGGCGGGGCAAGATGGCGGAAGAGTAGGGTCCCCAAGTCACCTGTCCTCACCAACTTACCTAGATAACTTTCAAATCATCTTGAAAACCTATGAATTCGACCTGAGATTTAAAGAGAGAACAGCTGGAATGCTACAGTGAGAAGAGTTTGCGCTTCTTTCGAGGTAGGAAGATGGAAAAAAAGAAATAATAAAAAAGCATCCAAGGGGGAGGGGCCCCACGAGGAGCCAGGCAAAGGCCCCCAGTGAGAGCCTCCAGGTCGGAGAAGCCCAGTCCTGGAAAAGCAGGAGCTTTACCAATCTTCCCGGGAAAGGTGCTTGCAGGTAACTAGGGCAGGATCCAGGAAGGGCAGTGGAGCCCCCAGGGTCCCGGGGTCACTACAGAGGAAGTGCGCCCCGGGGGAGAGCGAGCCACACACAGCGGAGTTCCCTAAAGGGCTGCAGCGCGTGCCTCGCAGAGCCCGGGAGCAGCTCAGGTGGCAGCTCCGCATGGAGGGAGCTGTGCTGAGAGAGCGCGATTCCAGCAGCACAGGCCCTGGAGCCCAGGGTGTGGGGAGACACAGCCCAGGATCAGGCAGAGGCCGGGAGGACACAGAACAGTGAGGATGTTCCTGCCTCAGGGTGACCCCAAGCTGTGCAGATTGGCACCCCCCTCCCCCACTCCCGGAGCATCCAGGCCCCTGCAGACTGGGAGCTGCGGTAGTTACTGCGGGAGCTGACTCCAGGGCTGGAGAGCTGGCGGCCGCCACTGTTGTTGTTCCTCCAGGTGTCACCTTGTACCTGGGACTGAGCAGGGGCCTCACAGTATAAATAGCTCCCAAGGAGCCAAGCACCTGGCAGGGTGCTGGGCAGCTCCCCCAGGTGCACACACCTGAGAATCGGCACAACCCACCCCTCCCCCAGAAGACCAGCTATGAACAAATCATAGCTGAGAACTTCCCTAACTTGAAAAGGGAAACAGGCATTCAGATCTAGGAGATAGAAAGATTCCCCCTCTAAAATCAATAAAAAACACTCAACACAGGGACGTTTAATAGTGAAACTTGCAAATTCCAAAGATAAAGAAATGATCCTTAAAGTAGCAAGAAACAAGAGATGCCTAAACTTTATGCAGAGAAGCATTAGGTTAACAGCAGACCTCTCCACAGAGACCTGGCAGGCCAGAAAGGGCTGGCGGGATATATAAAGGAACCTAAATGAGAAGAACATGCAGACAAGAATACTTTATCCAGCACAGTTCTCATTCAGAAGGAGAGATAAAGAGCTTCCAAGATGGCAAAAACTGGAAATATGTGACCACCAAACCAGCTCTGCAAGAAATATTAAGGGGGACCCTGTAAAAGAAAGAGGAGTCCAAGGAAAGAATCCACAAAATCAGGGACTGAATAGGTATTATGATGACCTAAATTCATATCTTTCAATAGTAACTCTGAATGTGAATGGGCTTAATGATCCCATCAAAAGGCGCAGGGTTTCAGACTGGATAAAAAAGCAAGACCCATCTATTTGATGTCTACAAGAGACTCATTTTAGACAGAAGGACACCTACAGCCTGAAAATAAAAAGTTGGAGAACCATGTACCATTTAAGTGACCCTCAGAAGAAATGAGGGGTAGCCATCCTCATATGAGATAACGTTTATCCCAACCACTGTGTAGTAAGATATGAAGAGGGACACTATATCATACTTAAAGGGAATATCCAACAAGAAGACCTAACAATCATGAATATTTATGCCCCAAATGCGGGAGCTGCCAAGTATATCAATCAATAAATAACCAAAGTTAAGACATATTTAGATAATAATATACTAATAATGGGAGACTTCAAAACGGCGCTTTCTGCAAATGATAGATTACTAAGCACAACATCTCCAAAGAAACAAGAGCTTTAAATGATACACTAGACCAGATGGATTTCACAGAAAATTACAGAAGTTTACATCCAAACGCAACTGAATACTCATTCTTCTCAAGTGCACATGGAACTTTTTCCAGCACAGATCACATACTGGGTCACAAATCAGGTCTTAACCGATATCAAAAGATTGGGATTATCCCCTGCATATTTTCAGACCATAATGCTTTGAAACTAGAATTAAACCACAAGAAGTTTGGAAGGATTTCAAACAAGTGGATATTAAAGAGCATCCTGCTAAAAGATGAAAGGGTCAATCATGAAATTAGAGGAGAATTTAAAAGATTCATGAAAACTAATGAGAATGAAGATACAACCATTCAAAATCTTTGGGATGCAGCAAAAGCAGTCCTGAGGGGAAAGTACATCGCAATACAAGCATCCATCCAAAAACTGGAAAGAACTAAAATACAAAGCTAACCTTGCACCTAAAGGAGCTGGAAAAGGAACAGCAAATAAAACCTTCACCCAGAAGAAGAAGAGAATTAATAAAGATTCAAACAGAACTCAATGAGATAGAGACCAGAAGAACTGTGGAATAGATCAACAAAACCAGGAGTTGGTTCTATGAAATAATTAAGAAGCGAGCCTTATTAAAAAGAAGAGAGAAAAGGCTCAAATTATAAAATCATGAATGAGAAAGGAGATATCACCTCCAACATGAAGGAAATACAAACGATTTTAAAAACATATTATGAGCAGCTATATGACAATAAATTAGGCAATTTAGAAAAAAAATGGACACATTTTTGGAAAACCACAAACTACCATAACTGGAACAGAAAGAAATAGAAAACCTGAACGGGCCAATAACCACAGGGGAAATTGAAGCAGTCATCAAAAACCTCCCAAAACACAAAAAGTCCAGGGCCAGATGGCTTCCCAGGGGAATTCTATCAATGTTTGAAGAAGAAAAAATACCTATTCTACTAAAGCTGTTCCAAAAGATAGGAAGAGATAGAATACTTCCAAACTTATTCTATCAGGCCAACATCACTTTAATTCTAAAACCAAACACCCCATAGGAAGGATAATTAGAGACCAATATCCCTGATGAACACAGATGCAAAAATTCTCAACAAGATACTACCCAATAGGATTCAACAGTACATTGAGAAGATTATTCACCATGACCAAGTGGGATTTATCCACAGGATGCAAGGCTGGTTCAACTCTCGTAAAGCAATCAACATGATAGATCATATCAACAAGAGAAGAAACAAGAACCATATGATCCTCTCAATAGATGCAGAGAAAGCATTTGACAAAATACAGCATCCATTACTGATCAAAACTCTTCAGAGTGTAGGGATAGAGGGAACATTCCTCAGCATCTTAAAAGTCATCTACGAAAAGCCCACAGCAAATATCATTCTCAATGGGGAAACATTGGGAACCTTTCCGCTAAGATCAGGATCATGAGAGGAATGTCCACTCCCACCACTGCTATTCAACATAGTACTAGAAGTCCTAGCCTCAGCAATCAGGCAACAAAAAGACATTAAAGGCATTAAAATTGGCAAAGAAGAAGTCAAACTCTCCCTCTTCGCCGATGACATGACACTGTACATAGAAAACCCAAAAGACTACACACCAAGATTGCTAGAACTCATCAAGCAATTCTGCAGTGTGGCAGGATACAAAATCAATGCCCATAAGTTAGTGGCATTTCTATACACTAACAATGAGACTGAAGAAAGAGAAATTAAGGAGTCAATCCCATTTACAATTGCACCCAAAAGCATAAGATACCTAGGAATGAGCCTAACCAAAGAGGTAAAGAATCTATACCCTAAAAACTACAGAACACTTCTGAAAGAAATTGAGGAAGACACAAAGAGAAGGAAAAATATTCCATGCTCATGGATTGGCAGAATTAATATTGTGAAAATGTCTATGCTACCCAGGGCAATTTACACATTTAATGCAATCCCTATCAAAATACCATGGACTTTCTTCAGAGAGTTGGAACAAATCATCTCATCTTAAGATTTGTGTGGAATCAGAAAAGACCCCAAATAGCCAGGGGAATATTAAGAAAGAAAACCATAGCTGGAGGCATCACAATGCCAGATTTCAGGTTGTACTACAAAGTTATGGTCATCAAGACAGTGCGGTACTGGTCAAAAACAGACACATAGATCAATGGAATAGAATAGAGAATCCAGAAGTGGATCTTCAACTTCATGGTCAACAAATATTCGACAAGGCAGGAAAGACTATCCACTGGAAAAAAGACAGTCTCTTCAATAAATGGTGCTGGGAAAATTGGACAGCCACATGCAGAAGAATGAAACTGGACCATTCCCTTACATCAGACACAAAGATAAACTTAAAATGGATGAAAGATCTAAATGTGAGACAAGATTCCATCAAAATCCTAGAGGAGAACACAGGCAACACCCTTTTTGAACTTGGCCCCAGTAACTTCTTGCACAAGATACATCCATGAAGGCAAGAGGAACAAAAGCAAAAATGAACTATTGGGACTTCATCAAGATAAGAAGCTTTTGCACAGCAAAAGAAACAGTCCACAAAACTCAAAGACAACCTACAAAATGGGAGAAGATATTTGCAAATGACATATCAGATAAAGGGCTAGTATCCAAAATCTATAAAGAACTTATTCAACTCAACAGCAAAGAAACAAACAATCCAATCATGAAATCGGCAGAAGTCATGAACAGAAATCTCACAGAGGAAGACACAGACATGGCCAACAAGCACATGAGAAAATGCTCCGCGTCACTTGCCATCAGGGAAATACAAATCATAACCACAATGAGATACCACCTCACACCAGTGAGAATGGGGAAAATTAACAAGACAGGAAACACCAAATGTTGGAGAGGATGCGGAGAAAGGGGAACCTTCTTGTACTGTTGGTGGGAATGTGAACTGCTATAGCGACTCTGGAAAACTGTGTGGAGGTTCCTCAAAGAGTTAAAAATATATCTGCCCTACGACCCAGCAATTGCACCACTGAGGATTTACCCCAAAGATACAGATGCAGTGAAACACCAGGACACCTGCACCCCAATGTTTATAGCAACAATGTCCACAATAGCCAAACGTGGAAGGAGCCTCAGTGTCCATTGAAAGATGAATGGAGGGGGGAGGAGCAAGATGGCGGAGGAGTAGGGTCTCCAAATCACCTGTCTCCACCAAACTACCTAGAAAACCTTCAAATTATCCTGAAAATCTATGAATTCGGCCTGAGATTTAAAGAGAGACCAGCTGGAATGCTACAGTGAGAAGAGTTCGCGCATCTATCAAGGTAGGAAGACGGGGAAAAAGAAATAAAGGAACAAAGGCCTCCGAGGGGGAGGGGCCCCGCGAGGAGCCGGGCTGAGGCCGGGGGAGTGTCCCCAGGACAGGAGAGCCCCGTCGCGGAGGAGCAGGAGCTGCACCGACCTTCCCGGGCGGAAAGGGGCTCGCAGGGAGTTGGAGCAGGACCAGGAGGGCGAGGAGGCCCTCGGGCTCCCGGGGACACTAACAGAGCAACTGCGCGCCCAGGAGAGTGCGCCGAGCTCCCTAAGGGCTGCAGCGCGCACGGCGGGACCCGGCGGGACCCGGAGCAGCTGAAGGGGCTCGGGGGCGGCTCCGCGGAGGGGGCTGCGGGGCCCCGGGAGCAGCTCGGAGGGGCTCGGGCAGAAGAAGAGGCTCCGTGCGGAGGGGGCTGTGCGGTTCCAGGAGCAGCTCGGAGGGGCTCGGGCGGCGGCTCCGCGGAGGGGGTTGCGCGGCCCGGGAGCGCGAATCCACCAGCGCAGGCGCCGGGACACAGGGCGCCGGGACACAGCCCAGGATCCCGCCTCCCCCGGGACAGGCAGAGGCCGGGAGGGCCCAGGACAGCAAGGACGCTCCTGCCCCAGCTGAGCAGATCAGCGGCCCCGCCCCGGAGCCTCCAGGCCCTGCAGACGGAGAGCTCCGGAGTTCCTGCCGGAGCTGAATCCAGGTTTCCAGAGCTGCCCCGCCACTGGGGCTGTTCCTCCTGCGGCCTCACGGGGTAAACAACCCCCACTGAGCCCTGCACCAGGCAGGGGCACAACAGCTCCCCCAACTGCTAACACCTGAAAACCAGCACAACAGGCCCCTCCCCCAGAACACCAGCTAGACGGACAACTTCCAGGAGAAGCCAAGGGACTTAAAGAACACAGAATCAGAAGATACTCCCCGGTGGTTCTTTTTTTGTTTGTTTGTTTTTGTTTTTGTTTTTGTTTTGTTTTGCTTTTTGATCTGTTTCCTTCCCCCACCCCCTTTTTTTCTCCTTTCTTTTTCTTTCTCTTTTTCTTCTTCTTTTTTTTTTTTTTTCGTTTTTTTTTCTTTTTCTTCCCTTTTTTTTCTCTTTCTCTTTTCTTTCCTTCTTTCTCTCCTCTCTTTTTCTCTTTTTCCCAATACAACTTGCTTTTGGCCACTCTGCACTGAGCAAAATGACTAGAAGGAAAACCTCACCTCAAAAGAAAGAATCAGAAACAGTCCTCTCTCCCACAGAGTTACAAAATCTGGATTACAATTCAATGTCAGAAAGCCAATTCAGAAGCACTATTATACAGCTACTGGTGGCTCTAGAAAAAAGTATAAAGGACTCAAGAGACTTCATGACTGCAGAATTTAGAGCTAATCAGGCAGAAATTAAAAACCAATTGAATGAGATGCAATCCAAACTAGAAGTCCTAACGACGAGGGTTAACGAGGTGGAAGAACGAGTGAGTGACCTAGAAGACAAGTTGATAGCAAAGAGGGAAACTGAGGAAAAAAGAGACAAACAATTAAAAGACCATGAAGATAGATTAAGGGAAATAAACGACAGCCTGAAGAAGAAAAACCTACGTTTAATTGGGGTTCCCGAGGGCGCCGAAAGGGACAGAGGGCAGAATATGTATTTGAACAAATTCTAGCTGAAAACTTTCCTAATCTGGGAAGGGAAACAGGCATTCAGATCCAGGAAATAGAGAGATCCCCCCCCTAAAATCAATAAAAACCGTTCAACACCTCGACATTTAATTGTGAAGCTTGCAAATTCCAAAGATAAAGAGAAGATCCTTAAAGCAGCAAGAGACAAGAAATCCCTGACTTTTATGGGGAGGAGTATTAGGGTAACAGCAGACCTCTCCACAGAGACCTGGCAGGCCAGAAAGGGCTGGCAGGATATATTCAGGGTCCTAAATGAGAAGAACATGCAACCAAGAATACTTTATCCAGCAAGGCTCTCATTCAAAATGGAAGGAGAGATAAAGAGCTTCCAAGACAGGCAGCAACTAAAAGAATATGTGACCTCCAAACCAGCTCTGCAAGAAATTTTAAGGGAGCCTCTTAAAATTCCCCTTTAAGAAGAAGTTCAGTGGAACAGTCCACAAAAACAAAGACTGAATAGATATCATGATGACACTAAACTCATATCTCTCAATAGTAACTCTGAATGTGAACGGGCTTAATGACCCCATCAAAAGGCGCAGGGTTTCAGACTGGATAAAAAAGCAGGACCCATCTATTTGCTGTCTACAAGAGACTCATTTTAGACAGAAGGACACCTACAGCCTGAAAATAAAAGGTTGGAGAACCATTTACCATTCGAATGGTCCTCAAAAGAAAGCAGGGGTAGCCATCCTTATATCAGATAAACTAAAATTTACCCCAAAGACTGTAGTGAGAGATGAAGAGGGACACTATATCATACTTAAAGGATCTATTCAACAAGAGGACTTAACAATCCTCAATATATATGCTCCGAATGTGGGAGCTGCCAAATATATAAATCAATTATTAACCAAAGTGAAGAAATACTTAGATAATAATACACTTATACTTGGTGACTTCAATCTAGCTCTTTCTATACTCGATAGGTCTTCTAAGCAAAACATCTCCAAAGAAACGAGAGCTTTAAATGATACACTGGACCAGATGGATTTCACAGATATCTACAGAACTTTACATCCAAACTCAACTGAATACACATTCTTCTCAAGCGCACATGGAACTTTCTCCAGAATAGACCACATATTGGGTCACAAATCGGGTCTGAACCGATACCAAAAGATTGGGATTGTCCCCTGCATATTCTCGGACCATAATGCCTTGAAATTAGAACTAAATCACAACAAGAAGTTTGGAAGGACCTCAAACACATGGAGGTTAAGGACCATCCTGCTAAAAGATAAAAGGGTCAACCAGGAAATTAAGGAAGAATTAAAAAGATTCATGGAAACTAATGAGAATGAAGATACAACCGTTCAAAATCTTTGGGATGCAGCAAAAGCAGTCCTAAGGGGGAAATACATCGCAATACAAGCATCCATTCAAAAACTGGAAAGAACTCAAATACAAAAGCTAACCTTACACATAAAGGAGCTAGAGAAAAAACAGCAAATAGATCCTACACCCAAGAGAAGAAGGGAGCTAATAAAGATTCGAGCAGAACTCAACGAAATCGAGACCAGAAGAACTGTGGAACAGATCAACAGAACCAGGAGTTGGTTCTTTGAAAGAATTAATAAGATAGATAAACCATTAGCCAGCCTTATTAAAAAGAAGAGAGAGAAGACTCAAATTAATAAAATCATGAATGAGAAAGGAGAGATCACTACCAACACCAAGGAAATACAAACGATTTTAAAAACCTATTATGAACAGCTATACGCCAATAAATTAGGCAATCTAGAAGAAATGGACGCATTCCTGGAAAGCCACAAACTACCAAAACTGGAACAGGAAGAAATAGAAAACCTGAACAGGCCAATAACCAGGGAGGAAATTGAAGCAGTCATCAAAAACCTCCCAAGACACAAGAGTCCAGGGCCAGATGGCTTCCCAGGAGAATTTTATCAAACGTTTAAAGAAGAAATCATACCTATTCTCCTAAAGCTGTTTGGAAAGATAGAAAGAGATGGAGTACTTCCAAATTCGTTCTATGAAGCCAGCATCACCTTAATTCCAAAGCCAGACAAAGACCCCGCCAAAAAGGAGAATTACAGACCAATATCCCTGATGAACATGGATGCAAAAATTCTCAACAAGATACTGGCCAATAGGATCCAACAGTACATTAAGAAAATTATTCACCATGACCAAGTAGGATTTATCCCTGGGACACAAGGCTGGTTCAACACCCGTAAAACAATCAATGTGATTCATCATATCAGCAAGAGAAAACCCAAGAACCATATGATCCTCTCATTGGATGCAGAGAAAGCATTTGACAAAATACAGCATCCATTCCTGATCAAAACTCTTCAGAGTGTAGGGATAGAGGGAACATTCCTCGACATCTTAAAAGCCATCTATGAAAAGCCCACAGCAAATATCATTCTCAATGGGGAAGCACTGGGAGCCTTTCCCCTAAGATCAGGAACAAGACAGGGATGTCCACTCTCACCACTGCTATTCAACATAGTACTGGAAGTCCTAGCCTCAGCAATCAGACAACAAAAAGACATTAAAGGCATTCAAATTGGCAAAGAAGAAGTCAAACTCTCCCTCTTCGCCGATGACATGATACTCTACATAGAAAACCCAAAAGTCTCCACCCCAAGATTGCTAGAACTCATACAGCAATTCGGTAGCGTGGCAGGATACAAAATCAATGCCCAGAAGTCAGTGGCATTTCTATACACTAACAATGAGACTGAAGAAAGAGAAATTAAGGAGTCAATCCCATTTACAATTGCACCCAAAAGCATAAGATACCTAGGAATAAACCTCACCAAAGATGTAAAGGATCTATACCCTCAAAACTATAGAACACTTCTGAAAGAAATTGAGGAAGACACAAAGAGATGGAAAAATATTCCATGCTCATGGATTGGCAGAATTAATATTGTGAAAATGTCAATGTTACCCAGGGCAATATACACATTTAATGCAATCCCTATCAAAATACCATGGACTTTCTTCAGAGAGTTAGAACAAATTATTTTAAGATTTGTGTGGAATCAGAAAAGACCCCGAATAGCCAGGGGAATTTTAAAAAAGAAAACCATATCTGGGGGCATCACAATGCCAGATTTCAGGTTGTACTACAAAGCTGTGGTCATCAAGACAGTGTGGTACTGGCACAAAAACAGACACATAGATCAGTGGAACAGAATAGAGAATCCAGAAGTGGACCCTGAACTTTATGGGCAACTAATATTCGATAAAGGAGGAAAGACTATCCATTGGAAGAAAGACAGTCTCTTCAATAAATGGTGCTGGGAAAATTGGACATCCACATGCAGAAGAATGAAACTAGACCACTCTCTTTCACCATACACAAAGATAAACTCAAAATGGATGAAAGATCTAAATGTGAGACAAGATTCCATCAAAATCCTAGAGAAGAACACAGGCAACACCCTTTTTGAACTCGGCCATAGTAACTTCTTGCAAGATACATCCACGAAGGCAAAAGAAACAAAAGCAAAAATGAACTATTGGGACTTCATCAAGATAAGAAGCTTTTGCACAGCAAAGGATACAGTCAACAAAACTCAAAGACAACCTACAGAATGGGAGAAGATATTTGCAAATGACATATCAGATAAAGGGCTAGTTTCCAAGATCTATAAAGAACTTATTAAACTCAACACCAAAGAAACAAACAATCCAATCATGAAATGGGCAAAAGACATGAACAGAAATCTCACAGAAGAAGACATAGACATGGCCAACATGCACATGAGAAAATGCTCTGCATCACTTGCCATCAGGGAAATACAAATCAAAACCACAATGAGATACCACCTCACACCAGTGAGAATGGGAAAAATTAACAAGGCAGGAAACAACAAATGTTGGAGAGGATGTGGAGAAAAGGGAACCCTCTTACACTGTTGGTGGGAATGTGAACTGGTGCAGCCACTGTGGAAAACTGTGTGGAGGTTCCTCAAACAGTTAAAAATATACCTGCCCTACGACCCAGCAATTGCACTGTTGGGGATTTACCCCAAAGATACAAATGCAATGAAACGCTGGGACACCTGCACCCCGATGTTTCTAGCAGCAATGGCCACGATAGCCAAACTGTGGAAGGAGCCTCGGTGTCCAACGAAAGATGAATGGATAAAGAAGATGTGGTTTATGTATACAATGGAATATTACTCAGCTATTAGAAATGACAAATACCCACCATTTGCTTCAACGTGGATGGAACTGGAGGGTATTATGCTGAGTGAAGTAAGTCAGTCGGAGAAGGACAAACATTATATGTTCTCATTCATTTGGGGAATATAAATAATAGTGAAAGGGAAAATAAGGGAAGGGAGAAGAAATGTGTGGGAAATATCAGAAAGGGAGACAGAACATAAAGACTGCTAACTCTGGGAAACGAACTAGGGGTGGTGGAAGGGGAGGAGGGCGGGGGGTGGGAGTGAATGGGTGACGGGCACTGGGTGTTATTCTGTATGTTAGTAAATTGAACACCAATAAAAAAAAAAAAAAAAAAAAAAAAAAAAAAAAAAAAAAAAAAAAAAGAAAGATGAATGGATAAAGATGTGGCATATGTATACAATGGAATATTACTCAGCCATTAGAAATGACAAATACCCACCATTTGCTTCAACGTGGATGGAACTGGAGGGTATTATGCTGAGTGAAATAAGTCAATCAGAGGAGAAACATTATATGGTCTCATTTATTTGGGGAATATAAAAATTAATGAAAGGGATTAAAGGAGAAAGGAGTAAAAATGAGAGGGAAATATCAATGAGGGTGACAGAACATGCAACTCCTAACCCTGGGAAATGAACAAGGGGTAGTGAAAAGAGAGGGTTGGGGTGACTGGGTGATGGGCACTGAAGGGGGCACTTGGCGGGATGAGCACTGAGTGTTATGCTATGTTTGGCAAATTGAACTGCAATAAAAAAATTGAAAAAAAGAAAGTTTTTGGCATCTATGTATACCAATTCAAAAAAAAAAAAAAAGAGACAGAGAAATGATAGAGAAAATCTCCAGAAATAATGACAAAGCAAGTAATAAAATAGCAATAAATACATATCTATCAATAATTACTCTAAGTGTAAATGGACTAAATGCTCCAATAAAAAGACAAAGTGTCATAATGGATAAAAAAGGATCAAGACCCATGTATATTATGCCGACAAGAGACTCATTTTAGGCCTAGAAACACATGCAAATTGAAAATGAAGGGATAGAGAACCATTTATCACACAAATAGATGTTAAAAGAAAGAGTAGCAGTACTTACTTATATTGGACAAAATAAAATTAAAACAAAACTGTAACAAAAACAAAGAAGAACACTACATAATCATAAAGGGAACAATCCAACAAGAAGATATAACAATTGTAAACATGTAGGCACTCAACATGGGAACATTCAAATTTATAAAAGTTAATAACAAAAATAAATGAAACTAATTGATAGTAATACAGTAACAGAAGAGGACTTTAACACTGTACTTACATCAATAGACAGATAATCGAAACAAAAACAGCGAAACAGTGGCTTTGAATGACACACTGGACCCGATGGACTCAACAGATGTATTCAGAACATTTCATCCTAAAACAGCAGAATACATATTCTTTTCAATTGCAAGTGGAACATTCTCCAGAACAGATCACTTATAGGACATAAATCAGGCTCAACAAATAAAAAACATGGAAGTCATACCACATACCTTTTCTGACCACAATGCTATGGAACTTGAAGTCATCCACAAGGGAAAATCTGGAAAAAACACAAATACATGGATGTTAAATAACATGCTACAAAACAATGAATGAGTCTACCAGGAAATCAAAGAAAATTTCAAAAATACATGGAAACAAATGAAAATGAAAACACAACAGTCCAAAACCATTGTGATACAGGCAGTCCTGGAGGGAAGTTTATAGCAATACAAACCTACAGTCCAGAAGCAAGAAAAGTCTGAAATACACAAACTAACCTTACACCTAAGGCAACTAGAAAAAGAACAACAAGTGAAGCCTAAAGCCAGCAGAAGGAAGAAAATAGTAAAGATTAGAGCAGAAATAAATGACATAGAAACTTAAAAAACAGTAGAAAGTAGGAGCTGGTTATTTATTTATTTATTTGGGAGTGAGCAAGCAAGCAGGTGTGGGCTGGGGGAGGAGCAAAGGGAGAAAGATAAGCAGACTCCACACTGAGCATGGAGCTAACTTGGAGCTTGATCCCATAACCCTGAGATTATGACCTGAGCTGAAATCAAGAGTCAATTAATCGACTGAGACACCCAAGAGCCCCAAGCAGCTGGTTCTTTGAAAAAGTTAATAATATTGATAAGCCACTAGCCAGACTTATCAAAAGAAAAAAGATCCAAATGAATTAAATAACAAATGACAGAAAAACAGCCAACACCACCAAAATACAATTATAAGAGAATATAATGAAAAACTGCATGCCAACAAATAAGACAACCTGGAAGAAATAAATTCCTAGAAACATACACAATACCAAAACGTTGCTAGAAAAAAAACAGAATGATATTCAGCAAAGAAATTGAATCAGTAATCCAAAAACTCCGAACAAACAAATATCCAGGGCCAGATGGCTTCACAGGCAAATTCTACCAAACATTTAAAGAAGAATTAATACTTATTCTTCTTCAACTATTCCAAAAAAATAGAAAATGAAGGAAAACTTCCATATTCCTTCTATAAGGCCAGCATTACCCTGATACCAAAGCCAGATAAAGACACCACCAAAAAAAACGAACAACAGGTCAATATCCCCGATAAACATGCATGCAAAAATTCTCAATAAAATACTAGCAAACTGAGTCCAAAAGTACATTTAAAAATATCATTCAGGGGATCCCTGGGTGGCTCAGCAGTTTAGCGCCTGCCTTTGGCCCAGGGCGCGATCCTGGAGTCCCATGTCAGACTCCCAGTATGGAGCCTGCTTCTCCCTCCTCCTGTGTTTCTGCCTCTCTCTCTCTCTCTCTTTTCTCTCTCATAAATAAATAAATCTTTAAAAAATATATATCATTCAAACATGGATGCAAAAATTCTCAATAAAATACTAGCAAACTGAATCCAAAAGTACATTAAAAAATATCATTCAACATGATCAGATTCCTTGGCTACAGGGCTGGTTCAATATTCACAAAACAATAAACTTGATACATCACATTAATAAAAGAAAGGATAAAAACCATATGATCCTTTCAATAGATGCAAAAAAAGCAATTGACAAAACACAACATCTATTCATGATAAAAACTCAAAACAAAGTAGTTTTAGAGGGAACATACTTCCATATAAGAAAGGCCATATATGAAAAACTCAGTCTAATATCAATCACTGTGAATGGAGAAAATACCCAATAGGAGCTTTTCCTACAGTCAGGAACAAGGCAGGGATGTCCACTTTCACCACTTTTATTCAATATAGTACTGGAAGTCTTGGTCTCAGCAATTGGACAACAAAAAGACAACCAAACTGTCAAAGAAGTCAAACTGTCACTATTTGCAGATGACATGAAACTCTATATTAAAAAACCTGAAAGACTCCATCAAAAACCTGCTCAAACTGATAAAGGAATTCAGTAAATTCAGAGGATAAAAAATCAACATACAGAAATCTGTTGCATTTCTATAAACCAATAATGAAGCAGAAAGAGAAATTAAGGAATCCTATTTACAATTGTGCCAAAAACAATAAGATACCTAGGAATAAACATAACCAAAGGAGTGAAAGACCTGTACTCTGAAAACCATAAAACACTGGTGAAAGAAATGGAAGAAAACACAAAGAAATGGAAAGACATCCATGCTAATGGATTAACAGATATTGTTAAAATGTTTATACTACCCAAAGCTATCTACACATTTAATGCAATCCCTATCAAAATACCAACAGTATTTTTCGCAGAGCTAGAACAGTCCTGAAATTTGTATGTAATCAGAAAAGACCCCAAATAGCCAAAGCAAACTTGAAAAAGAAAAGCACAGCTGGAGACATCATAATTCTTGGCCTCAAGTTATATTACAAGGCTGTAGCACTCCAAATAGTATGGCACTGGCACAAAAATAGACACATAGATTAATGGAACAGAATACAAAACCCAGAAGTGGACCCACAACTATATAGTCAATCAATTTTGACAAAGTAGGGAAGAATATCCAATGGGGGAAAAGATAAGTCTCCTCAATAAATGGCGTTGGGAAAACTGGGCAGCAACATGCAAAACGAATGAAGCTGGACCACTTTCTTACACCATAAATAAATTTAAAATGGATGAAAGTCCTAAATGTGAGACCTGAGACCATAAACATCCTAGAAGAGAACACAGGCAGTAACTTTGACATTGGCCACAGCAACTTCCTTTTTAGATATGTCTCCTAAGACAAGGGAAACAAAAGCAAAACAAAAAAAAAAAAAAAAAACTATTGGTCCTTCAGCAAAATAAAAAGCTTCTATACAGTGAAGGAAACAATCAACAAAATTAAAAGACAACCTATGTAATGGGATGAGATGTTTGCAAATGACACATCTGATAAAGGGTTAGTATCCAATATATATAAAGACTGATACAACTCAATGCCCAAAAAACAAATAACCCAGTTTAAAAATGAGCAAAAGACATGAATAGACATTTTTCCAAAGAAGACACCTGAAAAAAAAAGAAGAAGAAGAAAACATCTAGTTGGCCAAGAGATACATGAAAAGATGCTCAACATCACTCATCATCAGGAAATACAAATCAAAACTACAATGGGATACCACCACACATCTGTCAGAATGGCTAAAATGAACAACATAAATAACAACAGGTGTCAGCAAGGATATGGAGAAAGGGGACCCTCTTGCACTGTTGGTGGGAATGTAAAACAGTACAGCTGCTCTGGAAAACAGTAGAGTTTCCTCAAAAACTTAAAAATAAAGCTACCCTATAATCCAGCAATTGCACTACTAGGTATTTATCCAAAGGATACAAAAATACTAAATTGAAGGGATACATGCACCCATATGTTTATAGCAGCATTACCAGATACGGAAACAGCCCAAGTATCTAATAACTAGTGAATGAATAAAGAAGATGTGATGTGTGTGTGTGTGGATAGATAGATAGATAGATAGATAGATAGATAGATAGATATAGATGTAAATATCTATCTCCCTATATATATATAATGGAATATTAGTCATAAAAAATATTGACATTTGCAATGACATAGAAGGAGCTACAGAGTGTTACTAAGTGAAATAAATCAGAAAAAGACAAATACTATATGTATGGTATTGGAAGTTAACTTAGACTTATTGTGGTGATCATTCTGTAATACTTATAGTAATATCAATGACTATTTTGTACTGAAGCTATTATGTATCAATTTGTCTCCATTAGAAATCTATAATCAAAATTTTAAAAGATAATTAATGTATCCACCTCCTCAAATAGTTAATTATTTTTGTGTGTGTGGTGTGAATGTAAGATTTATTCTCCACAACTTTCAAGTATACCATACTATATTACTAACTATAGTTGCCATGCTGTACATTAGATTCTATGAACTTATTCTTCTTAGAACTGAAATTCTGTACCCTTTGAACCATATTTCATATTTTTTCCTCCTACCAGCCTCTGGCAACCACTATTCTATTCTCTGTTTCTATGATATTGGTTTGTTTGGGTTTTTTTAGATTCCTTATATAAGTGAGATTGTACAGTATATTCTTTCTCCCTCTGGCCTATTTCACTTAGCATAAATTCCTTTAAAGTTATTCATCTTGAAAAAAAATAAAGTTATTCATCTTGTGGCATTGGCAGGATTTACTTCCTTTTATGGCTGAAAATAATATTCGCGTGTGTGTGGATGTGCGCGTGCGCGCGCGTGTATGTGTGTGTATCACATTTTCTTTATCCAAATAACTGTCAAATAACATTTAGGTTATTTCCGTATGTTGGCTCTTGTGAATAAGGCTGCAATGAACATGGGGTTGCAGTTATCTCTTCAAGATACAGATTTAATTTCCTTCAGATATATATATATCCAGTAATAATATTGATGAATCATATGGTAGCTCTATTTTTTCTTTAAAAAAGAAGATTTTATTTATTTATTCATGAGAGACACAGAAACAGAGAGAGAGGCAGAGACACGGGCAGAGGGAGAAGCAGGCTCCACACAGGGAGCCCGACGTGGGACTCGATCCCAGGGCTCCAGGATCACGCCCTGGGCTGAAGGCGGCGCTAAACCGCTGAGCCACCCGGGCTGCCCTCTTTTTTTTTAACTGCCAAATGATTTTCCATAATGGCTATACCGATTTGCATTCCCATCAACAGTGTATAAGTGTTTCCTTTCTCCACAGCTTTGCCAACATTTGTTATCTTTTTGAAAATAACCATCCTAATAAATGTGAGGTGTTATCTCATTGTGCTTTCAATTTGCATTTCTCTGATAATGAGTGATGTTGAACATGTTTCAAATACTGATTGGCCTTACCTATGTCTTCTTTGGAAAAATATCTATGCAGCTTCTTTGCCCATTTTTAACGGAATATTTGCTTTTTGCTGTTGAGTTATAAAAGTTCTTTGTAATTTGGGTATTAACCCCTTATTAGATATATGCCTTGCAAATATTTCCTCCCCTTCAGTAGATTGCCTTTTCAATTGATTGCTTCCTTTACTGTTGAGAAGCTCTGTAGTTGGATGTGGTCTCACTTGTTTATTTTAGCTTTTGTGGTCTACCTATGGTATCTTTTGGAAAAAAATCATTGCAATGACCAATGCCAAGGATCTTTTTAATTTTGTTTCTTCTAGGAATTTTACACTTTAAGGTTTTACTTTTAAGTCTTTGATCCATTTTGAGTTAATGTTTTGTGAGTGGTATAAGACAGGGTTGCAATTTCATTCCCTAGATTAGGATTTCCAGTTTTCCCAGTACCATTTATTGAAGAAATTACCCTTTCTCCATTGTATATTACTGGTGCCCCTGTCAAAAGTTATTCAACTGCATATGTGTTTATGTCCAAGACCTCTATTCTGCTCCACTGGTCTAGATGCCTATTCTTGTGGCAGTACTATGTTCTTTTGATTACTATCGCTTTGTAAATAGATTGAAGACAGGAAATGTGATGTGTCCATTTTGTTGTTCTTAGGATTGTTTTGTCAATTCAGGGTCATTAATATTTACTTATGAATTTTAGGATTTTTTTTCTATTTCTGTTCAAATCAACCTAATTCTTTTTATGTCTTTTATATTTGAGCATTACCATAGTTTATTTAACTAGATCTCTGTTAAATGGGCACTTTGGTTGTTTTCAGTTTTCTCTCTAACAAATAACATTGTAACAAACATTATTTGAATAAAAAGATATTTCATACTCCAGTCTTCATTTCTATCAGCTCAAAATGAGTCTTCTGCCTAAAAAGAATTGCCACTATTTCCTCCTTGATACTAATTTTATGAACTCTTTCTTTTGCAGTATACAAATTGTCTCTTAATACTGATTTTTTAAAGAACCATAGATATATTATATGTATCCCCCCCCCCCCGCCAAATCCAACATTCCAGTGAATTTGAACTTTTGACATTTGTCTATCAATGCTTGTCAAAATGTGGTCTCAAGACTAGCAGCTGGGGCATCAGCTGGGAATATATTAGAAGTACAGATTATTGGATCCTACCTCCGACCTACAGAATCAGAAGCTTTGGGGTTCAAGTCCAGCTATCTGTTATTTTTTTTAAGATTTATTTATTCATTTATGGTAGACAGAGAGAGAGAGAGAGAGAGAGAGAGAGGCAGAGACACAGGAGGAGGGAGAAGCAGGCTCCATGCCGGGAGCCCGACGCGGGACTCGATCCCGGGACTCCAGGATCGCGCCCTGGGCCAACGGCAGGCGTCAAACTGCTGAGCCACCCAGGGATCCCCTATCTGTTATTTTTAATTTAAATTCAACTAGCCAACACATAGTACATACATAGTTTCAGATGTAGTATTCAGTAATTTATCAGTTGCAAATAATACCCTGTGCTGATCACATCATGTGGTCTCCTTTATCCCCATCACCAAATTACCCCATCCCTTCCCCCTACCTCTCCTCCAGCAACCCTGTTTGTTTCCCAGAGTTAAGAGTTACTCATGGTTTGTCTTCTTCTCTGATTACTTCCCATTCAGTTTTCTCTCCTTTCCCCTATGATCCTCTATGCCGTTTCCTATATTCCACATATGAGTGAAATCATATGATAATTGTCTTTCTCTGGTTGACTGATTTAACTCAGCATAATACCCTCCAGCTCCATCCACATCGATGTAAATGGTATTTGTCCTTTCTGATGGTTGAGTAACATCCCATTTTATATATATATACACATATATGTATATACATGTAATATATATACATATATATACATAGATATATGAAGATGTGGTATATATATCATATATAGATATATTAAGATATATATAGATATATATAGATATATATATAGATATATATATATATCTTCATTCATTCATCTGTCAATGGATATCTCAGCTCTTTCCATAGTTTAGCTATTGTGGACATTGCTGCTGTGAACATTGGGGTGCAGGTGCCCTTTGGATCACTACATCTGTATCTTTGGGGTAAATACCCAGTAGTGCAATTGCTGGATCAAAGGTTAGCTTTATTTTCAACTTCTTGAGGAACCTCCACACTGTTTTCCAGAGTGGCTGTGCAGTTTGCATTCCCACAACAGTGTATGAGTGTTCTCCTTTATCCGAATCCTCGCCAATATTTATTATTTCGTGTCTTATTAATTTTCACCATTCTCACTGGTGTGAGGTGGTATCTCATTGTGGTTTTGATTTGTATTTCCCTGATGGCAAGTGATGCGGAGCATTTTTTCATGTGTCTGTTGGGCATGTGTATGTCTTCTTTGGGGAAATGTCTTTTCTGCCCATTTCATGACCAGACTGTTTGTTTCTTGGGTGTTGAGCTTGATAAGTTCTTTATAGATCTTGGATACCAGCCCATTATCGGTTATATCATTTGAAAATATCTTCTCCCATTCTGTACATTACCTTTAGTTTTGCTGGCTGTTTCCTTTGCTGTGCAGCTTTTTATCTTTTTTTTTATTTTTTAAAAATCTTAAGAAGCTTTATCCTGATGAAGTCCCAATAGTTCATTTTTGCTTTTGTTTCCCTTGCCTTTGGGGACATGTCTAGCAAGAAGTTGCTGCAGCCAGATAAGAGAGGTTTCTACCTGTTTTCCTCTAGGATTTTGATGGATTCTTGTCTCACATTTAGGTATTTCATCCATTTTTTAGTCTATTTTTGTGTATGGTGTAAGAGAATGGTCCAGTCTCATTCTTCTGCACCTAGCTGTCCAATTTTCCCAGCACCATTTATTGAAGAGACTGTCTTCTTTACATTAGATATTCTTTCCTGCTTTGTCAACAATATGCTGACCATATTGCGGAAGGTTCTCTATTCTGTTCCACTGATCTAGGTGTTTGTTTCTGTGGCACTCCCATACTGTCTTGATGATCACAGCTTTGTAATACAGCTTGAAGTCTGGGATTGTGATGCCACCCATTTGGGGGTTTTTGTTGTTGTTGTCGTTGTTGTTGTTTCAATGTTCCTTTTGCTATTCAGAGTCTTTTGCAGTTCCATTCAAATCGTAGGATTATTTGTTCCAACTCTGCGAAAAATGTCGATGGTATTTTGATAAGGATTGCATTAACTGTATAGATTGCTCCAGGTAACATAGACAATTTAACAATACTTCTCTTCCAATCCATGAGCATAGAACGTTTTTCCATTTGTTTGTGTTTTCCTTGATTCCCTTCAAGGTGTTCTGTAGTTTAAAAACTTAGAGTACAGATCCTTTACCTCTTTGGTTAGGTTTAATCCTATCTTGTAGTTTTGGGTGCAATTATAAATGGGATTGATTCCTTAATTTCTCTTTCTTCTGTCTCATCATTAGTGTATAGAAATTCTACTGGTTTCTATGCATTGATTTTATATCCTGCCATGTTGCTGAATTGCTGTATGATTTCTATTGATTTCAGGGTGGAGTCTTTTGGTTTTCCACATAAAGTGGAAATCTTCAAAGAGTGAGAATTTGATTTCTTTGCCAATTTGAATGCCTTTTATTTCTTTTCATTGTCTGAATGCTGAGGTTGGGACTTGTAGTACTGTGTTAAGTAACAGTAGTGAGACTGGTCATCCCTATTTCCTTCCTGTCTTTAGGGGAAAAGCTCTGTCCTTCCCTGTTGAGAATGATATAGGCTGTGGGCTTTTTGTATATGGCTTTTATGATATTGAGATATGTTCCCTCTATCCCTACACTGTGGAGAGTTTTAATCAATAAAATATGTTTTTGTATTTTGTCAAATACTTTCTCTGCATCATTTGAAAGGATCATATAGTTCTTGCCCTTCCTTTTTATTAATGTGATGCATCACACTGATTGATTTGGGAATGTTGAACTAACTAACCTTGCAGCCCAGGAATAAATCCCACTTGGTCATGGTGAATGATCCTTTTAATGTACTCTTGGATCCTATTGGCTAGTATCTTGGTGAGAATTTTTTGCATCTGTGTTCATTAGGGATATTGGTCTGTAATTCTTTCTGGTGAGGTCTTTGTTTGGTTTGGAGATCAAAGTAATGTTGGCCTCATTGAGTTTAAAATTTTCCTTCCATTTCTGTTTTTTTGAAACAGCTTCAGAAGAATAGGTTTATTTCTTCTTTAAAGGTTTGCTAGAATTCCCCTGGGAAGCGTCTTTCCCTGGACTCTTGTTTCTTGGGAGGTTTTTGATGACTGCTTCAATTTTCTTGCTCCTTTTCAGGTTTTCTATTTCTTCCTGTTTCAGTTTGGTAGTTTATAAGTTTCCAGGAATGCATCCATTTCTTCAAAATTGCCTAATTTATTAGCATTTCGTTGCTCATAATGTTTTTTAAATGGTTTGTAATTTCTTGGTATAGGTCATGATCTCTCCTCTTTCATTATTTTATTAATTTGGGTCCTTTTTCTTTTCTTTTTGATAAGCATAGTTAGGGGTTTATCGATCTTACTAGTTCTTTCAAAGAACCAGTTTCTAGTTTTGTTGGTCTGTTATACTGTTCTTCTAATTTATATTTCATTGATTTCTGCTCTAATCTTTACAATTTCTTTTCTCCTGCTTGGTTTGGGCTTTATTTGTTATTCTTTCCCTAGCTCCTTTAGGTTTAAGGTTAGCTTGCATATTTGAAATTTTTCTAATTTTTTGAGAAAAGCTTATGTTACAGTGTACTTCCCTCTTAGGACCATCTTTGCTGTATCCCAAAGGTTTGGAACAGTTGTTTTTATACTAATTCATTCCCATGAATTTTTAAAATTCTTTAATTTCTTGGTTGACCCATTCATTCTTTAGTAGGATGCTCTGTAAATTCCAAGTGTTTGAGTTCCTTCCAAATTTCCTCTTGTGGTCATTAAGTTTAAAAGCACTGTGGTCTGAAAATATGCAGGGAATAATCCCAATCTTTTGGTGTCAGTTGAGACCTCATTTGTGACCCAGTATGTAGTCTATTCTAGAGAATGTTCCATGTGCACTCGAGAAGAATGTGTATTCTGTTGCTTTAGGATGGAATGCTCTGTATATATCTGTGAAGTCTACCTGGTCCAATGTGTCATTCAAATCCCTTGTTTCCATGTTGATCTTCTGCTTAGATGATATGTCCATTGCTGTAAATGGAGTGTTAAAGTCCTCTACTATTATTGTATTATTATCAATATGTTTAATTTGATTATTAATTGGTTTATATAATTGGCTGTTCCCAAGTTAATAGCATAAATATTTATAATTGTTAGATCCTGTTGGAAAGACCTTTTAATTCTTCATCCCTTACTATAGTCTTTGGATTAAAATCTAATTTGTCTGACATGAGGATTGCTACCTAGCCTTGTTTTGAGGTCTATTAGCATGATAAATCATTCTCCACCCCCTTACTTTCAATCTTGAGATGTCTTTAGGTCTAAAATGAGCCTCTTGTAGACAGCATATGGATGGGTTTGCTTTTTTATCCAATCAGATAACCTGTGCTTTTGACTGGAGCATTTAGCCCATTTACGTTCAGAGTAACTATTGAAAGATATGAATATACTGCCATTGTATTACCTGTAAAGTCTCTGTTTCTTTAAGTTGTTTCTATTTCTTTTCAGTCTGTGTTACTTTTGGGCTCTCTCTTTGCTAACAAGATCCCCCTTAATAGTAGTCACATATTCTTTTAGTTTTTTTTCTGTTCTGGAAGCTCTTTATCTCTCTTTCCATTCTGAATGGCAGCCTTGCTGGATAAAGTATTCCTGGCTGCATGTTTTTCTCATTTAGTACCTTGAATATATCATGCCAGCCTTTTCTGGCCTGCCAGGTCTCTACGGAGAGGTCTGTTGCTAGTCTAATGTTCTTACCCCAGTAGGTTAAGAACCTTTTGTTTCAAGCTGCCTTTAGGATTTTCTCTTTATCTCTGAAATTTGAAAGCTTCACTATTATATGTCAGGATGTTGATCTACTTTTACTGATTTTGGTAGGGGTCCTTTCAGTGTCTTGGACCTGAATGTCTGTTTCCTTTTTCTAATTAGGGAAGTTCTCAGCTATGATTTGCTCAAATAAATCTTCTGGCTCTCTCTCTCTCTTCTCCCTCAGGGATGCAAATAGTTCTAATATTGTTTCTTTTTTTTTCTTTTTTTTTTTTTTTTTGCATTGCTGATTTCTTGAAGCCTCCACTCATGGTCCATTAGTTGTTTTTCTCTTTTGCTCAACTTCCTTCCTTTCTATCAACTTGCCTTGAATCCCAGCTCTGACTTCTTACTTATATCCATATCAGTTAGCTCTGTGGCAGAGAGTATTATCTCTGGTTCTTTCTTTTGCTGTGAATTCCTCCTAGTCATTTTGTCCAGAGAAGAAGGGATGGGGTAAAGAATATAATCTCATAATGTCACAAGGTTGACAAAATAAGATGATCCACTTGGTCTTGAGTGTGTTTTGGTCTCTATGTTAGAAAGCACTTGGGATCCCTGGGTGGCGCAGCGATTTGGCGCCTGCCTTTGGCCCAGGGGGCGATCCTGGAGACCCGGGATCAAATCCCACGTCTGGCTCCCGGTGCATGGAGCCTGCTTCTCCCTCTGCCGGTGTCTTTGCCTCTCTCTCTCTCTGTGTGAGAGAAATTAAAAATTAAAATGATAAATTTTTTAAAAAGTGCTAAATCCCAAAATTGTAAAATTTTTTGTAAATGTAAATGTAAATTGTATATATATACAAAAATAAAATTGAATATAGTGAAAGGAAGCCAAAAATGAAGACTATATCTATAAAAGGCAAATGTAAAAATAGAAAGTTAAAAAAATACTTAAAAACAAAGTGTTGATATAATACAAAACTAGTTGAAAAGGGACAAAAGAAAAAAGAAATGCAAAAAAAATTTTTTAAGATTTTTTTATTTATTCATTCATGAGAGACACATAGAGAGGCAGAGACACAGGCAGAAGAAGAAGCAGGCTCCACGCAGGAAGCCCGACGTGGGACTCGATCCCAGGACTCCAGGACCACTCCCTGGGCCAAAGGCAGGTGCTAAACTGCTGACCCACCCAGGGATCCCCAAGAAATGGAAAAAATTTAACTGAAAGATAAATAATGAGAAACAACCTTGAATTCTATATATTATTTTCTCCTAGTGCTGGAGTTTTGCAGTCCTGTTTGGTCCATAAACTTGCTGTTTACCTATTCTTCCAGCTGGTCTTCCAGGGGAAGGGGTTTGCTGCACTGATTCTCAGATGTCTTTGCCTGGGCAGAGTTGCACCAAGCCTTGTGCAGTGGGGGGCCAGGCTCATTGTAAGCTGGTTGCTGTGTGTGGCTTTTGTTCCCTGAAGGCTTTCCAGGCCTCTGTGTGCACCCATTCTGATATTTCTGGGAGAAGTCAGAGGATTGCCCAGTTTCTGTCCTTTATAGGGCCCAGTATGGAAAGCATTCACCCAATAGGGCCCTGCATTGAGGTTTCTGGCAAGCTGAGCTGAGAGCCCCTTCCAGGTTCACTGACTGAAACCAGTTTGCCCACTCCAATGCTTGGAAACACTGTCAGCTCAGGCAACTCTGTTCTTTCTGTGACCCTGGGGACCCTGATACTACACTGCCCACCTGGGATTCTGCCCTGCTTCACCACTGAGCACCTTATAGGCAGGGATGTCTCTTGCAGGATCAGATTTCTAAAGGTTCCAATTTTGTGCTAGTTCACTTTCTGGTAACCAGCTTCCACAGGCTCTTTCCCCCACTGTTTATCTTCTGACATATCCCTTCAGTTTTGCTTCTCCATACTCCTACCTTGCAGAAGGTGGGTGCTTTTCTATTTGTAGAATTCTAGTCATTCTTTTCTTATAATTCAGGTTGAATTCATCTAGGTGTTCAAAATGATTTAATAGGAATCTAACTAAATTCAGAGGACCAGATGAAATGAGATCCTCTACTCTTCTGCCATATTAGCTCTCCTCCCCTCCAGCAATCTTTTTTTTAATAAATTAATTTTTTATTGGTGTTCAATTTACCAACATACAGAATAACACCCAGTGCTCATCCCGTCAAGTGTCCCCCTCAGTGCCCGTCACTCACTCACCCCCGCCCTCCTCCCCTTCCACCACCCCTAGTTCATTTCCCAGAGTTAGGAGTCTTTATGTTCTGTCTCCCTTTCTGATATTTCCCACACATTTCTTCTCCCTTCCCTTCTATTCCCTTTCACTATTATTTATATTCCCCAAATGAATGAGAACATACACTGTTTGTCCTTCTCTGCCTGACTTATTTCACTCAGCATAATACCCTCCAGTTCCATCCACGTTGAAGCAAATGGTGGGTATTTGTTGTTTTTAATGGCTGAGTAATATTCCATTGTATACATAAACCACATCTTCCTTATCCATTCATCTTTCGATGGACACCCAGGCTCCTTCCACAGTTTGGCTATTGTGGACATTGCTGCTAGAAACATCGGGGTGCAGAAGAAATGGACGCATTCCTGGAAAGCCACAAACTACCAAAACTGGAACAGGAAGAAATAGAAAACCTGAACAGGCCAATAACCAGGGAGGAAATTGAAGCAGTCATCAAAAACCTCCCAAGACACAAGAGTCCAGGGCCAGATGGCTTCCCAGGGGAATTCTATCAAACGTTTAAAGAAGAAACTATACCTATTCTACTAAAGCTGTTTGGAAAGATAGAAAGATGGAGTAGTTCCAAATTCGTTCTATGAGGCCAGCATCACCTTAATTCCAAAACCAGACAAAGACCCCGCCAAAAAGGAGAATTACAGACCAATATCCCTGATGAACATGGATGCAAAAATTCTCAACAAGATACTAGCCAATAGGATCCAACAACACATTAAGAAAATTATTCACCATGACCCAGTAGGATTTATACCCGGGACACAAGGCTGGTTCAACACTCGTAAAACAATCAATGTGATTCATCATATCAGCAAGAGAAAAACCAAGAACCATATGATCCTTTCATTAGATGCAGAGAAAGCATTTGACAAAATACAGCATCCATTCCTGATCAAAACTCTTCAGACTGTAGGGATAGAGGGAACTTTCCTTGACATCTTAAAAGCCATCTACGAAAAGCCCACAATAAATATCATTCTCAATGGGGAAGCACTGGGAGCCTTTCCCCTAAGATCAGGAACAAGACAGGGATGTTCACTCTCACCACTGCTATTCAACATAGTCCTGGAAGTCCTAGCCTCAGCAATCAGACAACAAAAAGACATTAAAGGGATTCAAATTGGCAAAGAAGAAGTCAAACTCTCCCTCTTCGCCGATAACATGATACATATAAAACCCAAAAGCCTCCACTCTAAGATTGCTAGAACTCATACAGCAATTTGGTAGCGTGGCAGGATACAAAATCAATGCCCAGAAATCCAGCAATCTGTCTTAACAAATTTTCTGGGTGATTCTGGCATAGGCTAAATTTGGAGAACCATTGTACTATATTTATACTGCTCTAAGTTAAGGGTGTCCCAGCATCATTTCTATAGAAACATGGGTTGATTTATGTATGTATTTGTATGATTTATGTACTACTTTTCCATTTCCATTTCCAGTGTTACTATTATTCATATATAATAATGTTTTTCATAGGTTACATATAATAAAAATTAGATCAACTATAATGAAATTAAGTTTTTTAATACACAATAACTTTTCTTTAAAGTGCCACATATTGCTCCCCGAAATTTCTACCACACCCCTGTTTCTGAGAATAAATGAATTCTGGTCAAAATAACCAACATGAGCAAATTCATGGAGATAACAATGAAAATTGCAAATGTAGAAGCTTTACGAAAATTAACACTGACTTGAAAGGATGGTGCTCATTGAACAATAGTGGGAAATACCCTATCCTACGGTAGGTCTAGATCATGGAGGAGCTTCATTGGCAGCAGGTAAGTTTGAATGTTTGCAATGCTTTCTCTTTTTTCTAATTTTAAAAAGTTATTTATATTTTAAATCACAAATGATTAAAATATTCAGCCTACTCAAAATGTTAACATATGAACACTACACAACACATTTCAACAACAAAAAGAAGTACATAAACATAAATGCCTCATGACAATAACCCGATTGATATGTATTAGAGCATATTTTGTAGAATTTATAAATTCTACACACACAAAATATAAGTGCTAATAATTTTAAAGACATGACTCTTGCCAATCAATGTTGATAACATTAAAATATTATTTTTAACCACATTTTCAATGTGCCCAGGAGTGAGTAGTACTATTGGATGATATGGTTTGAAATCCAATCTGAATCATTACTGACATGAGTATTTAAATTTATACAATACCCTTTTGAAACTTGAATGTTTTATATATATATGTATATATATATATATACATATATATATATACACATATATATAATCATTCAACATATATATGTTTTATATATGTATATATATCTACAGATATATATTTATATCTCCAGCCGAATTAGAGCATTGAACAATGATATTAATCTAAGTATGTGGAGTTCCATTTAGTGTTACATTTATTATAAAAAATTAAGAGAAAATAGATTTCTTCAGAAACATAAAATAGAAAACTTAATGAAATAATGGCTATTCTCTAAAATCTCTCATTACCTTTAGGTAATGCTTATAATATATGCAGTAGTAAAAAACAGTGTATAATAGTAAAAAACAGGTAAGTAGAAATCATAAATTGAGCCTAATTAAATTATCAGCCAAGAAAAATAAATAAAATAATTTTTTTGCTAATGACCAATTATCTAGTCTCCAAAACTGTGAAACCACCCCAGAGGTAATATAAAGATGAAGCATTTTAACAACTCCTGAGAGTTTTGGAGAGAATATATGCAGAAACAAATAGTAAAATTGTTATTGCACGTTACCAAATAATTGGATTGCAAACAAGGTGAATTTTATGTTTCTGTCTAGAATTATTTTTTCAACATAAATTTTAGTTCAACATAGCAATCTGTCCCCATGCATGGCAATTGCTGGGATTACTTAAACTGGACCCATTGCAGCTTCTCATTTTGCCCCTATGGACTATGCAGATAATAGTGTCATATATATTAATTATGTAATAATTTGATTAAATGAGGTAACATATGTGCTAAATTAGCGCTTCTCAAGTGTGTCTACAAAACAGAATTAATCTGCGGTGCTTTTAAAAAACACTAATTCTTTGTTCCCATCCCAGACCAATTAAACCAGATTCTTTATAGTTGTTTCAAATGTACTGCCAGAGTTAAGAACCCTGGTGCTTATCATTTGATGATATAAGAGAAATCAACCAATACTCAAAACCATATACAAATAATTGCAGGGTTTTTTAATAGCCAGAATCTTATAGCTACTGGCAGAGGAAACCCAAAACAAATGTAATCTATATTGGCTCCAGTTAAAAATTCTTCTCCCAAACTGCTTATTTCTTGTCAATTACAACTTTCACTCCAATAAAAATTTCTTGTGATAATGGAAATCTTCTGTACCTGTGCCTCTGATAATGGGGCTCTGAGTCACATGCACTTGTTGAACTCTTGAGATGTGTGACTCTCAAGTGTGACTTGAGAACCTAGATTTTTAATTTTAATCAGCTTAAACCTAAATAGCCATATGTGGTTTATGGCTTCAATATTGAATGGCACAACTCAAGAATTATGAATGATCCAACAGTTAGTCAGGACCTGGAAGGCAGTGAGCTTTTCAGAAAAACACAGGAAATATTTTTGTTGATTAATGACTGATATAAGTAAACAGACCCCTGGAGAAGTAGAAGCAGGAATAGTAAGTATTTCAACACTGTTGTTGGATAAAATGTAGGGCTTTTTTATGGTAGTAGAATGTCCCTTAATATTGAATAGACAATGTCAATTTCAACCAAGGACACTGACTATCTCAAATTAGGCCAGAATTAGGACAAAAGTGAGTAGGATCTACAGCCTTTGGAAGGCTTTGGCCACCATCAAAGATAAGGCAAGCCCTTTCCCTTTTTAACAATGCTCTTAAAAACTTATTCTGACATTTGTTTAAAATGGTAGTGAAGGCTTTATTCAAGACTACTGAATAAGGCAGGGAGACTGAACTCAACTCCAAATACAGTAAAGAGAACTAGGGATTTACAGCTAATGAACAGAGGGAGGAGGTCAATATAAAATTACTAAAAGGAGACCTCAAGAGTAGGAGCATTCCTACTAAACTAGCTGAACAGTATTGCTAAAAGCAGGCCAAGGACAGGGCCAAGGCCTAGTCAAAAAGAGGGCTGTGAGGAGCTTGACTATAATTTGCTTAAGGTGTAAGTCTTTCTCAATGTCCAGCTAAAATAAACTTTTTAGCATTGAGAGAAAGATCACTGATTTTGAAAACCAAAGGTTCTAGAAAATATTTTGAAAAATGGCATGCAGTTGATGTAACATATGCTCTAATAACAAGAAATGCATAAAACCAAAAGTTTCAGAAATGTTTGTATGTGCATATATTAGAAGTTGAATTACATGAAAGTTACAATTACTTGGTTTATTTTCAGAATTCTTCGTTATTATCCAGAACAAACTTGAAAGTGTAAGATCAAAGCCTTTTGTTGCTGGTGTTAAGAAAGAAGCTCTACATTGAAGTTCCAGCTTGCTTCTATTCATTAATGTCCCTGCAATATCTTCTGGTGTGGTATAAAAGCAATAAAATGAAATTTGTTCTCTGCAGGTTTTGATATGTCATGATTATTTAAGTGTCATATTTTTTTGCAAATTTACTTTGTACGATGTTACACAGAGAAAAGTCATCTTCACACATTTCTTATGCTTCCAGGTAAATATGTTTAGAAAAGAATATATCTTGCTTTATCTTTTTCACATTAAAACTGGAAATTCATTGAGGAGGTCAGAACAAAGTCTTTATTCTTTATATTATATTTAGTAAACCTGCAAATCATAGTATTTAGTAAAACTACCTATCATACCATGAGCTGTAGTAGAACTATGAAAGATTTATAAACTAAATTTATGCTGGTATCAAAAGGAATATTGAAAAGAATAAGAGGGAAGAACATAAATATTGAATGAATAATAGTCAAGTGTCTTTATGTGGTCTTCTTCTCTTTTTTGGCCCTGGAATAATAATAATAATAATAATAATAATAATATATTTAATAATATATTAATATATAATTAATTATATATATTGTTGTTATTGTTATTACCTAATCATGTGTTTCTATTTAAGTGGAGATTTGTTTTATTGTTCTGTTTTTTACTA
This sequence comes from Canis lupus dingo, assembly GCF_003254725.2. Classification (NCBI taxonomy): domain Eukaryota; kingdom Metazoa; phylum Chordata; class Mammalia; order Carnivora; family Canidae; genus Canis; species Canis lupus. Next base: position 3,936,581 of record NC_064244.1, on the reverse strand, counting down.
TATGTATATTTTATTGAAGTTCGATTTGCCAACATATAGTATAACACCCAGTGCTCATCCCGTCAAGTGATCCCTCAATGCCCGTCACCCAGTCAACCCACCCACTCACCTCCCATTCCATTACCCCTGTTTGTTTCCCAGAGTTAGGAGTCTCTCATGTTTTGTCACCCTCTCTAATTTTTCCCAGTCATTGTCCCTCCTTTCCTCTATAATCCCTTTCATTATTTTATATATTTACCATATGAGTGAAACCATATGATTGTCCTTCTCCAATTGACTTACTTCACTCAGCATAATACTCTCCAGTTCCATCCACATCGAAACAAATGGTGGGTATTCATCATTTCTAATGGCTGAGTAAATTCCATTGAATATATAGACCACATCTTCTTTATCCATTCATCTTTTGATAGACACTGAGGATCCTTCCACAGTTTGGCTATTGTGGACATTGTTGCTATAAACATTGGGTTGCAGGTGTCTCAGCTTTTCACTGCATATGTATCTTTGGGGTAAATCCCCAGTAGTGCAATTGCTGAGTCATAGGGCAGGTCTATTTTTAACTCTTTGAGGAACCTCCACACAGTTTTCCAGAGTGGCTGCACCAATTCACATTCCCACCAACAGTGCAAGAGAGTTCTCCTTTCTCCACATCCTCTCCCAATATTTGTTATTTTCTGTCTTGTTCATTTTCCCCATTCTCACTGGTGTGAGGTGGTATCTCATTGTGGTTTTGATTTGTATGTCACTGATGGCAAGTGATGCAGAGCATTTTCTCATGTGCTTGTTGGCCATGTCTATGTCATCCTCTGTGAAATTTCTTTCTGTTCATGTCATTTGCTCATTTCATGATTGGATTGTTTGGTTCTTTGTTGTTGAGTTTAATAAGTTCTTTATATATCTTGGATACTAGACACTTACCTGATATGTCGTTTGCAAATATCTTCTCCCATTCTGGAGGTTGTCTTTTAGTTTTGTTGACTCTTTTGCTGTGCAGAAGTTTTTTATGTTGATTAATCGAAATACTTCATTTTTGCTTTTGTTTCCCTTGCCTTCATAGATGTATCTTGAAGAAGTTGCTGTGGCCAAGTTCAAAAAATGTGTTGCCTGTGTTCCTCTCTAGTATTTTGATGGATTCTTGTCTCACATTTAGATCTTTCATCCATTCTGAGTTTATCTTTATGTATGGAGTAGGAGAATGGTCTAGTTTCATTCTTCTCCATGTGGATGTCTGGTTTTCCCAGAACCGTTTATTGAAGAGACTTTTTTCCAGTGGATATTCTTTCCTGCTTCATTGAATATTAGTTGACGATAGAGTTGAGGGACCATTTCTGGTCTCTCTATTCTGTTCCATTGACCTATGTGTCTGTTTTTGTGCCAGCATCATACTATCTTGATGATCACAGCTTTGTAGTACACTTGAAATCTGGCATTGTGATGCCCCTGGCTTTTATTTTCTTTTTCAATATCCCCCTGGCTATTTGGGGTCTTTTCTGATTCCACACAAATCTTAAGACTACTTGTTATCTCGTTATCTTAAGATTACCAAGTCCATGGTATTTGGATAGAGATTGCATTGAACATGTAAAATGCCCTGGGTAGCACTGACATTTTCACAATATTAATTCTTCCAATCCATGAGCGTGGAATACTTTTCCATCTCTTTGTGTCTTCCTCAATTTCTTTCAGAAGTGTTCTATAGTTTTTAGGGTATAGATCCTTTACCTCTCTGGTTAGGCTCATTCCTAGGTATCTTATGCTCTTGGGTGCAATTGTAAATGGGATTGACTCCTTAATTTCTCTTTCTTCTGTCTCATTTTTCGTGTATAGAAATGCCACTGATTTCTGGGCATTGATTTTGTATCCTGCCACACTGCTGAACTGTTGGATGAGTTCTAGCAATCTTGGGGTGGAGGCTTTTGGGTTTTCTATGTAGAGTATCATGTCATCTGCGAAGCGGAAGAGTTTGACCTCTTCTTTGCCAATTTGCATTAATTTTATTTCTTTCTGTTGTCTGATTGCTGAGGCTAGAACTTCTAGTACTATGTTGAATAGCAGTGGTGAGAGTGGACATCCTGTCTCATTCCTGATCTTAGGGGAAAGGATCCCAGTGTATCCCCATTGAGAATGATCTTTGCTGTGGGCTTTTAAGATACTAAGGAATATTCCCTCTATCCCTATACTCTGAAGAGTTTTGATCAGGAATGGATGCTGTATTTTGTCAAATGCTTTCTCTGCATCTATTGAAAGGATCATATGGTTCTTGTTTTTTCTCTTGTTGAACTGATCTATCACGTTGATTGCTTTACGAGCATTGAACCAGGCTTGCATCCTGGGGATAAATCCCACTTCGTTCTGGTGAATAATCTTCTTAATGTATTGTTGGATCCTATTGGCTAGTATTTGGTGAGAATTTTTGCATGTGTGTTCATCAGGGATATTGGTCTATAATTCTCCTTTTTGGTGTATTCTTTGTCTGATTTTGGATTTAAGGTGATGCTGGCCTCATAAAATGAGTTTGGAAGTATTCTGTTCTTTTCTACCTTTGGGACAGCTTTAGTCGAATTGGTATTATATCTTCTTTAAACGTTTGATAGAATTCCCATGGGAGGCCAACTAGCCCTGGACTTTTGTGTCTTGGGAGGTTTGTGACAACTGCTTCAGTTTTCTCACTGGATATTGGCCTGTTCAGGTTTTCTGTTTCTTCGTGGTCCAGTTTTGATGATTTGTGGTTTTCCAGAATGCATCCATTTCTTTTTTTTTAAAATAAATTTATTTTTATTTGTGTTCAATTTGCCAAGATACAGAATAACCCAGTGCTCGTCCCGCCAAGTGCCCCCCTCAGTGCCCGTCACCCATTCACCCCCACACCCCGCCCTCCTCCCCTTCCACCACCCCAAGTTCATTTCCCAGAGTTAGGAATCTTCATGTTCTGTCTCCCTTTCTGATATTTCCTACCCATTTCTTCTCCCTTCCCTTCTATTCCCTTTCACTATTATTTATATTCCCCCAAATGAATGAGACCATATAATGTTTGTCCTTCTCTGCCTGACTTATTTCACTCAGCATAATACCCTCCAGTTCCATCCACATTGAAGCAAATAGTGCCTATTTGTCATTTCTAATGGCTGAGGATTATTCCATTGTATACATAAACCATTTCTTTTTTTAATTTATTTTTTATTGTGTTCAATTTACCAACATACAGAATAACACCCAGTACCCGTCACCCATTCACTCCCACGCCCGCCCTCCTCCCATTCTACCACCCCTACTTCATTTCCCAGAGTTAGGAGTCTTTATGTTCTGTCTCCCTTTCTGATATTTCCCACTCATTTCTTCTCCCTTCCCTTATATTCCCTTTCATTTTATTTATATTCCCCAAATGAATAAGAACATATAATGTTTGTCCTTCTCCGATTGACTTACTTCACTCAGCATATAACCTCCAGTTCCATCCAAGTTGAAGCAAATGGTGGGTATTTGTCATTTCTAATGGCTGAGTAATATTCCATTGTATACATAAACCACATCTTCCTTATCCATTCATCTTTCGATGGACACCGAGGCTCCTTCCACAGTTTGGGTATTGTGGACATTACAGCTAGAAACATCCAGGTGCAGGTGTCCCGGCATTTCATTGCATCTGTATCTTTGGGGTAAATCCCCAACAGTGCAATTGCTGGGTCATAGGGCAGGTCTATTTTTAACTCTTTGAGGAACCTCCACACAGTTTTCCAGAGTGGCTGCACCAGTTAACATGCCCACCAACAGTGTAAGATGGTTTCCTTTTCTCTGCATCCTCTCCAACATTTGTGGTTTCCTGCCTTGTTAATTTTCCCCATTCTCACTGGTGTGAGGTGGTATCTCATTGTGGTTTTGATTTGTATGTCACTGATGGAAAGTGATGCAGAGCATTTTCTCATGTGCGTGTTGGCCATGTCTATGTCTTCCTCTGTGAGATTTCTCTTCATGTCTTTTGCCCATTTCATGATTGGATTGTTTTCTTTGGTGTTGAGTTTAAGAAGTTCTTTATAGATCTTGGAAACTAGCCCTTTATCTGATAGGTCATTTGCAAATATCTTCTCCCATTCTGTAGGTTGTCTTTTAGTTTTGTTGACTGTATCCTTTGCTGTGCAAAAGCTTCTTATCTTGATGAAGTCCCAAAAGTTCATTTTTGCTTTTGTTTCTTTTGCGTTCGTCGATGTATCTTGCAAGAAGCTACTGTGGCCGAGTTCCAAAAGGGTGTTGGCTATGTTCTCCTCTAGGATTTTGATGGAATCTTGCCTCACATTTAGATCTTTTGTCCATTTTGAGTTTATCTTTGTATATGGTGAAAGAGAGTGCTCTAGTTTAATTCTTCTGCATGTAGATGTCCAATTTTCCCAGCACCATTTGTTGAAGAGACTGTCTTTCTTCCAATGGATAGTCTTTCCTCCTTTATAGAATATTAGTTGACCATAAAGTTCAGGGTCCACTTCTGGATTCTCTATTCTGTTCCATTGATCTATGTGTCTGTTTTTGTGCCAGTACCACACTGTCTAGATGACCACAGCTTTGTAGTACAACCTGAAATCTGGCATTGTGATGCCCCCAGATATGGTTTTCTTTTTTAAAATTCCCCTGACTATTGGGGGTCGTTTCTGATTCCACACAAATCTTAAAATAATTTGTTCTAACTCTCTGAAGAAGGTCCATGGTATTTTGATAGGGATTGCTTTAAACGTGTATATTGCACCTGGGTAACATTGACATTTTCACAATATTAATTCTGCCAATCCATGAGCATGGAATATTTTTCCATCTCTTTGTGTCTTCCTCAATTTCTTTCAGAAGTGTTCTATACTTTTTAGGGTATAGATCCTTTATCTCTTTGGTTAGGTTTATTCCTAGGTATCTTATGCTTTTGGGTGCAATTGTAAATGGGATTGACTTCTTAATTTCTCTTTCGTCAGTCTCATTGTTAGTGTATAGAAATGCCACTGATTTCTGGCATTGATTTTGTATCCTGCCACTCTGCCAAATTGATGTATGAGTTCTAGCAATCTTAGGGTGGAGTCTTTTTGGGTTTTCTATGTACAGTATCATGTCATCTGTGAAGAGGGAGAGTTTGACTTCTTCTTTGCCAATTTGAATGCCTTTAATAATGTCTTTTTGTTGTCTGATTGCTGAGGCTAGGACTTCCAGTACTATGTTGAACAGCAGTGGTGAGAGTGGACATCCCTGTCTTGTTCCTGATCTTAGGGGAAAGGCTCCCAGTGCTTCCCCATTGAGAATGATATTTGCTGTGGGCTTTTCGTAGATGGCTTTTAAGATGTCAAGGAAAGTTCCCTCTATCCCTACACTCTGAAGAGTTTTGATCAGGAATGAATGCTGTATTTTGTCAAATGCTTTCTCTGCATCTAATGAGAGGATCATATGGTTCTTGGTTTCTCTCTTGCTGATATGATGAATCACATTAATTGTTTTACGAATGTTGAACCAGCCTTGCGTCCCGGGTATAAATCCTACTGGGTCATGGTGAATAATTTTCTTAATGTGTTGTTGGATCCTATTGGCCAGTATCTTGTTGAGAATTTTTGCATCCATGTTCATCAGGGATATTGGTCTGTAATTCTCCTTTTTGGTGGGGTCTTTTCTGGTTTTGGAATTAAGGTGATGCTGGCCTCATAGAACGAATTTGGAACTACTCCATCTCTTTCTATCCTTCCAAACAGCCTTAGGAGAATAGGTATGGTTTCTTCTTTAAATGTTTGATAGAATTCCCCTGGGAAGCCATCTGGCCCTGGACCTTTGTGTCTTGGGATGTTTTTGATGACTGCTTCAATTTCCTCCCTGGTTATTGGCCTGTTCAGGTTTTCTATTTCTTCCTGTTCCAGTTTTGGTAGTTTGTGGCTTTCCAGGAATGCATCCATTTCTTCTAGATTGCCTAATTTATTGGTGTATAGCTGTTCATAATATGTTTTTAAAATCGTTTGTATTTCCTTGGTGTTGGTAGTGATCTGGCCTGCCAGATCTGTGTGGAGAGGTCTGCTGTTACCGTAATACTCCTCCCCATAAGAGTCAGGGATTTCTTGTCTCTTGCTGCTTTAAGGATCTTCTCTTTATCTTTGGAATTTGCAAGCTTCACTATTAAATGTCGAGGTGTTGGACGGTTTTTATTGATTTTAGGGGTGGGGGTCTCTCTATTTCCTGGATCTGAATGTCTGTTTCCTTTCCCAGATTAGGAAAGTTTTCGGCTAGGATTTGTTCAAATACATATTCCAGCCCTCTGTCCCTTTTGGCTCCCTCAGGTACCCCAAATAAACGTAGGTCTTTCTTCCTCAGGCTGTCGTTTATTTCCCTTAATCTATCTTCATGGTCTTTTAATTGTTTGTCTCTTTTTTCCTCAGTTTCCCTCTTTGCCATCAACTTGTCTTCTATGTTACTCACTCGTTCTTCCACCTCGTTAACCCTCGTCGTTAGGACTTCTAGTTTGGATTGCATCTCATTCAATTGATTTTTAATTTCTGCCTGATTAGATCTAAATTCTGCAGTCATGAAGTCTCTTGAGTCATTTATGGTTTTTTCTAGAGCCACCAGTAGCTGTATAATAGTGCTTCTGAATTGGCTTTCTGACATTGAATTGTAATCCAGATTTTGTAACTCTGTGGGAGAGAGGACTGTTTCTGAGTCTTTCTTTTGAGGTGAGGTTTTCCTTCTAGTCATTTTGCTCAGTGCCAAGTGGCCAAAAACAAGTCGTATTGGGAAAAGGAGAAAAAGAGAGGAGAGAAAGAAGGAAAGAAAAGAGAAAAAGAAAAAGAAAGAAGGAAGAAAAATTAAAATAAGAGAAGAAAAAGAGAAAGAAATAGAACGGAAAAAAGGGTGGGGGGAAGCAAACAGAAATCAGGAAGCAAAAAACAAAAACAAAAACAACAAAAAACAAACGGAAAAAAAAAAAACCCACAGGGATGTATCTTCTGATTCTGTGTACTTTAAGTCCCTTGACTTCCCCTGGTACTTGTCTGTCTAGCTAGTCTTCTGGGGGAGGGGCCTGTTGTGCTGATTTTCAGGTGTTAGCACTTGGGGGAGCTGCTCTGCCCCCTGCCTGGTGCAGGGCTCAGTGGGGGTTGTTTACCCCGTGAGGGCCCCGGAGGAATAACCGCAGTGGCGGGGCCAGCTCTGCAGCCCTGGAGTCAGCTCCCGCAGTAGCCCAGGAGCTCTCCGTCTGCAGGGCCTGGAGGCTCCAGGGCGGGGCCGCTGATCTGCTCAGCTGGGGCAGGAGCGTCCTCGCTGTCCTGGGCCCTCCTGGCCTCTGCCCGGGGGAGGCCGGATCCTGAGTGTGTCCCGGCGCCCTGTGCTCTGGGGCCTGCGCTGTTGGATTTGAGCTCCCGCCCCGCAGCCCCCTCCGCGGAGCCGCCCCCGAGCCCCCGGAGCTGCTCCCGCCCCGCAGCCCCCTCCGCGGAGCCGCCCCCGACCCCCCCCAGCTGCTCCCGCCCCGCAGCCCCCTCCGCGGAGCCGCCCCCGACCCCCCCGAGCTGCTCCCGCCCCGCAGCCCCCTCCGCGGAGCCGCCCCCGAGCCCCCCGAGCTGCTCCCGCCCCGCAGCCCCCTCCGCGGAGCCGCCCCCGAGCCCCCCGAGCTGCTCCCCCCGCAGCCCCGTCCGCGGAGCCGCCCCCGACCCCCCCCGAGCTGCTCCCGCCCCGCAGCCCCCTCCGCGGAGCCGCCCCCGACCCCCCCGAGCTGCTCCCCCCGCAGCCCCCTCCGCGGAGCCGCCCCCGACCCCCCCGAGCTGCTCCCGCCCCGCAGCCCCCTCCGCGGAGCCGCCCCCGACCCCCTCCAGCTGCTCCCGCCCCGCAGCCCCCTCCGCGGAGCCGCCCCCGACCCCCCCAGCTGCTCCCGCCCCGCAGCCCCCTCCGCGGAGCCGCCCCCGACCCCCCCGAGCTGCTCCCGCCCCGCAGCCCCCTCCGCGGAGCCGCCCCCGACCCCCCCGAGCTGCTCCCGCCCCGCAGCCCCCTCCGCGGAGCCGCCCCCGACCCCCCCGAGCTGCTCCCGCCCCGCAGCCCCCTCCGCGGAGCCGCCCCCGACCCCCCCGAGCTGCTCCCGCCCCACAGCCCCCTCCGCGGAGCCGCCCCCGAGCCCCCCGAGCTGCTCCCGCCCCGCAGCCCCCTCCGCGGAGCCGCCCCCGACCCCCCCGAGCTGCTCCCGCCCCGCAGCCCCCTCCGCGGAGCCGCCCCCGACCCCCCCGAGCTGCTCCCGCCCCGCAGCCCCCTCCGCGGAGCCGCCCCCGAGCCCCCCGAGCTGCTCCCGCCCCGCAGCCCCCTCCGCGGAGCCGCCCCCGACCCCCCCGAGCTGCTCCCGCCCCGCAGCCCCCTCCGCGGAGCCGCCCCCGAGCCCCCCGAGCTGCTCCCGCCCCGCAGCCCCCTCCGCGGAGCCGCCCCCGACCCCCCCGAGCTGCTCCCGCCCCGCAGCCCCCTCCGCGGAGCCGCCCCCGAGCCCCCCGAGCTGCTCCCGCCCCGCAGCCCCCTCCGCGGAGCCGCCCCGAGCCCCCCGAGCTGCTCCCCCCGCAGCCCCCTCCGCGGAGCCGCCCCCGAGCCCCCCGAGCTGCTCCGGGTCCCGCCGTGCGCTGCAGCCCTTAGGGAGCTCGGCGCACTCTCCCGGGGCGCAGGTGTCTGTTAGTGTCCCCGGAGCCCGAGGGCATCCCCGCCCTCCTGGGTCCTGCTCCACCTCCCCGCGAGCCCCTTTCCGCCCGGGAAGGTCGGTGCAGCTCCTGCTCCTCCGGGACGGGGCTCTCCTGTCCTGGGGACACTCGCCCCGGCCTCAGCCCGGCTCCTCGCGGGGCCCTCCCCCTTGGAGGCCTTTTGTTTCTTTATTTCTTTTCCCCGTCTTCCTACCTTGATAGAAGCCGAACTCTTCTCACTGTAGCATTCCAGCTGTCCTCTCTTTAAATCTCAGGCCGAATTCGTAGATTTTCAGGAAAATTTTAAGGTTTTCTAGGTAATTTGGTGGGGACAGGTGACTTGGGGACCCCACTCTTCCGCCATCTTGCCCCGCCTCACATAAACCATTTCTAATTGATTAGCGTATAGCTGCTCATAATACCTTGTTTAAATCATTTGTATTTCTTTTTTTTAAATTTTTTTTATTTATTATTTATGATAGTCACAGAGAGAGAGAGAGAGAGAGAGAGAGAGAGAGGCAGAGACACAGGCAGAGGGAGAAGCAGGCTCCATGCACCGGGAGCCCGATGTGGGATTCGATCCCGGGTCTCCAGGATCGCCCCTGGGCCAAGGCAGGCACCAAACCGCTGCACCACCCAGGGATCCCAATCATTTGTATTTCTTTGGTATTGGTTGGGATCTCTCTCCTCTTTCATTCATGATTTTATTTATTTGAGTCTTTTTTCTTTTTAATAAGGATGGCTAATGGTTTACCAATCTTATTAATTCTTTCAAAGAACCAAAACCTGCTTTTTTTTTTTTTTTTTTCAAAACCTGCTTTTGTCAATTTGTTCTACAGTTCTTCTGGCATCTATTTCATTGAGTTCTGCTAAAATATTTATTATCTCTCTTCTTCAGCTTGGTGTAGGTTTTACTTGCTGTTCTTTCTCTAGTTCCTTTCGGTGCAAGGTTAGCTTGTGTATTTAAGTTTTTCCCAGTTTTTTGAGGGAAGCTTGTATTGCAATGTATTTCCCTCTGAGGACTGCTTTTCCTCTATCCCAAAGATTTTGAATGGTTATATCTTCATTTTAATTAGTTTCCATGAATCTTTTTAATTGTTCTCTAATTTCCATGTTGACCTTTCATCTTTTAGAAGGATGCTCTTTAACCTCCCCGTGTTTGAGTTTCTTCCAAATTTCTTCTTGTGATGGAGTTCTAGTTTCAATACTTTCTTTTACTGTGTTCTAAAAATATGCAGGGGACAATCCCAATCTTTTGGTATCAGTTGAGACCTGATTTGTGAACCAGTATGTGGTCTAATCTGGAGAAACTTTCATGTGCACTTGAGAAGAACGTGTATTCAGTTGCGTTCAGATGGAAAGTTCTGTATATATCTGTGAAATCCATCTGGTCCTGTGTATCATTTAAGGCCCTTGTTTCTTTGGAGATGTTGTGCTTAGAAGACCTGTCATTTGCAAAAAGCGCTGTGTTGAAGTGTCCCAGTATTAGTGTATTATTATCTATGTCTTTACTTTGGTTATTAATTCATTGATATAATTGGCATCTCCCACATTAGGGGCATAAATATTCATGAATTTTAGGTCTTCTTCTGGATAAAGTCTTTAAATATGATATAGTGTCCCTCTTCATCTCTTACTACAATATCTGGGATAAACTTTAATTTATCTGATATGAGGAGTGCTACCCCTGCTTTCTTTTGAGGACCATTTGAATGGTAAATAATTCTCCAACCTTTCATTTTCAGGCTGGAGGTGTCCTTGGGTCTCTTGTAGACAGCAAATAGATGGGTCTTGCTTTCTTTATCCAGTCCAAAACCCTGTGTTTTTTGATGGGATCATTTAGCCCATTCAGGTTCAGAGTAACTATTGAAAGATATGAATTTAGTGTCATCATAATACCTATTCAGTCCCTGTTTTTGTGGATTATTTCTTTGAGCATCCTCTTTCTTTTACAGAGGCCCCCTTAATATTTCTTGCAGAGCTGGTTTAGCCGTCACATATTCTTTCAGTTTCTGCCTATCTCCTTCTATTCTGAATGAGAGTATTGCTGGATAAAGTATTCTTGGCTGCATGTCTGCATGTTCTTCTCATTTAGGACCCTGAATATATCCTGCCAGCCCTTTCTGGCCTTCCAGGTCTCTTTGGAGAGGTCTCCTGTTAATCTAATATTTCTCCCCATATAAGTTAAGAATCTTTAGTCTCATGCTGCTTTAAGAATTTTCTCTTTATCTTTGGAATTTGCAAGTTTCACTATTAAATATTGAGGTGTTGAATGGTTTCTGTTGTTTTTTTTGGGAGGAACCTCTCTATCTCCTGGATCTGAATGCCTGCTTCCCTCCCCAAATTAGGGAAGTTCTCAGCTTTGATTTCTTCAAATATATTTTCTGGCCCTCTGTCCCTCTCAGCATTTTCTGGAACCCCAATTATACATAGATTTTTCCTTCTGAGGCTGTCATTTATCCCCTTAGCCTTTCCTCCGGGTCTTTTGTTTTTCTCTTTTTTCCTCAGCTTCCTTTCTTGCCATCAACTTGTCTTTTATGTTGCTCACTCTTTCTTCCACCTCATTAACCCTAGCTATTAAGACATCCAGTTTGGATTGCATCTCATTTAATTGATTTTTAATTTCGGCCTGATTAGATCTAAATTCTGCAGTCATGAAGTCTCTTTATGCTTCTTTCCAGAGCCACCAGTAGCTTTATAATTGTACTTCTGAATTGGCTTTCTGACATCGAGTTGTAATCCATATTTTGTAACTCTGTGGCAGAGAGTACTGGTTCTACTTTCTTTTGTGGTGAACCCTTCCTTCTAGTCATTTTGCTCACTGCAGGGTGGCTGTATGAGCAGGCTGAGTCAAGAATATCAACCAGGACCTAACTAAATTTCACCCTAGATGATTCTGATGAGGTCAGTGACCAGAAAATGAAAACAAAGATCAGAACAAAATAGAACAAAAGGACCACTAAGGTGAAAAACAAATTTTAAAATAAGTTGTAAAATATAAGGCCAAAAATCCAAAGAGGAAGAAAAAAAGTAGAGAAAAAAAACAAAAGTAAAGAGGAAAAAGAGAAAAAAAGAAAAAAAGAGAAAAAAAAGGGGGGATACTGGGAGATGGTGGTGGTGAAGAAGTTGTAGTGGAGGGAGAATGTAGTCTACCTGAGGGGTTCTAGAGGGTGATCTTCTTGGTTCTGCGTGTATTAAGTTCTGTATGTTAAAAGATGCTCAGTCCCAAATTTATTTAAACCAGAAATACTTATAGAAAACCCCAACATTGACCACCAAAACATAAATGAGATAAAGGAGGGGGGCAGAATGGGAATGAAGAGAGAATATAACCTCACAGAATGAACCAGCACGGTATACCACTTGATTCTGGGTACATGCTGGTCATGTTTTAGAAGATATTAACTTGTGCCATTATAGAACAAAATAAGGAAGAGAAAACAAAAAACACAAAACAAAAACCCATATCTCATATATCTCCCAAAATCAAATTGAATATGTTGAATGGAATCCAGAAGTAAAAAATATATCTAAGCCATGTAATTGTAGAAATATGAAAGTGAAAAAGAAAGAAACTTAAAAATGAAGAGCTGGTAAAATATTGTAGTTAAGGTGGGGAAAGAGAAAAATATTGGAAATTTTTAGTCTGGTATAAAAACGAGTTGTAATGGAAAAAGGGGAAAAAAATTAAAAAGAAAAAGCACTGGTACCCTCTAGTTTTATATACTGTAAATCTCTCAACTCCCCCTGGAGCTTTCCAGCGCTGCTTGTTCAAGAACTTACTCTTCCCCTGTCCTTCCAGCTGGTCTTCTGGGGGAGGGGCGGGCTGTGCCGATTCTCAGGTGTGTGCACCTTGGGGAGCTGCCCCGCCCCCTGCCAGGTGCCGGGCTCCGTGGTAGCTGTTTACCCCGTGAGGCCTCTGTCCCCTGGCAGCCCTGCTCCGTCCCAGGCACAGGGTGACACCAGGAGGGACAACCCCACCGGCGGCGGCCAGGTCTCCCTGGCCCTGGAGGGCGCCCCCCGCCCCCCGCAGTGACTCCCGCCATCTCCCAGTCCGCAGGGGCCCGGATGCTCCCGGAGCAGGAGCGTCCTCGCTGTCCTGGGCCCTCCCCGCCTCGGCCCGTCCCGGGGGGAGGCGGGATCCCGGCTGTGTCCCCGGCGCCCTGGGGTCCGGGGCCTGCGCTGCTGGAGTCGCGCTCCCGGGGAGCCCCCTCCGCCCGGAGCCCCGCCCGACCCCCTGGCTGCTCCCCGAGGCCGCGGGGCGCGCTCCGGCCCTTTACGGAGATGGGCCGGTGTGGGGGGCGCTCTCCCCCGGCGCCCCTCCTCGGTCAGTGACCCCGGGACCTGGAGGTCCCCCCCCCCCCCGATCCCGCCCGGGGTCCCTGCTGAGCGCCTTTCCTGGGGAGGAATCCGGGGCGGATTGTAAAGCTCCCGCTGGTCCGGGGCTGGGCTTTCCCGCCGGGAGGCTCCCTGCAGGCCTTAGCCCGGCTCCTCCGGTGCCCCTCCCCACTGATTCTATTTATTTATTTATTTATTTATTTATTTATTTATTTATTTATTTATTTATTATTTATTTATTTGATTAATTAATTTATTCATTTTCTGCCTTCCTACCTCGCTAGAAGTGAAAACTTCTCTCTGTAGTGTTCCTTTCGGCTGTTCTCTCTTTAAATCTCAGGTCGAATTCATAGGTGTTCAGGATGGTTTGTAAGTTAAATTGGTAGGGCCAGGTGCATTGGGGCCCTAGTCTTCCACCATCTGCCCCACCTCGTTGTTGTTTTTTTTTAAAGATTTTTTAGTTATTTAAGAGAGAGAGACGGAGGGAGACAAGAAGACTCCATGCCAAGAGGGGAGCCTGAGGAAGTGCTCCATCCCACAACTCTGAGATCATGACCTGAACCAAAATCAAGAGTCAGAAGCTTAACCAAGGTGCCACCAGGTGCCCCTGTTTTATTTATTTTTAAAATATTTTATCAACTTTTCCTATTCCTAAATATTAATTTTTATTCTTATTTATTTGAAAATCCAGGTGAAATAAAATTAAATAATACACTTACATATTTAATCAGATTTTTCCAGTATCCCAAATTATTATACCATTTCAAATGTGCTTATATTGATAGGCTACTGTTTTAGTGGAAAAAGAAAATTGGTAGGTATTTAAAGTTCTATGTTTAAGAATTTGATCTTTCACCTATAGGGCTTAATATATAATATAAAGTAACTGTAGATCCCAAAGATAGATTCAAAGTGATTTCTTTGTCACATCTCTCATTGACACAGACAAATTTTTAAGTTAAATACATATGTACTCCATCAGCCCAATATTTTGTTATGAAAAATATAAGACTCAGGTAGAGGAAAATAGTTTACATCATTTTATCTACCTATAGAACCTATTTCTTTAAACAATCTTAGAGAGTTTGAAGAATGAGTTGTAACAAATCATATACAACATATAATTCTACTTCGTGTAGAGTTCCTTTCACAACTTGATATTTAAAATATGATCATTTGGCCTCTAAAGAGCATCTAGTTATAGTGATATCTTCCTCTCTCTCTCTGTCTCTCTCTCTCCCTCTCCAGAAATGAATTACATTTTTTATTGATGTATAATTAACATAAAGTTACATATTACTTTCAAGTGTACAATATAAAGATTCAATAATTCTACATATTTCTCCATTCTCATAAAGATAAATATACTCTAAATGCCCCTTATTTCACTTATTCCCACACCCACCTTCCCTCTGGCAACCACTAGTCTATTCTCTGTATTTGACAGTCTTGTTTTTTGTATCCTTTTTACTTTGTTCATTTGTTTATTAAATTTCTCTGTCTGATTTATTTCAGTTAGCATTATACACTCTAGATCCATCCATGTTGTTGCAAATGGCAAGATTTCATTCTTTTTATGGCTGAGTAAATACTCCAGTACTGGAGTAAATATAATTAAATAGATATAGATATATATCATTATATAGATATATATATCTCATTTTCTTTATTCATTCACCCATTGTAGGAGTCTCTCATAGTCATATTATATATATATATATCTCCATCATAAATAGTTCTTACTTAACATTGAGTCAAATTCTACTTTCATATAATTTATTTCTATTGTCGAAGCCACAACATGAGTAAAAATTTTTTTAATATTACATGAAGTTAGCATTCCAAGCCTCCAATAAAGCAGGTCTCATTCTTCCATTCGTCTGCCTTCCCTGTGCCCCCTACATGTGCAGAGGACCCCAGAGAACCTTCTAACAGGTACTCCTGTTCTGCTCTATGAAACCAGAAGCCTCTGCATTCAACAGCCCCTACCTTCTAGGACAACAGAATCTTTTGTCCTCCCTGTTTTCTGAGCTCCAGGCCATCTTCTGGGTTACCAGGCATTACCTTCTATGACCCCCACCGCCCTAAACTCTATTGAATGTGTGCACCTCACCTTTTTCCAGTCTCTCTAATTAAAGGAGAAAGGGAAGACAGTGGTGGAGTAGAACTCTAGGCTCAGTCTTGTGGAACAAACACAACTGGATAACCATCAAATCTTCCTAAATATTCCAGAAATTGACCTGAAGACTGCTAAAGGAAGAGAAGAAGCCACACTGAAGAAAGCAGGAAGTACAGAGATGTGGTTTAGGGGAGAAATGGACCCCCATGTGTTGCAGAAGGAAGGGAGTCATGGTCACAGAGAAGGGGGATGGGGGGAGAGAGAGAAACACACAAAGAGATGCACAACGAAAACATTTCCCCAAAGCCAGTGGCTTAGAAAATGAGAAGGGCTGAATTTTGAGAGTTCTTGCAACAGTAGGGCTTAAAGCCTGGAGTTTTAAAGGTCCATGAGTTTGGCTGGGTAGAATCTTGAGGGTGCTGCTTTGAAGAGAAGACAGGCAGGCAGCACTGGATATAGCAATCTGAAAGCACCTGGGGCAAACAACACGGTGGGGAGATTATTTGCTCTTCTTGGAGCCTGTTCCTGAGAGGCAGTATTCATGGAGATGCCTCTCTGGAAACAAAAGACATGTGACATTTCCTTCCTCTGCCTCTTCCTCAGTATAAACACAGAGCCACCTGCAGGAAGGAGCACAGTGCCAATACTGACTGCTGAATTTCCTTACACCAGGCCCCAGCCCCCTGGGCTCCAGTGGAACTGCTCTTCTCACTCATCCTCACTCAGCACAGCAGGCCCCTCCCCCAGAGGATCAGCACAAACCCCTGTCCACACCATGCCACCCAAACAGAGAATTCTGCAGGGCCTCACTTCTGGTGAAAGTGGTGACAGGTCTCGTTGCACAAGCAGACCACAGTACACCTAGTTAAAACTTGCCACATTCAGGCTGGGAACCAAACACTGCCCACAACAGGCAAGGGGAGCCTCTGCAGACCCTGGGCCTGAAGGACAGAACCCAGAACACAACAGCAGAGCACATGCAGCTCATTCCAGAGATACTCTCTGAAGTGCCAGGCCCTAGACACTATCTGACTTCTTTCTTTTTTTTAATAATAAATTTATTTTTTATTGGTATTCAATTTGCCAACATACAGAATAACACCCAGTGCTCATCCCGTCAAGTGCCCCCCTCAGTGCCCGTCACCCATTCACCCCCACCCCTCGCCCTCCTCCCCTTCCACCACCCCTAGTTCGTTTACCAGAGTTAGGAGTCTTCATGTTCTGTCTCCCTTTCTGATATTTCCTACCCATTTCTTCTCCCTTCCCTTATATTTCTTTCACTATTATTTATATTCCCCAAATGAATGAGACCATATAATGTCTGTCCTTCTCCGATTGACTCCTTTCACTCAGCATAATACCCTCCAGTTCCATCCACGTTGAAGCAAATGGTGGGTATTTGTCGTTTCTAATGGCTGAGGAATATTCCATTGGATACATAAACCACATCTTCTTTATCCATTCATCTTTCGATGGACACTGAGGCTCCTTCCACAGTTTGGCTATTGTGGACATTGCTGCTATAAACATCAGGGTGCAGGTGTCCCAGCATTTCATTGCATCTGCATCTTTGGGGTAACTCCCCAACAGTGCAATTGCTGGGTCGTAGGGCAGGTCTATTTTTAACTCTTTGAGGAACCTCCACACAGTTTTCCAGAGTGGCTGCACCAGTTCACATTCCCACCAACAGGGCAAGAGGGTTCCCTTTTCTCCACATCCTCTCCAACATTTGTGGTTTCCTGCCTTGTTAATTTGCCCCATCCTCACTGGTGTGAGGTGGTATCTCATTGTGGTTTTGATTTGTATTTCCCTGATGGCAAGTGATGCAGAGCATTTTCTCATGTGCATGTTGGCCATGTCTATGTCTTCCTCTGTGAGATTTCTCTTCATGTCTTTTGCCCATTTCATGATTGGATTGTTTGTTTCTTTGCTGTTGAGTTTAGTAAGTTCTTTACAGATCTTGGAAACTAGCCCTTTATCTGATACGTCATTTGCAAATATCTTCTCCCATTCTGTAGGTTGTTTTGTTGACTGTATCCTTTGCTGTGCAAAAGCTTCTTATCTTGATGAAGTCCCAATATCTGACTTCTTTAAAAGGCTACTACATGACTGGTTTTCCTAACACAGAGAGGAAGGCAGAGACTTAGACAAAATGTGAAGATGGAGGAATTTATCCAAATGAAAGAAAAAAATAAGGCCACAGCCAGAGATTTAAATAAAACAGATATAAATAACATGCCTGATGAAAAATTTTAAGCAACAATCATAAGGATATCCACTGGGCTTGAAAAAAGACTACAGTGATTGAAGAGTTAAAAAGAAAAATCAGAGCTGAAGAGTGCAATAAATGAGATTGAAAACAGGCTTGATGCAATGAAAAGTAGGCTGGAGAAACAGGAATGAATTAGTGACCTAGAAGGCAAAATAGTGGAAAATAATGAAATTGAACAAAAGAGAAAGAATTATGCAATATAAGAATAGACTTAGGGAACTCAGTGACTCAATCAAACATAGTAACAACCGTATCATAGGAGTCCCAGAAAAAAAAGAGAGAGAAAAGAGAGTAAAAATATATAAGTATTAAATTTCTTAATTTATTAAGAAATGATAGCTGAAAACTTCCATAATCTGGGGAAGGAAATAAATATCCACATTGAGGAGGCACAGAGAACTACCATCAAAATCAAAAGCAGACCTACACTGAGACATATTATAATTAAACTGGCAAAATGTAGTGATAAAAGAGAACACAGGTTAGAATTGTGCAGGTCAAATTATATGCAGATTTTTTTCGATACATACAGTCCAGTACTGTAAATATATTTTTCCTTATAATTTTCTTAACATTTCCTTTCCCTGGATACACCATTTAATATATATCACATAAAAAATAAGAGATTAAATAGACAATAATTAAATAGATTAAGTAAAAATAGAGCACTGGGCTGGTGACTGGCACCAGAAATATTACCTAATAATTATCATCAGAACAACTGAAAGTGCTTTATAAAAATTGTGTTTATAGATATGAAGATTAAATAAGATGACATATTTAATATATTTAAAAGTGGCATTATTCAGTGGGATTATTAGGGAGAATTCACTTAGAATCCAGAGATAGAACTCAATATATCTATAATATTATATCAACACTTTTCTTAGTTAAGAATAACCCTTATATTTTGTACACCTAAAACTAGTATAATATTGTATGTCAAATATGCTTCAACACAACATCAAGAAAACAATCTGATTTAAAAATGAGCAAAGGACCTGAATCAACATTTTTCCGAAGAAGGCATGTAGATGAACAAACATGAAAAGAGGTTCAACATCATTAATCATCAGGGAAACGCAAATCAAAACCACAATAAGATGTCATCTCACACCTGTCAGAATGTCTAAAATAAAAAACACAAAAAATAACTAGTGTTGGTGAGAATATGGAGAAAAAGAATGTGCACTGTTGGGAATGCAAATTGGTGCAGCCACTATGGAAAACAGTATGGAGCCTTCTCAAAAACTTAAAAGTAGAATTATTATGTGATCCACTACTGGATATTTACACAAATAAAATGAAAACACGAATTCAAAAAGACATATGCACCTCTATGTCTATTGTAACATTATTTACAATAACCAAGACATGAAGCAGCCCAGGTGTCCATAAAGGAATGGATAAAGAAGAAGGATGGACCTAGAAAGTATAATGCTAAGTGAAATACATCAGACAGAGAAAGGTAACTACTATATGATATCAATAATATGTGGACATTTTAAAAAAAGCAAAGAAACAAAACAATATAATAAAAATAAAAGAACAGACTATTAAATATTGAGAACAAACTGGTGGTTGCCAAAGGAGAGGTGTATGTGGAGGGAATGTAATGGGTGAAAAAATTATGCCTCAATAATTTTTTAAAAAAAATAATCTTTAGGGCAGCCTGGGTGGCTCAGCAGTTTAGCGCTGCCTTCAGCCCAGGATGTGATCCTGAAGACCCCGGATCAAGTCCCATATCCGGCTCCCTGCATGGAGCCTGCTTCTCCCTCTGCTTGTGTCTCTGCCTCTCTCTCTCTCTCTCTCTTTCTCCCTCTCTCTCTCTCTCTCTCATCTCTCTGTGTCTCTCATGAATAAATAAAATCTTTTTTAAAAATCTTTAAATGCTTTGAGACATAATATTGACTGAAAAATCACATTGTAAACTTTGAGATTCAAGACAAAAGTATGTACTTAAACAGTGAGCTCTAGTCAAATTTGTTTCTTGCAGGAGTGTAGGCTAATAATTCTGAATATACACATATGCTAGGGTTAAACAAATAAAGGGGTGATTGAGAGAGGAAGGTCGATTTCTCATTGTTGGAGAAAAAAGTTATAGATAAGCAAGATAGAATGAACTCTGATAATGGGCATATGGGAAATCTGTACTATTTTTGCAGCTTGTGTGTAAGTCTAAAACTACTTTAAACTGAAAACATTTTAGGGATACCTGGGTGGCTCAGCAGTTAAGTGTGTGCCTTCGGCTCAGGGAATGATCCTGGAGTCCCGGGATCGAGTCCCTCATTGGGCTCCCTGCATGAAGCCTGCTTCTCCCTCTACCTGTGTCTCTGCCTCTCTCTCTTTGTGTCTCTCATGAATAAATAAATAAAACTATGAAAGAAAGAAAGAAAGAAAGAAAAAGAAAGAAGAAAGAAAGAAAGAAAGAAAGAAAGAAAGAAAGAAAGAAAGAGAAAGAAAGAAGGAAAACATTTTAAAGTGATTACCCAGAGAGCATTTGCATAATGATATGAGAAGACAAATTTAAGATTTGGACAGCTCAGATTCTATTTTGATAAAATATGTTGTCTTTCATAATTTAACCATTTTACTTCAAGGTTGTGCTTTTTTATTTCCAAAGTGTGTAGAACACATCATGTTTGCCTCAGAAGGGTAAGATAAAACGATTGACTTTACAAGCCTTAGATAAAGCTTTATAACTAATGCCTGTAAGGATCAAATAAGATAGCAGTAAAAGTGATATGAAGATATAAAGTATGCAAGAAGCAAGACAAAGTTGGCCACACAGAGGTCTGAAAACAAAATTGAATTTAAAGCTTGTTTGGCAAGGAAAGGGGACCTATAGGTGTGACTTCAGAGTATTGTCTGAAACAGAAATTGAAGGGATTATATATAGGGCAAAAAAGGAAGAATAAGACCAAATAGGACAAGATGATGAGTTCAAGTCAGGTTGGCTGATGAGGTAGAGTGTAAAGTTATCTTCGCAATTATCTTTACAGTTTGCATCACCAATATGGAGTGACTGGGTTTTAAATAGGTCTGGGATAGAGAAAAAAATTTCAGAGAGCCTAGGGTCATGCTTATATACACTTGCTCAAAACTTGGCAAGATATTACCGCAGGCTAATTTTCTTTACACATAAAGTTGATGAGTAGATGTCCCACCACTTGAGCTCTGACCATTGGGAAATTTTATTATCACTGTCTTTCAGAGCCACCTCTGTATGGAGTTAGAATGTAGCAACAAACCATTTTTAACTTGTGTTCTTTTAAAAGTTGATCCCTCCATGAATCATGTTTGGCTTCTTCCCTCTTCTATTAGCTAGGCATAGGGACACACACACACACACCTCCTGACTCACATGGCTACAGTGATCTGAAAAAGAGATGCTAATGTTGGATGATATGGACGTCTGAGTCACCAATTCAATTTACTTGAACCCTCTTGCTTTTCTCATGCCCTATACTCGATGTGCCACAGCTATCCTACAGACTGCTACTGAACATACCTATCATTGTAATGCAGATCATCTGACAAAATCCAGATTGTGATGGAAAGTTATGGTCTTATAAACTTTATGTCCTATGGTCAGTAGATCCATCTCTACCAAGGTCTTTTTTTTTTTTTTAACAGTATAGCCTTACTTTAAGGGTATGGCTTCTACTATTTGAGATTGCCATTAACTCCACATTCATCTTTCCAACCACCTCATATAATGGAGCCTCTCAGTTTATAGGATCCAAGCATCCTGTTTAACCCTAAGCTGAACCTCCTATAGGGTTCTTTCCTACTCTGAGTCCCATTCAAAGCCATAAGCCTTCCATATCACCTGATATATGGGTAAGATCAATATTTCCAACTTATAAATATGCATCCTCCAGGACCCAAAAAGGATTACTGAGCATGTGTTTCATTCTTCACTGTGGGTTTAAAAAAAATGTAGACAAAAAAATTTGTCTTTCACTTTGAATGGGGTGACTCATCTGAGATAGCATATCTCATATCATATCATAGCATATCTCAGCATGTCTCAGTACTAAATACCTAAAAAATTTCCTGATATGTTAGGCTATAGAATGTTTATAGGGTGTGTCTCACCTTCTGGAATGCAAATGTCTATGAAGGCATCCAATTTATTTGTGACCTCTTAGTCAAATGGAATGATGAACTTGGTTCTGTAGACATAGTGGGCTGATGTGATATTCATCAGCATTTCCAATTCGATCACATCCCCTCAGACTATGTCATGACAGAGGATAAGAGAGGGATCATAGCCATGTAAATGTATAGAGTTGTCCATCCCAAGTGGTTTCAAATTGTTTCTGCTCGTTTCTGGTATAGGATAAAAAAAGAATGCATTCATTCAATTTTAAAATCAGAGAGTGAGACAGATCCAAATTTGTTCCCTTCTCCAATATTTTTTGGCTATTCAGAGTCACAGGGATTCCATGTGACTTCCATTTTTAGAGTGTTTTTTTTTTTTTTTCTATTTCTGGAAAAAAAATCCAATGAGATTCTGATAGAGACTGCATTGAATCTATACATCACTTTGGATAGTATTGACTTAAAAAAATATTGTCCAATAATCCATGAGCACAGAATGTGTTTCCATTTATTTGTATCATTTTTATTTTGTTTAGCAATGGTTTATGGTTTTCAGCATACAAGTCTTTCATCTCCTTGGTTAAGTTTTTTCCTGAGCATTTTATGCTTTTTGACATAAAAATGAAATTGTTTTCTTAATTTCCTTTTCACTTTGGTCATTGTTAGTATATAAAAAAGCAACCTGATTTTTGAATATTGATTTTGTACCCTGCAACTTTTCTGATTAGTCCTAACACGTTTTCTGTGGAATCTTTAGAATTTTCTACACATAAGATTATCACATCTGTGGGGGTGCCTGGTTGCTCAGTTAGTTGGATGTTCAGCTCTTGATTTTAGCTCAGGTTATGATCTCAGGGTCCTGGGATCAAGCCCCGATTGGGCTCTGTTCTCAGTGGGGAGTCTGCTTGAGGATTCACTCCTTTTCGTTTGCCCTTCCCCCAACTCACTCTCTTGCTCTCTAAAATAAATAAATCTGTATAAAGATCATGGCATCTGTGAACAGAGCTAATTATTCTTTTTCAATTTGTGTGCCTTTTTTTTTTCTTGTCTAATTGTTATGGCTATAACTTCCAGTACTATGTTGAATAGAAGTGGCAAAGACGGGCATACATCTTTGGATAGATGAACAAGACATCTTTGCCTTGTTCTTGACTGTAGAGGGAAAGTGTTCAGTCTCTCGTCATTGAGTATAATGTCAGCTGTGAGCTCTTCATACAAGGATTGTATTATGTTGAGGTAGTTTACTTCTATTCCTAGTTGATTATTTTTTATCAGGAAAGATTGCTGAATTTTGTCAAAGATTTTCTGCATCAACTGAGAGTATTATGCATGTTTTACTTATTTTATTAATGTGGTGTATTGATTGATCTTCATATGCTGAATGATTCATGCATTCCAGGAGTAAATTTTAATTGGTCAAATCCTTTTAATGCACTGTTGAATCGGTTTTGCTAGAATTTTAAGATTTCTGCCTCAATATTCATCAGGGATATTAGTCTATAGGTTTCTTGTTGTGTCTTTGTCTAGTTTGGGTATCAGGGTAATATTGGTCTTATCAAATAAATATGGAAGTGTTCCCTCATCTTCAGTGTTTTGAAAGAGTTCAAGAGAATTGGTGTTAATTCTTTAAATGTATGGTAGAATTCTCCAGTGATGTAATCGTGCCCTAAATTTTTCATTATTGGTAGGTCTTTGATTACTTCAATATCTTCCCTAGTTATAGGTTTCTTCAGAGATTTTATTTATTTAAGACTCTACACTGGCAGGTTGTATGTTTCCAGGAATTTATCCATTTTCTAGATTATCCAATCTGTTGGCATACAATTGTTCATAGAAGTCTCATAAATCTTATGTGAGTTCAGTTGTAACACCTCCTTTTTCATTTATAATTTCAGATATTTGAGTTTTCTCTCTTCTTGATTTGTCAAATTGTTGATTTTTCTCAAAAAAAAAACAACTATTGACTTTTCCTATTGCTTTTTTATTCTCCATTTCATTTATCTGTGCTCTAATATTTATTATTTCTTTCCTTCTGGTTGACGTTGGGCTTAGTTTGTTCTTTTTCTAATTCATTGAGGTGTAAGGTTAGGTTGTTGACTTAAGATCTTTCTTCATTTATGGTGTAAGCATTAACTGCTATAAAACTTCCTCTTAATATTGTCTTCATGGAATTCCATAAGTTTTGTAAATTTTGTTTTGTATTCGTTTGTCTTCAGGTTTTTACGAAGTTCCCTTTTGATTTATTTTGATTCATTGGTTATTTAAAAGTGCATTACTTTCCACATATTTGTGGATTTTCCTGTTTTTCTTCTGCTTTTGATCTTTAGCTTCATTCCGTTACAATCACAGAAGACACTTTGTATAATTTCAATCTTAAATTTGTTATAACTTGCTATATGACCTAACAGTGGTTTATCTTAGAGAATGTTCCACATGTGAGAAGAATGTGTATTCTGCAGTTTAATGGGTGGTGTGGCCTGTATATGTTTGTTAGATCTAGTTGGTCTATAGCATTGTTCAGGAGCTCTGTTTTCCTTATTGATCATCTAATTAGTCATCCATAACTAAAAATGGGATCTAAACTCTCATATAAGATGGATATATATTTATAGTTGCTATATCTTCCTAATGAGTTAACATTTTAACTGTCACTTGTGACAGTTTTCTTCTTAGTCTGTTTTTTCTGGCATAAATACAACTACCCTTGCTCTCTTTAGGTTTCTGTTTGTATGAAATTCTTCCACCATCTTACATTTTGATTATATGTGTCCCTACATCTAATGTGAGCCTTCCATCCAACCAATCTATGGTGCATTAAATTCCTTTACATCTAAAGTAAATACTAATAGAGTGAGCTTACTATTTCATTTGTACATTATTTTATATCTTGTGGTTTGTTGTGTGTCTGTGTCCTTTTTTCCCTCTCTTTCTCTTATATATGGGCGGGAAGGGGAAAAATAACCATTTTGAAAATGGAATACACAAAATGGTCTGTTCTTCCTTAAAAGGCATGCCCACAGGCAAAAATATTTTGCCAGAGCCAAACCTGAAGTTTTATCAACACTTCACCAACTTGGGTGGTAGGAAATACACAGCTCCAACACCTTTAGCCTGTCCCCACATGAACAGACAGAAATAGCCAACTCGGTCCCTCTCTAGACCTCAAGTCCCACCTAAGTGGGGAGCAACTGAGAACTGGGGAAGTTCACACTCCATGGGCATAGGCTCACAAAAAGACTGAGACTTAATCATAAGACTATTAAACACTAGAAGAGAAGACTCTTCCAAACTCATTTTATGAAACCAGCATTACCTTAATACTAAAGCTAAATAAGGACACTACAAGAGAAGAAAATTACAGGCCACTATCCCTCCTGAACATATATGTAAAAATCATCAACTAAATTATAAAACCAAGGGGTGCCTGGATGGCTCAGTTAAGCACCCGCCTTCAGTGCAGATCATGATCCTGGGGTCCTGGGATCGAGCTGTGCATCAGGCTCCCTGCTCAATGGAGAGTCTGCTTCTCCCTCTCCATGTGCCTTTCTACCCCTGCTATTGTTCTCTCTCTCTTTCTCACTCTCAAATAGTCTTTAAAAAAATAATAAACCATGTTCAACAATACATTGCAAAGATCATACACCATGACCAAGTGGGATTTATTTCAGAAATGCAAATGTGATTCAACATCCACAAATCAAGCAATGTCATATAGCCCCATTAATAAATGAAAGATAAAAATCATATCATTTCAATAGTTGAGAGAAAAAGCACCTGACAAGTTTCAATATCCATTTATGATAAAAACACTCAACAAAGCAGGTATAGGTATAAAGTATCTGAATATGGTAAAGGGTATATAAAAGGTGCCCATAGCTGACAGCATACTCAAAAAACAAAAACAAAAAACAAAAACAAAAAACGAAAAGATCAGAACCAGACAAGAATGCCCACTCTTGCTACATTTATTGAAAGTCCTAGGTACAGCAATACAGCAATTAGGCAAAAATAGGAAATAAACCCAAATTGGAAAGAAAGAAGTAAAACTGTCACTATTTCCAGATAACATAATATTATAGGGGAGTGGGCAAGATGGCGGAAGAGTAGGGTCCCCAAGTCACCTGGCCGCACCAACTTACCTAGATAACTTTCAAATCATCCTGAAAACCTACGAATTTGGTCTGAGATTTAAAGAGGGAACAGCTAGAATGCTACAGTGAGAAAAGTTCGTGCTTCTATCAAGGTAGGAAGAAGGAAAAATATAATAATAAAAAAGCATCCAAGGGGGAGGGGCCCCGCAAGGAGCGGGCTACGGCAGAGCAGCGAGTGCTCCAAGGGATACGAAAACCCCATCCTGGAGAAGCGGGAGCTTCACCAATCTTCCTGGAGGGAAAAGCGCACACAGGGAGTTGGAGCACGATTCGAGGAGGGGCGGGGATGCCCTCGGGCTCCCAGGGGGTACTAACAGACACCTGCGCCCCCCTGGGAGAGCGTGCCACACCCCGTGGCCGAGCTCTTTAAAGGGCCCGGGAGCAGCTCTGCAGAGGGGGCTGCACCCCGGATCGCGATTCCAACAGCACAACTCCAGAGCCCAGAGCATCAGGGACACAGCCCAGGATCTGGCGCTCCCCCGGGGACAGGCGGAGGACGGAAGGACACAGGACAGCAAGGACGCTACTGTCGCTGGGCGGCCCGGAGCTGTGCAGGTCAGCGCCCCCCGCCCTGGAGCTTCCAGGCCCCTGCAAGACTGGGAGCTGCGGTAGTTACTGCGGGAGCTGACTCCAGGGCTGGAGAGCTGGTCGCCGCCACTGTTGTTCCTCGTGAAGCCTCACAGGATAAACAGGATAAACAACTCCCACTGAGCCCTGCACCAGGCAGGGGGCTGAGCAGCTCCCCCAGGTGCTCACACCTGAAAATCAGCACAGCAGGCCCCTCCCCCAGAAGACCAGATAGAGGGACGGGAAAAGCAAATTATTGACCAAGCAGCACTGGAAAGTTCCAGGGGAAGTCGAGGGATTTACAGTATACAGAATCAGAGGATACTCCCCCTTGTTTTTTGTTTTCTGTTTGCTCCCCCCCTTTTTGTTTCTTTTTTTTTTTTTTCTTTTTTCTCTTCTTTCTTTTTCTCCCTTTTCCAGTACAACTTCTTTTTGGCCACCCTGTACTGAGCAAAATAACTAGAAGGAAAAACTCACCTCAAAAGAAAGAATCAGAAACAGTCCTCTCTCCCACAGACTTACAAAATTTGGATAACACTTCAATGTCAGAAAGCCAATTCAGAATTCACAATTATATTCACAATTATATATTCACAATTTTCACAATTATAAAGCTACTGGAGGCTCTAGAAAAAAGCATAAAGGATTCAAGAGACTTCATGACTGTAGAATTTAGATCTAAGCAGGCAAAAATTAAAAATCAATTAAATGAGATGCAATCCAAACTAGAGGTCTTAACAGCAAGGGTTAACAAGGTACAAGAATGAGTGACATACGGATCCCTGGGTGGCGCAGCAGTTTAGCGCCTGCCTTTGGCCCAGGGCGCGATCCTGGAGATCCAGGATCAAATCCCACGTCGGGCTCCCTGCATGGAGCCTGCTTCTCCCTCTGCCTGTGTCTCTGCCTTTCTCTTTCTCTCCGTGTGACTATCATAAATAAATAAAAATTAAAAAAAAAAAAAAGAATGAGTGACATAGAAGGCAAGTTGATGGCAAGGAGTGAAACTGAGGAAAAAAGAGAAAAACAATCAAAACATCAGGAGGGTAGGTTAAGGGAAATAAATAACAGCCTCAGAAGGAACAATCTACGTTTAACTGGGGTTCCTGAGGGAGCCGAAAGGGACAGAGGTCCAGAATATGTATTGGAACGAATCATAGCTGAGAACTTTTCTAACTTGGAAAGGGAAATAGGCATTCAGATCCAGGAAATAGAGAGATCCCCCCTCCTCCGAAATCAATAAAAACTGCTCAACACCTCAACATTTAATAGTGAAGCTTGCAAATTCCAAAGATAAAGAAAAGATTGTTAAAACAGCAAGAGGGATCCCTGGGTGGTGCAGCAGTTTGGCGCCTGCCTTTGGCCCAGGGCACAATCCTGGAGACCTGGGATCGAATCCCACATCAGGCTCCCGGTGCATGGAGCCTGCTTCTCCCTCTGCCTATGTCTCTGCCCCTCTCTCTCTCTCTGTGTGTGTGACTATCATAAATAAATAAAAAATTTTAAAAAATATATATTTAAAACAGCAAGAGACAAGAAATCTCTAACTTTTATGGGGAGAATATTAGGTTAACAGCCGACCTCTCCACAGAGATTTGGCAGGCCAGAAAGGGCTGGCAAGATATATTCAGGGTCCTAAATGAGAAGAACCTGAAGCCAAGAATACTTTATTCAGCAAGGCTCTCATTCAGAATAGAAGGAGAGATAAAGAGCTTCCAAGATAGGCAGAAACTGAAAGAATATCTGACCACCAAGCCGACTCTGGAAAAATTGCTATGGGGGACTCTGTAAAAGAAAGAGGAAGTCAAAGGGAACAATACACAAAAACATGGACTGAATAGGTATCATGATGACACTAAATTCGAATCTTTCCATAGTAACTCTGAACATGAATAGGCTTAATGACCCCATCAAAAGGCGCAGGGTTTCAGATTGGATAAAGAAGCAAGACCAATTTATTTGCTTTCTACAAGAGACTCGTTTTACACCTACTAAGGACACGTACAGCCTAAAAATAAAAGGTTGGAGAACCATTTACCATTCAAATGGTCCTAAAAAGAAAGCAGGGGTAGCCATCCTCATATCAGATAAACTAAAGGTTATTCCAAAGACTATAGTGAGAGATGAAGAGGGACACTATATCATACTTAAAGGATCTATCCTACAGGAGGACCTAACGATCATCAATATTTATGCCCCAAATGTAGAAGCTGCCAAGTATATCAATCAATTAATAACCAAAGTTAAGACATACTTAGATAATAATACACTTATACTTGGTGACTTGAATGTAGCACTTTCTACGAATGACAGCTCTTCTAAAGACAACATCTCCAAAGAAACAAGAGCTTTAAATGATACACTGGACTAGGTGGATTTCACAGATATTTATAGAACCTTGCAACCAAACGCAACTGAATACACATTCTTCTCAATTGCACATGGAACTTTCTCCAGAATAGACCACATACTGGGTCACAAATCAGCTCTTAACCAATACCAAAAGGTTGGGATCATCCCCTGCATATTTTCAGACCTTAATGTTTTGAAATTAGAACGAAATCACACGAAGAAGTTTGGAGGGATTTCAAACACGTGGAGGTTAAGGACCATCCTGCTAAACGATGAAAGGGTCAACCAGGAAATTAGAGAAGAATTTAAAAGATTCATGGAAACTAATGAGAATGAAGATACAACCATTCAAAATCTTTGGGATACAGCAAAAGCAGTCCTGAGGGGGAAATACATCGCAATACAAGCATCCATTCAAAAACTGGAAAGAACTCAAATACAAAAGCTAACCTTACACATAAAGGAGCTACAGAAAAAACAGCAAATAGATCCTACACCCAGCAGAAGAAAAGAGTTAATTAAGATTTGAGCAGAACTCAACGAAATCGAGACCAGAAGAACTGTGGAACAGATCAATAGAACCAGGAGTTGGTTCTTTGAAAGAATTAATAAGATAGATAAAACAAAACAAAACAAAAAAAAAGATAGATAAACCATTAGCCAGCCTTATTAAAAAGAAGAGAGAAAAGACTCAAATTAATAAAATCATGAATGAGAAAGGAGAGATCACTACTAACACCAAGGAAATACAAACGATTTTAAAAACATATTAGAGCAGCTATATGCCAATAAATTAGGCAATCTAGAAGAAATGGACACATTCCTGGAAAGCCACAAACTACCAAAACTGAAACAGGAAGAAATAGAAAACCTGAACAGGCCAATAACCAGGGAGGAAATTGAAGCAGTCATCAAAAACCTCCCAAGACACAAAAGTCCAGGGCCAGATGGCTTCCCTGGGGAATTCTATCAAACGTTTAAAGAAACCATACCTATTCTCCTAAAGCTGTTTGGAAAGATAGAAAGAGATGGAGTACTTCCAAATTCGTTCTATGAGGCCAGCATCACCTTAATTCCAAAACCAGACAAAGACCCCACCAAAAAAGAGAATTATAGACCAATATCCCTGATGAACATGATTGCAAAAATTCTCAACAAGATACTAGCCAATAGGATCCAACAGCACATTAAGAAAATTATTCACCATGACCAAGTAGGATTTATCCCCAGGACACAAGGCTGGTTCAACACTCGTAAAACAATCAATGTGATTCATCATATCAGCAAGAGAAAAACCAAGAACCATATGATCCTCTCATTAGATGCAGAGAAAGCATTTGACAAAATACAGCATCCATTCCTGATCAAAACTCTTCAGAGTGTAGGGACAGAGGGAACATTCCTCAACATTTTAAAAGCCGTCTATGAAAAGCCCACAGCAAATATCATTCTCAATGGGGAAGCACTGGGAGCCTTTCCCCTAAGATCAGGAACAAGACAGGGATGTCCACTCTCACCACTGCTATTCAACATAGTACTGGAAGTCCTAGCCTCAGCAATCAGACAACAAAAAGACATTAAAGGCATTCAAATTGGCAAAGAAGAAGTCAAATTCTCCCTCTTCGCCAATGACATGATACTCTACATAGAAACCCCAAAGCTTCCACCCCAAGATTGTTAGAACTCATACAGCAATTTGGCAGTGTGGCAGGATACAAAATCAATGCCCAGAAATCAGTGGCATTTCTATACACTAACAATGAGACTGAAGAAAGAGAAATTAAGGCATCAATCCCATTTACAATTGCACCCGAAAGCATAAGATACCTAGGAATAAACCTAACCAAAGAGGTAAAGGATCTATACCCTAAAAACTATAGAACACTTCTGAAAGAAATTGAGGGAGACACAAAGAGATGGAAATATATTCCATGCTCATGGATTGGCAGAATTAATATTGTGAAAATGTCAATGTTACCCAGGGCAATATACACATTAAATGCAATCCCTATCAAAATACCATGGACCTTCTTCAGAGAGTTAGAACAAATTATTTTAAGATTTGTGTAGAATCAGAAACGACCCTGAATAGCCAGGGGAATTATAAAAAAGAAAACCATATCTGGGGGCATCACAATGCCAGATTTCAGGTTGTACTACAAAGCTGTGGTCATCAAGACAGGGTGGTACTGGCACAAAAACAGACACATAGATCAATGGAACAGAACAGAGAACCCAGAAATGGGCCCTCAACTCTATGGTCAAGTAATATTCGACAAAGCAGGAAAGACCATCCACTGGAAAAAGGACAGTCTCTTCAATAAATGGTGCTGGGAAAATTGAACATCCACATGCAGAAGAATGAAACTAGAGCACTCTCTTTCACCATACACAAAGATAAACTCAAAATGGATGAAAGATCTAAATGTGAGGCAAGATTCCATCAAAATCCTAGAGGAGAACACAGGCAACACCCTTTTTGAACTCACCCACAGTAACTTCTTGCAAGATCCATCCACGAAGGCAAAAGAAACAAAAGCAAAAGTGAACTATTGGGACTTCAACAAGATAAGAAGCTTTTGCACAGCAAAGGATACAGTCAACAAAACTAAAAGACAACCTACAGAATGGGAGAAGATATTTGCAAATGACGTATCAGATAAAGGGCTAGTTTCCAGATCTATAAAGAACTTATTAAACTCAACACCAAAGAAACAAACAATCCAATCATGAAATGGACAAAAGACATGAACAGAAATCTCACAGAGGAAGACATAGACATGGCCAACACGCACATGAGAAAATGCTCTGCATCACTTGCCATCAGGGAAATACAAATCAAAACCACAATGAGATACCACCTCACACCAGTGAGAATGGGGAAAATTAACAAGGCAGAAAACCACAAATGTTGGAGAGGATGTGGAGAAAAGGGAACCCTCTTGCCCTGTTGTTGGGAATGTGAACTGGTGCAGTCACTCTGGAAAACTGTGTGGAGGTTCCTCAAAGAGTTAAAAATAGACCTGCCCTATGACCCAGCAATTGCACTGTTGGGGATTTACCCCA